>NC_134533.1:14845000-15445000 GCF_050624435.1 Tenrec ecaudatus
GTTATGACCACATGATCAATTGCAAGAGTGAGGTTTGTAATTCTCAGTGTATTTCCTTTATATGTGCTTATTGCATATCTTTCCTTTGTTCATGTATAATATATCAGATGCAATTGGACTGTGTGTTTTCATTTATATGTATGACAGATGTTTAATGATAAGTATAAGTGTGATTTCAATAATGTCCGGAAATTATATATGGCTAAAGAATTGAGTGCAGGTGCCAAGTTGGCAAGGGGTGGATTGAGGTAGTTAGTTTATTGTGCCAACTTGGCCAATAAACGAAGGGCAGAGAGATAAATGGCTCGATGAGCCTCGCCTTTCTTGTCTCTTGCTCTTTGATCATTGGACCAGTGTTTGGCTGCCTTGCTTGTTCTTTGCTTCAATTTACAAGCTACACTACCTTTGGGATACATAACCCATGGACTGTGTCACTGTACTTTGAAGTTCCTTCAAGACCTGCTTTGCTGCACCATTGGAACTTACATCTCTTGAGCTGGGGACTATCAGACCTTGTCATCTGGCTAACTGTTGGTGATCTGCCTTGCTGTTTGCTTCCAGTGCCCAGATTCCCTGAATTGCTCTACAGAGGACTACATGGCAGCCCTTAAGACTTGAAGGACTATCAGTGTCTCACAATTGTCTCACAGGAGTGAGTTGCACTGAGCCGTTTGTCCTGCTTTATAATTTAATTAACTGTTTATGTCTTAAATTATCTATCTGTGTATATATATATTTATTATATATTGTATATATTATATATTGTATATATATGTAATTATTAGCATTCTAATTATAATTTAATTAACTGTTTATGTCTTAAATTATCTATCTGTATATATATATTTATTATATATTGTATATATTATATATAATCATTAGCGTTCTAATTATATATTATTATTATATATTGTATATATTATATATTGTATATATATAATTATTAGCGTTCTGGTTTTGTTTCTCTAGAGAACCCTAACACATATGAATATACCAGGCTAAAAGAATGAAAGATCTGTATGAGGAAAACGACGGAACACTATTACAAGAAACCAAGAGTGACCTCAACAAATATAAGTTCAATGCAATCCTGATACAATTACCCTCATCTTTCTTCAAAGAAATGGAAAAACTGATTGCCAACTTCATATGGAGAGGGAAGAGGTCCAGAATTAGCAGAGAACTCCTCAAGAGGATGAACACAGTGGGAGGGCTTACTTTATCTGACTTTAGCACATACTATACAGCCACAGTTGTCAAAACCACATGAGATTGGTATAATGACAGATACTCAGAACAATGGCAAAGAACTGAAAAACCAGAAAAAAATTATCAGCATACTGACAACTGATGTTTGATAAGGGCCCAAAAAATATCCAATGGGAAGCAGATGCCCTCTTCAATAAGTGGTGCTGGAAAAAATGAATATCTACCTGTAGAAAAATGAAGCAAGAACTTTATCTTACTCCATGTACACGAATAAACTCAAGGTGGAATCCAGACCTTGAAGTTAAACCCCAAACTATTAGGGCCATCAATGAGGGAACTGAGACCAACTTGAGAACTTTGGCACAGGGAATACATAGGCTATCAGAAATAGGGAAGGACACAAACACAGAGGAGGCACAAATTGGAAGTAGGAATACGGAAATACGGAAGATAAAACACGGGTGTACATTGAAAGAATTCACTAAGAGTAATAAGAGAGTCCATGGACTGGGAAATAATCTTTAGCAATGACACATCAGACAAAGGCCTTATTACTAAAATCTACAATACTCAGCTAGCTTCCAAAAAAACCCCAAAACAACTAATTGCCCACGGAGGTGGTGGGCAAAGAACCTGAACAGAAGTTTCACAGGGGCAGAATTCTGAATGTCCAATAAATATATGAGAAAATGGTCCCAATCTTTAGCCACAAGAGAAATTCAAATTAGAACAATGAGATACCACCTAACACCCTCAAAGATAGCCCAATTCAAAAAATCAGAAAGAAACAAGTGTTTGAACAGCTGTGGGGAAACAGGAACTCTCATTCTCTGCTGGTGGACCAGTAGGTATGTACAGCCACTATGGAAATTGATCTCCTGATATCTAAAACAGATGGAAATGGAGCTACCATACAACCCAGCAATCCCCCTACAGAGAATATACCTAGAAGAGGCAAGAAAGAAACTACGGCCAGACATCTGTGCTCCAATGTTCATCACGGCACAGGTCACAATTACAAGGAGTTGGAACCAACCCAAATTTCCATCAACTAATTAATGGATTAAAAATTGTGGTACACACATACAATGGAGGACTTACACATCACTAAAAAACAGTGATGACCGTATGAAGCACATCGCTTCATGGGAAGAACTGGAGGAAATCATGCTGAGTGAAGTAAGCCAAGCACAAAAGAACATGAAGAACATGAGTCAGCTGAGGTAAGCTTAAAAAAAAAAAAGCAAGTGATGTAGGGAAAAAGCTGCTGTATACAAACATTCCTGGGGTGAGGACCAGGTAGTACGGCGAGGGCCAGACCAAATCTAAAGATACATATGGTAGCCAACTAAAAGGGAAGGGGGAAAAGGGAAAAAAAGAAAGAAAGAAATGGGTAGCAGAGGAACAGGGCACTAGACCACCAAAGGGAATTTATTGTTTATATCTCTACAGGGGAAGAGGGACCAGACTTCAACCCAGTGCTTGAGGATGTGAATGCAAATGCTGTCATGGAGTAGGGAACCGGTGGAGAGGTCTGAGGGGCCGGCCCCAATTCCAACTACGTGGACACCTGCTCCTCCCCCCAGAAGAATTTATTTCAAAGGATGGCATTGAATCTGCAGCTCCGGGAGAGGGACATATCTGATCGGAGCACACGGGGAGCAGATGAAGGGGGAGGAGGAGAGAGTGGAGGACATCCTGGCCCACCAGGCCTTGAGTACGATGACCCCAATTAGAGCAGTCCACAGAGATGACCACATGGCCAGCCCCACTATGAGACATGACACCCCTCACTGACCCATGGCCCTGTGGGGGACAGCACCGGAGACACAGTGCGGGAATTGCGCCCGACCTGATCCTGCCACACTGAGTCAAAACATTAAGGGTATGCAACAGAACAGCAAGGGAACAGAGCAAAGAAGTGCCCATGGAATACTGAAAATAAACTTTGGGGCCAGGGCTTGGCACCCCATCAGACTAGACCAGAAAACACTCCTAAATGCCAATAAACAGTCCTTTAGCTAACTATAAGCTTTTCTTTTTTGTTGTGTTTTTTGTTTGTTTGTTTTGTCATTGGCTTTGTTGTTGTTTTCTTTTCATTTGTTGCTTGGTTTTGCTCTGTCTTGTTTTTATGCATGTTGTTATCTCTGCAGGTATGTCTAAATAAGATTGGCTGGATGAAAAATCTGGACTGACAGTTCTGGGGGGATAAGAGGAAGGGGGAGGTTGGGGGAAAGGAAGTGGTGTTAACAAACCCAGGGACAAGGGAACAACAAGTGATCCACATCAGTGGTGAGGAGGGTGTAGGAGGTCTGGAAGGGTTTGACCAAGGGTAATGTAACTGAGAGGAATTAATGAAACCCATATGAAGGCTGAGCATTATAGTGGGACAAGAGGAAAGTAAAAGGAAATAGAGGAAAGAGGTACGAGGCAAAGAGCATTTATAGAGGTCTAAATAAAGGCATGTACATGTGTAAATATATTTATATATCATGATTGGGACATAGATCTATGTCCATATATTTATAGATTTAGTATTAAGTTAGCAGATGGACATTGGGCCTCCACTCAAGTACTCCCTCAATGCAAGAGTACTTTTTCTATTAAACTGGCATTCCTTGATGCTCACCTTCCCAACACAATCGCTGAAGACAAAGCGGGCGCTTGAGCAAATGTGGTCAAGAAAGTTGATGGTGTCTGGCTATCAAAAGATATAGCATCTGGGGTCTTAAAGACTTGAGGGCAAACAAGCAGCTCTCTAGCTCAGAAGCAACAAAGCCCATATGGTAGATGCACACCAGCCTGTGTCCTCATGAGGTGCCGAATTGTTCAGTTATCAGGCATCAAAAAACAAAAGTCATACCATTGTGAATGAGGGAGGATTGTGGAGTGGGGACCCAAAGCCCATTTGTAGGCCACTGGACATTCCCTTACAGAAGGGTCTCATGGAGGAGACGAGCCAGTCAGGGTGTGATGTAGCAATGATGAAAAATACAACTTTTCGCTAGTTCCTAAATGTCCCCCCCCACCCCACTATCATGATCCCAATTCTACCTTGCAAGTCTGGCTATACCAGAGGATGTACACTGGTACAGATAGGAACTGGAAACACAGGGAATCCAGGACGGATGATCCCTTCAGGACTAATGGTGAGAGTGGCGATACCAGAAGGATAAGGTGAAGGTGGGGTAGAAATGGGGAACTGATCACAAGGATCTATATATAACCTTCTCCGTGGGGGATGGACAACAGAAAAGTGGGTGAAGGGAGATGTCAGACAGTGTAAGACATGACAAAATAATAATTATTTTGTTGAGTTCTTTTGCTCTGCCTTGTTTTTTATGGATATTTTTATCTCTTCAGATCTATCTGGATAAGATAGGCTGGATAAACAAGATGGAAGAGAAAACAATGGGACTGACAGTTCCAGGGGGAACATGGGAGAGGGGCAGGCAGGGGAAAAGTAATGGGTGTTAACAAACCGAGGGACAAGGGAACAACAAGTGATACAAAATCAGTGGTGAGGGAGGTATAAAAGGCCTGGTAGGGTTCGATAAAGGGCAATGAAACAAGAGGAATTACTGAAACTCAAATGAAGGCTGAGCATGATAGTGGTACAGGAGGAAAGTAAAAGGAGCTAGAGGAAAGAACTTGGAGGCAAAGGCATTCATAGTAGTCTAATACAGGAATATACACATGTAAATACAGTGATATATGGTTGTGGGGAAATAGATCTATATGCATATATTTATAGGTTTATTATTGAGGTAGCAGATGGACATTGGACTTCTACTCAAGTTCTTCCTCAACGCAAGAGCACTCTTTTCTATTAAACTGACATTCCTTGATGCTCACCTTCCTGACATGATCACTGAAAGCAAAACGGATGCATTAACAAATGTGGTGAAGAAAGTTGATGGTGCCCAGCTATCAAAAGACACAGCTTCTGGGGTCTTAAGACTTGAAGATAAACAAGGGACCATCTAGTTGAGAAGCAACAAAGTCCACATGGAAGAACCACATCAGCCTGTGTGATCACGAGGTATCAATAGGATCAGGTATCAGATATCAAAGAATGAAAAACCACATCATTGTGAATGAGGGAGAGTGCAGAGTGTAGACCCACAGCCCATCAGTTGGCAACTGGAAATCCCCATACAGAAGGGTTGTAAGGCGGAGACAAGCCAGTCAGGGTGCAATATAGCATTGATGAATCATACAACTTTCCTCTAGTTTTTAATGCTTCCTCCCCCACTAGTATTATGATTCCAACTCTACCTTAAAATCTGGCTAGACCAGAGGCTGTGCACTGATACAGATAAGAACTGGAAAAACAGAGAATCCAGGACAGATAAAATCCTCGGGACCAATAATGAGAGTAGCAATACCAGGAGGGTAAGGGCAAGGTGGGGTAGAAAGTGGGAACTGATTACAAGGATCTACATGAAACCTCTTCCCTGGGGGTACAGACAACAGAAAAGTGGGTTAAGGGAAATTTCAGACAGTGTAAGACATGATAAAATAATAATAATTGATAAATTATCAAGGGTTCATGATGGAGGAGAAAAAATGAGGAACTGATACCAAGGGCTCAAGTAGAAAGCAAATGTTTTGAGAATGATGAGGGCAACAAATGTACAAATGTGCTTGACAACATGGATGGATAGATTGTGATAAGAACTGTTCGAGCCCCCTATAAAGCAATTTTAAAAAACAAACAAACACTGGCCATCCTTCCCCTCCTCGTAGTCATGTCATCAAAGTCTTTTCTATCAGTGCATAAATCACATTTCTTCTTCTTTGTTTTCCTTAATATATGGTGATATTAAATATCTATCTTTAATATCGTTAATATTTGATTGACCAAGTTTGCTAAGCGTTATGTTCTCTAGTTTTTCCCGGATGCATAAAATTCCATAGGATGCACCAGCACTTGTTTTTCCATTCTTCTATAGTTGGGGACTCGTGTTGTTTCCATGGTTTTGCTATTTTGGAAATTACTGCAATAAACACAGGTTTACTATTTCTATTCATGTATATTCTTAATTTTAAGGGTATATACCCAATAGGGAGATTGTGAGATAAAAACCTCCTACTTTGTTTTAATTTTTAATAGTGTTTTGGTTATCATAGATTTCTTTCTTTCTTAAAGTTGGTAATTAGTTTTTCCATTTCTTTGAAAAATTGTAGTGGGATTTAGATCAGAATTGCATTGAATTTGTAAGTAATTTTGGTAATATGGACACTTAAAAATATTTCATCTGCCTATTGAAGAACATGTAACTTGTTCCACTTGTGTAAGTTCCTTTGGGTTTCTTGAAAGAGTATTGTGTAGTGTTCTTTGTGCAAGCCTTTTGCTTATCTGGTAAGATTTATTTCTGAATATCTTATCTTTTGTGTAGTTATTGACAATGATATTTTTCTTTTGATATCTTTTTTGGTATCATTATCTTTAATACACAAGAATCCAACTGATTTTCTATATGTTGATCTTATAGTCTGCTACACTGCTAAGTTGTCGCATTAGGTGCAACAATTGTTTAATTCAAAGTTTGGAGTTTTCTATGTAATGATTATGTTGTCTGCACATAAAGAAAATTTTATTTCTTCTGTGTCCTATGTGGATACCTTTAATTTCTTTTTGATATCTTATGGCTTAGCTAAAACTTCTAGAACTATATTAAATAAGAGTGGTGCTAAAGTGTAACCTTGTTTAGTTCCCATTTGAATAGGAGATGATTTTCGTTTCTCTCCACTTATGGCTCTGAGGATGTTGAGTAAGTTCCTTTGTATACCTGTTTTGTCAAGTGTCTTAATCAGGGATTTTTGTCTGTAAACCCTAAAGGGTTCTTCCATGTTCTACAGTCCAAAAAACTTGAGCGTTAATTGCTTGAAATCTTCGGGGCAGAGGCATACATCCTAGCCAGACCCTGGAGTTAGATTTCCTCACTGTGAATCCAGACCCTACTACAATTTAGGGGAGTGGCCTTGGACAGCCTCATCTCTCTGTGTCCCAGCTTTCATACATATCAATAGAACAATATCCGCACTTGTGTCCAAGTTATTATGAGAATAAAGTTAATATTTGCAGCGTACTCAGGAAAATTTCTGATTGACAAGTACTGTAAAAAGTGAAAACTTTCCATTTCATCATGGGAACCCATGATAGAATGGAGAAATTTCATCATGGAAAAAGCTAAGTAAAGTTACCAGTAGCCTCCTTTATCCAGCACTCTAGAGAATAATTAATGGAAAATGTTGACTACTGTTAATTGTCTCCTCCTCACATCATTAGACCTTCTGGAAACATTTAAGCAACCTCTCCTGCAAAGATTGTATCATCTCTTGAGGAACAAGAGGGAAGCTATGATACAGGACCAAGAGAAGACAGCAGACCATTAGCCCTTACAGAGTTTACTCAGTCACAAATTTATCAGGAATATCTGAGTAGGTAGAATTAGTAAGCATGCCCGAGTGCAAATGGGCTTCAGTGACTCCAATCTAAAAATTGTTGTTTGAATCCACCCAGTAACGCTGAAGAAGAAAGGCTGACGATCAATCAATTTCAGTAAATATTGCAATCAAGGGAACCCTATGGAGCAACCCTACTCTGTACCACATTGGCTCCCAGAAGAAGAATCGACTTGATGGCAGCAGGTTTGTTTGTCTGTCTTATCTCTCCCCCCAGTCTACACATGAGTTTCAAGTAACAGTGTTCTGCCTTCAACCTCTATCAACCTCTTCACTTTTTCAAAAACCTATTATTTTTTGTTTTCACATATTATATTCCCCCCACCATGCAATTTGTTATATTTTAACAGGTACCACGTTCCTTCAGGTAAATATATATTCTTGTGTTCAAAATGTTCAGCATACATTAGTTTGTGGAGTGGGGATGGAAGGTTGGAGGCTTCTTGAGAAAGTCTTACTGTAATTACTCTTCATCAGGAGCCTGCTATGTGGTGAGACAGCCTTAGGCACTATGCTATAACTAAATTAAGATCTCGCTATAACCCCTCAAGGGGGCTATTGTGACCCCTTAATATTGGACACAAGTAAGACTCAGAGGAATTGCATAATTTCACCAAGAGTAATACTGTTGACACACGGATTCTAATATCTTTCTTAATAATTTATTTCCCAGTGTTATCCATCAAAGACAATCAAAACATTTTCTTAGTCTAAATTAAAGAAATTATAAGGAATTGCTATCATTCTCATGTAGAGAAGAGGAATTTGGTGGTTTCATTTCCCTGTCTCAGGTAATTTCAAATAAATGTAGAAATTTTGCATGCCCTTCAAAGTAATGAATGTTATTTTTCATGTACATGGTATTTGACCCACACTCAGTCTTCATGGCTGCCTTGATGCCTTATGTAATTTTTTGATGAAAAAAATTAAAATTTCAGATATTTCTATTGTATTTTTTTCCCAGAAAAACTCTTTGGTGATGCTACTAAGTTAATTTTACTGGAAGGCATGACCATCTTCACGGCAAATTATTGAAAAATTTTCATTTAGTACCAGCAACTGGCTATTACTTCAAATAATATATGATATTTCTCATTATTTATTATATAATGAGAAATAACAGTAAATAGTATAGAGATAATATAATAGTGAAGAAATAATTTTTCTCATTATTAATTATTTAATGAGAAAATCCAAAATTATTTTTATTTAGATTGGAATGGTATATTTTTCCAAGGCTCAATGAGTGGTTTTTGGTTCTTTAGAGAAAGTAATACTGTCCCCTCCAGGAAGGTGGAAAATTTGGAGGTATCCTCAGAAAGTTGCAGGAGTAGATACTAAACTCTCAGTGCAGCTGAGTCAATTCTGATGCTCTCTAGGATCTAGAAGTACTCCTGTGGGTTTCTGAGAATGTGTATCTTTACAGGGGTATAGAAAGCGGCATCTTTCTCTCTTGGATTGGCTAATGGTTTCCAACTGCTGACCTTGTGGTTGCTAATCCAATTTATAGCCCACTATGCCACCAGGGAGCCTATTATGGAGAGTGCTCCAAAGTAAATGGGTCTACATTGCTCCATTCTGTTAGGACTTTCAGGTTTCAAAAATAGAAAAAGAAAAGAAAAGAAAAAAGGTTTTCACACAATGGGGGAGATTATCTCACTTAAATAGCTTATTTTAACATTTAAACATTTCCTTTTGTCATTGGCAAAAATACTTCCACGTGTACAAAAATGAATAAAACTTTACTGTATAAGGCCTACACAGAGAATAGGTGAGTAACACAACTGGTACCAGGATTAAGCAACACTCTCATCCTACAAGTCCATCACGCCTTCCTAAATCTGCAGTGTCTGGACCATGTATAGCCACTTCTTTACTTTACTTTATGATGTAACCACTTGTGTATATATCACTAGGTAATATAGCAGTTCTTAAGGTTTTGGGATCTTATCGCTGTATTCTCTTGAGTTTTGCCTCTGATTTACTCTTGTGCTTGTAAGGGTAGCAATATTATACTATATGTGCCAAGACCACAATTTATATATCCAGTCCACATCGATGAAATAGGCTGTTTCCAGTTTTAGGCTAATACAAAGAATGCTGCTATGAGAAAATCCATATATGTTCTCAATGTATATGTGTACCATATGCATATAGATTCAGAAATTGAATGTCAGGTCCATAGGAAATTACTGCTTTGTTTTGTGTGATTATGTTCAAATTCACTTTTTTAAAAAGGAGTTGTCTTGGGAAAAGTCTGGATTCCAAGATTTGCCTGCAAGAAGCTTATGGGGAAATTCTCTCAGGTTCAACATTTCAAAGGAAGTGGAAGAAATAGAATTGGACAAAATGAGGAAGTGCATTAAAATGGGAACAAAAGCCTGAGCTAATCCCCTGTGAATGATGGGACTGTATAGATATGCACCCGTTGCTTCAAGATGTCCCGCCTTGGGAAGGTGCATAATCTTGAATGGGATGTGTTTGGGGAATGTCTACAGAGCATAAGATCTCAGTCAAAAGAATTTGATTAGCTGGGGAATGAGTGCTCCAGTCCTGAGGATGGAATCTGGGCAGTGCATCCCCACATCTACTACAGATTGCTGCTTGTGCTACTCAGATTTTTTTGGTTGCATAACTTTTAATAACCATTTCTTCAGATTCTGGATTATTCTGGAGGAAGAAAATAAAAGAGAGATTATTGAGCTGAACTGTAGCCCACAACTGAACTTGTTATTTAGTGTGGGGTTGATAGTAATGATTTGATCTTTTGCTACGTCTAGATAATAAATTGGATCTGGCTGAGTTCCAACTCAGAGTGAATTCAAGGGCTTTAAAATCATATTTATTTTTATTGTATCATCTCTCTTTTATCAATATATAGACATTCCTTATATATTCAGGATAATAGTCAGTTGGGATAATGTGTTGAAATACATTTTTCCATTCTTTTTTCGGGGGGTCATTCTAGCCAAACTTCAAAGAAAAATTCTCATTTTTAATAAAATGGAATCAATTCTTTTTCTTTTAGTGTTTATTATTTTGTATAGAATATTATACCTATGCTTATTACATGAAGGTATTCTCTGAATTTATGTTTTGTATTCTTTTTCCTAAAATTTAGGTTTGTAATGCTTATGAACTTGTGTGTGTTTTTTAATTTGTGGTATGAAGAGGGGTGTAATTCTGTTATTTTTTTCTCTTACTGATACTCAGTTGATATTCTCTAACCTGCTTCCTCCCATATTAAATTTTGATTATCAATACAAGGTCTTCTATTATCATTTAGAGTAACTGGAAGCATTTCAATAACTCTTTTTGTGATACGTGTTTGTGTCTATACCGCTACCATTGTTTATATTGATATATATGCATTGCTCTACTTTCTTTTGATGCAGATCATTGCTGTGGAGAAAGGACAAATGTTACTTTTTCTTCTTGCCTCGATGCCCAAATAATTCTTTCTTTTTCTTTGAATTCCAGTAAATTCAGCACGAGATGACTCACTGTTGATCCTTATATATTGATTCTTTTCCTGAGAGAAGATAAAGACATTCAAGCTGTAAGCCTAAGCAACTTGCTACTTTATGAAAATAACAATGAATGATATTTTAGCATTTTCCCCATTTCATTATTTTGATGTACTCTCTGGTGGCACTATGGGTTAGGAACTATGATGCTCACTGTAAGGTCAGTGGTTCAAAGTCATCATCTATTCTGGGGGAGAAACATAAAGCTGTCTGCTTCCATAATAATTTTACAGTCTCAGAACCTCTATGGAACAGCTCTCCCCTCTCTTATGGTGTCCATAAGAATCAGAATCAAATAGATGGCAATAGTTTTGGGTTTCGGTTCTTAGGGACACCAATTATGTCTATAATGTATCTTTATTGTCTTCCACATCTTTTCCCTCAAATTCTTAACTCTTTATTCCAAATTTATTTTTTCTCCTATTTCTCAAGCCTATATTCCATGTCGTTTGTTGTGTTTCTAACCATCTTTTTTGTCTTTATTGCTATTTACTAACTAGACTTCATTTCTGGATTCTGTGGAGATGTGCTCTATTCTCCCCAGATAGCTGAGTTCTGCATATTCAGTTTCTTTCACTTCTATTGACCTCTCATTTCTTTCATGAGCCTTCATGTTTCTGCTTCAACAGTGTTTTACTCACTTATTTAAATTCATAGTGGTATGTATGAGCCTAGTTTTTATCACCTCTTAGATAAGTTTTCTAAAAATATATTTTATTGAGGGCTCTTACATATCTTGTAACAATCCATACATCAATTGTATGAAGCACATTTGAACATATGCTGCCATCATTATTTTCTAGACATTTTTTCTGTAATTAAAAAAAATCATTTTTGTGGGGCTCATACAATGCTTCTCACAATCCATCCATCCATCCATCCATCCATCCATCCATCCATCCATCCATCCATACATCCATCCATCCATCCAGTGTCCAGCACATTTGTATATTTGTTGCCATCATCATTCTCAGAACATTTGCTTTCTACTTGAGCCCTTGGTTTCAGCTCCTCATCTTTCCCCTCCCTCCCTGCTCCTCCCTCCTTCATGAACCCTTGGTAATTTATAAATTATTATTATTTTGTCATCTCTTATACTGTCCAACATCTCCTGGTTCCCCATTTTATTTGTTTGGATGAATGTTTTAAAGATCCTTTGCCTATTACTGCTATATGATTGAGCTGAGATCTTCTAATGGCAGATATTTTGAGAAAATGGCAGGGAAACGTAACTCTAAGCTGGGGGAGAGTCTGTCCCCTTTGCCCAGAGGAGATTTGGCAATGTCTGGAGACATATTGTTTATCACATTTCCTGTGAGAGAAAGGTCACTCACTACTGGTTTCTAAGTGGGCAGAGGCTAGAAATGCAGAGAAATATCTGAATATATATAGGTTAACCAACTCCCTCCAACAAAGAATTATCTAGTCCAAAATCAATAGAGGTCAGGTTAAAAAACACCTGTGTAGAAAATGGTTAAGAAAAAGTGTCCGGCATTGAAGCATTATGTGCTTGTATGTTCTGCTTAGTGCTCTTCGGCTGACACATATTAGCAAATGCACAAATATTCACTCATGCATTACCATCTACCCACAACATTGCTGCCCCAAATGCTTTAAGTGTAACATTTATGAAACGGTGAGCATGCTGTGTGACTCGCATCTACTCTTGAATATTTAACCAGACAAGGACAAAGAACAATGCTGAGTCCCCAGTGTGTCATCATCCCTCGATGGTACACTGATTACTTTGCATCTTTTCCATCTGGGAAGAAGCAATGGCTCATTTTGCCAGGAATATACAAATATCTTAAAGATGAGTTCTCCGTTCCTGGCTTGCAAAGGGACACTGTGTCCCTAAAGCATTTCATTTCACAAAGAAATCCACTTCATAGCCCACTTCTAAAGGTAGTTCAAGATCCCTAATTTTGTTTAACCAAGCCAAACATTTCTAGTTCTATTCTAAAACAAAATAATACAAAAATCTCAGTGGTCTGCCATGTTTTTTTAAGAGATGGTGCAACCTGGTGTGCTTGCTTTCCTTTGATGCATCTTTTTAGTGTGTTGACAGTATTCATAATGGTTTAGTGTGGGATACAGATTTTTCAGAGTTAGTAGTGACATTTTCCATATTGTATCAACATCCTCGTTGTTTCTATTGTGGTTATTCCTTGACATTCATGTAGCACCCCTGCCATCCCACCCACACACCCCACTTATCATCTTTTCGTCTTTGCTTTAGGGTAAATGGTCTTTGGTCCCTTCTAGATGAGATAAGGAAAACAGTACTCACTCACTGGTGATATCATTTATTTTATGAACCAATTTGTTATTTAGGTGAAAGTTGACTTCTGAGGATTTCAGTTCAATTTATATATTTTCCTTTTTTTTTGTTTTGGAGTTCAAACTCCTTTATTTTTTTAAAATAGTTTTATTATATTTGCTTCACAAACCATATAATTTAACCATTCGATCTTATTAAGAAGATTTGTATAATCACCACAATCAACTTCAGAACACTTTCTTCTACTTATTGTTGTTTGCTTAGCGTTTCCTTCAATCTTCCGCTGCCATGTTCCTACGTAATTTTCAATCCAGTTGCTCCTTCTATAGATCTTCCTATCCGGGATTTCACATAAAGAAAATAATACCAAAAAATCAGGATATCAATCAAACAAACAAAAGCTTATCACAATGATCAAGCAAAAACATAGAAAAACCTCAATCCAACAAAGCAGAAAATATTTAAAAATGAAACAACTTTAAAAGAGATCAAATGATAAGGTATTACATTTTAGCTTAATTATATCTACCATGGTCAACCAATTTATTTATTTTCTAAAATAACCATTTAACGTGAAATATGAAGAGGCTTCAAAAATTTGTGAAAATATGGAAAAAATAGAAATTTCTTTTTTTGAATCATATTAGAGGCTCATACAACTCTTATCACAATCCATACATACATCAATTGTGTAAAGCACATTTGTACATTCATTGCTCCTATCATTCTCAAAACATTTGCTCTCTGCTTAAGCCCCTGGTTTCAGGCCCTCATTTTTCCCCTCCCTCCGGCTCCCCCCACCCTCATGAAGCCTTGATAATTTATAAATTATTATTTTGTTATATCTTGCCCTGTCCGACCTCTCCCTTAATCCACTTTTCTGTTGTCTGTTCCCCAGGAAGGAGGTCACATGTAGATCCTTGAAATTGGTTTCCCCTTTCCAACCTACCTTCTCTATGCCCTCCCAGTATCGCCACTCATACCACTGGTCCTGAAGGAATTATCCGCCCTGGTTTCCCTGTGTTTCCAGTTCCTATCTGTACCAGTTTAACATCCTCTGCTCTAACCAGACTTTCAAGGGAGAATTTGGATCATGATAGTGGTGAGGGAGAGGAGAGGTGGAAGCATTTAGAAACTAGAGAAAAGTTGTATTTTTCATCATTGCTACATCACACCCTGACTGGCTCATCTCCTCCCCAAGAACCTTCTGTAAGGGGATGTCCAGTGGCCTACAAATGTGCATTGGGTCTTCACTCCATCTCCCCATTCACTATAAGATTGCTTTTGTTCTGCTGATCACGTCTACACCTCCTGATTGCACAGGCTGGTGTACTTCTTCCATGTGGGCTTTGTTGCTTCTGAGCTAGATGGCCGCTTGTTTATCTTCAAGCCTTTAAGACCTCAGATACTATATCTTTTGATAGCTGGGCACCATCAGCTTTCTTCACCATATTTGCTTATGCACCCATTTGTCTTCAGTGATCATATCATGGAGGTTAGCACACAATGATATGAATTTTGTTCTTTGATGCCTGATAACTGATCCTTCGGCACCCCATGAGCACACAGGTTGGTATGGTTATTCCATGTGCTCTTTGTTGCTTCTGAGCTAGATGGCCACTTGTTTACCTTCAAATCTTTAAGACCCCAGACACTATGTCTTTTGATAGCTGGGCACCATCAACTTTTTTCACCATATTTTCTTATTTACCTGCTTTGTCTTCAGCGGTTGGGTCGGGAAGGTATCATAGAATGTCAATTTAATAAAAGAAAGTACTCTTGCATTGAGGGAGTACTTGAGTGGAGGCCCAATGTCCTTCTGCCACCTTAATACTAAACCTATAAATATATGCACAAAGATCTATTCCCCCATCCTTATATATAAATGTATTTGCATATGTACATGTCTTTATCTAGACCTCTATAAATGCCCTTTGTCTCCCAGCTCTTTCCTCTATTTCCTTTGACTTTCCTCCTGTCCCACTATCATGCTCAGTCCCCACCAGGGTTTCAGCAATATCTATGAACTTTTCAAGCCCTCTTTTATTTCCCTGTACAATTTTTTTCGGCAGTATACTTAGGGTTTTTAACGAACTTTTTAGTGTTCTAGAATCAGTATCTTTACATGTACATTGTAGAAAATTGGCATATAGAAATAAGCGAATTAAAATAAACATTCTATTCCTATCACAAATATATTATTACCAAATACTTCAGGAATATAATTATATATTTTAATGAATATAAGCTACAATTTCTCATATAATTTTTGATATGTGATACGGATATAGCTTTTGTTTAGCTAATTATATTCTATTTTTAATATGAAATTTTACCCTACAAATTATTTAGACATTTGTTACATTTTAAAGAGCAATGTGCTATATTTTATCTTCATAAGGATTTGATTGTGATTTGGATGAAAGTTTACAGAGCACATGATTTATGCATATTTTGTTGAATGACATTAACTGGTCTCCTCAATGCAACTGCACTCTACCCTGAGATTCCCATTTCCAATGGTCCTTTTTTCTGCCCTTTCTTGCCTCTGAACTTGTTGTTGGGCAAATGCTGTTCTTTTGGTGTGGCACGGTTGATTGTTCTGAGGAGCATGTTGTTCCTGAGTGCTATTGTTCACTTTATAACTCTGTTGCTTGCCTGGAAGGTGATTGCCCGTGGTGATTTCATGTCCATGCTTGAAAAGCATCTTCGGACCACAGTCTCAAGGGTTCCACCAGTTTCTATCACACCGGTAAATATGGTCTTTTTTATACTCTAGTATTGTCTTCTACATTTTCTTCCACTGTGTCCAGACCTTTTATTCTGATTCTGATCAGAGTGAACAATATTATTGCATAATGCCTTTCTCTTCACTCAGGCTAATGTTCCTCTCTCCCCAGTGCTCTCCCTCCGTTTCCCTCCCCTGGCAACATTGTGTTTCTTTCTCTGTGTTAACCTTTTCTTGAAATTTCATATATGTTATCATCTAATATCCACGCTTTTGTGATTGCCTGAAGTCAGCATGATGTCTTCTATTTCAACGATGTTAATATGTTTCTTGAGTTATTTATTATTCTTTAATGTTGCATAATAGTCCATTGTATGTTGTCCTATAGTTTGGTCATCCATTTATTTGTTGTTGGGCACTTAGACTCTCTATCTCTTTGTTATTGTGAAAATGCTCCCGTGAACATGGGTGTACACATATCTCTTTGATTCACACTCGTATTTCTCTGCGATATGTATCTAGATGGAGAATTTCAGGATCACAAAGTATCTCTATTTCAAACTTTAAACAATAAGACCCATACTGTTTTCCATAATGGTTGTAATATTTTTCAACCCTATCAATGCATGAGCATTCCAATATCAACACATGCAGTGTTTATTTTCTGTTAAAAAATAATTTCTACTATTTCTGTCGTTAGATATGTATGATTGCTAATTTGGCTCATGAAGGCACCTTAGTGGCACTGTGGGTTAGATATTGGGCTGCTAACCACCAGTCAGTAGCTCAAACTCACCAAGTACTCTGCAAGAGAGAGATGACACCATTGGATCCCATAATGATTTACAGTCTAAGAAACCTTAAATAGGCTTGCTATGAATTGGAATTGACTTGATGTCATGGTTTGAGAATGGATAATTATGAGCATTTTGTAAGTGCTGACTGCTTGAATGACAGACATGTTTCTTAAATTCCATTTTATTAATAAGGTGAAAAGTTTGCCCCGGAATGTAAAATCAACTACAGCAGTATGCACATTGTTCAGTTCAGCTAAAATATATTTTACAGCAATGCTTTCTTGACCAAAACTATGAATTGATTTATAATGTGCCACAAAGTACTTATCTCATAGTAGACTAATAACCTGCTTATTGACTGACTATGTTGAGAAGTTGAGAAGTCCTAGCTTCTATCAATCTGAAATCTCGTTCAACTGAACCCCCCTTTTGAGCACTTTCATTATACTAGAGAGTCTGACATTGAACTCTGTGCACCAGGCATTTTAAAGAGTATAAAGTGACTTATAGTTACAAATTCCCCAGGGAGTTTGAATCAACATCATCTTCTCAACTGAAAGCTAGGCTTTGTAGACAGAAAATTTCCTGAAGGTCTATGGATTGAACTTTTATGTTAATTATATGATCCTACGGGGCTGTAAACTCCCAGTTTGGTATGAGGATGCTCTCATAGATTTTCTACCTGATTGGTCCTTTATTCTAGATCCCTAGGCTCTAGGAAACATCTCTACCCCAAATCCATGCATAAGTTCACTTTGCTTGACAAAGGTCTTCAACACTTAGGGTAAAGTGAAATTTGTTATAATGGCTTGTCAATTCTCTATAATTCTCACTAAGCGATTTGATGGGACCATGCATACAAGGTGCAGAGGACTCCAACACAGGGATTCATCATTTTTGCCATAGTCCTATGGGTCTAAGAATGAAGTGTCTCAGAAACAGAGAGTGAGTACCAGGACCATCCTACCTGAATTGGCAGAGGCATGGAGACCATGAGACAGAGCAGAGGAGCCATGATGAGACAGCGCATGCTCAGAACAGAGACCATTAGCCTGAGAGGTGGAGTAGCAGGCCAGCTTCTTTCCCGTGGAACAAAATAGAGGACAAAGGAGCTCATGACTCGAGAGTCTGAGGACCCGAGAGATGTGACTAACAGAGAATATGCATTGCTGTGGGCAAAAACAAAAAACAACACTAAAACAACCCTGTATTTTTAATGTTTTCTGACCCTGGCTTATAGTAAACTCTTAACCTCTCTTTAAAACAAAAACGAAAACAAAAAATCCCTCCCTGCCCTTGAGTCAATTCTGACTCATTGTGAGCAATTAGGATAGTGGAGAACTGCCCCGTGGGTTTCTGAGATTGTAACAAATTCAGTGTCCTCGAGTCAATCTACTGATTCATCATGACCCTACTGGACTGCTTAGAACTGCCTTTGAGAGTTTCTGAGAATGTAACTTTCTCCCAAGGAGTTGAGAGTGGTTTGGACCTGCTGGCCAACTGGACTAAGACTGGTGTGACGTTGGACTCTCCTTTTCTCTACGAATACCAGGAAATTCAGATGTGACCTCTGCCATTTCTTCAATACTAAAGCTAGAATTGCTATTCTGCTGCCTCATTGGATCCTATTTTCACTGTGCTTACTGTGAGTCATACTTATTTTTAGAACCAACCCTCCCTTTAAAAATATTACTACAATATTTAATCCAGAATTTTATTTGGGGTTCTGGGTAGCTCGTCATTTATATTACCACAGTATGATGCTTAGTTTCAATTTTAAAAATTTTGGACTTCTTGCACAGGATTCATTTGGATCCCTACCTCAATGCATTCATCATTCACAGGACAGTGTTTACACATGTATTATTTTTAATTCAGTACATTGAATATGTTATACATAAACATCTTCCATTCTATTTCAAAAGCCTGCTGATACTCAAATAACAAGGGATTTCTTTTCTCACGTTTCTATAGATCTTAGGAGCACCATGGTAATGGATGAAGGAAGAAACAGCACTACAGTCACCAAGTTCATCTTCTTGGGATTCTATGAATTTCCAAAGCTCAGGGTCTTCCTCTTTTCAACATTCCTAGTGATCTACCTCATCACAGTATTCTGGAACCTGGGTCTTATTACCCTGATCAAGATGGACTCCCAGCTGCACACACCCATGTATTACTTCCTTAACAAACTTGCCTTCTTAGACATATGCTATGTGTCCTGCACAACTCCCAAAATGCTCTCAGACTTCTTCCAGGAGCAGAAATCCATCTCCTTTATGGGATGCACCATGCAGTACTTCTTCTTCACTTGCTTTGGTCTGAGTGAGAGTTGTCTACTAGTGTCCATGGCTTACGATCGATACGCTGCCATTTGCAGTCCTCTACTTTACACAACGATCATGTCCCCAACTCTTTGCCTACAACTGTTCATAGGATCTACCATAACTGGATCCTTTGGCTCATTTATCCAACTATGTGGCTTACTTCAGCTCAATTTCTGTGGGCCAAATATCATTAACCATTTCTTCTGTGACCTGACCCAACTGTTGATCCTATCTTGTTCTGATACTTCTTTCTTACAAATTTTATTTTCTGTGCTGACAGTGATCTATGGACTGGCCTCTGTCCTGGTTATCATGATATCCTATGGTTATATCGTTGCCACCATTCTGAAGATGAGTTCTGCTGAAGGCAGGTCCAAGGCTTTCAACACCTGTGCTTCTCACCTGACAGCAGTGAGTCTTTTCTATGGCTCAGGCACCTTTGTGTATTTATGCCCCAATTCTGATGATTCTCTTAGCCAAGGCAAGCTGGCCTCTGTTGTCTACACTATAGTGATTCCCATGTTAAACCCACTGATCTATAGTCTGAGAAATAAGGAAATCAAAGATGCCCTCATCAGATGTAAGAAGAGAATTTTCTCCTGACATTATGTGACAAGCTTTGCACATTTTCATAATTGATTTCAAGTACTAAGCACTATGACTATTGTTGTTACTAGGTGCCATTGTGCTATTAGGTGCCTACTCATAGTGCCCTGATATACAACAGATTAAAACACCTCTCAGTCCTGTGCCATCTTCACATTCTTCTTAGGTTTGCGCTCATTGTTGCAGCCACTGTGTCAATCCATCTCCTTGAGGGCTTTCTTTTTTTCAATGCCCTTCACTTTACCAAGCATGATATCCTTTTCTAGGGACATGTCTCTTCTGATAACATATCCACAGTATATAGGGTTTTAAACATATGTATTATACCATCGTTTCAAGAAGGTGGTAAATAGTAGCTGATTCTAGCTATGTTTTTATCTATTTTTGTTAGTTCCCATTGAGTTGGTTTTGACCCATAGTACCTCAATGTATACCCAAAGGAAATATTACTTCATTCTAGACCATCCTCACAATTGTTCCTATGCCTGAGCCCCTTGTTGCCGGCACTGTCAATCCGTATCCTTTAGAGCCTTCTTCTCTTTTGATGCCTCTTCACTTTACCAAGCATGATGTCCTTCCCTAGGGACTGGCCTTTCCTGATACCATGTCCAAAGTTTGTAAGATGAAGCCTTGTCATCTATTCATGAACAACAATTATTGATGTTTTTAATAAGGCTCTGAAGAGGATGTTTCTTTTCATTAAAAAATAATTTATTGCATTTTCAGCAAATATGTACACAGCAAACTAAGTTTTCACTTGAACATTTCTACACAAGTTACTCAATAGTATTCGTTATATTTTTCAGAGTGTGTCAATATCACCTTTAATTGCATTCTGATTGTTCTATTTCCAGAACTCTAGTTTCACTGCCCCTTATCTTCTAGTCTCCTGATCTTATTGATTTTGGGGTCCTTTTACGGTCTTGGAAACAAAGATGTACAGCAGTGTATGAAAAATGAACTTACTACTTTGTAGCATATTAGGTATCTCTGCATCAACAACCCACTCCTCTTTATACATTGCAGGAGGTTCAGACTTCTTCACCTCTTTGAATTTGGGCTTGGTCTTGGGCCTTTTTATTGGCAAATGAAACCTGAATGGGTGGAGCCTATTTCAGCTCCAGAAAGAAGATTTCAAAAAATCATTTTATTGAGGTCTCGTACAACTTTTTTCACAATCCATTCATACATTCATTGTGTCAAGCACATTTGTACATATATTGCCATCATCATACTCAAAACATTTTTTTTCTACTTGAGCCCTTGGTATCAGCTCCTCATTTTTCCCTCCCCCCTCTCCCATTAACATTGATAATTTATAAATTATTATTGTTTTTATATATCTTACACTGACTGATGTCTTCCTTCACTCACTTTTATGTTGTACATCCCATCATAGATTTTTGGGATCTCTTCCCCCTTTCAATCCCCACTTTCTCCTTCTTCTCCTGGTATCACTACTCTCATTGTTGGTCCTGAGGGGTTTATCTGTCCTGGAGTCCCTGTGTTTCCAGCTCTTATCTGCACCCGTGCACATGCTCTGGCCTAGCCGGATTTGTGAGGTAGAAGTGGGGTCATGATAGTGGCGGGGTGGGGTGGGAGAGGAAGCATTAAAGGGCAGGAAGAAGTTTTATATATGTGCTTGTATGCCTACTAATTTCCCAATGTTTGATTTAGTTGATTGCCTAGGGTAAGAAAAACCTCAAATAACCCAAATGAATATGTATTGCTATTTAAAAAGTAATCCTTTGTGTTTGGATTGGTTGCCAATATAGCATAACTCAGTCTGTCATAATTATTATGGGAATGTGTAGAGGTAGTGGTGTGTGACCTGTGAAAATATAATCATGTTCACATTTTACACTGTCTAAGATCTAGGCAGTGAATGTGGTAGAATCTGATATTGCAAGGCGGAAGACAATTTGTGTTTGTCACAATAAAGCATTTGGTTCAACTATCAATTGTAGCTTAGAAAAGAGGTTGTATAACTCATGATGAAAAATAAAGTTTAGAATGAGATAAAAAGTGGGAAACAGAATGTTTGTAGCCTGCTAGCAGGCTGCATTTAACAAGGTTTCTATAAAGAAGAGTAAATCACAACCACTAGTGAGTTCACAATTAGAATGCAAGAAAGTAGACAGAGACAAGAAGCTTGGGCACGCGGTAGAGTTTGACCATAAAAGTTGTGACGTCTACATTCCTAGGTGTTGCAAACATTAGAAGGACTGTGTGCAAACAGGCCAATCAAAGTCAGCATTGCAGCAAGACCCAAATCAGGGAGATGGTCATTTCATCCCATTGTTAATAACTAAAGAGTTAAAGATTATGCATAATCAATCCTTTCGATAAGATAAAATGGTTCATGGAAAATTAAATTAGAGAAGTAGGATATGATTCACCCAGATGAACCTGATGATGTCCACTATCTTCCAGTTAATACTAATACACATTTAATATGGATGTAGAAGAAAAGTACAATATGACAAATAGTTGACCAAGATAATGGGGAACTTATTTTTCCTGGGCATACTGGACAGAAATTCACTTGATGTCGCTTCACAGAAGACCATTGAAGCAATTGTGGGTTGCAGTAAGAATCTTCATGATACTCTTTCAAATAGATTTTCCTTTCTGTCCTGCATTACGCCTCCTTTTGTTCACACTGCTCCCTGAGATAATGATCCCAGTTCATAAAACTTTGTCATATGTCCTGCTATCTGGAAAACTCGAACCTGTTTGCAGGGTATCCACATGGATTAAGGCTCCGGTGAATATGACCCTATGTACAACAGAAAGAGATAACCTGGTCCTACACCATCCTGACAATTTTCCTCATATTTGAGTCCACTGTTGCAGCCACTGTGTCAGTCATTTGTCGAGGACATTCTTCTTTTCACCACCCCTCCACTTAACCAAGAGAAATGTCCTTTTCCAGGAACTGGTCTCTTCTGAAAATGCGTCCAAAGTCTGTGAGACAGAGTCTTGCCATCCTTGCTTCTCAGGTACATTATGTCTATACTTCTTCCAAGACAGATTTATTTTTTTCTTTTAGTGGTACATGGTACTTTCAATATTCATTGTCAACACCCTAGTTTATTATTTTATTTAGTTCAAGGACTGTTTGTTGGTCTATAGGAATGTTTTCCAGTTGAGTCTGATGGAACCCCAAGCCCTGGCCCCAAAGCCTATTTTTGGTATTCCCTGGGGACTTCATTGCTCTGTTCCCTTTGCTCTTCTGTTGCACGCCCTTGGTGTTTTGCCTCTGTGTGGTGGGATCAGATCGGGCGGAATACCCACATCGTGTCTCCAGTGTTGTCCCCTATAGGGATAACACCCTCGTTTAAATGAATTGATTCTTATTTTCCCTTCTTTATTCAATGTCTACCTTTCACAAGTGTATTAGGTGATTGAAAATTCCATGGCTTTGGTGAAGTGCATCTTAGCCCTCAAAGTAACAGCATTGCTTTTTAACACAGAAGATGTCTTGTGAAGCAGATTTGCTTAATGCAACATATTATTTGGTCTAATGATTGTTGCTTCCATGAGCCTTGACTCTGGATCCAAGCAAGATGAAATCTTTGACAATTTCAATCTTTCCTCCATTTATCATGATGCTACCTACTGTTCTGGTTGTGAGGATTTTTTTTTGTTTTCTTTACATTAAGTGTACTATATGGCAATGAGATTTTCAGTAGCCATGGTTGGAACTGTGGTTCAGGCCAATATATTTAAATGTATGTATTGTGTGAACTGACTTTAATAATGATAATGGAAATATTGGCAATATGGAACTAGTAGGCTTAGAGTATACAGTGAGCAACTCAATCTACACTTGGAAAGTTAGAAGACCTCTATAGAAGTTTCTCAGGAAACTTTTATCTCCAGCAACTTTAAGGAAACATGTTCTGATAATACTCTTACATAAAGAGTAGCAGAGTTGCAAAGATGATTAGATGTACATCTTTAATATGTCTTTTATATTTTTATCAGGATCCTTTCAGAAAAGAATGCCACTCGAAATTCTAGTGTGGAGAAAACTGTCTGTAATAGAGTCTAAAAATTGTGAACTCTCAGATTTTTTCTGAAATCTTCAGAAAATAAATCCTTCTTTGAAAGGGAGAAGATACCATTGGTGCTTGAAGCCATGCAAAAACTTCAACAGAAAAAACTGCCCTACAGGACCAATAATATAAGCCCTGCCAGTCTCATTAAATTCAGGTTAGTAAGTATGATAAAATCCAGCATATTTAAAGTGAGGAAATACATTTGAGCTCTGGGAGAATATGCATTGTTTTCCAAACGTTTTGGAACGCAAGGTTAATAGTACCCATGAGGAATAAATGTTGAACGTCATGGAAAAGTAAAAATCAGAAAAGTCAACCGACTATTGTCAAGTTGATTCAGACTCATAGCAATTCCATAGGACAGAGGAGATCTTCCTTACAGACTGTCCAAGGCTATAAATCTTTGCAGAAACAGACCTCCCCATTTTCCTCCCATAGACGGTCTGGTGAGTTCAATCAGCCAACCTTTTTGGTTAGAAGACAAGCTTTTAGCCCCTCTTCCACTTGTGTTGCTTCAGGGTTGGTGTTTGTTGATAGGTGCTGGGCAGTCTGTTCTAGATTATAGAGAACCTCTGTCCAACAGAGAACCTCTGTCCAACCTCTGTCCAACCCAGTCTGTGTCATCCCTACAGTTGTTGCTAGGTGATGGTGGTGCGATCCATTTGTTTCCAACTCATGGCTACTCCTCGTGTGCAGAGTAGAGCTTGTGTTAAAGTCTTTGGCATTTTGGCAAAAGAGCACCAGATAAGTCTTCGGAGGCACTTCTTAGTAGGTTTGAAACACAAACCTGTCAACTAGTCATTGAGTGCTTAACTCTTTGCACACCCTACAAGTTAAAGGAGGACTACTATACAGTAGTAAACAGAACCATCTCCCGATGGTCTCCATTATCTCAGGGAAATGATGCCCAGAAGCTGATGATGAGCACTAGGAAACAGCCTTGGTGTGGCTTCAGCATGTTTTGAGATGCTGTATAGTCTCATTGATACGGATAGTCAAAGACTGACTCCATGAGCTGCTGTTGAGAACCACTAGCAGGAATTACTGATGAGAGTTGCTGTTAAGGTCTATATTGAAAGATAAAATTGGGTGGCAATGCATAACTCCGTGAGAAATCCTTGAAAATCAATTTGATTAAAGGTATGGTCCAGGCTCTACTTTTAGAAATTCACACATTCTGTCTGAAGCCAGATATGGAACTAAAGGGATAATTTAGTTGATCGGGGTAATTGCATAGAAATTTGACCTATTACAGGATTAGAATTAATCTTCCAATCCTCACTAAACGTTTTCTAGATAAATATATCAGCTGGGTAATGAGGGTAAAAGAGAATCAAGAAATATTTCTCATCTTCATATCTATTTAGGTGTCAGAATATACATATAAATTAATAAATTCTCTATCATAGAATGCATGTTGATTAAAACAGATCTAATGACTAAGGAAGGTGAAAAGAATATGGGCTCACATGGATTAATTATCATGGGACTAGGGTTCTGTGAAATTCATACTCATGAGGAGGTACTGGAGCTGGATTTTGTAGGATTAATTTGATAAAGTAGACAAGCATTCTAAGTAGATTCAATCAATAGAAAAGCTACTGATTCTCTACTGAAACTTCTAACTTATAGAAGCAAGAAATGCAAGTGAATGTGAACTAAAGAGTAATCAGTAAACTTAAACAGTGCAAACAAATGTAAACAATTAAATTCCAAGCAGAAAAAGACATCTTAATGAATGCAGAAGTAATGCTAAATATGACACTTAAGACATCTTGGGTTTTGCGTGTGTGTGTGTGTGTGTGTGTGTGTGAAACTCACTTGTTAAAAGAAAAATATACTATCAAGTATACACATATGTTAGTTGTGACAATGAGTTAGAGCAAATCAGATGCCATAGAGAGTCTGCTTATTAGAGATGTTCCTAACACCAAATATCTCAAAATAATCAAATACAAAATGATATGGAAACATATTAGTATAAGTTGAAAAGCATTGCTACAAGAAAATACAAACCTTTATTGAAATATAAACTGGTAAGCTATTGTGCCTCATCCCATCATTCATCTTGGTCTATTTAGAAGGTTTAGACTGTTTAGAAGGTAGTGTTTTTATCACTCTGACACCCCCCCAAAGAATTCTATATTTTAAAATTTACACCACAATAAAACAGCAGTTTTGACTCATATAGAGTCAAGGGACTCATATAGAGTTGGTTACTCTCAAGTGTTTCTTCTTAAGACAGCCTTACTGCTTTCCAAGAATGAACAGATGCATTGTTGTGATGGGAAAAATCTCTCCTTGTAACTTTCTTGACTTATTTGTTGACAATGCAGTTTCAAATGTTCTTTTAAAATCTTCCTAATAAACATGATCATCCTGTGTCCTTTGGGAAAAATTGATCGCTGAAACTTTTTGAGCCTATCTTTATTTTAATTGGTCCTGCAAATCTCTTTGAAAATCATTGTTTTAATTGGACTTAGAAAAAATCACTTTTAATTGTGAAATAGGTGCAGGCTTACAGAGTAAGACAATTTTCATTTCAATAATTGATATAACCACCACTTGTCCGACGGTTGTCATGTGTATTTCAAAAACCAGGAGGGTCTTCCAAAGCAAACAGGTTTAAGTGGAACTTCCAGACTAAGAACAGAAAACGAGAGAGGACTGAACTGCCCACTTCAGAGGAAATAGCCACTGAAAATATTATGCATAGCTTGTGAACATTGTTTGATGCTGAAGGCTTACTGAAGGGAAGGAGAACATTGCTAGAGACAGTGCCTGAGGATGAGACACTCAGGTTGCAAGGCACTTAAAATGTGACTTGGAAGAAGCTGATTTTGCAGTGTAGTCATCTATGATGACACAAGCGGGGTATAGCTTGTGGGAGTGGAGACTTCAGGATCTTCATTTGCTGATAAGACACAACTTAATGTAAGGAGAAACAGCTTCAAAAATCTGCTAATGATCAAAACTAGGCATGTGTGAACTC
Source organism: Tenrec ecaudatus (assembly GCF_050624435.1). Classification (NCBI taxonomy): domain Eukaryota; kingdom Metazoa; phylum Chordata; class Mammalia; order Afrosoricida; family Tenrecidae; genus Tenrec; species Tenrec ecaudatus. The sequence goes on from NC_134533.1 coordinate 14,872,003, forward strand.
TGAGTCTAGAAAATTGGAAGTCATCAAAAATGAAGTGGAATGCAAATAGATCTATATCCTAAGCATTAGTGAGCTGAAATGGGCAGGTATTGGCCATTGTGAAGCAAACTATCATATGATTTACTATGCCAGGAATGGTACAATTAAGAGAAATGACATTGCATTCATTGTCAAAAAGGACGTTGCAAAATCAATTTTGAAGTACAATACTGTCTGTGATGGATTACATATAGCTGCCTTCAAGGAAACCCAATCCATATAACGATTATTCAAATTTATGCACCAACCACAAAAGCTAATGTTGAAGAAATTGAAGAATTCTACCTACATCTTAGGTTTGAAATGAATCAAACGTGTATCAAGATACATTGCTAATTATTGGCAATGGGAATTCAAAAGTTGGAAGGAAAAAGGAAGGAACGAAAGTTCAGGGTAAAGCTGAAGAAACTTAAAACCAGTCCATGAGAGCAAAAATATGCTCATGAGTCTATCTCACCTGAATTTCAAAAATATCTTTACAAAAGATTTGATGCATTGAACCCTGATGAGCTGTGGGAGGACATCAAGACCATCATTCACAAAGAAAGAATCATTCAAAAGACCAGAAAGAAAGAAACTATCATAATGGATGTCAAAAGGGATTCTGAAACTTGCTCTTCATCATAGAGTAGCTAAAACAAATGGAAGGAATGATGAAGAATGAGTTGAACAGAAAATTTCAAAGGATAGTACAAGAAGACAAAGTCAAATATTTTAAAGAAAATACAATGACCTAGAGTTAGAAAATAAAAAACAAAGAACCTACTCAGCATAATTTAAACTGGAAGAATTCAAGAAAAAAATCAAGCCTTGAGTTTCAATAATGAAAGATGATATGGGCAAAATATTGACTACTTCAGGAAGCATCAGAAGATGATGAAAAGAATGCACAGACTGACTCTACTAAAGAGCAATAGTTGGTATCCCTCCATTTCAGGGGGTAGCATATGAATAACAATCAATGGTGCTGAAGGCAGAAGAGAAGTTCAAGTTTCACTGAAAGCATTAGTCAAAAACAAGTCTTCAGGTATTGATGGAGTACCAACTGAAATATTTCAACATGCTGATGAAGCTCCGGGGTACTTATTCATCTATGTCAGGAAATATGGAAGACATCTATCTGATCAACTAACTGTTTGGTCAAAGGAAAGTGACTCAATATAATCTGGAAATAAGCAGACAAAATCTTCAGTATCACCTGCAAGTAAAACGTGCTGATCTACTCCAACAAGTGTTGCAGTAGTATATTGACAGGGATTTGCCGGGAGGTTCAGGTCAGATTCAGAAGAGAACGTGGAACAAGCTATCATTGCTAATGTCATACAGATCTTGGCTCAAAGCAGAGAGTACTACAAGGATGTTTACTGTGTTTTGGTGTCCATGCTAAGGAATTCAACTGTGTGGCTCATAATAAATTATGGTCAACTCAATAACACAGAAAAATAACCAGAAAGCAATTATCATGCTAGCAGTTAATGAACATTAGAAATTGAGTTAGAGAACCAAAAGAACATGGGCGACCTTTATTGAACTGAAAGATTTGAAGAAAACATCCAGCCCTTGAGCTACCATATTACAGACTCTATGAATACAGTATTAAATGGCCCAGGAAGCATCAAATAAAATGGAAATAATACATAGTCACAGTACCAAAAAGAGTCTGTCAACCTTGAATCATTTCAGGAAGTAGAATATAATCTAAAGACACTGGAAAAAACAAGTATCCAGGAATTGATGGTATCAGTGTAGATGTTACACACTTGTATATGCCAAGAAACTTAGGGGGGGAAATAGCTAACCAACTGAATAAGATCTATGTTTGTGACCATTTCAGAGAAATGTGATTCAAAGGAATGTGCAAATTTCAAAGAAAATCAATAAAATCATGTGAAGTAAAACTTTGTTGAAGATTAGAAATAGTTGCATTGACAGGTAATTGCTGGAAATTTAAAGAGAATGTGGAATAAAGAATATCATTGCTGATGTCAAATGATTCTGGGGAAAACAATATACTAGAGGCATATTTACTGGTTTTATTGCTTATAGAAAAGTATCTGACTTGTGAATCATAAATATGGAAAACATTATGAATCATGGTGTGTCCATGAGATCCTGTATATAGATTAATAAGCAGCACTATGAACAGAACCAAGCGACACTGTGTGGCTTAACATCAAGAAAAGTGATCAGAATTATCCTTACATCATATCTATTCTGTAGACAGAGCAAATAATTCAGAAAGCTCTGCTATATGGAGAAGAATGTGGCATCAGGGTTGGAGGATGCAACCTTGCTTGTTGAAAGCAGAGAGGACTTGGAATATTTACCTGTGAAGGTCAAAGGTGATACTTGTCGGGAAGAATTACAACGCAATATAATGGAAACAGAATGCTTAGAAGAAAGGATGGCAAAACGTCATCTCACATCATTTGGACTAGTTATCCAGAGAGACCCATCCGTGAAGAAATACATCATGTATGGAAAAGTACAAGGTCATCGATAAGGTGATGATATTCCACATGATTGACAAAGTGATTGCAACTATGGGCTCAAAAGAAGTAGCCGTTAAGAGAATGTTGTGTGACTGGGCAGTTTTTCTTACAGTACACTGGATTGCTATAAGTTAGAATCCATGGCACCTAACAACAATAATGTGCCAGAATTTTATTCTAGTGCTTAGTGTTTCTGAACATAACCTTGAAGATGAAAGTCAAATTCAACGTATGTTATGTCTGAAAACCCAAAAGGTCCCCTTTACTTCAAAAGTCTGTAATGGTTGAAAGTAGATCCCTTTGAGTCTTCAAGACAAAGAAGTACACTGCAGCTAGACAACATAGCCAGAACCTGGAGCTAGACTGGCGCACTGTGAATCTAGACTGCCATGGTTTAGAGGAGTGTCTTGGGACACCTGAACCTCTCTTTCTCTCAGCTTCCACACCTGTGAAATAGCATGATAACAGTGCCTGTAGCCAAGCTACTGTGAAGATTAAGTTAATACACATGAGTTCAAATCAATGTCTGATTAGCAAGTACTATAAAATGATAACTATTAATTTCATCATGGAAGGGGCCCATGCTAGGACTGAGAAAGAGAGTATTGCAATCAGCTAAGTGAACTCTATCCAACACCCTCATGGAGAATACTGACTTCTGTTCATTGTCTCGTCGTCTCATCATTAGTCATTGGCGATTTTTCAGAGAACCTTCCCTGTAAGGCTGCTGTGGACTCTTGAGGACCAAGGGGAAGCTGTGATGTAGGGCCAAGAGAAGGCAACAGATTGTTAACCCTTCTGAATTTTACCCTGGCACAAATTTGTCAGGAATATCTCAGTAAGTAATAGTGGCAGGAATACCCTAAACAGGTTATCTTTAGTGACTCCAATCCATTAGCTCCTCCCTGTTTCACTTGGCCTGTGATTGAGTACTAAACTAAAGGTTGGTGGTTAAAACCCACCAACCAGTGACATAGAAGGAAGACTGGCAGTATATTTTCATAAATAGTAGAGCCAAGAAAAGTGAAAGGAACAATTCTATCCTGTACCACAAGGTGTTACCATTAGTTGGAACCAAGTTGATGGCAACAGGTCTATTTGCTTGCTTGTTTTTATTCCCCATTCCTCTCAGTGTTTTGTTCCACCCATGACCTTCAAGCAACAATGTTTTGTCCCTAGCCCATTATTAACCTCCTTGATTTTTCCCAAACCCATTATTCTTCCTTATTTTGACATATTCCATTCTCTGTGAAATTGCTGTTTTTAACAGAAACCAACATCTTTCAGCTAAACACAAATGGAATGTCAGCTAACCACAAATGCTCTTGTTTAGAATGTCAACATTAGCCAGCTCATGGATGGAGATGGAGGGATTTACTGAGATCACACTCTGTGGTACCATTTTTATCAAAGGTTCACTCATTTTAATTTTGTTAATTCCTACTTTGAATGGCCTACCAAGCTGCCTTTAGCTAACACCAACAATAATAGAATAATGGATTCCCTGTACCTCCAACCCTCATATGCACCAGGGGTGTGAGGGACAATGCTGGGAGAGTGGAGGGTGAGTGGGTTGGAAAGGGGGAACTGATTACAAGGATCCACATGTGACCTCTTCCCTGGGAGAGGGACAGCAGAGAAGGGGGGAAGGGAGACTCCGGATAGGGCAAGATATGACAAAACAACGATGTATAAATTACCAAGGGCATATGAGGGAGGGGGGAATGGGGAGGGAGGGGGGGAAAAAAAAGAGGACCTGATGCAAGGGGCTTAAGTGGAGAGCAAATGCCTTGAGAATGATTGGGGCAGGGAATGTATGGATGTGCTTTATACAATTGATGTATGTATATGTATGGATTGTGGTAAGAGTTGTATGAGTCCCTAATAAAATGTAAAAGAAGAAAAGAGAAAAAAAAAAAAAATAATAGAATAATGGAATCGTATTGCAAAAGCTATTCAGCAAGCCAGCTAAGTGTGTGTGTGTGTGTGTGGGGGGGGTGCCTTAGGTTGTAGCTAGTTAATTTCATAAGTTTGAAAGTACATTCCTTTGAGTTTTAGAGACAAAGAACTACTACACTGCAGCTAGACACATAGCCAGAACCAGGAGCTAGGCTGGCTGATGGTGAATGAACATTGTCCCACGGTTTAGCAATGTATTTGGACAACCCAGGACTACCCTACAAGGTAGCTATCATTGTCAACTTAATATAGGACAAAACTGAGTCTCAGATGAATTAAGCAAGTGATGAATTAAATGAATTAAAATCAAATGAATTGATGCTCACCTTCCTGACACAATCACTGAAGACAAATGGATGCATAAGAAAACGTGGTGAAGAAAGCTGGTAGTGCCCAGCTATCAAAAGATGTAGCATGGGTGTCTTAAAGGCTTGAAGGTAAACAAGCGGCCATCAGCTCAGAAGCAACAAAGTTCATATGGAAGAAGCACACCAGCTGTGTGATCACAAAGTGTTGAAAGGATCTGGTATCAGGCATCAAAAACAAAAAATCATATAATTGTGAATGAGGGGGAGTGTGGAGTGGGGACCCAGAGCCTACCTGTAGGTAACTGGACAACCCTTATAGAAGGATCGTGGAGAGAAGACAAGCCAGTAAGGGTGCAGTGTAGCAACGTTGAAACATATAATTTTACTCTTGTTCTTAAATACTTCCTCCCCGCCACCAGTATCATGATCCCAATTCTACCTTACAAACCTGGCTAGACCAGAGGATGTACACTGGTACAGATAGGAACTGGAAACACAGGGAATCCAGGACAGATGATCCTTTCAGGACCAGTTGTGAGAGTGGAAATATCAGAGGGTGGAGGGAAGGTGGGGTAGAAAGGGGGCACCAATTACGAGGAATCTACATATAACCTCCTCCCTGGGGGATGGACAACAGAAAGGTAGGTGAAGGGAGACCGGACAGTGTAAGATATGACAAAATAATAATAATTTATAAATTATCAAGGGTTCATGAGGCAGGGGGAAGCAGAGAGGGAGGGGGAAAATGAGCTGATACCAAGGGCTCAAGTAGAAAGGAAATGTTTTGAGAATGAGGGCAACAAATGTACAAATGTGCTTGACACAATGGATGTATGTGTGGATTGTGATGAGAGTTGTATGAGCCCCCCAATAAAATGATTTTTAAAAAATTAAATGAATTGAAAAACAGATTAATTAAATAAGATGAATTAAATAGAAAATCACACTGTTGAAAAGTAGTAGATTTTAAACATTCAATTATTAATTTTTTTTATCATCAACTAAAGACAACCAAAGCATCATCTTTGCCTAAAGTTGAGAAACCACGAGAAATTTCTATCATGCTCATGTGCGAAGTCAAGCAATTTGGTGGTTTGATTTTTATATCTGGTGTAATTCAAAATAAATGTGCAGTTTATTTGGAATATTCATAAAAGATTTGAAGGTTGTTTTTGCAGACACTGTTAACAGATGATCATGATTCTTTCTGGATGTGAAGTCTCACCAACCCTTAGTCTTCATGTCTCTTGGGATTCTTCCATAGGTTTTAAATGAATTTCTCAGATATGATATTATTTCAGACATGTTTACTGTGTATGCATTTTCAGAAAAAATATGTGGTGGTGTTAATTCAAGTATATTAAAATGCATGAAGATGGGCAAAGCGATATTTGAAATTTTAATTTACTATCACCAATGCGGTATTATTCCAAGCAATGAGAAAACCCAAAAGTGTGTTATTTACATAAGTTGGAAAGGTTAATCGTTTTCCAGATATCAAAGATTGATTGTTGATTCCTTCCACAAACCCTTCTGGACAATTTGGAGGTGCCCCAGAAAGTTACAGGGATACATAGAGTTCTATTTTGAAGTGAATTGGTTGATTTTGTTCCATTAGGTTGGTAATTTCAGTGTCAGCATATGTCTTCATATAATGGGGGAAATGTCTTATTTAAATGGCTTGACATTTACAATTTCCTCTTTGCTTTTGGTAAAAGCGGTTCCTGTGTATAAAAATGCATAAAACTTCAAAGTACGTTGGAGTGCTGGAAAGGGAACATGGTAACCATCACCACTGAAATCAAGAAGGAGCAGTGCTATTGTCCTAGAAACCATGCATTTGTTCTGAATCACAGCAGCCTCTCCACACACCATAGAGAGTGATACTTTTGTGATCCATGTGTGTATCTGTACTAGTACCACTTGTAATTATTTGCAAGCTTTTTTTTTACCTTTGTTTGATGCAGAATATTGCTGTGGAGAAATAAGGGACAACTATGAGTTTGTCTCCATTCTGGTAACTTCTTATTTTTACCTGGATATCCAAAGAGTTTTTTCTTTATATTTTAATTCCAGTAAATTCACCAGGGGATGACTTGGTGTTGAATATTATACATTGAGTTTTTCCAGAGAGATGAGGTATATATTCCATCTGTCAGTCTGTCAGGTACTATTTTAGGGAAATATCAATGAAAGGTATTTTAGTATCTGTCCTATTTCATTATTTTGGGGTATCCTCTCATGGTATTGTGATTTAAGTAATAGAATGTGTGATGCAAGTAATAGAATGTTAACTGCATGGTCGATGGTTCAAGCCCACCAACTGCTCTGAGGGAGAAAAATGTGCCTTTCAGTTCCCAAAAGATTTTCAGTCACAAAACTCCCAGGACACTTATGCTCTCTCCTTTAGAGTCCATATGAGTCAGAATCAACTAGATGGCAGTAGGTTTGGGATTTGTTCTTAGGGTCACTCATTATGTCCATAATTTCTTTTGTCTTCCACATCTTAACTTGTCTATCTACTTTTAAAGTCTTGTTAAAAATTTAATATCTCCATGTTTTCAAGCCCATTTTCCATGTCCTCTGTTGTCTTTCTAACAGTCTATTTTTGTCCTTATTGCTGTTTGTTAAATAGACATTTCTTTATTTTCTGCAGTGGTATTTTTTATTCTCCTCTTGTAGATTAGTCCTGGAGTATCATTATTTATTCCCTTCTGTTGATGTCTCATTTCTCTCTGGAGACTTCATTTCTCAACACTTGCAGAATAAGCTTTAACATTTGAAGAATAATTTTTTACTAGCTTACTTAAATACATGGCTGTATGTGTGAGCCTAGCTTTTATCACTTATCAGACAATCATTTTTGGGTAAATTTTCTTTACCAGTCATCATTTTTATTGCCTCCATTTTTATTACTTTGAATCAATATGAAGATTCCTTTCACTTCTTGCTCCTCTTAGACGGAATTGAGGTCTTCCAGTAGCGGTGCTTGTGGGAAAATGATAAAGAAAAGAGATTCTCAGGGAGGGGAGAGTTTGGCCTCTCCACCCAGGGGAGATTTGGCAATGCCTTGAGGTATTTTGTTTATCACATCTCTTGAGAGGGACATCACTACTTGTTTTCTAGTAGGTCGAACCTAGGGATGCAGGCAAACATTACAAAAATGATACAGGATAACCAACCCCTGGAACCAGCAAAGAATTATCAAGTCCCAAATGTTAGCAGAGAAAGTCTTGTTTAAAAAATCATGGAGCACCAGTGTCCTACATTGAAGCGTCATGTGCTTGTGTAGGTGTTATCTTTACTGGCAGCTGTCCATATTACTTCTCTCCAGAGAATTGCTGTAAAAATGCTTTGGGTATAATAATTATTTAACCCAAACATGCCACGCCATTCATGACCGCTCCTGAGTATTTAATGTGACTAGTGCAGAGAACAATGCTTAGGCCCTAGTGTTATGTATCCCTCAAGGAAACCAACCATCTACCTGATGAGAAATGGATTATTTGGCAGCTCTTCCATGACAAGAAGCAGGGGTTCATTTTCCTAGGAATGCACACATCTTCTGAATTTTAATTCTCCATTCCTAAATGTGGGAATTTAGGAATTTCAGTTCTCCTTTCCTAACTAGTGGGGCACATGATCTGAAAAGGGACCCCGTGTCCCCATAACATTTCATTGCACAAAAGAACCCACTTTATAGCAGACTTCGAAAGAATACCCAAGAGCTCTCCTTTCGTTTCGTCTAGTAGAGCAGTTCTAGTTTGGAGATAATAAAGCAAAGCAGGCTAAACAAAAACCTCAGTGGTCTGCCATTTTTTTTTTTAGTATGGTAACCATTAGAGATTGGTCTCACTTGATGTCATTTTTGGTGTATTGGACATGGCATTGGGTGAATGTAAATGTCCACAGTTGCACTGTGACATTATGTCACCAACTATGGTTTCCTCGGTTTCATTGATCGGGACTCTTTTAAGAGATAATAATACTTTGCCACTTCTTTATTCCCACATCTTGAGCTCAAAAGTGAAATCATAGTTAAGTGAAACTATAAATAATGTTACTAAATACATATTTTCCAACATTATTTATTTCTTGAATTATTAGAAGTTCCATGTACACAACAGAACCACTTAGAATGTTTGGATATTTGGTGGGGTTTATTGTCGTTCATCCCAGGAAAAGAATGAAAAAGAAACAGTTTTTATTATCCTGGGAGAATCCATTGGAAAGGCTTCTCCTCTCTCACAGATCTGTGATGCAGCCACTACCCTCAAACCTGATTCTAGGCCATCTGTTCGGTTCCACTGGCCACATTATTTATCCTTCCCTAGTAAAACACCATTTCAGTTATTGTAGTTTTGTAATAATAGGGTTTGATAGTTACAACATGACTACCTCATCTGAGAACCTCGGGTTGCTGTCAAATAGTGATTTTACCTATTGTTATCTTCTGTTCTTTCATAAGGAGCGCTGGGGTAATAGTGGTTGTGTATTAGACTGTGACCATTTTGACACTCCCATTCGTTATTTACTCCCATAAAGAGTTATATCTCAGAAACCCTCCAGGGACCATTCTACCCTGTCCTATAAGACTTGCTGGGAATTGGTATGAACTTAATGGCAATGAATTTTGTTTGTTTTGGCCATTCATGAACACTTGAGATTCAGCATCTAAAATTTCAATGTGAAAAAAACCCCACTATTGGGATTTTGAGCTAAATTCCATTGAATTTATAGAGATTTTAGAGAAATAAACATATTTACACAATCCAGGCACTAGACCAAGACTATGGCCAATCTCTTCGTTTGAGTACCTTTAAATGTTTTAAAATCAATTTATGAAATAGTCTCCACAAAGATTTTGAACAAATTTGTTAAGGTGCATTTGACTGTTACAGCCATCATATTTTCCATCATCTCATATGCATATAAAATCTGGAGGATGGTGAAGGAGAACAATAGTACCTGTGAATTAGGGTGTTGACAAAGAATAGTGAACCTATCATTGACTGTCCGCATGAAGACACCTCTCCGGGAAAGAACAACCAGAATGCTCCTGAGAAGTGAGAGCGGCAAAGCTGCAGCTCCGATGTTTTGGACTCGTCGCCCAGAGAGACCCCTCCCTAGAGGAAAACACCGTGTTTGCAAAAGCACATGGTTGCCTGAAGTAGAAAATGATTTGGAAATGATGATGGCAACATATGTACAAATATGCTTGAGAGAATTGATGTGTGGAGTGTTTCAGGAGCAGTAAGAGCCCACAATAAAATGATTTTTTAAAAAGGAAAAAAAAGAACCACCCAGTTGCGCCCAGCCAATTCTCAGAAATTGGGAACATCATCATAGTCTGTTATTTAAAGCCAAAAGAAATGTAGAAGGTTATGAAAAATGTGAAGGCACTAATACAAGTTAACACAGGACTGCAATTATAGGCTCAAAGGTAGTAACCATTTAGAGGCTATGACACAGGGCAGCGCTTCTGGTAGTACATTGGGTCGCTCTAAGTCAGAATGGAGGGCACCTAACAAGAAGAACAACGAGGTGTCAGAATTACGTGGAAGAAAGACAAGGCTGCCCAGTCCTGTAAAGAACTAAGGTCTCAGAAACCTGCAAGGGCCGTTCTACTCTGTCCCGTAGTGTCACTGTGAGTCAGAAGTGACTCAATGCCAGTGAGTTTATTTTTAATGAATTAATGCTTTATGGTCTCAACATTGACCCTGACAGTAAAATTAGAGACTTTTTTTTTCCCGAAAACCCCAAAAGTCCATCTTGCTTTAATGTCTGAAAAACTTTAGAGTAGATTTGTTCACATCTCAGAGGTAGAGGTGTACACCAGAGTCAGAGACCTCAGCTAGACTTTGGAGCAAGACGGTTGACTGACTCCACTATTTAGTGAGTGGCCTTGGAAACTTTAACTTTTATGTTTCTCAGCTTTTCCATGTGACAGATAGCACAATAACAGGCCACACCCAGCCCCCACCCAGCCTGTGGAGAGAATGAAATTAACACATCTGGAGGTTTTACAACAGTGTCTGATTAAAAATGATAACTATCAATTAAATCATGGGTATCCAAATAGGACTGAGAAGGAGGATGATGGACTGAGCTGATTACATTAGCACTAGTTGGCTCTATCCCAAACCCTAGAGAATAATTATTGGAAATGTTTGACTTCTGTTAATTGTCTCCGTTTCTCCACTGGAAACATTTAAATTCACTGGAAGCAGTTAAAAGGGCCTCTGCTATAAGGATGCTGTAGTCTCTCCAGGACCAAGGGGGAGGCTGTGAGATGAGACCAAATGAAGGCAATAGATTACAGTCCTTCCAGATTTACCCTGGCCAAAAATGTCAGGTGTATCTCAGTATGTAATTTTGGCAGGAATACCCTGAGCAGATTATGTCTGGTGACTCTAGTCCACCATTGGCACCTTCCTGTTCCATTTGGCTTGTGACTATTTACAAACTCAAAGGCAGATGGTTTGAATGCACCGAGCAGTACTGCAGAAGAAAAGCTGATGGACTATTTTCAAAAATATTATAGCCAAGAAAACCCTATGGGGAAATTCTACTGTGTACCACACGGGGTTACCAAGAGTTGGAATCAAGTTGACGGCAACAGGTTTGTTTATTTGTATTTCCCCCTCCTCTCAGAGTTTTGCTTTCCTAACTCAGCCATGACGTTTAAGAAAGAATATTTTTACCCTAGCCCATTAATAACATACTTCATTTGTCTGAAACCAATCTTCTTCTTTCTTTTTACACATTGCATTTCTCATGAAAGTACTTGTTTATTAACAGAAACCAAGGTCCACTATATTTAATCTTTGTGGTCTATGAAATAATTTATGCCCTGGTTCACCTTGTTTATCAAGGATCTCTAATACTAAAAACAGACTCACTGTTTTCCTAACTTACTGGATCCTATTACCAACCAGTGCTTATTGTGAATTACATATGTTGCTTCAAAAACCGACAACAAATTCACGTATCTGACAGTAATACTAAAATATCAAATCCAGTCATTTTGTTTTGGGTCTGGTTAGCTTGTGCTCCATATTAATTTATTATGGGGTGTAGCTTCATTTTTCAAGTTTTGAATTCTTGCACAGGTTTAATTTTGATCCCCATCTGAATGTATTCCTGCTTAACAGTCATACTGTTTAATACATCATTTCCCTATAATTCAAGGGGCTTCAAAATACATCGAAAATGAGATGAAAAGATAGTGGCAATACTCCATGAATTTTGGAAGTTCCTTTGTATAATCTTTTGCAAGAGATATGATTAAAGTTTGTAAAAGGCAAAGATTTCACCTGGACAGTGATGGTAAATGTTGCCCAGCTCTGGTCTTTTTAATCTCCTCCTATGCAGCAAAGAGATAGACCATGAAAAAGAAGGCAAACTGGTGCACGTGAAGTGTGCTGTTGACAAAGATTATTGAACATACCCAGGAATTCAAGAAGGATAAACAAATCAACATTGGAAATAATTCCACAGGGATGCTCCTGAGAAGCAAGGATAGTAAGGCTTTACCTTGCTTACTTTGGACATGTCTACAAAAAGTTCAATCATTAGAGGCCATCATGTTTACCAAACAGAAACTTAGTGAAAATGAGGGAAACATTCAATGATATAAATGGAAAGTCTCTGCAATGTTGTGCTGAAACTCATCAATGATGTTTATGTAAAGGCTATGATGGACTGAGCAAAATTATGTTCTGTCATACATAAGTGTGTGCTTCAGAGCCAACTCCAGAGATAGTAATTCCAACAACAACGGAGATATAATATCATTTCTAAAAGCAATTAAAATCGAGCACTACACTGAATGAACGTTCTTCTCGGCTTGTAGGTTCTAAGTTATTTTTTTTCCCAAAAATGTCAGAACTCAACATATGTAGGAAGCTTCTTTATTCTATTTCAAGCTGGAGGAATGAGTACTGGTGAAATGTTCCATTCCTTTTCAAAGCCTGAGAACACCGAGATAACAAAGGTCCTGTAGATCTCAGGAGCGCGATGGCAACGGCTGAAGGCAGAAACAGAACTACTGTTACCACGTTCATCCTCTTGGGATTCTCTGAATTTCCAAAGCTCACACTCGTCCTCTTTTCAATATTCCTAAGCATCTATCTTCTGACAGTTTTCGGGAACCTAGGTCTTAGCATCTTGATCAAGATAGACTCTCATCTGCACACACCCATGTACTTCTTCCTCAACAAACTTGCCTTCTTAGACATATGCTATGTGTCCTCCACGACTCCCAAGATGCTCTCAGACTTCTTCCAGGAGCAGAAATCCATCTCTTTTGTGGGGTGTGCTGCGCAGTACTTCGTCTGCTCTAGCTGTGGTCTGATTGAAAGCTGCCTACTCGTGTCCATGGCTTATGATCGGTACACTGCCATTTGTAACCCTCTACTTTACACAGCCATCATGTCCCCGACCCTCTGTCTACAGCTGTTCATTGGATCGACCGTAACTGGATTTTTGGGCTCATTAACCCAGCTGTGTGGCTTACTTCAGCTTCAATTCTGTGGGCCAAATATCATTAACCATTTCTACTGTGACCTGCCACAACTAGTGAACTTATCTTGTTCTGATACCTTTTACATGGACATTATATTTTCCTTTCTGACAGTGATCTATGGACTGGCTTCTGTCCTGGTTATCATGATATCCTATGGTTATATCGTTGCCACCATTCTGAAGATGAGTTCGGCTGAAGGCAGGTCCAAGGCTTTCAACACCTGTGCTTCTCACCTGACAGCAGTGAGTCTTTTCTATGGCTCAACCACCTTTGTGTATTTATGCCCCAATTCTGATGATTCTCTTAGCCAAGGCAAGCTGGTCTCTGTTGTCTACACTATAGTGATTCCCATGTTAAACCCATTGATCTACAGTCTGAGAAATAAGGAAATCAAAGATGCCCTCATCAGATGTAAGAGAAGGATTTTCTCCTGACAAGAGTGTGCAAAGTCTACGTATTTTATTTCCAAATAAGTAATAAGCCACATGAATCTGGGTCTTAAAAATGTCTTGTTCAATGCTTTTGTTAGGTTGGTAAAAATATTTGCTACGCCTGGCTAGATTTTCATCTATGTTGTTTTTAATGAGGGTCTTACTGAGGAAATTTATTTTCACGTTTTTTTTCCCCCAGGAAAGAATATATTATAGTGTTTTCAATAAACATGAGTACAGCAAACCAGTCTCCATTTCCAAATTTCTACACAAGTTACTCAGTGGTATTAGTTATACTTTTCACAATGTGTCAGCATTCTCTTTCATTGCATTCTGTTTTTTTTTTTCATTTCCTGTATTCTAGTTTCCCTACCTGCTTATCTTCTCATCTTTACTCTGATTTCATGATGGTTTTGAGATTGGGTTGCCTTAAGATTACGGACAGAAACACATGCAACAATTCATGAATAATGAAACTTATTACCCTTTTAGTTTATTGTGTATCTGTATGTCAATAGCTGTCTCCCCTTTCTCCTCCGGGGGAGGATTAGAATTCTTCATCTCCAAGAATTTAGATGTCATTGTGCGACTTTTTCTGTCCAATGAAACATGAATGGACATGTTCTCATTAGTTAATGACTCAGTTGCAAGATAGATATGTATTATTATCAATAAATATTTTTTTCATTTGGATTAATTGCCAATAAAACTATTTTGGATGACTATATAGATAGTGTTGTCCTTTTGCAAACAATATTAAAATGTTAATATTCCTATTTCTTTAAATCTAGTCAATAAATGTGTGAAAACGGTGTACTATTGAAAAGTTGAGAATAGCAATTTTTGTTTGGCCATATACAGTGTTTGGTTCAATTGTCCCTTGTGGTAGATCAAAAGGGAGGTTCTATAAGTAATGCTGAAATATAAATTTCAGCTTTAGATGAAAAGGATGAAAATAGAATGTTTGAAACATGGGTTGGTTGTTGCTGGATGCATTTAACATGTTTCTATAAGAAAGAGCTAAGTCACAAACAGCTCCTCAGTTTGTCGGTAAGGCTAAAAGTGAATAAAAATTCCCAGAAATCTGAGTGTTTTCAAGTTCATGCAGAACATGAGCCTTGTCATGTCTAACCCCCTGCATTTTCTAAAACTGTGAAGGACTCAGAGAAAACAAGTGGAACTCAGAATTGCAGGAGGGACAAAACAAGGGCACAGTCATCATAGGGCATTGTGAGTACCTCTGACCACAAGCTCATGCTTACTAGATCTTTTAATTGGACAAATGATTTTCATGGAAAGTCAAGTTAGGGAGGTAGGATTTGATTGCCTCACAGGACCCAGTGATGTCCAGTATCGTGCACCTGATGGCCATACCTATTTAATATGGAAGTATTAGAAAAATAAAAACAAAGCAACTGCTTGATAACGTGAAGGTGACCAAAGGAAGCTGAAGGATAGCACTGATCTCTCTATTTTCCATGGGCATCCTTCCAGAAATGCACTTGGTTTAGCTACTTGGATGACAGTGCCATGGTATCAAGCAAGTCAGTGTCTGTTGCAGTGAACAATTGGATTACACTTAAAAATTATCTTATTTCCTGCATGTCTTACACTTATGCTTGCTCACTTTCACTACCTGGGATGATACTCACCATTCATAAAGCATTGTCTTAGTTTCTGTTTCTGGGAAACCCAGATTAAATCACACTAAGACAGGTGACACTAACACCTGGCATGCAGATGTATCAACGTTACTGTGGTTAAGGTAAATAAGGTTTCTGTGTAAGTAAGGAAAAGAAGGTACACAGTAATTTGTAATAATTGAAATTGTTGTCCACAAAATGACCCTTAAAAATGTGTTGAGAGGACTTTTGCTAACGACAATGGAAATATTAATAAAATGAAAATAGCAGGCTCTGGGTAGACAATTCCCAACTCAGACTATCCTGAGAAAGCTAGATGGCCCCATGGCAGTCACTCAGGGAACTTTTATCTCCTGCGACTGCGGGAGAACTGTCCTGACAACAGCACAATGTCAAGAGCAGCAGAGTGGCAGCCAAGATTGAACGGACAGCTTGGCAACGTCTCCTCTATCTCCATCAGGTTCCTCTAAGGAAAGAATGGAGCTCCAGCACGTGGTGTGGGGGAAATTGTTTATATGAATCTGAAGAACCTAAACTCCTACATTTCCCAGAAATTTCTTTCAGAAAGGGATCACCCCTTTTAAAAGAGTCCAATTCCCACTGGTTTCAATAGTTTCAACTGAGCTAACTGCCCAGTAGGAACTTAAGGTAAACGCTGCCCTGCCTACTGTTTGCAGGTTAATAAACAAGATAAGGTCCAGCAAATCCCAAGTCAGGAAACGAAAATGGGCTGATGGAGAAAATAGCTTACTTGGAAAACATATTCCATGAGGAATTAATATTGAAGATGCTGGAGAAGGACAAATCAGAAAACCAACTCCACTGTTATCTAGTTGATGTCCAACCATAGCAACCATATCTGCTTTCATCTGGTTTCTAAGGCTATAATCTTTGCAGAAGTAGATTTTCAAATTTTTCCCCTGAAAGGAAGTCTCTGGTGAGTTCCACCTGCTGACCTTTTTGTTTAACCAACAACAACTCAGTGCCCTCGAGTCATTGCCAACTTATAACGACCCTGTAGGACAGGGTAGAACTGCTCCTGTGGGTTTCCAGGACTGTAGCTTTTTACAGGAGTAAGAAGGTCTGCCATCTTTGGAGGAGCACCTGGTCGTTTTGAACTGCTGACCCTGCAGTTAGCTGTCCACTGCATAACAACTACACTCAAGGCCCTACCTTTTGGGGTAACAGCCCAGCTGCAGAGCCAGGGTTGGTTGTCTGGGAAGTGCTGTGCAGTCAGTTCCCCCTCGAGACTCTGTACAACAGAACTAAAAACAGCCTGCTCCTTCGGCATCCCTACAGTTTTTGGTTGTGATGAAATTATGCATCACTAAAGGCTCCAAGGCCATTTCATATTTACTTTGCCTCCTTTTTATTTTTTAAGCCACTCATACCACTAAAGAGATGTTAGGGTTAATAAATCTGGAATGATTTAAAAAAAAGAAATATACTATGTACACACACCGAGCCCATCAAAAGAAATGAAATGAACAATCTAACAACACAGTCCCTGTGTGGTAGTGGGTTATGGTTGGGCGTCTGTGCTAGTTAAGGTTTATTGTGCCAACCTGGCCGATAAACACATGGGATTAATTGAAGGGCAGAGCAATAAACAGCTCAGCGAGCCTCGCCTTTCTTGTTCTCTGGTCTCTCTTGTTCTCTGATGGTTAGACCAGTGTGTGGCTGCATTATTTAGTTCTTTGCCCAAGATGGAAAGGCTCAGTTCCTGCGAAACATCCCTGAGCAGAAGCCACATGGACCTACCTTGATGTGGCCCTGAGTGCTAGAGCAGCCATGTAGAGACCCTGCCAGCACTTAGATGCTTAACACGCTCATTGATTCAGCTTTCCTCCTATATTTGTTGTTGTTGGGTATGTATTGTGAGTTTCAGGAGGACTTTGTAGATCAGTGTTGGACATATAGGCTAATGTCGGACTTATGGGCTTGGACAGCACTGGGTTGGGATGGTTTCTTAATGTACAGTCACCTTTTATATAAAACTCTCTCTATATATATATAATTATATAATCATAATTATATTATATTTATATAATATAATTTATATATATAAATTTATATAATTTATTATATATACTATATATAATATATTATATATTATATTATAATTATATAACTATATATAAATATATAATTATATATATATTTATATATATAAAACTATATATATATATATGAATTTCTGTGGATTTGTTTCTCTAGTCTACCCAGACTTACACAGCTGTAACTGTAATGTCAGCAGTTCAGATCAACCAGCCGTCTCACGAAAGAAAGATGAGTTTTTAAATTCCCATGAACAGTTACAGTCTTGCAGACCCACAAGGGCACTTCTGTCTTGTCCTACAGTCACTATTAATTGGAATTGACTCAATGGCAGTGAGTTTTTTGTATTTTCTTTTCTTCTGAGGGAGGAGTGACCATCTGAAAGAGGAACTGTTCTATTCCCATAAGGTGTCACTTTCTCAGAAACCCACAAGGGCAATTCTGCCTTGTCCAATAGGGTCACTATGAGTCTATTTAGTGGCAGTGAGTTCAGTTGCGTTTTGGTCAGCTCACCTACCGTATCTACTTCCCTCTGTTGGATATATGTATAACAGTGTAAGTCTTAGGAAACTGGGCCCACCCAGCAACCTCTGCATCAGAGACCCCTCAGGATACCTGGCCAACTAATTGTATCAACATTCATATTGTCTCAGAATCATTTCATTCAAAATGATTTTCATTACTGAAAGCAACTAGTTTGGCAAAAAAAAATCAAAGCATAAATATTTTTAGTCTCAAACAAAATTCAAATTATGGGACATAAAGTTGATTCTGGCTCAGAGCCATCTGAATAGCAAGAAGAGATGCCCTTTTGGCTTCCCAGAACTCTACAGGAGTAGAACTCTTCCAGTTTACGCAGGGAGCAGCTGGTGGTTTTGAACTGCTGACCAGAGGTTAGCATCCCAACATGTAACTCACCACCAGGGTTCCTGTCTAGAAAGAGTGAGAAGTAGAATGTGTTTGAGTCAGTCACAGAGACCCTCACACACGAGGCCATTTCACTATTCGGAGAGTCAATGCTGCACTTTCTTCCGTGGGCTTTTTGGCATTGCCGCCACAGCAGCAGCAACACAGCAAAGATACAGGAAATGATCTGACCACCTGTGGAAGCCCCTGCAGGAGAACCTGCACATGAGCACTCGTATAGCTGCTTCTAAGAACTAAAACCACTCAACTTTTTATCTGGATTCAAAATAGTCCTGTTTCTGTGGTGAAGTGACATTGCCTAGCATGACTCTTCTGTTCCCAGTTTTGAACCCTCGGAGCCATAGACTGGATGGGAACAAGCAAAATATGATGTTGTTGCTGTTAGGTGCCGTGGAGTCGGTTCTGACCCACACTGACCCACAGCACAGCAGAATGAAGAGCTAACCTGTCCTGCACCATCCTCCCAGCTGTTCCTCTGCTGGAGCTCATGATTGCAGCCCCTGTGACAAACCATCTCCCTAAGGGCCTTTCTCTTTGTCACTTCCCCTCTACTTTGCTGAACATGATTTCCTTCCCCAAGGACTGGGCTCTCCTGACAACACGTGCAAAGTGAGTAAACTGAAGTCTCGCCATCCTCACCTCTGGGAGCCTGGCTGCATTTCTTCCAAGGCCCGTTAGCAGTTCATAGTACTTTCAATCTGCTTCTCGAGGACCACAGTTGAAATGCATCAAATCTCCTTTGGTCTCATTCATTCAATGTGCAACTTTCACATGCATATGAAGTAACTGAAATCACTATGGCTTGGATCAAGCACATGTTATTCCTCAAAGTAACATTCTTGTTCATGCACACTCCAAAGAGGTCTTATGCAGGAGCTTATCCAATGCAATGTAACCTTTGATGTTCTGACTACTGCTTTCAGTGGATCCAAGCAAGACAAAATCCTGAAGGACTTAAATCTTTTCTGCACTGATGATGCTGGTACCTATTGCACCAGTGGTGAGGATTTGGGTCTTCTTGACATTGAATTATAATACCCATTGCAGAGCACAATCCTTGATCTTCAGCAGCAAGTGCTTCAAGTCCTCCTAATGTTCAGCAAGCAAGTTGTGTCATCTGCAAACCTCAGGTTCCTAAGAAGCCTCCCTCCAATTCCTCACATTATCCAGCTTCTCTCAGTATTTGCTCACCATACAAATTGAATACGTATGGTGAGAAGCTAGAACCTTTAGGTGCACCTTTCTTGATTTTACAGCATGCAAGACTCCCGTGTTCTGTTCGCACAACTTCCTCTTTATTCAGGTATCAGCTCTGGGTGAGCGCCATGAAGTGTTCTGGAATTCTCACTCCTCCTAAGTTTACCCAGTTTGTTTTGATCCACACATAGTCAAATTCCTTGGCATAGTCAACAAACAAAGGCAAACATGTCCCTAGTTTTCTTTGCTTTGAGCTAAAATTCATCTGACATCAGTTTTGATATCTCCTGCTCTATGTCCTCTTGTGAATCCGGCCTGAACCTCTGGCAGCTCCCTGTCAATGTATTGCTTGGCTTCCAGATCCAGGGCTCTGATTCCACCAGGGGTCTCCATGTGGCTTGTCAGAAGGAAAACAAGCAGAGTGTGTGTGTCCTGCCTCCAGGAAGGAAAACATGAGTTTCCAGAAGCCCCAGGAGACCACAGAGGCCTCTTTGGCTCTGACCTGATTGACACACTAGATTCTACCCCTTTGCAAGTTGATAGATTATGTAACTGCCACACCACCCCTGTAGACTGAGACTAAATCTTTACAGGACCAGAAAGCCTCATTTTTAAAATCCCGAAGTCATGCTACTCTCGCTGATTATCTCTTTTCTTTTAACTTTGTTCTTTATAGAGAATCACATAATCTGTGAATAATGACAGCATTGGTTTTCTATTCTTAAGAATTTTATTGTACTTGTGTCTCCTGTTGGCTGTGACCCACCACACAGTGAAGAATAACAGTGAAGACAGCCAGGATTTCAATCACAGTAAATCTTTCATTACTTCACCATGAATGACTCGGCTAATGTAGAATTATGTAGTCAACCTCTATCATGTGAAGAAATTTTTCTTCCTTCCTTCATTTCATGAAAGTATTAGAGTCCTCCATGACCAAGGTTGTTATGTCTTTTTTGTGCTATATTTTCTTTAGTCCTGTTGAATCTATTTATGAATGAGACTAATTTGTAGATTTCCTTTATGAGGGTCTCAATTTTGGGTTTAATAATATAAACCTGCCCCAAGCTGTTTTAATTGCTCCTTTAGTTCTCTGCTCTGGCAAAGTTGGTGTATGATTACAATTAGTTCTTCCTAGCAACTTCTGTAACTGAAGTGCTTTTGTGGTGTGATTTTAGAATTATTTACGCAGCTGTTTAAGTTTTCACTAGAAAGACCAGCCTTTCTACTCCTATAAAGAGTCGTAGTCTCAGAAACTTACAGGGACGATTCTATCCTCTCCTAGAGGGTTGCATGAACTCAATGGCAGTAAGTTTGTTTTTCAGGTTTAAGTTTTCACTGTTCTATTAAATCATTTTTGCCTATGTATAGTTTCTCAGTACATAAAAAATTCCCGAGGTTGTTTTCTTTTTTAAAAAATCACAGAGAAGAAGCACACGGCCTAAGCGAACACAAGGTGTTGAATGGACCATGTAGCAGACACCAAGGAACAAAAACAATCATTGTGTGATCACCTTCCTCACATAATCGCTGAAGACGAAAGTGTGCATACACAAGTGTGGTGAAGTAGGCTGATGGTGCCCGGCTACTGAGAGATATAGCGTCTGGGGACTTAAAGCCTTGAAAGGAAACAAGTGGCCATCTAGCCCAGAAGCAACCAAGCCCACACGGAAGCAGCACACCAACACAGGTGATCGTGAAGGGCAGAGGAGACCAGGTCTCAAACAACAAAAGCGGGGTGGTGGTGAGAATCACATCACCGTGAATGAGGGGGAGTGCGTGATGGGGACCCAATGCCCATCTGTAGACAGCTGGACATACCTTGCAGAGGGGTAGTGGGGAGGAGATGAGTCACACAGGGTTCAGTGTAGCAGCAATGATACTAAAAACCTTCCTCGAGTTCCTGAATGCTTCCTCCCCTCCCAATTATCATGACCCCAATTCTACCTTGCGGACCTGGTTATAACAGAGGATGTACAGTGGTGCAGTAGGGATCTGGAAACACAGGGAATGTAGCACAGATGAATCCCTCAACACCAGCGGTGGGAGTGGCGACCCCAGGAGGGAAGGGGGTATAGAAAGGGAGAACCGATCTTGGAGATCTAAGTGTAACTTCCTCTCTGGGACATGGGCTATGGGAAGGTGTGTGAGGGGAGACGCCGGGCAGTGTAAGATAAGATAAAATAATTATTTATAAACTATTAAGGGAGCAGGGGGAAGGGGGAAATGGGGAGGGAGGGGGATAGAAGGAAAATGAGCTGATTCCAGGAACCCAAGTGGAAGGCAAATTTTGAGAATGACGAGGGCAACAAATGTATAAGGGTACTTTGCTCAATTGATGTATGTATGGATTGTGATAACAGTTGTATGAGTCCCAATAAAAATATTTATTAGTTTTTTAAAAAGGGGGATCCATTTCTGAAGGAAATTTCTAGGAAATGTAATTTAGGTTCTTCAGATTCATATAAATAAATCCCCCACACCACGTGCTGGAGCTCTATTCTTTCCTTAGAGGAACCTGATGGAGATAGAGGAGACATTCCCAAGCTGTCCTTTCAATCTTGGCTGCCACTCTGCTGCTCTTGACATTGTGCTGTTGTCAGGACAGTTCTCCCACAGTCGCAGGAGTAAAAGTTCCCTAAGTGACTGCCATGGGGTCATCTAGCTTTCTCAGGATAGTCTGAGTTGGGAATTGTCTACCCAGAGCCTGCTATTTTCATTTTATTAATATTTCCATTGTCGTTAGTATATGTTCCCTCACACATTTCTAAGTGTCATTGTCTGGACAACAATTTCCATTTTATAAATTACTGTGTACCTCCTTTACCTTATTTACACAGAAACCTTATTTACCTTAACCACAGTAACGTTGATACATCTGCATGCCAG
Source organism: Tenrec ecaudatus (assembly GCF_050624435.1). Lineage (NCBI taxonomy): Eukaryota > Metazoa > Chordata > Mammalia > Afrosoricida > Tenrecidae > Tenrec > Tenrec ecaudatus. The sequence goes on from NC_134533.1 coordinate 14,894,473, forward strand.
GTGTTAGTGTCACCTGTCTTAGTCTGATTTAATCTGGGTTTCCCAGAAAGCAGAAACTAAGACAATGCTTTACAAATGGTGAGTTTCATCCCAGGTAGTGAAAGTGAGCAAGCAGAAGTGTAAGACATGCAGAAAATAAGATTAGTTTTTTTAAAGTGTAATCCAATTGTTCACTGCAACAGACAATGACTTGCTTGATGCCATGGCACTGTCATCCAAGGAGCTATCAAGTGCATTTTGGGAAGGATGACCATGAAAAATAGAGAGATAAGTGTTATCCTTCAGCTTCCTTTGGTCAGCTTCACGTGATCAGATAGTTGTCTATTGTTACTTTTCTCATATTTCCATGTTAAATAAGCATGGCCATCAGGTGCACTATACTGGACATCACTGGTTCCTATGAGACAATGACATCCTACCTCCCTAACTTTACTTTCCATGAAAATCGTTTGTCCAATTAAAAGATCCAGTTAGCGTGAGTTTGAGTTCAGAGATACTAACAATGCCGGATGATGATGACGCCCTTGATTTGACCCTTGCTGTAACTCTGAGATCCACTTGTTTTCTCTGAGTCGTTTCTACGTTCAGAACACACAGGGGCTTAGAAATGACAAGGCTCATGTTCTGCATGAACTTGAAAACACTCAAATTTCTGGGAATTTTTCTTGTCTTGTAGTCTTACCAACAAACTGACCAGTAGTTTTGTGAATTAACTCTTTATGTAGAATCATGTTCAATATATCCAGAAACAACCAACCCATGTTGCAGACATTCTATTTTCATACTTTTCATCTAAAGCTATAGTTTACTTTTCAGCAGTAAGTATAGAACCTCCCTTTCGATCTACCACAAGGGACAATTGAACCAAACACTTTTATTTGCCAAACAAAAATTGCCATCCTCAACTTTTCAATAGTACACTGTTTTTACACATTCACTGGCTAGATTTAAAGACAGAGGAATGTTAACATTTTAATAATTCTTGCAAAAGGACACAACTACCTATATAGATATCCACAATAGTTTCATTGGCAATCAATCCAAATGCAAAAATATTTATTGATAATAATGCATATCTATCTTGGGACTGAGTCATTAACTAATGAGAACATTGAGAGATGAGCAGGGATAAAAGTCCAAAGATAAACTGTTGGCCCAGAAGTGATATATTTCATGTCCATTCATGTTTCATTTGCCAAAAAGAGTCATGCTATAAGACCTATACTCACGGGGATGAAGAAGTCTAATCCTCCCCCAGAGTAGAAAGTGGAGACAGCTCTTGACATACAGATACACAATTAAATCAAAGGGTAATGAGTTTCATTTTTCATCCATGGTTGTATGTGATTCTGTCCTGAATCTAAAGGCAGCCTGATCTCAAAAACATCAGGAAATCAAAATAAAGATGAGAAGAAAAGCAGGTAGGGAAACTAGAATACTGGAAATGAAACACACAGAATGCAATTAACGAGAATGCTGACTCATTGTGAAAAGTATAACTAATACCACTAAGTGACTTGTGTAGAATCTTGGAAATGGGAGTCTACTTTGCTGTACTCATGTTTGTTGAAAGCAAAATAGAATATTATTTTTTGGGAAAAAACATGAGAAGAAATTTGTTCAGTAAGACTGTCATTAAAAAAGACCATAGATGAAAATCTAGCCAGATGTACCAAATATTTTAACCAACCTCACAAAGGCATTGCACAAGATATTTCTAAGACCTCAGATTCATGTTGCTTATTACTTATTTTGAAAAAAATACACAGACTTTACATACTATTGTCAGGAGAAAATCCTTCTCTTACATCTGATGAGGGCATCTTTGATTTCCTTGTTTCTCAGACTATAGATCAATGGGTTTAACATGGGAATCACTATTGTGTAGACAACAGAGACCAGCTTGCCTTGGCTAAGAGAATCATCAGAATTGGGGCATAAATACACAAAGGTGCCTGAGCCATAGAAAAGACTCACTGCTGTCAGGTGAGAAGCACAGGTGTTGAAAGCCTTGGACCTGCCTTCAGCAGAACTCATCTTCAGAATGGTGGCAACGATATAACCATAGGATATCATGATAAGCAGGACAGTGGTCAGTCCATAGATCACTGTCAACACAGCAAATAAAACATCCATGTAAAAGGTATCAGAACAAGATAAGTTCACTAGTTGTGGCAGGTCACAGTAGAAATGGTTAATGATATTTGGCCCACAGAATTGAAGCTGAAGTAAGCCACACAGCTGGGTTAATGAGCCCAAAGATCCAGTTATGGTTGATCCAATCAGCAGCTGTAGACACAGGGTTGGGGACATGATGGCTGTGTAAAGTAGAGGGTTACAAATGGCAGCGTATCTGTCATAAGCCATGGACACGAGAAGACAGCTTTCAATCAGACCAAAGCTAGTGAAGAAGAAGTACTGCACAGCACACCCCACAAAGGAGATGGATTTCTGCTCCTGGAAGAAGTCTGAGAGCATCTTGGGAGTCGTGGAGGACACATAGCATATGTCTACAAAGGCAAGTTTGTTGAGGAAGTAATACATGGGTGTGTGCAGATGAGAGTCTATCTTGATCAAGATGCTAAGACCTAGGTTCCAGAAAACTGTCAGGAGGTAGATGCCTAGGAATATTGAAAAGAGGACGAGTGTGAGCTTTGGAAATTCAGAGAATCCCAAGAGGATGAACTTGGTAACAGTAGTTCTGTTTCTTCCTTCAGCCGTTGCCATGACGCTCCTGAGATCTACAGGATCTTTGTTATCTCGGTATTCTCAGGCTTTGAAAAGGAATAGAATATTTCACCATTCCTCATTCCTCCAGCTTAAAAGAGAATAAAGAAGCTGCCTACATATATTTATTTCTTACATTTTGGGGGAAAATGAACTTGGAATCTACAAGCAGAGAAGAACGGTCATTCAGTGTAGTGCTCGACTTCCATTTCTTTTAGAAATGATATTATATCTTTGTTATTGTTGGAATTACTATATGTGGAGTTGGCTCTGAACCACAAACTTTTGTATGACAGAACAATATATGGCTCAGTCCATCATACCCTTTCCATAAACATCATTGATATGTTTCAGCACATCATTGCAGAGACTTTCCATCTTTATCATTGTTTCCCTCATTTTCACTGATGTTCTATTTGATAAACATGATGCCCTCTAATAATTGTACTTTTATGGAGACATGTCCACGGTAAGCAAGATAAAGCCTCACCGTTCTTGCTTCTCAGGGGCATCCCTGTGGAATTATTCCCAACGCTGATCTGTTCATTTTTCCTGAACTCCTGGGGATGTTCAGTGGTCTTTGTCAACAGCACACTTCACTGGTACATTTCGCTTCTCTTTCATGGTCTATCTCTTTGCTGCATAGGAGGAGATTAAAAAGACCAGAGCTGGGGCAACACTTACTTTCATTGGCAAGGTGAAATCTTTGCCTTTTACAAACTTTAATCATATCTTTTGTAGAAGATTTTCCAAAGAACTTCCAAAAATTATGGAGCAGTGCGACTATCTTTTCATTTCATTTTCCATGCATTTTGAAGCCCCTTGAATTATATGGAAATGATATAATAAACATAATATATTAAAAATTGTATGTCTGTTAAGGAGGAATACATTCAGATGGGGTTCAAAATTAAACCTGTGTAAGAATTCAAAAATTGAAAAATGAAGCTACATACCATGATGAATTAATATGGAGCACAAGCTACCCAGACCCAAAACAAAACTACTGGATTAAATATTTAGTATTATTGTCAGAAACGTGAATTTGTTGACATTTTTTAAAGCAACATATGTAACTCACAATAAACCCTGTTTGGTAATAGGATTCAGTAACTTAGAAAAAACAGTGAGTCTGTTTTTAGTATTAGACATGGTTGACAAACAAGGTGAACCAGGGCATAAATTATTTCATAGACCAACACTGCATGAAAACCTGTGTTGAAATTGGAACTCCCAACAGAATGGAGCAAAACAGACCAATTCACGTCACAAGGGAACTCTATACACGCCTGCAACTTTCTGAAGCAGTTTTCAAATTATCCTGATTATCTGGGGGTGTGGGGTGAGTTTGTGGAAGCAGGCAACAACCTCTCTTGATCTCTAAGAACGATGAACCATTCCAGTCTCTGTAACTAATGCACTGGTGCGTTTTCACATGGCTTGAAGTAATAACACATTGGTGGTAGTAAATAAAAATTTCAAATATAAATTTTCTCACCTTCATGACTTTTAATAGACTTGAATGAATGTCATCAAATAGTTTTTCTGAAAATTTACACACAATCACATATTTGAAATAAACTTTGTGAAACTTTTCTTATTTTTCATTAAAACCTTATGGAAGATATCCTAAGAGACATGAAGACTGAGTGATGGTGGAGACACCACCTCCCGGATTAAGATTCATCAGTTTCAAGTTATCAGCAGGGTAGCTGTGAGCTCACAGTTATGATCTAGGGCAGCCCCACCACATATCAGGCTCCTGCTGAACAGTTATTGCAGAAAGATTCCATGATCCTATTATTGATGCTTTAGCTGAAGGCAATGGGGTAGGCCACTGCAAGTAAAAGTACCAAAATGGAAACAGGCAAACCTTTGGCAAAATGGTCCCACGTAGCATGTCCTCAGTGCATTTCCAGCCCTCCATCTCCACTCCACAAGGTTTCTAACGTTGCCGTTCTAAATGAGAGTATTATGATTAGCTGACAGACCGTGGTTTCTTTTAATAAACAAGTACTTTCATGAGAAATACAATGTCTATAAAGAAAAAAGACAAGGTTTCAGATAAATGAAGGATGTTAATAATGGGCTAGGGTCAAAATATTGTTTCTTAAAGGTCATGGCTGAGTTAGGAAAGCAAAACACTGAGAGGAGGGGGAAATACAAATAAACAAACCTGTTGCCATCGGCTTGGTTCCAACTCATGGTAACCCCGTGTGGTACAGTGCAGAATTGCTCCATAGGGTTTTCTTGGCTTCAATATTGAAGAAAATAGTCCATCAGCTTTTGTTCTGCAGTACTGCTTGGTGCATTCAAACCATCAGACTTTGGGTTAGTAATCAGGTCCAAACCAAATGGAATAGGAAGGTGTTAATGGTGGATTGAAGTCACCAGACGTAATCTGTCAGGGTATTCCTGCCAAAATTACATACTGAGATACTCCTGACATTTTTGGCCAGGGTAAATCTGGAAGGACTATAATCTATTGCCTTCTTTTGGTTAGTCTCACAGCCTCCCCCCTGCTCCTGGAGAGACTACATCATCCTTATAGCAGAAGTCCTTTTAACTGCTTCCAGTGAATTTAAATGTTTCCAGTGGAGAAATGGAGACAATTAACAAAGTCAAAAGTTTTCCATTAATTATTCTCTAGGGTTTGGGGTAGAGCCAACTAGTGCTTAGTCCTATGCCAACTAGTCTTATTCTGATTTCATATGGGCTATAACCTAAGCAGAAGCTAAGATGAAGGGTTTTTTTTAGTTCCTCATCAAATATTTTATTATGGTGATGATTGTATTATAATACAAAATTGGAATGAAAGAAGGCACTCATTATACACCTACGGGGACAATCCAAAGCTGGACATGCTCAGACCAAGGTCATCTAGACACAGGTGAAGGACAACCTGGGCATGCACACTAGGTACCAGCGACACTACATCACATGTGCACCTGAACTCAGCCACTGAGAACAGCCAAAGCCCTCACCCATACCCCCTCATGTTGGGGGTGAGGGGACAAAAAGAAGAGACCAAGGATAGTCGCCATCTTGTTCTGGGACTTCTTCCGTATAGCTTTCCATGGTTCCCTTAAGTGGCGATGTACAGTTACAAACTCTTGCGTGGTCTGCCGCTTGGCCTTGCAGGCTTTCCAGAGATGGCATGGAGTGAGACCCTCCTACCTGAAACTTCTCTTTCCCTCATAAAAGTTAGTTGGATTACAAAGTGCTTCTGCAGCAGGAATTGTTTCAGCGGTGAGAATCAAGAACTGAAGAAAACCATCCCAGAGAACTGTTTTCCAAAAGGCTACACGGTGTATTTCAGGACAGAACACCCAGGCAATAAAAGGAGAAGTGTTATATATCAGCTGCCTTTGATCAGCTTCACATTGGTCAACTATGTGCTTCATTTGACTTTCCTCATCCTTCCCTGTGAAACAAGTATGAACATCAAGTGGATGATGGTGGACACAATCAGATTCCTATTGGAGAATCATATTTACAACACTAACTTCATTTTCCATCAACTACTTTGTTGTATTTAAAATAGGTATTAAGCATCCAGGAGCCCTGGTAGAACAGTGGTTGTGAGTTGAGCTGCTAACCGCCAGGTCAGCAGTTTGAAACCACTAACTTCTCCAAGGGAGAAAGCTGAGGCTTCTTATTCTAGGAAAGAGCTTCTGTCTCAGAAACCCACAGGGACAGTTTTCCCTGTGCTTTATGGTCACGAGGAGTTGGCACTGATTCAATGGCAGTGAGTTTATTTAACATAACCTTCAGCTCATTAGAGATCTAAGCATTGGGGCATAATGGTCACCTCCTTGATTTGATCCCTGCTTCAATGCGATGTTTAATTGACCTCTTTGCTCAGAGCCTTTCATAATTTTAGAAGTTCTAGCAACATAGAAGGGGCCATCATTTTTATGTATTAACTCTGAAAATGTCTTGATTTTTTATCGTCTCCATTTTTGCTTGCAAGCTTACCAGTTGCTTTGTGACTGACTCCTTCCCTGTAGAAATTTGCTAAATGTATCCAACAGCATCCAACTCTATTTTCTCTTTTTTAACGTCAATACGAAATTTACTCTACAGCATTGCTTAGACAACATCCTTTTCAAGATACTTCAAGGGACATTTGCACCAAATGCTTTATTTTGCCAAATTTGAATTTCTATCTTTCATTTTGCAATAACAAATTTTTTCCCACCCTCTACCTAGATTTTTAAAATCATTTTATTGGGGGCTCTTGCAGCTCGTATAACAATCCATGCATCGATTCTGTCAACCACATGTGTACATATGTTGCCATCATCCTTTTCAAAACATTTCCTTTCTATTTTAGCCCTTGGTATCGCCTTATTTCCCCACCACCCCCAATGAACCTTTGATAATTCATAACTTTTTTTATCTTACACTAACTACTGTCTGTTTTCACACATGTTTCTGCTATTTCCCAACCTGGGGAGTGGGTAGATACTTGGATCGTTGTGATCCATTCCACCTTTTCCTCCCCCATCTTCCCCGTACCTTCATGGTGTAACTACTACCATTAATTTTTGCTAAGGGGTTTATCTGCCCTGGATTCCGTGTGTTGAGAGTTCTTACCTGTACCAGTGTGCATGGTCTAGTATAGCCAGATTTGTAAGGTAAACTTGGGGTCATGAAGTGACGGGGGTAAAGTGTATTAAAGAAAGAAAGGATGGTATATGTTCATCAGTGCTGTACTGCACCATGAATAGCTCATTCCTTCCTAGTGACCCTTGTGAGGGGATGTCCAATTGTCTACAGACGGGCTTTGGGTCTCCATTCTGCGCCCCTCATTCACATCAATATGATTGTTTGTTTTAAGTCTTCTGATGCTTGACACCTGATCCCATTGACACCTGATGATCACACAGTTGGTGTTATTCTATGTGGGCTTCGTTGCTTCCCAGTTACATGGCTGCATGTTTATCTTTAAACCTTTAAGACCCCAGACAATATATATTTTGGTAGCCAGACACCATCAGCTTTCTTCACCACATTTGCTTATGTACGCATTTTGTCTTCAGGCCTATGTATAACAGAATAAAATATTGCTCAACCCTGCAACATTTTTATGATCACTGGTATGTTTGGGCACATTATGGCACATTATTATATCTTGCTTCCCTTTACCATTTGTATAAGAAAGCTCAAGCATTACCAAGAACATCATGTCTATTAAATAGAAAGTCCATAAAATTAAGGAAACATTCAAGGAGGTAGAACTAAGGGATCTATAATAACAGGCCAAGGTAGGTGGAGAATCTGAAGACCCACATACATATCTCTCTCTGTGTGTGTATGGAAATACATTGGATTATATCAGTAATATAAAGTAAAAATGAGGGAATTCCATAGAATATAAGGGGGGAGACAAGGGTGATGGGGATCAGGGCACTAATACACCCAAGGGGAGGGTATTGTTTATGTCTCCACAGGAAAGGGAGAGAGGGACCAGACCCCATCCCAGAGCAGCAAACCTTAAAGGCAATACATGGGCATGAAGCAGCGAACTGACAGAGAGGACACCAGGGCCAGGCCTATGCTGAGCTCTGTTGACTCCCCTCCTAGAAGAAAGCAATACAGACGACAGCACCGAATAGAGAGCCAGGGAGAAAGGCAGCACTGTCCAGACCACATGGGAGCACACCAAGAGGGGGAGAGAACCTTATCATGACCCACCAAGCCCTGTGGACAACATCCTTGCTCAGAGTACCCTATGTACAGAGAGGACTGTAGGACCGACCACACCATGAGATACAATGTTCCCTCACTGACCTTTAGCACTACCGTAAACAGCACTATAGACATTGTGCAGAGAGTGTGCCCTGTCTGCCTCATGCAGAGTGGGGTGAGATGCAAAGGGAGTGCAACAGGGCAACAAGGGGGATAAAGTAACCAAGTCCCCTGGGAATCCTGAAAATAGACTTCTGACTTGGGGGACAGGGGTTGGCACTTCATCAGACTTGATCAGAAAGCCTACATAAGGGTCAGCACATTTGTTATGTTGTTTTTCTTTTGCTTGGAGTTCTTTTTCCCCACCCTATGTCCATCTATATAAGAAAGGCAGAAAGAACAATCTTGAGGAGAAAACAATGCGACCTGCAGTTCTTGGGGGACAAGGGAGTAGAGGATTGGGGAGCAAGAGTGGGGAAGAAAAAAAAACACCTCAGAGATAAGGGAACAATTGAGATCTAAAGTTGATGGAAGGAGGGCATATAATGCCTGGTGGGGTTTGAACAAGAGCAATGTGTCTGAGAGGAAATGCTGAGAGCTGAATGGAGGGTGAGCATGATAGTGGGATAGAAAGAAGGTAAAAGAGGAAATAGAGGAAAGAAATAGGAGGGGAAAACTGCTTATAGGGGTATAGGTATAGTTATGTATATATCTAATTTAGTAATTTATAATGAAAGGCATGAAGGCCAATGTGCATATAGTTATGTTAAGTATTAAGATAGCAGATGAACTTTGGGCCTCTCCTCAGGCCTCCCTTAACCCAAGAACATTTTGTTCTGATAATCTGGCACACTTTGATACATACTTTCTGAACACAATCACTGAAGACAAAATAGGTACATAAGCAAACGTGATGAGGAGAGCAGATGGTGCCCAGCTATCAAAACATCAGGAATCTTAAAGGCTTGAGGTTAAACAATCAGCCATCTAGCAGGAAGCAAATAGCCCACATGTAAGAAGCACACCAGGCTGTGTGATCAGGGGGTCCACAGGATCAGGTATCAGGTATCAAAAGATCCAAAACTATATCAATTTGAGTGAGGGGGGCTGGGGTGGAGACAGAAAGCCCATCTGTAGACAATTGGATATCCACCCCATGGAAGAATTATAAGGAAGGGATGATCCAACTAAAGTGTAGTATAGCACCAATGAATCACATATCATTCCTGTAATTCTTAAATGCTCCCCCCCATACCCCCCACTACCATGACCCAAGTCTATCTTACAAATCCGGCTATACTAGACCATGTACACTGGTACAGATAAGAGGCCTCAACACATGGAATTCAAGGCAGATAAAACCCTTAAGAAAAATAATGGGAGTAGTGATATCATGAAAAATAATGGGAGTAGGAGCAAGGTGGGGGGAGGAAAGGGGGACAAAAGATCACAATTAACGATGTATCTACCCAGACCACAGAGTGACAAACAGCAGAAACATGGGTGAAGAGAGACAATTATTAGTGTTACATATGAAAATAATAATAATAATTTATAATTTATCAAAGTTTCATGGGGTGGGGGAGGAAAAAATGTGAGGTGATACTAAGGTTCAAATAGAAAGAAAATGTTTTGAAAAGGATAATGGCAATATATGTACACATGTGCTTGACAAAATGGATGTATGGATTATTATAAGAGCTGCAAGAACCCACAATAAAATGATTTTAAAAATCTAGGCAGTGGGTGTGGACAAACTTGTAATTGCAAAATGAAAGATAAAAATTCAAATTTGGCAAAATAAAGCATTTGGAGCAAATGTCCCTTGATGTATCTCAAAAAGGAGATTGTCGAAGCAATGTTGTACAGTAAATTTTGTATTGACATTAAAAATGTGAAAATAGAGTTGGATGCTATTGGATACATTTAACTAAGTTCTACAGGGAAGAAGTCAGTCACAAAGAAACTGGTAAGCTTGCAAGTAAAAATGAAAGAGAATATAAAAAATCAAGACATTTGGGAATTTTCAGTTAGAACATGAAAATGATTGTCACTTCTATGTTGCTAGAACTTCTAAAATTTCAAAAGACTCAGAGCAAAGAGGTCAATTAAACTTATCATTGAAGCAGGGATCAAATCAGGATGTGGCCATTATACTTCATTGCTTAGATCTCTAATGAGTTGAAGGTGATGTTTTTTAAAAAATCATTTTATTGGGGCTCATAAGGCTCTTATCACAATCTGTACATACATCAATTGAGCAAAGCAACCTTATACATTCGTTGCCCTCGTCATTCTCATAATTCACCTTCCACTTGGGTTCCTGGAATCAGCTCGGTTTCCCTTTTACCCCCTCCCCCTTCCTCTCCGATCCAACCCCTGGTCCCTTGATAGTTTATAAATAATTATTATATCTTATCTTACACTCCCCTCACCCGCCTCCCCATTGCCCATCTCCCAGAGAGGCGGTTACACATAGATCTCCGAGATCGGTTCTCCCTTTCTACACCCCCTTCCATCCCGGGTCGCCACTCCCACCGCTGGTCTTGAGGGGTTCGTCTGTCCTAGATTCCCTGTGTTTCCAGATCCCTACTGCACCACTGTACATCCTCTGGTCTAACAAGGCCCGCAAGAAAGATTAGGGTCATGATAATTGGGAGGGGAGGAAGCGTTCAGGAACTAGAGGAACGTTTTTAGTATCATTGCTGCTACACTGAATCCTGAGTGACTCATGTGCTCCCCACTACCCCACTGCAAGGGATGTCCAGCTGTCTACAGATGGGCATTGGGTCCCCATCACACACTCCCCCTCATTCACGGTGATGTGATTCTCACCACCACCCCGCCTTTGCCCTTCATGATCACCTATGTTGGTGTGCTGCTTCCGTGTGGGTTTTGTTGCTTCTGGGCTACATGGCCACTTGTTTCCTTTCAAGCCTTTAAGTCACCAGACGCTATATCTCTCAGTAGCCGGGCACCATCAGCCTTCTTCACCACACTTGTGTATGCACAGTTTCGTCTTCAGCGATTATGTGAGGAAGGTGATCACACAATGATTGTTTTTGTTCCTTGGTGTTTGCTACATGGTCCATTCAAAACCTTGTATTCGCTTAGGCCATGTGCTTCTTCTCTGTGGGCTTTGTTGCTTCTGAGCTAGATGGTCACGTGTTTGCCTTCAAGCCTTTAAGACCCCGGATGCTATATCTTTTTGATACCCGGGCACCATCAGCTTTCTTCACCACGTTTGCTTACACACACATCCGTGTTCAGTGATCATGTTGGGAAGGTGGGTATCCTGCAATGACTGTTTAGCAGGGTGAGGTGCTATTGTATTGGGGGATTATGCATGAGGAGGCCCAATGTCCATCTGCTACCCTACTACTGAACCTATAAATATATGCACAGAAGTCTATTGCCCCCATAATCATAAATATGTTTACATATGTACATGTCTGTATTTAGGCTTCTCTGTATGCACTTTGCTCTTACTTCTTTCCTCTATTTCCTTTCACTTTCCTCCCGACCCATTACCATGTTTAGCCTTCATTCTGGTTTCAGTAATTCCTCTCAGTTACCTTGCTCTTGTTCACTCCCTACAGGCCTCCCCTCCCCTCCCTCCTCTGGTTTTGAACCACTCACTGTTCTCTTGTCCCTGTGTTGGGCGACACCTCCTCCCTTCCCCTACCTCCCACGCTCTCATGACCCTCCAGGACCGTTGGTCCTGTTATTTTCTTCTCTCATTATTTGTCAAGCCTATCTTGTCTAGGTGGACCTGCTGATATAGTAATATGTGCATACTAATGCAGATGATTTTGATAGCGCCCAAGTGGCACATAAGAACATGGCTTTGACAGAAGCAACATCGACACCCTGATAAGCAGAAAAGTCACTAACATACAAAATTTACAAGGTAAAAAACAAAACAAATTAAAAAAACAAAAGACGAAACAAAAAGATAGCAAATATTAAAAGAAAAATTGCTAGTTGTTCAAGGTCAGTTCGTTGGCCTTTAGGAGTCTTTTCTAGATGTAGTGTAGCTTCCTCCACTGCTCCATTGCACGCCCCCAGTGTTTGCCTCAATGTGGTGGGTTCAGCTCAGTCGCACATCCCCCACTATGTCTCAGGTGCTGTCCCGTGTAGGGCCATGTGTTGATGCAGGATGTCGCATCTCATAGTGTGGTCAGCTAAATGGTCCTCTCTGTATGATGGGCCCTTCTAGCTGGTCTATCGACCTTGGTCTTGGTGGACCCAGGTGTACTCCACTATGTCCTTTCTCCTTCATTTGTTTCAACTTCCTTCTGGATGTGGTGAGGTGGGTCACTTCTTTTCCCACTCCAGACGATCTATTTTCGTTTTCTGTGGTACTCCTTTCGAGTGTGGGGGTCGGCCTAATTCTGGTTTGGGCCAGCGTGTTGTCCACCCTCTTTGTGTAGACCTCTGTACTTTACATTGCCCTCCTTGTTCGGTGTGTCGTGGTGGGGTCTGTATGCATGTTCTTGATCTGTGGGGACACAACCGACACTCTCCCTTGGGTGAGTTAGTACCCTGTTCCCCCCCACCCTTACCATTCACTCAGATTCTCCCCATCCCAGTTCTCCCTCTCCCTGCCCCACTACTCCTTCTTTATGCTGGGCTCTCATGTACCCTCCAAAGTGTGGCCTGCCCTCCCTCCAACTATCTCTGCTTCCCCCCGTTTATTGTGGGATGGATGCTTATTCTTCTATTTCTGTCATGCTGATTGTACTTACCTCAGGGGACTCATGTTGTACCTGTCCCTTTGGGTCTGGCTTACCTCGCTTAACATAATTCCTTCCAGCTCTTCCCATGAAATAATATGTTTCATGTGCTCCTTGGTGCTTTTCAGTGCTGCATAGTACTCCATTGTGTGTATGTGCCAAAGTTTGTTAATCCACTCGTCTATCGATGGAAACTTAGGTTGTTTCCAAGTCTTTGCTATTGTGAATTTTGCCGCAATTAACATTGGAGCGCATATGACTGGTCGTGTTTTATTTGTTGCTTCAACCAGGTATATGCCCAGTAGAGTGATGGTTGGGTCATAAGGTAGATCAATTTCCATTTTCTTTAAGTACCGCCAGATTGCTTTCCACAGTGGCTGTACAAATCTGCACGACCACCAGCAGTGGAGGAGGGTTCCTAGTTCACCACAGTCCCTCCAACACTTGTTTCTCTCTGATTTACTGATCTGGGCTAGCCTCAGGGGTGTTCAGTGGTATCTCATGGTTGTTTTGATTTGCATTTCTCTTATGGCAAGGGACTTCGAGCACTTTCTCATATGTTTATTGGCCATATGGGTCTCCTCTCTAGTGAAAATTTTTCTCAATTCTTTTGCCCACTCCCTTAGGGGGTTAACTGTTTTCCTCTTTTTGCAGGTCATGATGGTGTTGTAGATTTTAGTATAATGAGCCCTTTGTCTGATGTGTCATTACTAAAAATCTTCTCCCAGTCTGTGGGTTGCCTTGTGACCCCCTTGGCGAAGTCTTTCGAGATGCACAGGTGTTTTGTTCTTATTAGATCCCATTTGTCAATTTCCAGTTCACCTGTGTGTCCAGTTCCCTTCCCTGTCGCAGTGAGCCTATGTGCTCCCTGGGCCAGTGCTCTGAGATTAGTCCCGATTCCCTCCTTAATGGTCCTGATGGTTTGGGGTTTGACTTCTAGATCTGTGATCCACCTTGAGTGTATTCTTCTGCATGGGGAGGTAAACGTCTTGTTTCATCTTTTTACATGTGGATATCCATTGTTTCCAGCACCACTTATTAAAGAGGGCATCTGCTTCCCACTTGACGTTTATGGGACCCTTGTCGAAGATCAGTTGTCTATATGCTGATGCTTTTACTCCTGGGCTTTCTATTCTTTTCCACTGGTCTGAGTGTCTATCATTGTGCCAGTACCATGATGTTTTGACCACTGTAGCTGTGTAATAGGCATTAAAATCAGGTAGGGCGAGTCCTCCAATTGTGTCCTTCTTCTTGAGGAGTTCTCTGCTAATTCTGGGTTTCTTCCCTCTCCATATGAAGTTGGTGGTCAGCTTTTCCAATTCTTTGAAGAAGGTTGATGGTAATTGGATTGGTATAGCATTGAACTTGTAGAGTGCTTTAGGAAGAACTGTCATCTTTACTATGTTCAGCCTACCTAACCATGAGCAGGGGAGGGTCATCCATTTGTGGAGGTCACTTTTGGTTTCCTATAATAGGGTTTTATAATTATGCTTATAAAGGTCTTTAGTACTTTTTGTTAAATATATTCCTAGATATTTCAGTTTGTTCTTGGCTACTGTGAAGGGTACTTCCCTATTAATCACCTATTCCATGGCCCTGTCCGATGTGTATAGAAACCCTACCGACGTCTGTTTATTGATCTTGTACCCTGCTATTCTTCCGTATTCCTCTATTGCCGTAAGTACTCCAACTGTGGAGTTTTGGGGGTCTTCAATGTATAGGATCATGTCATCTGCAAATAGCGATAGTTTCACCTCCTCCTCTCCCAATTGGATCCCTTTGATGTCCTTCCGCTGTCTTATGTTGTCAGCCAGAACCTCCAAAATGATATTGAATAGAAGAGGGGACAGGGGGCATCCTTGTCTTGTACCCTTTTTCAGTGGTATTGTTCTTGTCTTTTCTCCATTGACTATGATGTTGGCTGTTGGTCTTTCATAGATAGCTTGTATGAGCTTGAGAAACTTACCTTCCAATCCTATCTTCACGAGTGTTTTTATTAGGAATGGGTGCTGGATGTTGTTAAATGCTTTTTCTGCGTCTATGTATATTATCATATGGTTTTTATCCCTTTTCTTCTCGATGTGGTGTATGATATTGATGGATTTTCGGATGTGAAACCATCCCTGCATCCCTGGGATGAATCCTACCTGGTCGTGGTGGATGATATGTTTTATGTACCTTTGTATTCTATTGGCCAATATTTTGTTAAGGATTTTTGCATCTATGTTCATTAGAGATATTGGTCTATAATTCTCTACACCTGTGGAGTCTTTGCCCTGTTTGGGTATCAAAGTAATGCTGGCTTCGTAATATAAGTTTGGGAGCTTGCCGTTCTTTTCTATGTTATGGAATACTTTGTCAAGGATCGGTGTCAGCTCTTCCCTGAATGTTTGGTAAAATTCTGCTGTGTAGCCATCTGGCCCTGGGGCCTTTTTCCTTGGTAGGTTTTTTATGACACTCTCTATTTCTTCCTTCGCTATGGGTTTGTTGAGGTTCTTGATCTCTGTCTCAGATAATCTAGGGAGATTGTTTTTCTAAATATTTATCCATGTCTTCCAGGTTTCTGAATTCATTAGAATACAAACCTTCATAGTACTTTGTGATTATCCTTTTTATCTCATTGGGGTCTGTTGTTATTGCCCCCGATTCATCCCTCATCCTGGCTATTGATGTTTGCTCCTTTCTATCTTTGGTAAGCTTTGCCAGAGGAGTGTCAATTTTATTAATTCGTTCATAAAACTAGCTTCTAGTTGCGTTAATCCTTTGCATTGTTCTTTTGTCTTCCCACTGGTTTAACTCTTCCCTGATTTTTATTATTTCTTTTCTCTTGCTATTGGAGGGGTAGTTCTGCTGACTCTGTTCTAGTTGTTGAAGGTTTTGTGCTAACGTTTCTGTCATGCGCCCTTCTTCTTTTTTCATATATGCATTCAATGACATCAAGCTACCTCTGATAACTGCCTTTGCAGTGTCCCATAAGTTTTGATATGTTGTATGCTCGCTCTCATTAGTTTCTAGAAACTTCCTAATATCCTCTCTGATCTGGACTTGAACCCATTCATGTCGCAGGAGTTCGTTGTTTATTCTCCAATTGGTTGCCCTTGCTTTTCTGGGTGCCCTCCTATTAATCTCCAGCTTTATGGCATGGTGGTCTGAGAAAGACGTCTGGATAATATCTATGTGTTTGAATTTACTCAGGCTGGCCTTGTGTCCCAGCATGTGATCTATTCTTGAGAAAGATCCGTGTGGATTGAAGAAGAATGTGAAACCTTTTGCTTTGGGATGAAAGGCTCTATAGATGTCTATCAGGCCCTGTTGCCCTATTACATTGTTTCGTTCTCTGGCCTCTTTGCTGAGCTTCTTTCACTTGACCTGTCTTTCTCTGATAGTGGAGTGTTAAAGTCCCCCACTGTTATTGTTGTTTCCATGATTTCTTCTGTCATTTTTAATAGTTTGATAGTTTGACAAAATTTGCCGCACCATTATTTGGTGTGTAAATATTCAGTATGCTAAGTGCTTCCTGGTTTACTGAACCTTTGAGCATTATGTAGTGTCCCTCTTTGTCTCTTTTTATGTTTTGGATCTTGAGGTTCATTTTGTCGGAGATTAAGATGGCCACTCCTGCCTTCTTGGAGTTACCATTTGCTTGGTAAACTTTCTGCCAGCCCTTTATTCTTAGCATATGCTTGTCTGTGCGATTAAGATGTGTCTCTTGCAGGCAGCAGATTGATGGGTTATATTTTCTAATCCAGTCATGCAGCCTCTTTCTTTTAATGTATGAATTGAGCCCATTGGTATTCAGAGTAATTATTACTATCTCTGGCTTCATAGTTGCCATATTCTGTTTTGTGTTTTGGGTCTTTACCTATCTCCCTTCATATCAGTGTGCTGCGTTTGAGTGGAGGGGTTCTATCATGTCCTCTTTTCCATCTGTGACCCTGTTGTCCTGGTACTTGTTGCTGGCATGTTGGCTTCTAGATGGAGATGGGCTATATGGTGGTCTCCTGATGGTTTTAGTTGGAGCTTGATCTTCTGGCCATAGTGAGTCAGCCAGTATGTTCTGCAGGGTCGGGTGACTTGCAGCATATTTTTTGAGTTCTTCCTTGTCCTGGAAGACCCTTATCTTACCCTCTATCTTAATGGATAACTTGGCAGGGTATAGGATTCTGGGGGAGACATTTTTATCTTTCAGTTTTTGGAAGATGTTGCTCCATTCTCTCCTCCTCTTCATAGTTTCTGCTGATAAGTCTGAGCATATTCTTACCTGCGCTCCTTTGTATGTGACTATCTTCCTTTCTCTTGCTGCTCATAAAATTTTCTCTTTTTCCTCGAAGTTGGATATTTTTGCTATTATATGTCTTGGCGTGTTTTTCTTGGTGTTTAGCTTAGCCGGCGTCCTCTCTGCTTCCTGTATGGGAGTATGATTCTCCTTTGTTAGGTTGGGAAAATTTTCTTCCAGAAATTCCTTTGCTATCTTGGCTGTCGATTTGTGTGTTATGTTGTGTTCCGGTAGACCAATTATTCGAATATTATTCCTCTTCATAGCATCTGTCATTGATCTCAGGCTGTCTTCTGTTTCTTTAATTTTCCTATCTGATTGTTTTTCTCGCTTGCTTCGCTTGGTTTGTGTGTCCTCGAGTTCACTGATATGGTTCTCAGCCTCCCCAAGCCTTGATGTAGCTTCTGTGACCTTTTTTGTGGCCTCTGCTACCTCCTCTGTTAGTTTCTGCAGTTCCCTTTGGTGGGTAGAATTCATCCCCTCTATTGTGGACTTCATCCCCTCTATTGTGTATTTCATCCCCTCTATCATTGCATCCTTATTCTGGGTTGCTTCTCTTAGCTCCTGTATTACTGCAAGCAGAGTTTTGAAGATTTCCTTTTGTGGCTGATCTATATCTGTTTCTTCTATGAGTGATGTTAGGTCTGTTACAGTGCCTCGTTTCTCTGATTTTTTTGTTCAGAATGATGTGGTCTGTTGATTTTTTCTTGATCCTTTCATAGGCCCCATGCTTCTGGGAGACCGGGGTGACCTTATCTATGTTATTGTTAAGGATTCTTTCAGGAGATTTCCTATGACCTACTGTAAGGGTGTGTCAGACTGCTGTGCAGACAGAGTTCCCTGTCGGGTTGGTAACCCACAGTGCGGAGGTGTTTCAGCAGCTGGAGTGGGGCTGGAGCCTCAGTCAGTGCCCTCAGGCTGCTTTGACCAGGTGTGACAGGGTACTCTTAGCAGCCCCCTTTATGGGGAGGTTGGGTTGGTAATAAAAAGGAATTAAAAGGTTAACAATCTAAAAATAGTTTTTAACAAAGTATTGGGCAGAGGAAGAAAAACTTGGAGAGAGAGGGAATAGAATCTATAATAGAAGAGGGACAAGATGGGATACTAGTAGAAGGTGGAAGGAGAGGAAAAAAAGAGAGAGGAGAATCTATAGAAAAGGGGCAGAAGAGAAGTACAAGCATTAATGTTAATGAAAAAGTAGGAGGGAAGGAGAGGGAGAATACATAAAAGAAAATAAAAGAAAGGGAAGAAGAAAGAAAAAACAAAACAAAACAAACAAAAAAACCTATGCTAGATGGAGGATGTGTAGATGTGTATATCTGAAAATTTCCCCCTTTCCCTCTAAGCGCTGTTGATGCCTAATAGAGCACAGAGGTGGGTGAGTTCATGTAGTCCCAAGATATGGTGCTGATTTATGTGGTAGTGGGAATGCTCTTCAGCTCAGCAAGCCCTACCAGGCTCAGCGGCTCCCCACTGGCAGTCATCGTGCTCTAGCTGGGAAGTGCTAGTGCAGCTAAGGGTACTGTGCGGAGGAACAGGTCACCGTGCCCTCCTGTGGTGGTGAGGGAGGGCTGCGGCAGCCTTAGGGGCTGGCACTGGGGATCCCACAGGACCTCTAGGTGGTGAGAGCCGGCTGGAGCCCACAGACAGCTCCGCAGGGACTGCAAAGCCAAGTCCTAGGCTCTGCTGCAGGTGATATGTTTGATCTGCATAGATGATGTAGACATTAGTGAGCTGAAATGGACTAGCATTAGCCATTTGAATCAGAAAATCACATGACTTACTATGCCAGGAATGACACCATCAAGATTAAAGGCTTTGTATTAATTGTCAGAAAAGACTTTGCAAAATTAATCTTAAGTACAATGTTGTCTGTGAATGGATTATATCTAACTGCTTTCTAGGAAATTCAGTCAACACAAACATTCAAATTTATGCACCAACAAAAAAGGAGTGATAAAGCAATGGAGGAATTCTACCAATGTCTTCAGACCGAAATTGATTAAGCATTCAATCAAAATGCTTTGCTAATTATTAGTGATTGGAATGCAAAAGTTGGAAACAAAGAGGAAAGAACAGACTTGGAAAACATAGTCTTCCTATCGAAAGGAAACTGGAGATCACATGATAGGATTTTTCATGATTAAGGACGTAATTTTCAAAAATGTTGTTTCTCAACAACACAGAAGGTGACTATACACATGGACTTCTCCAGATGGTATACACAGATATCAAATTGTGTACACCTGTGAGAAGAGATGATGGAGAAGCGCAGCAGCAGCAGCTAAAACCAGGCAAGTTGCTGACTGTGGAACAGATCATCAATTGCTGATTTGTAAGTATAGGTTAAAACAAGTCCATGAAGCCAAAATATGAGCTTAAATCTATTCCATCTTAATTGCAAAATGAATGGCAAGAACAGATTTGTTTCATTGAATACTAATTACAGAAGATCTAATGGGCTGTCAGTGGACATTAAGAACATCGTTTATATAAGATATTTATACATGATGATGGAGAAGTAGATCCATGTGCATATATTTATAGGTTTAGTATTAAGGTAGCAGATGAACATTGGGTCTTCACTGAAGTCCTCCCTCAATGCAAGAGCAGTTTGTTCTTCATCTGGCACTCCATGATGCTCACCTTCCTGACACAATGACTGAACACAAACAGGTGCATAAACAAATGTAAAGAAAGCTGATGGTGCCTGGCTATCAAAAGATATAGCATCTGGGGCCTTAAAGGCTTGAAGGTGAACAAGCAGACACCTACTTGATAAGCAACAAAGTCCATATGGAAGAAGCACACCAGCCTGTATAATCATGAGGAGTCAATGGGATCAGGTATCAGACATCAAAGAACAAAAATGAGGCAGAGTGTTGAGTGAGGACCAAAGCCCATCTGTAGGCAACTGGACATCCCCTTACTGAAAGGTCATGGGGAGGAGACGAGCCACCAGGGTGCAGTCAAGCAAAGATGAAACAAAGAACTTTACTTCAGTTCTTTAATGCTTCCTTCCCCTTTGCCCGCCCAATATCATGATGCCAATTCTACCTTACGAATCTAGGTAAACCAGAGGATGTACAAAGGTACAGATAGGAACTGGAAACACAGGGAATCCAGGACAGATGAATCCCTCAAGTTCAGTGGTTAGAAGGAAGGTGGGGCAGAAAGGGAGACCCGATCACAACGATCTACATATAACCTCTTCCTTGGGGGATGAACAACAGAAAATTGCATAAGGGGAGATATAGGACAGCGTAAGACATGGAAAATGATAATAATGTATAACTTATAAAGGGTTTATGAGGACAGGGTTGAAGGGAAGGGGGTGGGAAGTGAGCAGCTGATACCAAGGGCTCAAGTAAAAAGAAAATGTTTGGAGAATTATTATGGAAACAAATGTACAAATGTGTTTGACCCACTGGATGGATGTGTGGATTGTGATAAGAATTGTATGAGCCCCCAATAAAATGATTTTTTTAAAAAGAGTATCATTCATGAAGAGAGCAAAAGGTCATTCAAAAGAGAGGAAATCATTAAAAGATCAAATTACATGTTAAAAAAGACATGATGAAATTAAAGAGCGGAACTGAAAATTTCAAGGGACACCTCAAGACAAGAAAGTAAAATAGCAAATGAAATTGCAAATCCCTAGAGTTAGAAAACTAAAAAGAACATGCTCAGCATATTTTAACATAAAGAATTCCGGAAGAATTTCAAACCTGAAGTTCTGTATTAAGATATATATTATTCTGGCAGACCTGTGTCTGACGTCAGAGAATATTGTACTAAATGTTGCCTGACTACAAACTCCCATTGGGCAAATTGTGTCTAGTCATGCAAGTACTTTACTGTATATGTGAATAATCCTTGAATTACAATATGCAGTTAGCCTATATTTGTTTAATCTTCCTTTCTCAACAGTGTCAAAATTACTACAATGGGAGAAGGGGAGGTGGGGAGAGGTGGAAGAAGTTGTGTTAACAACCCCAAGGACAAGGGAACAACAAATGATCCAATTAGGTGGTGAGGAGTGTGTAGGAGGCCTGATAGGGCGTGATCAAGGGTAATGTAACCGAGAGAAATTACTGAAACCCAAATGAAGGCTGATCATGGTACTGGGACAGGAGGAAAGTAGAAGGAAGTAGTGGAAAGAGCTAGGAGGCAAAGAGCATTTACAGAGGTCTAAATACAGACATGTACATATGTAAATATATTTGTATATGAGGATGGGGAAATAGATCTATGTACACATGTTTATAGCTTTAGTATTAAGGTAGCAGAGGGACATTAGGCTTCCACTCTAGTACTTCCTCAATGCAAGCATATTTTGTTCTATTCAACTGGCGTTAGTTGATGCTCACCTTCCTAATTTGATAGCTGAAGAAAAAGCAGGTGCATAAGCAAATGTGGCGACGAAAGCTGACGGTGCCCAGCTATCAAAAGATCTAGCATCTGGGGCCTCAACAGTTTGAAGACAAACAAGCAGACATCTATCAGGGAATCAACAAAGCCCACATGGAGGAAGCACACCAACATGTGTGATCATGAGATATTGACAGGAGTCGGTATTAGAAGTTCAAAAAGAGATAATAACACCGAGGCGAAGGAGAGGGGTAAAATTAGAGACCTAGAGACCATCTCTGGAAAATTTCACAATCCCACCCAGAGAGGACACAGAGAAGAGAAGATACATCCAGGGGGCTGTTTAGTATCGAGGAAACACACAACACTCCTCTAGTTCTCTAATCTTTTCTCCCCCCACTATTATGATAGCAATTCTACCTTACAAATTCTGCTAGACTGGTATCCTATGTTGGTACATATGAGTGTTTTCAATATACGGAATTTAGGATAGACAAACCCTCAGAAACAGTAATGGGAGTAACAATTCCAGGAGGCTTAGAGAAAGAAAGGGGTGGGAAAAGGGGGGAACTGAGAGCAGTGACGGCAAAGCAGCCCCCTTCAAGGTGGACAGATACTAGGAGTTGTAGGTAAAGGGATGCAATGGGCAAAGTGAAATATGTACAGACAATAATAAACTACCTAAATATATTAAAGGTTCATGAAGCTGGAAGGTTTAGGAAGGGAGAGAATATAGAGGAGTTGATATCAAAGGGCTCAAGAAGAAAGACAATGTTTTGAAATTGTTGACGGCACCATTTTTACATGCCCGCTGGACATAATAGTTGTTATATATAAGGGCCATCAATAAAATAATTTATTCACTAAAAAAGAAACAAAATTCTCATAATGGAACCAGTAGGCAATGTCATAAATAGTGGGGAAAAGAATGACGCTTTTAAGGATTTCATTTTACCTGATTTACAAGCTATGTCCTTGGAAGCAGTGGACAAAGAATCAAAGGATGTATTCCTCTGGTGAAGCCTGCTACGGCAGGCCTCTTTAAATGGTTCATAAGCAAAATTATCCTTTTGAAGACTAAGGTCCATTCGACTGTTATAGCCATCATATTTTCCATCATCTCATATGCATATAAAATCTGGAGGATGATGAAGGAGAACAATAGTACCTGTGAATTAGGGTGTTGACAAAGAATAGTGAACCTATCATTGACTGTCCGAATGAAGACACCTCTCCGGGAAAGAACAACCAGAATGCTCCTGAGAAGTGAGAGCGGCAAAGCTGCAGCTCCGATGCTTTGGACTCGTCGCCCAGAGAGACCCCTCCCTAGAGGAAAACACCGTGTTTGCAAAAGCAGATGGTTGCCTGAAGCAGAAAATATTTTGGAAACGATGATGGCAACATATGTACAAATATGCTTGATAGAATTGATGTATGTTGTGTTGCTGGAGCAGTAAGAGCCCACAATAAAATGATTTTTTAAAAAGGAAAAAAAAGAACCACCCAGCTGAGCACAGCCCACTCTCAGAACATGGGAACATCATCATAGTCTGTTATTTAAAGCCAAAAGAAAAGTAGAAGGTTATCAAAAATGTGAAGGCATTCAATCAAGTTTACACAAGGACTGCAACTATAGGCTCAAAAGTAGTAACCATTTAGAGGCTACAGGACTGGGCAGTGGTTCTGGTGGTACATTGGGTCGCTCTGTGTCAGAATCGAGGGCACCTAACAAGAAGAACAACGAGGTGTCAGAATTACGTGGAAGAAAGACAAGGCTGCCCACTCCTGTAAGAACTACAGACTCAGAAACCTGCAAGGGCCGTTCTACTCAGTCCCGTAGTGTCAAGATGAGTCAGAAGTGACTCAATGTCAGTGAGTTTATTTTTAAAGAGTTAATGCTTATAAACTCAACATGGATCCTAACAATAAATTAGAGACATTTTCCCCCCGAAAACCCCAAAAGTCCGTCTTGTTTTAAAGTCTGAAAAACTTTAGAGTAGATTTGTTCACATCTCAGAGGTAGAGGATTACAGTGGGGTCAGAGACCACAGCTAGACTTTTCAGCAAGACGCTTGACTGGCTCCAGTATTCAGTGGGGTGGCCTTGGAAATTTTAACTTCTATGTTTCTCAGCTTTTACATGTGTCAGAAAGCACAATAACAAGCCCACGCCCAGCCTGTTGAGAGCATGAAATTAACACATGTGGAGGGTTTACAACAGTGTCTGAATTAAAATGATAACTATTAATTAAATCATGGGTGTCCAAATAGGACTGAGAAGTGGGATGATGGACTGAGCTGATTACATTAGCACTAGTTGACTCTAACCCAAACCCTAGAGAATAATTAATGGAAACGCTTGGCTTTTTTTAATTGTCTCCGTTTCTCCACTGGAAACATTTAAATTCACTGGAAGCAGTTAAAAGGGCCTCTGCTATAAGGATGCTGTAGTCTCTCCAGGACCAAGGGGGAGGCTGTGAGATGAGACCAAACGAAGGCAATAGATTATAGTCCTTCCAGATTTACCCTGGCAAAATTTTCAGGAGTAGCTCAATATGTAATTTTGGCAGGAATACCCTGAACAGATTATGTCCGGTGACTTCAATCCACCATTGGCACCTTCCTGTTCTATTTGGCTTGTGACTGATTACTAACCCAAAGGCTGATGGTTTGAATGCACCGAGCAGTACTGCAGAAGAAAAGCTGGTGGACTATTTTCTTCAATATTGCAGCCAAGAAAACCCTATGGAGCAATTCTACTGTGTACCACACGGGGTTGCCATGAATTGGAATCAAGTTGATGGCAACAGGTTTGTTTATCTGTATTTCCCCCTCCTCTCGGTGTTTTGCTTTCCTAACTCAGCCATGACCTTTAAGAAAGAATATTTTTACCCTAGCCCATTATTAACATCCTTCATTTGTCTGAAACCTAGTCTTCTTCTTTCTTTTTACATATTGCATTTATCATGAAAGTGCTTGTTTATCAACAGAAACCAAGGTCTTTCAGCTAATCATAAGTGTTCTTTCTTAGGACGGCAACATTAGGCAGCTTGTGGAGCAGAGATGGAGGGCTGGAAATGTACTGAGGACATGCTACGTGGGACCATTTTGCCAATGGTTTGCCTATTTTCATTTTGGTAATTTTAACTTGGAGTGACCTACCCAATTGCTTTCATCTAACAACAAACAATAAAAGAATCATAGAATATTTCTGTAATAACCATTCAGCAGGAGCCTGATGTGTGGTGGGTGGGGTTACCCTTGATCACAACTCTGAGCTCACAGCTACCCTGCTGGATAACTTGAAACTGATGAATCTTCTTCCTGGCGCTGATGTCTCCCCATCCTTCAGTCTTCATGTCTCTTTGGATATTTGGATATCTTCCATAAACTTTTAATGAAAATTAAGAAAAGTCTCATATACTTTATTTCAAATATGTGATTGTGTGTAAATTTTCAGGAAACAATTTTTTGATATTCATTCAAGTCTATTAAAAGTCATAAAGGTAAGAAAAATTATATTTGAAATTTTTTATTTACTACCATCTATGTATTATTGCTTCCAGCCATGTGAAAGCCCACCAGTGCATTAGTTATACAGATTGGAATGGTTCATCTTTCCAGAGATCAAGAGAGGTTGTTGCCTGCTTCCCCAAACTCACCCTACGCCCCCAGATAATCAGGATAATTTGAAAACCGCTTCAGGAAGTTGCAGGCGTGTATACTGTTCCCTTGTGACGTGAATTGGTCTGTTTTGCTCCATTCTTTTGGGAGTTTCAATTTCAACACAGGTTTTCATGCAGTGTTGTGGTAGTGGGGGGTTACCTACATAAATGACTTCTTTTAACAGTTTAAATATCCTTTTCGTTTTTGGTGCTATTCTCCCATGTGCTATAGTGAGAACACTTGGGTCACCACCACCACTGAGAGCAGGAAGTAGAACAGTGCCACGGTGCTAGCAACTTTCTGAGCTACATCAGCCTCTCTCCACACCATGCCCAGGACACCTCTTTGCTTGCTTTTGTAATTTTATCATTTATGTACCTATCACTGATCATATAATTTGTCTCCAGTTCATAAGGTTTTGATTTATGGAGTCTTATTGAAAATTCTGTTGTGTTTTGTTTCATTTAATTGCTATTGTATTTGTAAGCTTCTTCTGTGTTAATGTGCATCCCTAGTTTGTTCATTTTTATTTTCATAAAGCAGTATTGTTTTACAAGAATAGCCCACAATTTATATATCCATTCTTTATTGATGAGTACTTGGATTGTTTCTAGTTTAGCCTAATAAAAACGATGTGCTTGTGAGCAAATTAACATATGTATCCAGTATATATTCATGTAACAATTTCTTCAGAATTTAATAATTGAAATTGAGTTGCTCAATTATACATCCTTATTGTCCCGTTTTGTGTTTCATGTTCCCTGTCTTATAAAAAGGTTGTCTTATGAAGAGATCCCTTGGGGAAAATAGCTCAGATTCCATGATTTGCCTGAAAGAAATTTATTAGAAAATTTTCTTGGGATTAGCATGTCTGATAGGAAGTTGAGGAAATAGAAGTGGGCCAAGAGAGGAGTTATGTAGTGATGCAGTCAAACAAAAGCATCAGCTATTCCTTTGTGAGCTATGGAGGTAGGATAGCCATCCACCTGCAGCCTCAGGTTGTCCTCCCTCTGGAGGATGCAGAACCTTCAGTGAGAGGTCTCAGGGTGATGCATCAAGGGGATTCAGTTCAGAGTCATCAGTCACAAGTAATATGTTCAGCTGGGGGAATCAGCAGCTTTGTCCTGAGCATGGGATGTGGGTAGTGCACCACAGCATCCTTTACAGTTCAGCCCTTGTGTTACTCAGGTTTATTTGTGTAGTTTTAGGAACAATTTCTCCAGATTCCAGCTTAACTCTTCCTAGAGAAATTTACAAGTGAAAAATCAATGGAATGAACTATGTCCCACCATCACTAAACTAGGTCTTTAGCATGTAACTGTTTTTAATTATTTGCCGTTTTATTGTGTATAAGTAATGCACTTAGACTTGGCCCAATTCCAACTCATAGAGTTTCTTTACTGATTTTATTTTTCAGTTGTGTCCTCTGTTTTATTCTTATGCAAACCTTCTTTTTATATTTAGGAAAAGGGTCATTTTTTATTCCATGTGTTAACATATATTTTTCTATTCTTGATTTTTTGTCTTTTAGAATTCTTGTTGTCACTTTATTCTCCTTGGCTTTTATCTATAATATTAAGAAGGTGGGTTCCGTAATCTTCTTTTTCCATTTACTAAATCTTGCATATTTTGAGTGTCACTACACAAAGTATTACATTACCCATTGCAAGGGATAAAAATTCACATGAAATCATTTTATAATGCTTGTTTGTGTCTATACTGCATTACTATTTAAAGTGATTTTTAAGATTGCTCAGCTTTCTCTTGATGCCAAATATTGCTGTGGAGAAATCCGTGATAAATAGGAGCTTTTCTTCTTACAGGGAGCTCACTTTTTTTTTGGTCTGGATATCCAAAGAGTTCCCTTTATTTTTGAATTCCAGTAAATTCTGCAGGAGATGACTTGGTGTTGATCATTATATGTTGAGGGCTTCTTTGGAGGGAAGAGGTTTACATTCAATCTGTAAGTCTAAGTCATTGACTACTTTAGGAAAATATCAATGAAAGATATTAAATATCTTTCCTATTTCACTATTGTTGTGTACCCTCTGTGGTGTTCAGAATCAGTAATAGGATGTTAACAGCAAGGTCAGTGGTTCAAGCCAATCAATTGCTCTCAGTGAGAAATATGAGCCTGTCTGCTCTCCAAAGATTTACAATCACAAAAACTATAAATTTGGGACAGTTCTGCTCTCTACTGCAGAGTCCCTGTACATCAGCATCCATGAGACAGCATCAGATTTGGGCTTTGGAAGTTAGGGTCACCAGTTCGTTTTATATGTCTTCCACATCTTATCTTTTCTCTAAACGTTTTACACTCTATTCCACATTTAATTTTTCAGTTTTACAAGCCTATTTTCCATGTCATTTGTTGTGTTTCTAACAGTCTGTTTTTGTCCTTATTGTTATTTGTTAAACAGACTTAATTTCTGTATTCGGTATTCACTATTGGAGTTTTTAACTCTCCCATGTAGCTGAGTTCTGTATATTCAGGTTTCACTTACTTCTGTTGACTTCTTATTTCTCTCTTGAGCCTTCATGTTGCTGCTTCAAATTTTGAAGTATCGCTTTTGACTGGCTTATTTACGTGCATGCCAGTATGAGAGATTCTAGTTTTTAATCACCTGTCAGAGAATAATTTTTTGAATTTTCATTACTAGTTATTATTTTTCTTGCCTCCCCTTTTCATTTTTGGGGGATTCATTTGTGAAGATTCCTTTTGCTTCTTACTTATCTAAGATTGAGTTGAGATCTTTCAATACCAGGGCTTGGGGGAAATGATAAAAAAAAATGTGCCTAGGGAGGGGAGAGTTTGGCTGCTTCACCCTGGGATGATTTGACAAGGTTTTGTGACATTTCATTTTGACTACCGGTTTCTAGTGAATAGAGTCTAGGAATGTAGCAAAACTTGTAATAATACACAGGATATCTAACCCCTGCTGACACAGAACTATGAAGTCCAAAATGTCAGGAGAGAAATCCTCATTCAGAAAATGGTGAAGGAACAATGGAGTGCATCTGAGCATTATGTGTTGTGTGTGTGTGTGTGTTGTGGTTATTTCTCCTCTATTTGGCTAACACTAAGGACAGCTGTAGGATTCTTCACTAACACATTACTTCTGTCTACACTATCACTGAAAAAAATTTTATTTATCCTTCAACATGCTCTGTAACTTAGGCCTGCTCTTGAGTATTTAGCTGGCAAATATAGCAAACAATGCCTTAGTCCACAGTGTAGAGCCATCCCTCAAAGAAACCAATCATCTACTAGATGGTAAATTGATTACTGGGCCCCTCTTCCACTTGGGAAGAAGAATCAGCTTATTTGTGAGGAATGCCCACATCTTTGAATATGAGTTCTCTTTCTTATGGAGCGCAGGCATGATGGTCTCGGCTCTTTCCTGAACATCGGATACACAGTATCTCAAATTTTAATGGGAAAAAATTAAGGAAAACAGCTAGGTATGGGGATTTTGAGCTAAATTACATTGAATTTTATAGATTTTGGAGAAATTAAATATATTTAATTAATTTAGTCACCGCACAATGGCCAGAGCATATCTCTTCACTGGAGTATTTTCTAATGTTTTTCAATAAACTTAAAAAATAAAATATTCTCCCCAAAGAGTTTGAACATTTTTGTTAGATTCCTTCCTAGATACCTCATTTTTTTGGGTGCTACTATTAAAGGTAGATTTTTACTGTCTTTTTTGGTTTAGGAGAATCTAATTGACCGTTGCACTCAAATTCATTATCTTTAAGTCAGTTCTGATCTAAGCGACCCAAAAATACTGCCCTGTGGGTTCCTGAAGTCATAACTATGTGCAGGAGGATAAAGGCTCATCTCCATTAATCCAAAATTTGATTATCTCTATTATTTTAATGTTTCTTTTCTTACTATGATATCATCTGTGAATAATGACATCATTGCTTCTCTCTTCCTTATAATTTTATTTACCTTCTGGGTGTGACCCACAGCACAAAGAAGAATAACTGTGAAGAAAGACATGGTTCAATCACAAGGAACATCTTTCATTACTTCACAATGAATGACTTGGCTAATGTAGAATTTTATAGACAATGTTTTCATGTGAAGAAAAGTTTCTTCTTTCTTATTTCATGAAACTATTAAAATCCTCCTTGGCTATTGAATTTTAGGGTCAGCTTTTCTAATATTTTTTCTTAGTCTTGTTGAATTTCTTTATGAATGACTAGTTAATATCTTTATATAGTCTGTATTTTGTTTAATATCATAACCACACCGCATGCTGTAAGTTTTGGAGCTGCTTCATGAATACTGAAAGCACTCACTCTCACTCCCACTGAGTCAAATCTGATTCACAATGACCTTCAGGGAAAATTCTTCCCCCACAGAGATTCCAGTGGGCTTGCACTGCTGACCTTGAAGTCAGGAGCCTAACATGAAAGCTCTGCACAACTAGGACTGCTTTCCTGGATACTAGGGTTTGAGCAATTGAACTGTGAGCTCCAGACCTTCCGAAGCATGAGAAGAAGGCATATGTAGAAATTCCTTGGCGGTTCATATCAACTTAACTTTTCTAACAAAAACTGAGCTTTGTAGCTAGATTTTTGATGCTCTATGGGATAATGGCTACGTCACAATTGAGTTATGTTACTATATAATCCAGTGCAGCTATAGGCTACCACTTGAACTGACACATTCTTTTATTAGATTTTCGACCTTGATTGCCCCACTATTCTAGATCTCTGAGGTCTATGAAATAATTTATTGCCAGGTTCACCTTTTTTCTCAAGGATCTCTAATATCAAAAACAGACTCACTGTTTTCCTAACTTACTGAATCCAAGTATCAACCAGTGCTTATTGTGAGTTACATATTTTGCTTATAATTATAACAACAAATTCAGGCATCTGACAGTAATACTAAAATATTTAATCAAGTAGTTTTGTTTTGGGTCTGGGTAGCTTGTGCTCCATATTAATTCATCATGGTGTGTAGCTTCCTTTTCAATTTTTTGATATTTTCACAGGTTTAATTTTGATCCCCATCTGAATGTATTCCTCCTTAAAAGGCATACTCTTTGTAATATTTTCTCTTTAATACATCATTTCCCTATAAACAAGAGGTTTGAAAATGCATGGAAAATGAAATGAATAGATAGTCGCACTGCTCCATGATTTCAGAAATTGCTTTGAATAATCTTTTGCAAGAGATATGTTTAAAGTTTGTAAAAGGCAAAGATTTCACCTTGCCAATGAAGGGAAATGTTGCCCCAGCTCTGGCCTTTTTAATCTCCTCCTATGCAGGAAAAAGATAGACCAAGAAAAAGAATGCAAACTGTTGCACGTGAAGTGTGCTGTTTACAAAGATTATTGAACATCCCCAGGAGTTAAGGAAGAATGAACAAATCAACGCTGGAAATAATTCCACAGGGTTGCTCCTCAGAAGCAAGGATGGTAAGGGTTTATCTTGCTTAACTTGGAAATGTCTACAAAAAGTCTGATCATTAGAGGGCATCCTGTCTATCACATAGAAAATCAATGAAAATGAGGGAAACAATGATAAAGATGGAAAGTCTCTGCAATGATGTGCTGAAATGTATCAATGATGTTTATGTAAATGGTATGATCGACTGAGCAAAATTTTCTTGACATCCATAAGTTTGTGGTTCAGAGCCAACTCCAGAGATAGTAAATCCAACAACAACAAAGATATAATATCATTTCTAAAAGCAATGAAAGTTGAGCACTGCATTGAATGAACACTCTTGAGAAAACTGAGATAACAAAGATCCTATAGATCTCAGGAGCGCCATGGCAACGGCTGAAGGAAGAAACAGAACTACTGTTACCACGTTCATCCTCTTGGGATTCTCTGAATTTCCAAAGCTCACACTCGTCCTCTTTTCAATATTCCTAGGCATCTACCTTCTGACAGTTTTCTGGAACCTAGGTCTTAGCATCTTGATCAAGATAGACTCTCATCTGCACACACCCATGTACTACTTCCTCAACAAACTAGCCTTCGTAGACATATGCTATGTGTCCTCCACGACTCCCAAGATGCTCTCAGACTTCTTCCAGGAGCAGAAATCCATCTCCTTTGTGGGGTGTGCTGTGCAGTACTTCTTCTTCTCTACCTTTGGTCTGACTGAGAGCTGTCTTCTCGTGTCCATGGCTTATGATCGATATGCTGCCATTTGTAACCCACTGCTTTACACAGCCATCATGTCCCCGACCCTCTGTCTACAGCTACTGATTGGATCAACTGTAACTGGATCTTTAGGCTCATTAACCCAGCTGTGTGGCTTACTTCAGCTTCATTTCTGTGGGCCAAATATCATTAATCATTTCTACTGTGACTTGCCTCAACTACTGAACTTATCTTGTTCGAATACCTTTTATTTTGAGGTTTTATTTGCCATACTGACAGTGATCTATGGACTGACCTCTGTCCTGGTTATCACAATATCCTATGGTTATATCGTTGCCACCATTCTGAAGATGAGTTCGGCTGAAGGCAGGTCCAAGGCTTTCAATACTTGTGCTTCTCACCTGACAGCAGTGAGTCTTTTCTATGCCTCAGGCACCTTTGTATATTTATGCCCCAATTCTGATGATTCTCTTAGCCAAGGGAAGCTGGCCTCTGTTGTCTACACTATAGTGATTCCCATGTTAAACCCATTGATCTATAGTCTGAGAAATAAGGAAATCAAAGATGCCCTCATCAGATGTAAGAGAAGGATTTTCTCTTGACAATAGTGTGAAAAGTCTGCGTATTTTATTTCCAAATAAGTAATAAGCAACATTAATCTGGAGTCCTAAAACTATCTTGTGGAATGCCTTTGTGAGTTTGGTAAAAATATTTGCTACATCTGGCTAGATTTTCTTCTATGGTGGTTTTTAATAAGAGTCTTACTGATGAAGTTTCTTTTCACATTTTTCCACTCAAAAAAGAATATTCTATTTTGTTTTCAATGAACAAGAGTACAGCAAATTAGACTCCCATTTCCAAGTTTCTACACAAGTCACTCAGTGATATTGGTTATTCTTTCCACAGTGAGTCAGCATTCTCGTTAATTGCATTCTGTGTGTTTCATTCCCAGTATTCTAGTTTCCCTACCTGCTTATCTTCTCATCTTTACTTTGATTTCCTGATGTTTTTGAGATTGGGCTGCCTTAAGATTCAGGACAGAATCACATACAACCATGCATGAAAAATGAAACTTATTACACTTCGAGTTTATTTTGTCTCTGTATGTCAAAAGCTGTCTTCCCTTTCTCCTCTGTGGGAGGATTAGAATTCTTCATCTCCATGAATTTAGATTTCATTGTGTGACTTTTTCTGGCAAATGAAACATGAATGGACATATTCTCATCAGTTAATGACTCATTCCCAAGATAGGTATATATTATTATCAATATATTTTTTTGCATTTGGATTGAGTGCAATAAATCTATTATGGATATAGGTAGTTGTGTCCTTTTGAAAAAATTATGAAAATGCTAGCAGTTCTCTGTCTTTAAACCTAGCCAGTGAATGTGTAAAAACAGTGTTCTATTGAAAAGTTGAGGTTAGCAATTTTTGTTTGGCAAAATAAAGTGTTTGGTTCAATTTTCCCTTGTGGTAGACCGCAAAGAAGGTTCTATACTTACTGCTGAAAAGTAAATTTCAGCTTTAGATGAAAAGTATGAAAATAGAATTTCTGAACCATGAGTTGGTTGCTGCTGGATGCATTTAACATGATTCTACAAGAAAGAGCTAAGTCACAAAACAACTGTTAAGTTTATCGGTAAGACTACAAGAGAAGAAAAATTTCCAGAAATCTGAGGATTTTCAAGTTCATCCAGGACATGAGCCTTGTCATTTCTAGCCCCCTGCATTTTCTGAAAATGTGAAGGACTCAGAGAAAACAAGTGGTACTCAGAATTGCAGGAGGGTCAAATGAAGGGCATCATCATCATACGGCATTGTTAGTATCTCTGAACTCAAGCTCATGCTTACTAGATCTTTTAATTGAACAAATAATCTTCATGGAAACTCAAGTTAGGGAGGAAGGATGTGATTGTCTCATTGGAACCAGTGAGGTCCAGTATCGTGCCCCTGATGGCCATGCTTTTTTAACATGGAAGAGTGAGAAAAGTAACAACACGGCAACTGTCTGATCACGTGGAGCTGACCAAAGGAAGCTGAAGGATAACACTGATCTCTCTATTTTCCATGGGCATCCTTCCCGAAATGCACTTGGTTTGGCTCCTTGGATGACAGTGACATGGTATCAAGCAAGGCAATGTCTGTTGCAGTGAACAATTGGATTACACTTTAAAAACCCGATCTTATTTCCTTCAAGTCTTACACTTCTTCTTGCTCTCTTTTGCTACCTGGGATGATATTCACCATTCATAAAGCATTGTCTTAGTTTTTGTTTCTGGGTAGCCCCGATTCAATCAGACTAAGACAGGTGACACTAACACCTGGCATGCAGATGTATCAACGTTACTGTGGTTAAGGTAAATAAGGTTTCTGTGTAAATAAGGTAGAGGAGGTACACAGTAATTTGTAATAATTGAAACTGTTGTCCAGACAATGACACTTAGAAATGTGTGAGGGAACTCTTGCTAATGACAATGGAAATATTAATAAAATGAAAATAGCAGGCTCTGGGTAGACAATTCCCAACTCAGACTATCCTGAGAAAGCTAGATGGCCCCATGGCAGTCACTCAGGGAACTTTTATCTCCTGCGACTAAAGGGGAGAACTGTCCTGACAACAGCACAATGTCAAGAGCAGCAGAGTTGCAGCCAAGCTTGAATGGACAGCTTGGCAACGTCTCCTCTATCTCCATCAGTTTCCTCTAAGGAAAGAATGGAGCTCCAAAGCGTGGTGTGGGGGAAATTGTTCATATGAACCTCAAGAATCTAAACTCCTGCATTTCACAGACATTTCTTTCCGAAAGGGATTCCCCCCTTTTAAAAGAGTGCAGTTCCCACTGGTTTCAATATCTTCAACTGAGCTAACTGCCCAGTAGGAACCTAAGGTAATCGCTGCCTTGCTTACTGTTTGCAGGTTAATAAACAAGATAAGGTCCAGTAAATCCAAAGTGAGGAAACGAAAAGGGGCTGTTGGAGAAAATAGCTTACTTGGAAAATATATTCCATGAGAAATAAATATTGAAGATGCTGGAGCAGGACAAATCAGAAAACCAACCCCACTGTTCTCCAGTTGATGTCTAACCATAGCAACCAGATCTGCTTTCATCTGGTTTCTAAGGCTATAATCTCTGCAGAAGTAGATTTTCACATTTTTCCCCTGAAAGTAAGTCTCTGGTGAGTTCCACCTACTGACATTTTTGTTTAACCAACAACAACTAAGTGCCCTCGTGTCATTGCCAACTCATATCGACATTGTAGAACAGGGTAGAACTGCTCCTGTGGGTTTCCAGGACTGTAAGTCTTTATAGGAGTAAGAAGGCCTGCCTTTCTTTGGAGGAGCGCCTGGTAGTTTTGAACTGCTGACCCTGCAGTTAGCTGTCCACTGCATAACAACTACACCCAAGCTCTACCTTTTGTGGTAAGAGCCCAGCTGCAGAGCCAGGGTTGGTTGGTTGTGAAGTGCTGTGCAGTCAGTTCCACCTCGAGACTCTGTACAACAGAACTGAACACAGCCTGCTCCTTCGGCATCCCTACAGTGTTTGGTTGTGATGAAATAATGCATCCCTAAAGGCTCCAAGGCCATTTCATATTTACTTTGCCTCCTTTGTATTTTTTAATCCACTCAGACCACTAAAGTCATGTTAGGGTTAATAATCTGGAGTGATTAAAAAAAAAGAAATATACTATGTACACACACTGAGCCCATCTAAAGAAATGAAATGAACAATCTAACAACACAGTCCCAATGGGGTAGTGGGTTATAGTTGGGCTTCTGTGCTAGTTAAGGTTTATTGTGCCAACCTGGCCGATACACACATGGGATTAATTGAAGGGCAGACCAATAAACAGCTCAGTGAGCCTCGCCTTTGTTCTCCTCTGGTCTCTCTTGTTCTCTGAAGGTTAGACCAGTGTGTGGCTGTATTAGTTAGTTCTTTGCCCCAGCTGGAAAGGCTCAGTTCCTGCGAAACATCCCTGAGCTGAAGCCACATGGACTTACCTTGATGTGGCCCTGGGTGCTGGAGCAGCCACATAGAGACCCCTGCCAGTGCTGATATGCTTACAACACGCTCATTGATTCAGCTTTTCTCCTATATTTAGCATTGTTGGGTGTGTATTGTGAGTTTCAGGAGGACTTTGTAGATCAGTGTTGGATATATAGGCTAATGTCGGACTTATTGGCTTGGACAGCACTGGGTTGGGATAGTTTCTTAATGTACACTCACCTTTTATATAAAACTCTCTCTTATATGCATATGAATTTCTGTGGATTTGTTTCTCATGTCTACCCAGACTTACACAGCTGTAACTGTAATGTCAGCAGTTCAGATCAACCAGCCGCCTCCCAAATGAAAGATGAGTTTTTAAATTTCCATGAACAGTTACAGTCTCACAGACCCACAAGGGCAGTTCTATCTCATCCTATCAAGTCCCTATGAATTGGAATTGACTCAATGGCAGTGAGTTTTTATTTTTGCTTTTCTACTGAGGGATGAGTGACCATCTGAAAGAGGAACTGTTCTATTTCCGTAAGGTGTTACCTTCTCAGAAACCCAAAAGGGCAGTTCTGTCCTGTCCAATAGGGTCATTATGTGTCCATTCAGTGGCAATGAGTTCAGTTGCGGTTTGGCCAGCCTACCTCCCGTATCTACTTCCCTCTGGTGGATATATGTATAACAGTGTGAGTCTTAAGAAACTGGGCCCACCCAGCAACCTCTGCATTAGAGAACCCTCAGGACACCAGT
The DNA here is from genome assembly GCF_050624435.1 of Tenrec ecaudatus. Lineage (NCBI taxonomy): Eukaryota > Metazoa > Chordata > Mammalia > Afrosoricida > Tenrecidae > Tenrec > Tenrec ecaudatus. The sequence continues at coordinate 14,930,820 of NC_134533.1, forward strand.
CCCACTAATTGTATCAACATTCACATTGCCTCACAATCATTTCATTCAAAATGCTTGTCATTACTGAAGGCAACTAGTTTGGCAAAAAAAATCAAAGCATAAATATTTTTCGTCTCAAACAAAATTCAAATTAAGGGCCATAAAGTTGATTCTGGCTCAGAGCCATCTGAATAGCAAGAAGAGATGCCCTTTTGGCTTCCCAGAACTCTACAGGAGTAGAACTCTTCCAGTTCACGCAGGGAGCAGCTGGTGGTTTTGAACTGCTGACCTCAGGTTAGCAGCCCAACATGTAACCCGCTACACCACCAGGGTCCCTTTCTAGAAAGAGAGAGATGTAGAATGTGTTTGAGTCACAGAGACCCTTACATATGAGGCCGTTTCACTATTCGGAGAGTAGATAGTGCACTTTCTTTCGTGGCTCTTTGGCATTGCCACCAGAGCAGCAGCAACACTGGCAAAGATACAGGAAACGATCTGACCACCTGTGGAAGCCCCTGCAGGAGAACCTGCACATGAGCACCCGTATAGCTGCTCGCTCTTTTTTCTAAGAATTAAAACCACTCAACTTTTTATCTGGATTCAAAATAGTCCTGTTTCTGTGGTGAAATGACAATGTCTAACATGAATCTTCTGTCCCCAATGTTGACCCCTCAGAGCCATAGACTGATGGGAACAAGCAAAACATGATGTTGTTTGGTGCCGTGGAGTCGGTTCTGACCCACACTGACCCACAGCACAGCAGAATGAAACGTTAACCTGTCCTGCACCACCCTCCCAGTCGTTCCTCTGCTTGAGCCCATGATTGCAGCCACTGTGTCAATCCATCTCCTTAAGGGCCTTTCTCTTTGTCACTTCCCCTCTACTTTGCTGAACATGATTTCCTTCCCCAAGGACGTTGCTCTCCTGACAACACGTGCAAAGTGTGTATATTGAAGTCTCGCCATCCTCACCTCTGGGAGCCTGGCTGCATTTCTTCCAAGGCCCGTTAGCAGTCCATAGTACTTTCAATCTGCTTCTCCAGGACCCCAGTTGAAATGTGTCAATTCTTCTTTGGTCTCATTCATTCAATGTGCAAGTTTCACATGCATATGAAGTAACTGATATCACTATGGCTTGGGTCAAGCAAATCTTATTCCTCAAAGTAACATCCTTGTTCGTCCACACTCCAAAAAGGTCTTATGCAGGAGCTTAACCAATGCAATGTAACCTTTCATGTTCTGACTACTGCTTTCAGTGGATCCAAGCAAGACAAAATCCTGAAGGACTTAAATCTTTTCTGCACTGATGATGCTGGTACCTATTGTACCAGTGGTGAGGATTTGGGTCTTCTTGACATTGAATTATAATACCCATTGCAGAGCACAATCCTTGATCTTCAGCAGCAAGTGCTTCAAGTCCTCCTAATGTTCAGCAAACAAGGTTGTGTCATCTGCAAACCTCACGTTCCTAAGAAGCCTCCCTCCAATTCCTCACATCATCCAGGTTCTCTGAGTATTTGCTCACTATACAAATTGAATATGTATGGTGAGAAGCTAGAACCCTGCGGTGCACTTTTCGTGATTTTAGAGCATGCAAGACTCCCGTGTTCTGTTCGCATAACTGCCTCTTGATTTGGGTATAAGCTCTGGGTGAACACCTGAAGTGTTCTGGAATTCTCACTCCTCCTGAGGTTACCCACAGTTTGTTGTGATCCACACACAGTCAAATTCCTTGGCATAGTCAACAAACAAAGGTATACATTTCCCTAGTGTTCTCTGCTTTGGGCTAAAATTCATCTGACATCAGCTCTGTTATCTCCTGTTCTATGTCTTCTTCTGAATCAAGCCTCAACCTCTGGCAGCTCCCTGTCAATGTATTGCTGCAGCCATTGTTGGATGATCTGCAGAAATTTTTGAATCAATTTATTAAATATTCTCAACAAAGGTTTTGAACAGTTTTGATAGATTCCTTTCTAGATACTTCATGTTTTTGTGATGCTACCCTAAAAGTAGGTTTTTGCTGTGCTTTTTGTTTTGAGCGTTTATGAAAATCTAGTTGATTATTACATTCAAAATGACTGTCAAGAAGTCAATTCTGACTCATAACCACCTGTGTGTCTGGGGAGGCGAGAGAAACAAATCGAGAGACACTCAGATGTGTGTAATAGAGAACTTTATATCACAGAGTAACTGCATATTTAGAAAACATGGTAGACAACTGCGGAGGAGGTGGGCAGAGGATGAACATAAGGAAGCAAGGGGAGCGAGGGCAAAAGAAAAAATAGAAAAAAAAGCAAACATCCCTGCCCAGTCCAGGTCAAGTCCATAAATCCAATATTGGTCCATATGTCCCATGCCAGTCAATAATATCCTCTTCAGACTCACGCAACACATGTGATGATGCCAAGTTCAGGGAGATCACAGGCCAGTGGGTGGGAAGTCTTGTGGCTATTGTGGTCGTGGAAGTGTCTCAGCATTGGTGTGGGTCTCCCTGTGTGCTTGGCTTCCAGATCCCTGGCCTTGGTTCCACCAGGGGTCTCCATGTGGCTTGTCAGAAGGAAGACAAGCTGAGTGTGTGTGTCCTGCCTCCAGGAAGGAAAACAGGAGTTTCCAGAAGCCCCTGGAGACCACAGAGGCCTCATTGGCTCTGACCTGATTGACACACTAGATTCTACCCCTTTGCAAGTTGACAGATTATGTAACTGCCACACCACCCCTGTAGACCGAGACTATAAATCTTTACAGAACCAGAAAGCCTCATCTTTTAAAATCCCAAAGTCATGCTACTCTTGCTGATTATCTCTTTTATTTTAACTTTGTTCTTTATAGAGAATCATATAAGCTGTGAATAATGACAGCATTGGTTCTCTATTCCTAAGAATTTTATTGTACTCGTGTATCCTGTTGGCTGTGACCCACCACACAGTGAAGAATAACAGTGAGGACAGCCAGGATTTCAATCACAAGGAAATCTTTCATTACTTCACCATGAATGACTCGGCTAATGTAGAATTTTGTAGTCAAGCTCTATCATGTGAAGACATTTTTCTTCCTTCCCTCATTTCATGAAAGTATTAGAGTCCTCCATGACCACGGTTGTTATGTCTTTTTTTTTTTTTGCTTTATTTTGCTTAGTCTTGTTGAATCTATCTTTGAATGAGACTAATTTGTAGATTTCCTTTATGAGGGTCTGAATTTCAGGTTTAATAACATATACATGCTCCAAGCTGTAAGTTTTAAGTGCTCCTTCAGTTCTCTGCTCTGGCAAAGTTTGTAGATAATTACAATTAGTTGTTCCTAGCAACCTCTGTAACTGAAGTGCTTTTGTGGTGTGATTTTAGAATTATTTACGTAGCTGTTTAAGTTTTCGCTAGAAAGACAGGGCTTTCTACTCCTATAAAGAGTCATAGTCTCAGAAACTCACAGGGATGATTCTATCCTGTCCAAAAAGGTTGCATGGACTCAATGGCAGTAAGTTTGTTTTTCAGGTTTAAGTTTTCACTGTTCTAATAAGTCATTTTTTGCCTATGTATAGTTTCTCAGTACATAAAAAAATTCCTGACGTTGTTACTTTAAAAAAAATCATTTTATTGTGGACTCTTACAACTCATAACATTCCATACATCAATTGTTTGGAATATTTGTAGATATGTTGCTATCATCCTTTCCAAAACATTTTCTACTTGAGCCCTTAGTATAAGCTTCTCTTTTTTGCCCTCCCCTCCTTTTCCATTTTCACAATCCTTGATACATTATATGCTGTAATCATTATTTCATATCTTACACTGTTCATTGTCTTCCTACTCCCACATTTGTGCTATTCATCCCCTTTGGGGGAGGGGGGGCTATATATCCAGTCTTGTTAATGAGTTCACCATTTCTCCCTCTTCTCTCTCCCCTATGATTCCCCCCTCCAATCTTGATATTGCTATTCCCACTACTGTTCCTGTGGGAATTATCTGTCCTGAATTCCATGTGTGGAGAGCTCTTATATGTAACAGTGCATTTCTGCAGTTTAGCCAGATTTGTAAGGTAGACATGGGTCATGATAGTGGGGGGTATGGGGGGGAGCATTTAGGAACTCAAGAATGATATGTGATTCATTGGTGCTATACTACATTTTAGTTGAATCATCCCTTCCTTATAACCCTTCCATGGGGTGGATATCCAATTGTCTACGGATGGGCTTTCAGTCTCCACCCCAGCCCCCCTCGCTCAAATTGATATAGTTTTGGATCTTTTGATACCTGCTGCCTGATCCTGTGGACCCCCTGATCCCACAGGCTGGTGTGCTTCTTCCATGTGGGCTATTTACTTCCTGCTAAATGGCTGCTTGTTTAACCTCAAGCCTTTAAGATTCCAGATGCTATATGTTTTGATAGCTGGGCACCATCTGCTCTCATCACATTTGCTTAAGCAGCTATTTTATTTTCAGTGATTGTGTTGAGAAGGTATGTATCAAAGAGTACCCGGTTATCAGAACAAAGTGTTCTTGGGTTAAGGGATGTCTGAGGAGAGGCCCAAAGTTCATCTGCTTTCTTAATACTTAACATAAATACATGTACATTGACCTCTCTTCCTTTCATTATAAATTAATAAATTAGATGTATACATAACTATATAACTCTATAATCAGTTTTTGCCTCCTATTCTTTCCTCTATTTCCTTCTTTACCTTCTTTCTATCCCACTATCCTGCTCACCCTCAATTCAGCTCTCAGCACAGCATTTCCTCTCAGACACACTGCTCTTGATCAAACCTCACCAGGCAATATATAGGTCTCAGTTGTTCCCTTATCTCTGAGTTCATTGCTTCCCCACTCCCGCTCCCCACCCATCCATTCCCTTGTACCCCAAGAACCTCAGGTCCCATTTTTTCTCCTAAAGATTGTTCACTCTGCCTTTCTTATATAAATGGACATAGGGTGGGAAAAGAAACTCCAAGCAAACAAAAACAAAACAACATAACAAATATGCTGAACCTTATGTATGCTTTCTGATCAAGCCTGATGAGGTGCCAAGCTCTCTCCCCCAAGTCAGAAGTCTATTTTCAGGATTCCCAGGGGACTTGGTTACTTTGCTCCCCTTGTTGCCCTGTTGCACTCCCTTTGAATCTCACTCCACCCTGCATGGGGCAGACAGGACACACTTTCTGCACAATGTCTCCAGTGCTGTTTACGGTAGTGCAATAGGTCAGTGAGAGAACATTGTGTCTCATCGTGTGGCCGGTCCTACTGTCCTCTATGTTCATTGGCCCCGCTGAGCAGGGATGTTGTCCACAGGGCTTGGGGGGTCATAATGAGGTTCTCTCTCCCTCTTAGTGTACTCCCATGCGATCTGGACAGACCTGCCTCTCTCCCTGGGTTCTCTATTCAGTGCTGACCTATGCATTGCTTTCTTCTAGGAGGGGAGTCAACAGAGCTCAGCGTTGGCCTGGCCCTGGTGTCCTCTCTGTCAGTTCCCTGCTTCATGCCCATGTATTACCTGCAAGGCTTGCTGCTCTGGGATGGGTTCTGGTCCCTCTCTCCCTTTCCTGTGGAGACATAAACAACACCTCCCCTTGGGTGGAGTAGCACCATGATCCCCATCACTCTCATTCCCCCCACTACTTATATTCTATGGAATTCCCTCACCATTCACTTTTATGTTACTGATATAATCCAATGTATTTCCGTACCCAGACACAGAGATATGTATGTGGGTCTTCAGTTAGATTCTCCACCTACATGGGCCCGTTATTATAGATCCCTTAGTTCTCCCTCCTTGAATGTTTCCTTAATTTTTACTGACTTTCTATTTAATAGACATTATGTTCTTTGTAATGCTTGAACTTTCTTATAGAAATGGTAAAGGTAAGCAAGATATAATAAGGTAGAATTGACAAAGTTTCTGCCATAATGTGCACAAACATACCAGTGATCATAAAAATGTTGCAGGAATGAGCACTATTTTAGTTTGTTATACATAGGTGAAAACAAAATGGGTACATAAGCTAATGTGTTGAAGAAAGCATATGGTGTTTGGCTACTAAAATATATATTGTCTGTTATCTAAAGGTTTGAAGTTAAAAAAGGAGCCATGTAACTGGGAAGAAACAAAGCGCACATAGAATCACACTAACTGTGTGATCATGAGGTGTCATGGGATCAGGTGTCAGGCATCAGAAGACTCAAAACAAACAATCATATTGATGTGAATGAGGGCGCAGAATGGAGACCCAAAGCCCATCTGTAGACACTCGGTTTCTTTAATACCCTTAACCCCGTCACTATCATGACCCCAAGTCTGCCTTACAGATCTGGCTATCTAGACCATGCACACTGGTACAGATAAGAGCTCCCAAGACACAGAATCCAGGGCATATAAACCCCTTAGGAAAAAATAATGGGAGCAGTGATACCATGAGGGTACGTGGAATGTGGGGGAACAGATCATAATGATCGATGCATCTACCCACTGCCTAGGTTGACAAACAGCAGAAACATGGGTTAAAAGAGGCAGTTGTTAGTGTAAGATATGAAAATAATTTCTAAATTATCAAAGTTCATTGGGGGTGGTAGGGAAGTGAGGTGATATGATGGGCTAAAATAGAAAGAAAATGTTTTGAAAAGGATGATGGCAACATATGTACAAATGTGGTTGACACAATGAATGTATGGGTTATTATATGAGCTGCATGAGAAACCAATAAAATGATTTTAAAAACCTAGGTAGTGGGTGTGAAAAAATTTGTTATTGCAAAATGAATGATAGAAATTCAACTTTGGCAAAATGAAGCACTTGGAACAACTCTCCCAAATAGTATCTTGAAAAGGAAGTTTTCTAAGCAATGTTGTAAATTAAATTTTGTATTGACATTAAAAACAAGAAAATACAGTTGGATGCTGTTGGATACATTTAACAAAGTTCTATAGGGAAGGAATCAGTCACAAAGCAACTGGTAGGCATGCAAGCAAAAATGGAGAATATAAAAATATCGAGAAATTTTCAGAATTAGAGCATGAACATTGTAGTCACTTCTATGTTGCTAGAACTTTTAAAATTTTGAAGTACTCAGAGCAAAGAGGTCAACTAAACTTAGCATTGAAGCAGGGATCAAATCAAGGATGTGACCATTATACTTCATTGCTTAGATCTCTAGTGAGTTGAAGGTGATGTTAAATAAACTCACTGCCATTGAGTCAGTGCCGACTCATCACATCCATAAAGAATGGGGAAAACTGTCCCTCTGGGTTTCTGAGATAGCAGCTCTTTCCTAGAGTAGGAAGCCTCAGCTTTCTACCTTGGAGCAGTTAGTGGATTCAAACTGCTGACTTGGCGGTTAGCAGCTCAACTCACGACCACTGTTCTACCAGGGCTCCTGAATGCTTAGTAGTTATTTTAAATAGAATAAAGGAGTTGATGGAAAATGAAGTTCGTGTTGTAAGATATGATTCTCCAAAAGGAATATGATTGTGTTCACCTCATCCACTTGATGTTCATACTTGTTTCACAGGGAAGGATGAGGAATGTCAAATGAGGCACATAGTTGACCAATGTGAAGCTGATCAAAGGCAGCTGATATGTAACACTTCTCCCTTTACTTTGCCCGGGCGTTCTGTCCTGAAATACACCATGTAGCCTTTTGGAATACAGTTCTCTGGGATGGTTTTCTTCAGTCCTTGATTCTCACCGCTGAAAGAATTCCTGCTGCAGAAGCACTTTGTAATCCAACTAACTTTTATGAGGGAAAGGGGAGTTTTGGTAGGAGGGTCTCACTCCATGCCATCTCTGGAGCCTGCAAGGCCGTGCAGCAGACCACGCAAGAGTATGCAACTGTAGATGGCCACTTCAGGGGACCATGGAAAACCACGTGGAAGAAGTCCCAGAACAAGATGGCAACTGTCCTTGGTCTCTGATTTTGTCCCATCACCCCCAACTTGAGGGGGCATAGGTGACGGCTTTGGCTGTTATCAGTGGCTGGGTTCAGGTGCACATGTGATGTACTGTCGCTGGTACCTAGAGTGCATGCCCAGGTAGTCCTTCACCTGTGCTAGATGACCCTGGGCTGAGCATGTCCAGCTTTGGATTGTCCCCATAGGTGTCTAATGATGCCTTCTTTCATTCCAATTTTGTATTGTGGCATGCCCAGCTAATTTTCAGCGATTAAAACCACATTTATCCCTCCTCTTTCTGCTGATAAGTCCTATGAGATTAACAATTAATTGTAAATTGCAGTGAATAGTTTGATTATAATTTTAAAATTTGGTTTTACTTCCTTCCCTGCCTTACTTATTGTTTTATTCATTCTTAATAACTGGAATAACACTCTCTATGAAAAAAAAAACTTCATCTTAACTTCTATTTAGGTTATGGCCCAGATGAAATCCGAATAAGACAGGTTGGCATAGGACTAAGCATTGTTTCTTTCTGCGGTACATAGGGTCACTATGAGACGAAACCTCCTAGACAGCACCTAACCAGAAGATATAAGGCACTAACACCCAGCACACAGATATATCAAAAGACTCTAGTCCATGTAAATGAGATTCAAGTGCACTACCAGACACTGCAATTTGTGATGGTTATGGTCTCAATTATTGCACGGGCGAAGATAATAAAAAATGTTGAGTGAACTGACTTTTACTAATTACAATGGAAACCTTGACAAAATCAAAATCACAGGCTAGGGGTAGGCAATTGTCAATCTAAGCAATCCTGTGAAAGCTAGTTGAACTTCATCCCAGTTACTAAGGAATCTTTTTTAAATATTAATTTTATTTTATTGGGAGCTCTTATCACAATCCATACATATGTCCTGTGTGTGAAACACATCTGTGCACATGCTCTCTTCTTTTCCAAACATTTTCTTTCCACTTGAGCCCTTGGCATCAGCTTCTCATTTAACATTTTTTCTCCCTCCCCCATATCCCCTTGATAATTTATAAATTATTTTAATTTTTTCCATGTCTTACACTGACCGCGGTCTCTTTTCATCCACTTTTTTTTTCTCCTAAGGGAACTTTTGTCACCTGTGCTGATATATCATGTAAACCTTGATTTTAAAAGTAACAGAGTTACAAAGAAGACTGTACAAATGTGATATGTCTCTTCAATTTCTATCAGGAGATTTTAAGAAAAGAATGGGACTCAAAACACTAGTGTGAAGAAAATTGATTATATGATCCTAAAGATCAGAAACTCCCCAGTCTTTAAAAACTCTCCTACAAAAGTAAACTGCTCTTTTTAATGGGAGATGTTCCCACTTGTTTCTGATGCCCATGCAGTAACTTCAACCAAGTTAATTGTGCTGCCAGATCACAAGATAAGCCCTGCCATTATTATTGTCTAGAGGTTAATAAGCAAAAAAAGTCCAGCATGTCCCAAGGGAAGAAATACTATATGGCTCTGGGAGAAAGCCGTCTACTTGTCAAATATGTTATTCCATGAGGACAAAATATCGAAGGGGCTGGAGCCAGACAAGTCAGAAAATGAAATCCACTATGGTCAAGTTTACATAGACCCATGGGAGCCAGTGGATCTGGCCCAGGTTGATTTCCAATATTTCAGTTTTTGCAGAAATACACCCACATTTTCCTCCCAAAGAGGGTCTAGTGTGTTCCATCTGTGATTATTTTTAACTGCCCAACTTTTACCAAGTGCTCACCTAGACCTGAGCTAGGGCGACTCTTGGTTGATAAGTGTCTTAGAGTCCATTCTGACATATGCAGACCCTCTGCACTACACAGCCTGGCCCTCAGTCATCCCCACAATGACAGCCAGGTGTTGCTGTGATCCAGTCCATTCCAACTCATGACAACACCTTGTGTGCAGAGAGGAGATTGTGTGAAAGGATCTGATATTTGGGCAGCAGAGCACCAGATCTGTCGTCTGTGGAATCTCTCCGTAGTCAAGGACCTGTTGTACTACTCAGTGACTCTTATCAGTTAGGGTGAGCATTTTTCTTTAATAGTGAACAAGAGCAGCTCCTGATGGACTATGTGAGCTCAGGGAGATGGTGCATTGAAGTTGATGATGGAAGTTCGATGATAACTTTTTGGTGGTGCTGGGTGTGTCTTGGTATGGCTGTGTTGTCTCACTGATGCTCATGCTCAAGAACTGACTCTGCAGAAAGTACATTCGATCCAGAAAGTACTAATAAGTGTCAGCTTTAAGGTATTTATGATATTAATGAACAAAATTGAAGACTGGGAATCATAGTTACACAGAGATGTCCTTGAAGATCAATTAGCACATGGTATGGTTCAGATTTTACTCTTAGCTGAGCCACACATTCTGACTAAAGCCAAATATGAAAATTAAAGGATAATTTAATTGGTTCACACTAAATGCACAAAAATTTGACCATATGATACGTAAAGGGGATGGTTTGATCCCCCAGTCATCTCTATGGGCTTAATAAAAAAATACATCAAGTGAATAATGGAGTGGAGAAGATAAAGTTACCCATCCTTGTATCTATTTGGGAGCACTAGAACATATATAGAATAATGAATTTGTTATAAACGAATGGATGTTGACTGAAACAGACCGACTGGTTAAGGAAGGTGTGAAGAACAACAGTTCACATGGAGTAGCAGGTGTGTCTCAAAGTTACACTCAAGAGGAGGCCCTTGAGTTTGTTTGTATGAGATTGATTTGATAAAGCAAGCAAGTGGGCATCACAACTAGATTGAACGAATAGAAAAACTTCTAATTCTCCACTAAAACTTCTGAGAGAAAGTAGACAGTTGAATGAATGTGAGCTGAGGAGTAATCAGGCAAATATCAACCATGAAAATGAAGCTAAGCAAGTAAACTTCACATGATAAACAACACTGTAAAGGATGGAAAAGCAATGCGGACTATAATAGTTATGACATTCCAGGGTGTGTGTGTATGAAACTCACTGGTTAAAAGAATGAAAAAGCACTGCAAACAACGAAGTAAGTGAGCCGTGTCAATTGGTTAAAGGAAAATCAAGCTCCATTGATATTCTGCTTGTTGGAGATTCTATTAATGCCAAATAACTCACACTAAATACCAAATGGTGGAGAGCCATATATAAGTGTATGTGAACAATATGGCTATGACAGCATAGAAACCTTTATTAAACAAAAATATCACAGGTCAACGCAGTGGTTTCTTTATACATCCTCTCTCTGGTCTCTAGTACTCTGAATGCAGTGTTTCCATTTCTCGTGTGTTGGCGGGTGTGTTATTATGATGATGGACACTATGTCACTGGTATTTCAAATGCCAATAGGGTTACCAAGAGTGAACATGGTTCAACAGAGCTTCCAGACTAAGAACAGACAATGAACAAGGAAACAAAGAACAGACAATGAACCAGGACAGCCTTCTGCACAGCTTTGAAACATGGGCAGGCACTGAAGGCCTAATGAATGGAAGCAGACCATTATCGGGGATAGTGCAGAGGAAGGGCCCTGAGGTTGGAGTCACTTGAATGTGACTGTGAAAGACCTGCTTTCAGAGTGGAGTTGACCAGGGTGACATGAATGGCAGTGGAGCCCTCAAGATCTTCATTTGCTAATTATCTGCTTATTATTGGAACTTTGTGCAAAGCATAAATCGAAGAGAATTGGAAGTCGTTAACAATGAAATAACCCCCCAAAGATAGAGGATGTAGGCATTAGTGAGCTGAAATGGACTAGTATTTGCCATTTGAATCAGAAAATCACTTGATTTCCTATGCCAGGAATGACACCATCAAGAGTAAAGGCTTTGTATTAATTGTCAGAAAAGACTTTGCAGAATCAATCTTAAGTACAATGTTGCCTGTGATAGGATTATATCTATCTGCTTTCAAGGAAATCCAATCAACACAACTATTCAAATTCATGCACCAGTCACAAAACTAGTGATAAAGCAATTGAAGAATTCTACCAATATCTTCAGGCTGCAATTGATTAAATGTTCAATCAAAATGCTTTGCTAATTATTAGTGATTGTAATGCAAAAGTTGGAAACAAAGAGGAAAGAACAGACTTGGAAAACATAGTCTTCCTATCGAAATGAAGCTGGAGATCACATGATAGGATTTTTCACGATCAAGGATTTCATTTTTAAAAATGTTGTTTCTCAACAACACAGAAGTTGACTATACACATGAACTTCTCCAGTTGGTATACACAGATATCAAATTGACTACACGTTTGATAAGAGATGATGGGGAAGCTCAGTAGAAGCAGCTAAAACCAGGCAAGAAGCTGACACTGGAACAGATCATCAATTGCCGATTTGTAAAACAAGTCCATGACAGTCAAAATTTGAGCTTAAATTTATCCCACCTGAATTGCAAAATATATGGAAAGAACAGATTTGCTTCACTGAGTAGTAATCACAGATGATCTGATGGGCTGTCAGAGGACATTAAGAATATCATTCATATAAAATATTTATATATGATGATGGAGAAATAGATCCAAGTGTACATACTTATAGGTTTAGTGTTAAGGTAGCGTATGTAAATTGGATCTCCACTCAAGTCCTCCCCCTATGTAAGAACACTTTGTTCTTAAACTGGCACTCCATGATGTTCACCTTACCGAAAAATCACCGAACACCAAGGAGATGCATAAACAAATGTAAAGAAAGCTGATGGTGCCCAGCTACCAAAAGATATAGTATCCGGGGCCTTAAAGGCTTGAATATAAACAAGCGACCACCTAGTTGAGAAGCAATAAAGTCCATATGGAAGAAGCACCCCAGCCTGTATGATCATGAGGTGTCAATGGTATCAGGTATAAGACATCAATGAACAAGAAAGCATATCACTGTGAATGAGGCAGAATGCTGAGTGGGGAGCAAAGCCAACCTGTAGGCAACTGGACATCCCCTTACATAAAGGTCATGGGGAGGAGATGAGCCAGCAGGTTACAGTGTACTAATGAGGAAACACACAACTTTACTTTAGTTCTTTAATGGTTCCTCCCCCCCAACTCCGAGCAATATCATGATACCAATTCTACCTTAAAAATCTGGGTAGATCAGAGGATGTACAACAGAGGCATGGACAACAGAAAAGTGGGTAAAGGGAGTGTAGGACAGTCTAATACAGGGAACATGATAATAATTTATAAATTATGAAGGTTTCATGAGGGAGGGGTTTCAGGGAAGGAGGGGAAAAGTGAGGAGCTGATCCCAAGGGTTCAAGTAAAAAGAAAATGTTTGGAGAATGATTATGGGAACAAATGTACAAATGTTTTTGACTCGCTGGATGGATGTATGGATTGTGATAAGAATTGTATGAGACCCCAATAAAAGGATTTATAAAAAAATATTCCTGAAGAAAACAATAGGTCATTTAAAAGATAGGAAAGAAAAATAATCAAAGAACTGAATAGAAAATTTCAAGGAAGACCTCAAGACAAGAAAGTAAAATAGCAAATGAAATTGCAAAGCCCTAGAGTTAGAAAACTAAAAGAACATGCTCAGCATATCTTAAACATAAAGAATTCCAGAAGAATTTGAAACCCGAGTTTCTGTATTAAGATATATGTATATTATTCTGGCAAACATGTGTCTGATGTCAGTGAATGTTATAGTAAGTTTTGCCTGACTGCAATTTCCCATTGGGCAAATTGTGTCTAGTCATGTAAGTACATTAATGTATATATGTGAATAATTCTGTATTACAATATGCAGTTAGCCTATATGTGTTCAATCTTCTTTTCTCAAAAGTGTCAAAATTACTACAATGGGAGAAGAAAGGTGGTAGGGGGCGGGGGAGGAAGTTGTGTTAACAAACTCAAGGACAAGGGAACAACAAATGATCCAATTCGGTGGTGAGGAGGGTGTAGGAGGCCTGATAGGGCGTGATCAAGGGTAATGTAACCGAGAGGAATTACTGAAACCCAAAGGAAGGCTGATCATGATACTGGGACAGGAGGAAAGTAAAAGGAAATAGAGGAAAGAGCTAGGAAGCAAAGGGCATTTACAAAGGTCTAAATACAGACATGTACATATGTAAATATATTTATATATGAGGATGGGGAAATAGATCTATGTACACATATTTATAGGTTTAGTATTAAGGTAGCAGAGGGACATTGGGTCTCCACTCAAGTACTTCCTCAATGCAAGAATATTTTGTTCTATTAAACTGGCATTACTTGATGCTCACCTTCCCAATCCAATTACTGAAGACAAAGTATGTGCATAAGAAAATATGGCGACGAAAGCTGATGGTGCCCAGCTATCAAAAGATCTAGCACCTGGGGCCTCAACAGCTTAAAGCCAAACAAGCAGCCATCTATCAGGGAACCAACAAAGCCCATGTGGAAGTTACACACCAATATATGAGATCATAAGATGTTGACAGGAGTCGGTATTAGAAGTTCAAAAAGAACCAACCTCACTGAGGTGTAGAAGAGGGTCAAATTAGAGACGTAGAGCCCATCTGTGGAAAATTGGACAATCCCACCCAGAGAGGACACAGAGAAGAGAAGATACATCCAGGGGGCTGTTTAGTATCGAGGAAACACACAACACACCTCTTGTTCTGTAATCTTTCCACCCCCTCCATTATGATTTTGCAATTCTACCTGGAAATCCTGCTAGACTGGTCCACGTACATTGGTACATATGAGTGTTTTCAATATATAGAATTTAGGATAGACAAACCCTCAGAAACAGTAATGGTAGTAACAATTCCAGGAGGGTTGGGGAAAGAAAGGGGTGGGGGAAGGGGAAAATGAGAGCAATGATGGCAAAGCAGCCCCCTTCATGGTGGACAGTTACTAGGAGTTGTAGGTAAAGGGATAACATGGGCAGTGTGAAATATGTACTACTAATAAAAATACATTAATATATTAAGGGTTCGTGAAGGTGGCAGGGTTAGGAAGGGAGAGAATAAAGAGGAGTTAATATCAAAGAGCTCAAGAAGAAAGATAATGTTTTGAAATTTTTAACGGCACCATTTTTACATGCCCGATGGATATAATAGATATTATATGTAATAAAATGACCTATTCATGAAAAAAATAAACAAAATTCTCACAATGGAACCTGTAAGCAATGCCATAAATAATGGGGAAAGGATTGAAGTTTTCAAGGATTTCATTTTACCTGATTTACAATTTATGTCCTTGGAAGCAGTGGACAAGGCATCAAAGGATGTATTCCTCTGGTTAAGCCTGCTACAGCAGGCCTCTTTAAATGGTTCAAAAGCAAAGATGTTCCTTTGAGAAGTAGGGTTCATTTGACTGTTACAGCCATCATATTTTCCATCATCTCATATGCATATAAAATCTGGAGGATGGTGAAGGAGAACAATAGTACCTGTGAATTAGGGTGTTGACAAAGAATAGTGAACCTATCATTGACTGTCCGCATGAAGACACCTCTCCGGGAAAGAACAAGCAGAATGCTCCTGAGAAGTGAGAGCGGCAAAGCTGCAGCTCCGATGCTTTGGACTCGTCGCCCAGAGAGACCCCTCCCTAGAGGGAAACACCATGTTTGCAAAAGTAGTTGGTTGCCTGAAGTAGAAAATGATTTGGAAATGATGATGGCAACATATGTACAAATATGCTTGAGAGAATTTATGTATGTTGTGTTGCTGGAGCAGTAAGAGCCCACAAGAAAATGATTTTTTAAAAAGGAAAAAAGAACCACCCAGCTGAGCCCAGCCAATTCTCTTAACTTGGGAGCATCATCATAATCTGTTATTTTAAGCCAAAAGAAAAGTAGAAGGTTATCAAAAATGTGAAGGCACTCAATCAATTTACACAAGGACTGCAACTATATGCTCAAAGGTAATAACCCTTTAGAGGCTATGACACAGGGCAGCGCTTCTGGTGGCACATTGGGTCGCTCTGTGTCAGAATGGAGGGCCCCTAACAAGAAGAACAACGATGTGTCAGAATTACGTGGAAGAAAGACAAGGCTGCCCACTCCTGTAAAGAACTACGGTCTCAGAAACCTGCAAGGGCCGTTCTACTCTGTCCCGTAGTGTCACTGTGAGTCAGAAGTGACTCAATGCCAGTGAGTTTATTTTTAATGAGTTCGTGCTTATGAACTCAACATTTACCGTGACAGTAAAATTAGAGACATTTTTCCCCTGAAGACCCCAAAAGTCCGTGTTGTTTTAAAGTCTGAAAGACTTTAGAACAGATTTGTTCACATCCCAGAGGTAGAGGAGTACACCAGAGTCAGAGGCCACAGCTAGACTTTGCAGCAAGATGCTTGAGTGACTCCACTATTCAGTGAATGGCCTTGGAAATTTTATCTTCTATGGTTCTCAGCTTTTACATGTGTCAGGTAGCACAATAACAAGCCGGCACCCAGCCTGTGGAGAGCATGAAATTAACACATGTGGAGGGTTTACAACACTGTCTGATTAAATATGATAACTATCAATTAAATCATGGGTGTCCTAATAGGACTGAGAAGTAGGATGATGGACTGAGCTGATCACATTAGCACTAGTTGGCTCTACCCCAAACCCTAGAGAATAATTAATGGAAAAGGTTTAACTTCTGATAATTGTCTCCATTTCTCCACTGGAAACATTTAAATTCACTGGAAGCAGTTAAATGGGCCTTTGCTATAAGGATGCTGTAGTCTCTCCAGGACCACGGGTGAGACTGTGAGACGAGACCAAACGAAGGCAATAGATTACAGTCCTTCCAGATTTACCCTGGCAAAAACTGTCAGGAGTATCTCAGTATGTAATGTTGGCAGGAATACCCTGAACAGATTATGTCTGGTGACTCCAATCACCATTAGCACCTTCCTGTTCCATTTGGTTTGGACCTGATTACTAACCCAAAGGCTGATGTTTTGAATGCACCGAGCAGTACTGCAGAAGAAAAGCTGATGGACTATTTTCTTCAATTTTGCAGCCGAGAAAACCCCATGGAGCAACTCTACTGTGTACCACACGGGGTTGCCATGAGTTGGAATCAAGTTGATGGCAACAGGTTTGTTTATTTGTATTTCCCCCTCCTCTCAGTGTTTTGCTTTCCTAACTCAGCCATGACGTTTAAGAAAGAATATTTTGACCCTAGCCCATTATTAACATCCTTCATTTTTCTAAAACCTAGTCTTCTTCTTTCTTTTTACACATTGCATTTATCATGAAAGTGCTTGTTTATTAACAGAAACCAAGGTTTTTCAGCTACTCATAAGTGCTCTCTCTTAGCACGACAACTTTAGGCAGCTTGTGGAGTGGAGATGGCAGGTTGGAAATGTACTGAGGACATGCTACGTGGGACCATTTTGCTAACGGTTTGCCTGTTTTCATTTTGGTAATTTTAACTTGCAGTGACCTGCCCAATTGTCTTCTGCTAACAACAGCAATAATAGAATCATATAATATTTCTGCAATAACTCTTTAGCAGGAGACTGATATGTGGTGGTTGGGGCTGACCTAGGTCTTAACTGTGAGCTCACAGCTACCCTGATGGATAACTTGAAACTGATGAATCTTCTTCCTGGAAGTGGTGTCTCCACCATCACTCAGTCTTCACGTCTCTTTGGATATCTTCCATGGGGTTTTAATGGAAAATAAGAAAATCTCACAAAGTTTATTTCAAATATGTGATTGTGTGTAAATTTTCAGGAAAAATATTTGATGATATTCATTCAAGTCTATTAAAAGTCATTAAGATGAGAAAAGGTATAAATGATATTTTTATTTACTACCACCAACGTGTTATTGCTTCAAGCCATGTGAAAACCCACCAGTGCATTAGTTACAGAGATTGGAATGGTTTGTCTTTTCCAGAGATCAAGAGAGGTTGTTGCCTGCTTCCCAAAACTCACCCTACGCCCCCAGATAATCAGGATAATTTGAAAATCTCTTCAGAAATTTGCAGGCGTGTATAGTGCTCCCTTGTGAAGTGAATTGGATTGTTTTGCTCCATTCTGTTGGGAGTTCCAATTTCAACACAGGTTTTCATGTAATTATGGTGGGAGTGGGAGGTTACTTACTTAAATGGCTTCTTTTAACAGTTTAAATACTCTTTTTGATTTGGTGATATTCTTCCATGTGCTGTGGGAGAACGCTTGGGTCACCACCACCACTGAGAGCAGGAAGTAGAACAGTGCCACGGTGCTAGCAACCTTCTGAGCTACATCAGCCTCCCTCCACACCATGCTTGGTTTTGTAATTTTATCATTGATCATAAAATTTTGTCTCCAATTCATAAGGTTTTGTTTTATGGAGTCTTATTTAAAAATCTGTTGTGTCTTTTTTCATTTAATTACTATTGTATTTGTAAGCTTCTTCTGTATAAATGTGCATCCCTAGTTGTTCATGTTTATTTTCATATAGCAGTATTATTTTATAAAATAGCCCGCAATTTATATATCCATTCTATATTGATGAGTATTTGGGTTGTTTCTAGTTTGAGCCTAATAGAAACGATGTGCTTGTGAGCAAATTCACATATGTATCCAGTATATATTTATATAACAATTTCTTCAGGAATTTGTAGTAGAAATTAAGTTGCTCAATCATAGATCCTTATTATCCTATTTTTTTGTGTCTCATGTTCACTGTCTTATAAAACGGTTGTCTTAGGGAGAGAACCCTTGGGGAAAATAGCTAGGGTTCCAAGATTTGCCAACAAGAAATTTATTGGAAAATTTTCTTGGGATTAACATCTGATAAGAAGTTGAGGAAATGGAAGTGTGCTAAGAGAGGAATTATATAGTGATGCAGTCAAATTAAATCCTCAGCTAATCCTTTGTGAGCTATGGAGGTAGGATAGCCATCCACCTGCAGCCTCAGGTTGTCCTCACTCTGGAGGGTGCAGAACCTTCAATGAGATGTCTCAGAGAGGTGCGTGAAGGGGACTCAGCTCAGAGTCATCAGTCACAAGTAATATGTTCAGTTGGAGGAATGAACAGCTTTGTCCTGAGGAAGGGATGTGGGTAGTACACCACAGCGTCCCTTACAGTTCAGCCCTTGTGCTACTCAGATTTATTTGTGTAGTTTTCGGAACAGTTCCTCCAGATTCCAGCTTAACTCTTCCTAGAGAAATTTACAAGTGAAAAATTAATGGAATGAACTATGTCCCACCACCGTTAAGTAGGTTTTTAGTGTGTAATTGTTATTAATTATTTGACCCTTTATTATGTATATGTAATGCACTTAAACCTGTCCCAATTCCAACTCACAGTTTCTTTACTGATTTTATTTTTCTGTTGTGTCCTCTGTTTTATTCTCATGCAAACCTTCTTTTTATTTTTTGAAAAAGGGTCATTTTTGATTCCATGTGTCAACATATATTTTTTCTGTTCTTTCTTTTTTTGCCTTTTAGAATTCTCATTGTCACCTTAGTTCTCCTTTGGCTTTTATCTCTATTATGTAGAAGGTGAGTTCTGTAATCTACTTTTTCCATTTACTTAACCTTGCATATTTTGAGTGTTACTACATAAAGTTTAAATTACCAATTCCAGGCATGAAAAATTCACAAGAAATCGTTTTATGATGCATGTGCGTATCTACACTGTGTCACTATCTGTAGTGACTTTTAAGATTGCTCAGCTTTCCCTTGATGCCAAATATTGCTGTGGAGAAATCTGTGACAAATAGGAGATTTTCTTCTTACAGGTAGCTCACTTTTTTTTTTTGCCTGGATATCCAAAGAGTTCCCTTTACTTTTGAATTCTAGCAAATTCAGCAGGAGATGACTTGGTGTTGATCATTATATACTGAGGGCTTTTGTGGAGGGAAGAGGTTTACATTCAATCTGTAAGTCTAAGCCATTTACTACCTTAGGGAAATATCAATGAAATATATTAAATATCTTTCCTATTTCACTATTGTTTACCCTCTGTGGTGTTATGAATCAGTAATACTATGTTAACTGCAAGGTCTGTGGTTCAAGCCAATCAATTACTCTGAGGGAGAATTATGAGCCTGTCTGCTGCCAAAAGATTACTGTCACAAAAACTGTAGAATTTGGGAGAGTTCTGGTCTCTCCTGGAGAGTCCCTGTAGTCAGAATTCATGAGATGGCAGCAGGTGTGGGCTTTGGACCTTAGGGTCACCAGTTCGTTTTATACGTCTTCCATGTCTTACCTTTTCTCTGAAAGCTGTGCACGCTATTCCACTTTTAATTTTTCTGTTTTACAAGCCTATTTTCTATGTTATTTGTTGTCTTTTTCTACAGTCTGTTTTTGTCCTTATTGTTGTTTGCTAAACACACTTAATTTCTGTATTCTGTATTTGGTGGTAGAGTTTTTAACTCTCCCATGTAGCTTGGTTCTGCATATTCAATTTTCATTTACTTCTGTTGACTTCTTATTTCTCTCTTGACCCTTCATGCTGCTGCTTCAAATTTTGAAGTATCACTCTGACTAGCTCATTTATGTGCACGGTAATCTGAGTGAGCCTAGTCTTTAATCATCTGTCAGAGAATAATTTTTGAATTTTCATTACTAGTTATTATTTTTCTTGCCTCCCCTTTTCATTTTTTGGGGATTCATTTTGTGAAGATTTCTTTTGCTTCTTAATTATCTAAGATTGAGTTGAGATCTTTCCGTACCAGGACTTGTGGGGAAATCATAAAGAAAACAATGTGCCTAGGGAGGAGAGAGTTTGGCCTCTTCACCCAGGGGAGATTTGGCAAGGCTTTGAGACATTTCATTTGACTACCAGTTTCTAGTGGACAGACTGTAGGAATGCAGCAAAACTTCTAACAATACACAAGATAGCCAACCCCTGCCAACAGAGAACTATCAAAGCCAAAATGTCAGGAGAGTTGAGGTCAGAAATCCTTATTCAGAAAATGGCGAAAGAACAATGGAGTGGATCTGAGCAATATGTGGTGTGTGTGTGTTTGTGTGTGTGTGTGTGTGTGTGTGTGTGTGTGTGCTGGTTATTTCTCCTCTATTCGGCTAACACTATGGGCAGATGTAGGATTCTTCACTAACTTATTACTTCTGTCTACCCTATCACTGCAAAAATATTTATTTAACCTTCAAGATGCTATGAAACTGAGGCCTGCTCTTGAGTATTTACTTGGCAAATACAGCGAACATTGCCTTAGTACACAGTGTAGAGCCATCCCTCAAAGAAACCAATCATCCACTAGATGGTAAATTGATAACTGGCACCTCTTACACTTGGGAAGAAGAATCAGCTTACTTGTGAGGAATGCCCTCATCTTTTGAATATGAGTTCTCTTTCTTATGGAGCGCAGGCATGATGGTCTCGGCTCTGTCCTGAACATTGGATACTCAGTATCTCAAATTTCAAGGGGAAAAAATTTAAGGAATACAGCTAGGTATGGGGATTTTGAGCTAAATTTTATAGATTTTGGAGAAATTGAATATATTTAATTAATTTAGTCACTGCACAAAGGCCAGAGCATATCTCTTTATTGGAGTATTTTCTAATGCTTTTCAATAAATTTATAAAATTATATATTCTCCGGAAAGAGTTAGAACATTTTTGTTAGATTCCTTCCTCTATACCTCTTCCGTTTTTGGTGCTACTATTAAAGGTAGGTTCTTACTGTCATTTTTGGTTTAGGAAAATCTAATTGATTGTTGCACTCAAATTCATTGTCTTTAAGCCAGTTCTGATGTAAGCGACTCTAAAATACTGCCTATTGGGTTTCTGAAGTTATAACTTTTTGCAGGAGGATAAAGGCTCATCTCCATTCATCCAAAATTTGATTATCTCTATTATTTTAATTTTTCATTTCTTACTATCATATAATCTGTGAATAATGACATCATTGCTTCTCTCTTATAATTTTATTTACCTTTCTGGGTGTGACCCACAGCTCAAAGAAGAATAACTGTGAAGACAGCCATGGTTCAATCACAAGGAACATCTTTCATTACTTCACAATGAATGACTTGACTAATGTAGAATTTTGTAGACAACCTTTATCATGTGAAGAAAATCTTCTTTCTTATTTCAAGAAACTATTAAAATCCTTCTTGGCTATTGAATTTTAGGGTCACCTTTTCTAATATTTTTTTCTTAGTCTTGTTGAATTTCTTTATGAATGACTAGTTTATATCTTTTCATGGAATCTGTATTTTGTTTAATATCATAACCACAGCGCATGCTGTAAGGTTTGGAGTTGTTTCATGAATACTGAAAGAACTCACCCTCACTCCCATTGAGTCAAATCTGATTCACAATGACCCTCAGGGAAAATTCTGCCCCCACAGAGATTCCAGTGGGCTTGCACTGCTGACCTTGAAGTCAGGAGCCTAACATGAAAGCCCTGCACCACCAGGACTCCCTTCCTGGATACTAGGGAGTGTGCAACTGAACTGTGAGCTCTAGACCTTACGAAGACTGCGAAGAAGGCATAGCTAGAAATTCCTTGGGCAGATCATATCAACTTAACTTTTCTAACAAAAACAGGGCTCTGTAGCTAGATTTTTGATGCTCTATGGGCTAATGGCTACGTCACAATTGAGTTATGTTACTATATAATCCAGTGCAGCTATAGGCTACCACTTGGACTGACATGTTCTTTTATTAGATTTTCCACCTTGATTGGCCCACTATTCTAGATATCTGAGGTCTATGAAATAATTTATTGCTAGGTTCACCTTTTTTGTCAAAGATCTCTAATATCAAAAACAGACTCACTGTTTTCCTAACTTACTGAATCCAAGTACCAACCAGTGCTTATTGTGAGTTACATATTTTGCTTATAATTATAACAACAAATTCAGGTATCTGACAGTAATACTAAAATATTTAATCCAGTAGTTTTGTTTTGGGTCTGGGTAGCTTGTGCTCCATATTAATTCATCATGGTGTGTACTTCCTTTGTCCATTTTTGAATATTTTCACAGGTTTAATTTTGATCCCCATCTGAATGTATTCCTCCTTAAAAGGCATACTCTTTGTAATATTTTCTCTTTAATGTATCATTTCCCTGTAATCACGGGGCTTCAAAATGCGTGGAAAATGAAATAAATAGATAGTGGCAATGCTCCATGCCTTTTGGAAGTTCCTTTGTATAATCTTTTGCAAGAGATATGATTAAAGTGTGTAAACAGCAAAGATTTCACCTTGCCAATGAAGGGAAATGTTGCCCCAGTTCTGGCCTTTTTAATCTCCTCCTATGCAGCAAAGAGATAGACTATGAAAAAGAAGACAAACTGGTTCCTGTGAAGTGTGCTGTTGACAAAGATTTTTGACCATACCCAGGAGTTCAGGAAGAATGAACAAATCAACGTTGGAAATAATTCCACAGGGATGCTCCTGAGAAGCAAGGATGGTAAGGCTTTATCTTGCTTACCTTGGACATGTCTACAAAAAGTCGAATTATTAGAGGGCATCCTGTTTATCACCTAGAAAGTCAGTGAAAATGAGGGACACAATGATAAAGATGGAAAGTCTGCAGTGATATGCTGAAACGTATCAAAGATGTTTATGTAAATGTTATGATCGACTGAGCAAAATTTTCTTGTCATCCATCAGTTTGTGGTTCAGAGCCAACTCCAGAGATAGTAAATCCAACAACAAAAAGATATAATATCATTTCTCAAAGCAAGGAAAGTCGAGCACTGCATTGAATGAACGCTCTTCTCTGCTGGTAGCTTCTGTTATTCCCCCCGCCCCAAAATGTCAGAACTCAACATATGTAGGAAGCTTCTTTATTCTATTTCAAGCTGGAGGAATGAGTACTGGTGAAATGTTCCATTCCTTTTCAAAAGCCTGAGAATAACGAGCTAACAAAATATCCTGAAGATCTCAGGAGCGTCATGGCAACGGCTGAAGGCAGAAACAGAACTACTGTTACCACGTTCATCCTCTTGGGATTCTCTGAATTTCCAAAGCTCACTCTCGTCCTCTTTTCAATATTCCTAGGCATCTACCTTCTGACAGTTTTCTGGAACCTAGGTCTTAGCATCTTGATCAAGATAGACTCTCATCTGCACACACCCATGTACTACTTCCTCAACAAACTAGCCTTCGTAGACATATGCTATGTGTCCTCCACGACTCCCAAGATGCTCTCAGACTTCTTCCAGGAGCAGAAATCCATCTCCTTTGTGGGGTGTGCTGCGCAGTACTTCTTCTTCTCTAGTTTTGCCCTGATTGAATGCTGTCTTCTCGTGTCCATGGCTTATGATCGGTACACTGCCATTTGTAACCCTCTACTTTACACAGCCATCATGTCCCCGACCCTCTGTCTGCAGCTCTTGATAGGCTCTTGTATAACTGGGACCTTTGGCTCATTTATCCAAATGTGTGGCTTACTTCAGCTTCAATTCTGTGGGCCAAATATCATTAACCATTTCTACTGTGACCTGCCCCAACTAGTGAACTTATCTTGTTCTGATACCTTTTACATGGACATTTTATTTTCCTTGCTGACAGTGATCTATGGACTGGCCTCTGTCCTGGTTGTCACGATATCCTATGGTTATATCGTTGCCACCATTCTGAAGATGAGTTCGGCTGAAGGCAGGTTCAAGGCTTTCAACACCTGTGCTTCTCACCTGACAGCAGTGAGTCTTTTCTATGGCTCAGGCACCTTTGTGTATTTATGCCCCAATTCTGATGATTCTCTTAGCCAAGGCAAGCTGGCCTCTGTTGTCTACACAATAGTGATTCCCATGTTAAACCCATTGATCTACAGTCTGAGAAATAAGGAAATCAAAGATGCCCTCATCAGATGTAAGAGAAGGATTTTCTCATGACAATATTGTGCAATGTCTGTGTATTTTATTTCAAAATAAGTAATAAGCCACAGGAATCTGGGATCTTAAACTATCTTGTGGAATGCCTTTGTGAGTTTGGTACAAATATTTGCTACGTCTGGCTAGATTTTCATCTATGGTGTTTTATAATGAGAGTTTTACTGAGGAAATTTCTTTTCACGTTTTTTTTCCCAAAGAGAATATTCTATTTTGTTTTCAACGAACATGAGCGCAGCTAACTGGACTCCCATTTCCAGATTTCTACACAAGTCACTCAGTGGTATTAATTATACTTTCCACAATGTGTCAGCATTCTTTTTAATTGCATTCTGTGTGTTTCATTTCCAGTATTCTAGCTTCCCTACCTGCTTATCTTCTCATCTTTACTTTGATTTCCTGATGGTTTTGAGATCGGGCTGCCTTAAGATTCAGGACAGAAACACATACAACCATGCATGAAAACGGAAACTCATTACACTTTGAGTTTATTGTGTATCTGAATGTCAAAAGCTATCTCCCCTTTCTCCTCTGTGGGAGGATTAGAATTCTTCATCTACATGAATTTAGATTTCATTGTGTGACTTTTTCTTGCAAATGAAACATGAATGGACATGTTCTCATCAGTTAATGACTCAGAAACAAGATAGGTATATATTGTTGTATATATACATTTTTTTGCATTTGGATGATTGCCAATAAAACTATTATGCATATCTATACAGGTAGTTATGTTCTTTTGCAAAAATTACTAAAATGTTAACATTCCTCTGTTGTTAAATCGAAGCAGTGAATGTGTTAAAACAGTGTACTATTGAAAAGTTGAGGATAACAATTTTTGTTTGGCAAAATAAAGTATTTGGTTCAATTTTCCCTTGTGGTAGATCGAAAAGGAGGTTCTATACTTAATGCTGAAAAGTAAATATCATGTTTAGATAAAAAGTATGAAGATAGAATGTCTGCAACATGGGTTGGTTGCCGCTGGATGCATTTACATAATTCTACAAGAAAGAGCGAAGTCATAAAACAACTAGTCAGTTTGTCTGTAAGACTATAAGAGAAGGAAAATGTCCAGAAATCTGAGAATTTTCAAGTTCATACAGGACATGAGCCTCGTCATTTCTAACCCCCTGCGTTTTGTGAAAGTGTGAAGGACTCAGAGAAAACAAGTGGAACTCAGAACTGCAGGAGGGTCAAATGAAGGTCATAGTCATCAAATGGCACTGTTAGTATCTTACTAGATCTTTTAATTAAACAAACAATCTTCATGGAAAATAAAGTAGGATGTGAGTTTCTCATTGGAATCTGATAATGTCCATTAGGTGCCCCTGATGGCCATGCTTATTTAACATGGAAGTATGAGAAATGTAACAACACGGCAACTATCTGATCACGTGGAGCTGACCAAAGGAAGCTGAAGGATAGCACTGATCTCTCTATTTTCCATGGGCATCCTTCCCGAAATGCACTTGGTTTAGCTCCTTGGATGACAGTGCCATGGCACCAAGCAAGTCATTGTTTGTTGCAGTGAACAATTGGATTACACTTAAAAAATTATCTTATTTTCTTAAAGTCTTACACTTCTGCTTGCTCACTTTCACTACCTGGGATGATACTCACTATTCATAAAGCATTGTCTTAGTTTTTGTTTCTGGGAAACACAGATTCAATCAGACTAAGACAGGTGACACTAACACCTGGCATGCAGATGTGTCAACGTTACTGTGGTTAAGGTAAATATGGTTTCTGTGTAAATAAGGTTAATGAGGTACACAGTAATTTGAAATAATTGAAATTGTTGCCCAGAAAATGACCCTTAAAATGTGTTGAGACAACTTCTGCTAATGACAATGGAAATATTAATAAAATGAAAATAGCAGGCTCTGGGTAGACAATTCCCAACTCAGACTATCCTGAGAAAGCTAGATGTCCCCATGGCATTCACTCAGGGAACTTTTATCTCCTGTGACTGCGGGAGAACTGTCCTGACAACAGCACAATGTCAAGAGCAGCAGAGTTGCAGCCAAGATTGAATGGACAGCTTGGCAACGTCTCCTCTATCTCTATCAGGTTCCTCTAAGGAAGGAATGGAGCTCCAATGCGTGGTGTGGGGGAAATTGTTTATATGAATCTGAAGAACCTAAATTCTACATTTCCCAGAAATTTCTTTCAGCAAGGGATCACCCTTTTTAAAAGAGTGCAGTTCCCACTGGTTTCAATAGCTTCAACTGAGCTAACTGCCCAGTAGGAACCTAAGATAAATCTGCCCTGCTTACTGTTTGCAGGTTAATAAGCAAGATAAGATCCAGTAAATCCCAAGTGAAGAAAAGAAAAGGCGCTCTGGGAGAAAATAGCTTACTTAGAAAACATATTCCACGAGAAATGAATATTGAAGATGCTGGGGCAGGACAACTCAGAAAAACAAACCCACTATTATCAAGTTGATGTCCAACCATAGCAACCAGTGGATTTACTTCCATCTGGTTTCTAAGCCTATGATCTTTGCAGAAGCAGATTTTCACAATTTTCCCCCCAAAGGAAGTCTCTGGTGAGTTCCACCTGCTGACCTTTTTTGTTTAAACAACAACTCAGTGCTCTCGAGTTAATGCCAACTCATGAGGACCCTGTAGGACAGGGTAGAACTGCTCTTGTGGGTTTCCAGGACTGTAGCTTGTTACAGGAGTAAGAAGGCCTGCCTTTCTTTGGAGGAGCGCCTGGTAGTTTTGAACTACTGACCCTGCAGTTAGCCGCCCACTGCATGATGACTTCACGCAAGGCTCTACCTTTTGGGCTAACAGCCCAGCTGCAGAGCCAGGGTTGGTTGTCTGTGAAGTGCTGTGCAGTCAGTTCCACCTCGAGACTCTGTACAACAGAACTAAACACAGCCTGCTCCTTCGCCATCCCTACAGTTTTTGGTTGTGATGAAATTATGCATCACTAAAGGCTCCAAGGCCATTTCATATTTACTTTGCCTTCTTTTCATTTTTTAAGTCACTCAGACGACTAAAGAGATGTTAGGGTTAAGAAATCGGGAGTGATTTAAAAAAAAGAATTATACTATGCACACACCCCGAGCCCATCTAAAGAAATGAATTCAACAACCTAACAACACAATCCCTGTGGGGTAGTGATTATGGCTGGGCTTCTGTGCTAGTTAAGGTTTATTGTGTCAACCTGGCCGATACACACATGGGATTAATTGAAGGGCAATGCATTAAACAGCTCAGTGAGCCTCGCCTTTCTTGTTCGCTGTCTCTCTTGTTCTCTGATGGTTAGACGAGTGTGTGACTGCATCAGCTATTTCTTTGCCTCAGTTGGCAAGGCTCAGTTCCTGAGAAACATCCCTGAGCAGAAGCCACATGGACCTACCTTGATATGGCCCTGGGTGCTGGATCAGCCATGTGGAGACCCCTGCCAGTGCTGACATTCTTACAACACGCTCGTTGATTCAGCTTTCCTCCTATATTTGGCGTGATTGCGTGTGTTTTGTGAGTTTGGGGATGAATTTGTAGATCGGTGTTGGACATATAGGCTAATGTGGGCTTATGGGCTTGGACAGCACTGAGTTGGGATGCTCTCTTAATGTACACTCACCTTTTATATAAAACTCTCTCTTGTATGCATATGGATTTCTGTGGATTTGTTTCTCTAGTCTACCCACACTAACAGAACTGTAATTGTACTGTCAGCAGTTCAGATCTACCAGTCACCTCACAGAAGAAAGATGACTTTTTAAATTTCTATAAACAATTACAGTCTCGCAGACCCAGAAGAGCAGTTCTATCTCGTCCTATCAAGTCCCTATGAATTGGAATTGACTCAATGGCAGTGAGTTTTTTGTTTTTGTTTTTCTTCTGAGGGATGAGTGACAGTGTGAAAGAGGAAGCATTCTATTCCCATAAAGTGTCACAGTCTCAGAAACCCAGAAGAGCAGTTCTGTCCAATAGGATCACTATGAGTTCATTCAGTGGCAGTGAGTTCAGCTGTGGTTTGGCCAGCCCACCTCCCATATCTACTGCCATCTGGTGGATACATGTATGACATGTGAGTCTTAAGAAATGGGCCAACCCAGCAACCTCTGTACCTGAGACCCCTCAGGACACCTGTCCCTACTAATAGTATCAACATTCATATTGCTTCAGGATAAGTTCATTCAAAATGATTTTAATTACTGAAAGCATCAAGTTTAGCAACAAAAAAATCAAAGCATAAATATTTTGTCTGAAACAGAATTCAAATTAAGGGCCATAAATTTGATTCTGGCTCAGAGCCATCTGAATAGCAAGAAGAGTTGCCCTTTTGGCTTCCCAGAACTTTACAGGAGTAGAACGCTTCCTCATTCATGCAGGGAGCAGCTGGTGGTTTTGAATTGCTGACCTTGAGGTTAGCAGCCCAACATGGAACCCACTGCACCACCAGGGTTCCTGTGTAGAAAGAGTGAGATGTAGAATGTGTTTGAGTCACAAAGACCCCCACACACGAGGCCGTTTCACTGTTCGGAGAGTCGATGCTGCACTTTCTTCCGTGGGCTCTTTGGCATTGCCGCCAGAGCAGCAGCAACACAGGCAAAGATACAGGAAACGATCTGACCACCTGTGGAAGCCCCTGCAGGAGAACCTGCACACAAGCACTCGTATAGCTGCTTGCTCTGTGCTCCAAGAACTAAAACCACTTGATATTGTGAGGAAATTTTTCTTCCTTCCCTTATTTCATGAAAGTATTAGAATCCTCCATGACCACGGTTTTTATGTCTTTTTTCTTTTTTTGCTATATTTTCTTTAGTCCTGTTGAATCTATTTATGAATGAGACTAATTTTTGGATTTCCTTTTTGAGGGTTTTAATTTTAGGTTTAATACCATAATCATGCCCAAGCTTTAAGTTTTAAGTGCTCCTTCAGCTCTTGACTGTGACAAAGTTTGTAGATGATTGCAATTAGTTGTTCCTAGCAACCTCTGTAACTGAAGTGCTTTTGTGGTGTGAGTTTAGAATTATTTATAAGCTGTTTAAGTTTTCGCTAGAAAGATAGGGCTTTCTACTCCTATAAAGAGTCATAGTTTCAGAAACTCACAGGGTCGATTTTATCCTGTCCTAGAGTGTCACATGGACTCATTGGGAGTAAGTTTGTTCTTCAGGTTTAAATTTTCACTGTCCTAATAAATCATTTTTGCCAATGTATGGGTTCTCAGTGCTAAAAAAAATTCCTGACATTAAGTTTTCTTTCTTTTTAAAAATCATTTTATTGGGGGCTCTCACACCTCATAACATTCCATACATCAATTGCATCAAGCATATTTGTACATATGTTGCCATCATCATTTCCAAAACATTTTCTTCTTGAGCCCTTGGTATAAGCTTCTCTTTTTCCCCTTCATCCCCCGCTTTCCCATCTTCATGAATCCTGGATACATTATATGCTGTTATCATTATTTCATATCTTATACTGTTCATTGTCTCCTTTCTCCCACATTTGTATTATTCATCCCCTTGGGGGAGCAGGAGGTATATATCCAATCTTGTTATGAGTTCCCCATTTCTCACCTCTTCTCTCTCCCTGGTGATCCCCCTCCACTCTTGACTTCGCTATTCCCACTCCTGTTCCTGGGGGAATTATCTGTCCTGAATTCCATGTGTGGAGAGCTCTTATAGGTAACAGTGCATTTCTCCAGTTAGATTTGTAAGGTAGACTTGGGTCATGGTAGTGGGGGT
Organism: Tenrec ecaudatus; assembly: GCF_050624435.1. Classification (NCBI taxonomy): domain Eukaryota; kingdom Metazoa; phylum Chordata; class Mammalia; order Afrosoricida; family Tenrecidae; genus Tenrec; species Tenrec ecaudatus. The sequence continues at coordinate 14,961,136 of NC_134533.1, forward strand.
GTGGGGAGGAGCATTTAGGAACTCTGGAATGATATGTGATTCATTGGTGCTATACTACACTTTAGTTGAATCATCCCTTCCTTATAACCCTTCCATGGGGTGGGTATCCAGTTGTCTACAGATGGACTTTCTGTCTCCACCCCAGCACCTCTGACTCAAATTCGGATCTTTTGATACCTGATCCTGTGGACCCCCTGATCACACAGGCTGGTGTGCTTCTTTCATGTGGGCTATTTACTTCCTGCTAGATGGCTGCTTGTTTAACCTCAAGCCTTTAAGATTCCAGATGCTATATGTTTTGATAGCTGGGCACCATCTGCTCTCATCACATTTGCTTAAGCACCTATTTTATTTTCAGTGATTGTGTTGAGAAGGTATGTATCAAAGAACACCAGGTTATCAGAACAAAGTGTTCTTGGGTTAAGGGAGGCCTGAGAAGAGGCCCAAAGTTCATCTGCTTTCTTAATACTTAACATAAATATATGTACATTGGCCTCTATGCCTTTCACTATAAATTAATCAATTGGATATATTCATAACTATATCTATAACTCTATAACAGTTTTGCCTCCCATTCTTTCCTCTACTTCCTTCTTTACCTTCTTTCTATCCCACTGTCCTGCTCACCCTCCCTTCAGCTTTCAGCACAGCATTTCCTCTCAGACACACTGCTCTTGATCAAACCTCACCAGGCAGTATATAGCTCTCAGTTGTTCCCTTATCTCTGAGTTTATTGATTCCCCACACCCTCTCCCCACGCCTCCACTCCCTTGTACCCCAAGAACCACAGGTCCCATTGCTTTCTCCTCAAGATTGTTCTCTCTGCCTTTCTTATATAAATGGACATAGGGTGGGAAAAAGAACTCCAAGCAAACAAAAACAAACAACATAACAAATGTGCTTACCCTTGTGTATGCTTTCTGATCAAGTCTGATTAGGCGCCAAGCTCTGTTCTCCAAGTCAGAAGTCTATTTTCAGGATTCCCAGGGGACTTGGTTACTTTACTCCCCTCGTTTCCCTGTTGCGCTCCCTTTGCATCTCACCCCACTCTGCATGGAGCAGACAGGGCACACTTTCCCCACAATGTCTACAGTGCTGTTTACTGTAGTGCTGTAGGTCAGTAAGGGAATGTTGTGTCTCAAGTGTGGCCGGTCCTAGAGTCCTCTCTGTACATTGGCTACTCTGAGCAGGGATGTTGTCCACAGGCCTTGGTGGGTCATGATGAGGTTCTCTCTCCCTCTTTGTGTGCTCCCATGTGGTCTGCACAAAGCTGCCTCTCTCCCTGGGCTCTCTGTTCAGTTCTGACCTCTGCATTGCTTTCTTCTAGGAGGGGAGTCAACAGAGCTCAGCGTTGGCCTGGCCCTCGTGTCCTCTCTGTCAGTTCACTGCTTCATGCCCATGTATTGCCTGCAAGGCTTGCTGCTATGGAATGGGGTCTGGTCCCTCTCTAACTTTCCTGTGGAGACATAAACAATACCCTCTCCTTGCGTGTATTAGCGCCCTGATCCCCTTCACTTTGGTTCCTCCTCCGCTTATATTCTATGGAATTCCCTCACCATTCACTTTTATGTTACTCATATAATCCAATATATTTCCATACACACAAACAGATATGTATGTGGGTCTTCATTTAGATTGTCCACCTACCTGGGACCCATATTATAGATCCCTGAGTTCTACCCCCTTGAATGTTTCATTAAATTTTACTGACTTTCTATTTAATAGACATGATGTATTGCTTGAACTTTCTTATAGAAATGGTAAAGGTAAGCAAGATATAATAAGGTAGAATTGACAAAGTTTCTGCGATCATAAAAATGTTGCAGGAATGAGCAATATTTTATTCTGTTATACATAGGCCTGAAGACAAAATTGGTACATAAGCAAATGTGGTGAAGAAAGCTTATGGTGTTTGGCTACTAAAATATATATTGTCTGTGATCTAAAGGTTTGAATTTAAACAAGCAGCCATGTAACTGGTAAAAAACAAAGCCCACATAGAATCACACCAACTGTGTGATCATGAGGTGTCATGGGATCAGGTGTCAGGCATCAGAAGACTCAAAACAAACAATCATATTGATGTGAATGAAGGCGCAGAATGGAGACCCAAAGCGCATCTGTAGACAATCGGTTTCTTTAATACAATACTCTTAACCCCATCACTATCACGATCCCAAGTCTACCTTACAGATCTGGCTATCTAGACCATGCACACTGGTACAGATAAGAGCTCTCAACACACGGAATCCAGGCCAGATAAACCCCTTGGCAAAAATAATAGTAGCAGTGACACCATGAGGGTACGGGGAAGGTGGAGGGAGAAAAAAAGGGAAGAATGGATCATAATGATCGATGTATCTACCCACTGCCTACGTTGACAAACAGCAGATACATGGCTGAAAAGAGACAGTCATTAGTGTAAGATATGAAAATAATATAAAAATTATCAAAGGTTCACTGGGGGTGGTAGGAAAGTGAGGTGATACCAAGTGCTAAAATAGAAAGAAAATGTTTTGAAAAGGATGATGGCAACACATGTACACATGTGGTTGACACAATGGATGTATGGATTGTTATACGAGCTGCAAGAGAAACCAATAAAGTGATTTTAAAAACCTAGGTAGTGGGTGTGAAAAAATTTGTTATTACAAAATGAATGATAGAAATTCAAATTTGGCGAAATAAAGCACTTGGAACAACTGTCCCAAATAGTATCTTGAAAAGGAAGTTTTCTAAGCAATGTTGTAAATTAAATTTTGTATTGACATTAAAAACAAAAAAATAGAGTTGAATGCTGTTGGATACATTTAACAAAGTTCTAGAGGGAAGGAGTCATGCACAAAGTAACTGGTAAGCTTGCAAGCAAAAATGGAGAATATAAAAAAATCAAGAAATTCTCAGAGTTAGAACATGAAAATTGATGTCACTTCTATGTTGCTAGAACTTCTAAATTTTCGAAAGACTCAGAGAAAAGAGGTCAATTAAACTTAGCATTGAAACAGGGATCAAACAGGGATGTGACCATTATACTTCATTGCTTAGATCTCTAGTGAATTGAAGGTGAAGTTAAATAAACTCATTGCCATTGAATCAGTGCCGACTCATCACATCCATAAAGCACGGAGAAAACAGTTCCTGTGGGTTTCTGAGACAGCAGTTCTTTACTAGAGCAGGAAGCCTCATCTTTCTACCTTGGAACAGTTAGGGGTTTCAAACTGCTGACCTGGCAGTTAGCAGCTCAACCCATAGCCACTGTGCTGCCAGGGCTCCTTGATGCTTAATAGCTATTTTAAATAGAACAAAGTAGTTGATGAAAAATAGTTAGTGTTGTGGGATATGATTCTCCAATAGGAATCTGATTGTGTCCACCATCATCCACTTGATGTTCATACTTGTTTCACATGGAAGGGTGAGGAAGTCCAATGTGGCACAGAGTTGACCAATGTGAAGCTGATCAAAGGCAGCTGAATTATAACACTTCTCCCTTTCCTTTTCCTGGGCATATTGTCATGAAATACGCCATGTAGTTTTTTGGAATACAGTGCTCTGGGATGGTTTTCTTCAGTTCTTGTTTCTCAATACTGAAAGAATTCCTGCTGCAGAAGCACTTTGTAATCCAACTACCTTTTATGAGGGAAAGGGGAGTTTCAGGTAGGAGGGTCTCACTCCATGCCATCTCTGGATACCTGCAAGGCCATGTGGCAGATCACACAAGAGATTACAACTGTAGATGGCCCCTTCAGGGGACCATGGAAAACCATGTGGAAGAAGTCCCTGAACAAGATGGCGACTGACCTTGGTCTCTACTTTTCGTCCCCTTACACCCCAACTTGAGGGGGTATGGGTGAGGGTTTTAGCTGTTTTTGGTGCCTGAGTTCAGGTGCACATATGATGTGGTGTCACTGGTATGTAGAATGCATGCCCAGGTTGACCTTCTTCTGTGTCTAGGTGACCTTGGTCTGAGCACGTCCAGCTTTGGATTGTCCCCATAGGTGTCTAATGAGTGCCTGATTTCATTCCAATTTCGTATTGTGGCATGCCCAGCTCATTTTCAGTGCTAAAACCAGCTTTATCTCTCATCTTCCTGCTGATCAGTCCAATGAGATCAACAATTAATTGTAAGTTGCAGTGAACAGTTTGATTATACTTTTAAAATTTGGTTTACCTTCCTTCCCTCACTTCTTTATTGTTTTATTCATTCTTACTAAGTAGAATAACACTCTTCATTTAAAAAATCTTCATTTTAGCTTCTGCTTAGGTTATTCCCCAGATGAAATCAGAATAAGACAGGTTGTCATAGGACTAAGCATTGTTTCTTTCTGCAGTACATAGGGTCACTATGAGACGGAACCTCCTAGACAGCACCTAACCAGAAGACATAGGGCACTAACACCCAGCACACAGATATATCAAATGACTCTAGTCAGTGTAAATGAGATTCAAGGGCACCATGAGACACTGCAGTTTGTGATGGTTATTTAATAGGGTTCTCTGGAGAGATAACACCAGATTGCTTATAATTATATATATATCACAAGAAATGAACTGTTAGATTTTATACAGACAGATATATAATACAAGAAATGAACAGTTAACTTATAAAGAGATAGATAGATATATAATGCAAGAAATGAACAATTAAATTATAAAGCAGTACAAGCTCAGTGCAACTCACTCCCCTGAGAGAGTTGTGAGACACTAACAGTCCTTCAAGTCTTGAGAGCTGCCAGGTAGTCCTCTATAGAGAGAGAGAGATGCAAGCCCAGGCAGAAAACTGCAAGGCAGGTCACCAACCATCATTCAGGTCCCCAGCTGTCAATCTGCAGCTCCAGAGATGTAAATTCCAACCGTGTGGTCTAAAAGGGACCTCAACTTATAGCGACACAGTCCACAAGCTAGGCATCATCCCACATGTAGTGTACCCTTTAAATTGAGGCACAGAACAACCAAGGCAGCTGCACACTGGTCCCATGATTAAAGAGCAAGAGACAAGAAAGGCGAGGCTCACCGAGCCATTTATCTCTCCACCCTTCAATTAACCCCACTTGTGTTTATCGGCCAGGGTGGCACAATAAACTATCTCAGTTATGGTCCCAACGATTGCATTGGCAAAGACAATAAAAAATGTTGAGTGAACTGACTTTTACTAATTACAATGGAAACATTGACAAAATCAAAATCTCAGGCTAGGGGTAGACAATGATCAATGTAAACTATCCTCTGAGAGCTAGATGAACTTCATAGCAGTTACTAAGCAACCTTTTTAAAATATTAATTTTATTTTTGCGGGGGCTCTTACAACTCTTACTACAATCCATACAAAATCCATTGTGTCAAACATATCTGTACATATGTTGTTCTTTTTCAAAACATTTTCTTTCTACTTGAGCCTTGGCATCAGCTCCTCATTTTAATTTTTTTCTCCCTCCCCCATGTCTGCTTGAAAACTAAAAATATTTCCCATGTCTTACAGTGACTGCTGTCTCTTTGCATCCACTTTTATCTCCTAAGGGAACTTTTGTCACCTGTGCTGATAGATCATCTAAAATTATATTTTAAAAGTAACAGAGTTTCAAAGAAGACTGTACAAATGTGATATGTCTCTTCAATCTCTATCTGGGATCCTTTAAGAAAAGAATGGGCTTCCAAACCCTAGTGTAGAGAAAATTGTTTATATGATCCTAAAGATCATAATCTCCCCAGTTTTCCCAAACTTTCCTACAAAAGGAAGCCCCTCTTATTAATAGGAATAAGTTCCCACAGGTTTCTGTTGTCCCTGCAATAACTTCACCTGACTTCATTGCCCTCCCGGATCACAAGATAAGCCCTGCGATTATTATTGTCTACAGGTTAATAAGCAAGATAAGGTCCAGAATGTCCCAAGGGAGGAAATACTATAAGGCTCTGGGAGAAAGCCATTTCCTTGTTAAATATGTTATTCCATGAGGAGAAAATATTGAATGTGCTGGAGCCAGACAAATCAGAAAACAAAATCCACTACGGTCAAATTTATATAGACCCATAGCAACCAGTGGATCTGGCCATGTTTGATTTCCAAAATGTCAATTTTTGCAGAAATACACCCAGATTGTTCTCCAAAAGAGGGTCTAGTGAGTTCCATATGCGATTTTTTTAACTGCCCAACTTTTACCCAGCGCACCTCTAGCCCTGACCTAGGGTGACTCTTGGTTGATAAGTGCCTTAGAGTCCATTCCGACATATGCAGACCCGCATGGAGGAAGCATGCAAACATGTGTGATCACGAAGTGTTGACAGGAGTCGGTATCAGAAGTTCAAAAAGAAACAACTTCACCAAGGTGAAGGAGGGGGTTCAAATTAGAGACCTAGATCCCCTCTGTGGATAATTTCACAATCCCACCCAGAGGGGACACAGAGAAGAGAAGATACATCCAGGGGGCTGCTTAGTATTGAGGAAACACACAACACTCCTCTAGTTCTTTAGTCTTTCATCCCACACTATTATCATAGCAATTCTACCTTGCAAATTCTGCTAGAGTGGTGCACCTACATTGGTACATAGGAGAGTTTTCAATAAACGGAATATAGGATAGAGAAACCCTCAGAAACAGTAATGGGAGTAACAATACCAGGATCATTGGGGAAAGAAAATGGTGGGCAAAGGGGGAACTGATAGCAATGATGGCAAAACAGCCCCCTTCAAGGTGGAAAGATCTGAGGAGTTGTAGGTAAAGGGATACAATGGACGGTGTGAAATATGTATAAATATTAATAAAAATACATAAATATATTAAGGGTTCATGAAGGTGGCAGGGTTAGGGAGGGAGAGAATACAGAGGAGTTGATATCAAAGGGCTCAAGAAGAAAGATAATGTTTTGAAATTGTTGATGGTACCATTTCATGTCCGCTTGATGTAATAGATGGTATATGTAAGAGCCCCCAATAAAATGATTTATTCATTAAAAAAAGAGAAAAAATTCTCACAATGGAACCAGTAGGCAATGTCATAAATAGTGGGGAAAAGATTGAGGCTTTCAAGGATTTCATTTTACCTGATTTACAATCTATGTCCATGGAAGCAGTGGACAAGGAATCTAGGGATGTATTCCTTTGATTAAGCATGCTACAGCAGTCCTCTTCAAATGGTCAAAAGCAAAGGGGTCCCTTTCAGGACTAAGGCACATTTGACTGTTACAGCCATCATATTTTCAATCACCTCATATGCATATAAAATTTGGAGGATAATGAATGAAAATAACAGTAACTTTGAATTAGGGTGTTGCCAAAGAATAGTGAATCTGTCATTGACTATCTGAATGAAGAAATCTCTCCTGAAAAGAACAACAAGAATGCTCCTAAGAAGAGAGAGTGGCAAAGCTTCAACTCATGCTTTGGACCAGTCTTCCAGAGAGATCACTCCACAGAGGAAAACGTCATGTTTGGAAAAGTAGATCGTTGGCTGAAGTAGAAATTGTTTTGGAAATGATGATGGAAACATATGTACAAATATGCTTGATAGAATTGATGTATGGAGTGTTGTAGGAGCAGTAAGAGCCACAATAAAATGATTTCTTAAAAAGGAAAAAAAAGAACCACCCCACTAAGCCCACCCAACTCTCAGAACTTGGGAACATCATCATAATCTGTTATTTTAAGCCCAAAAGAAAAGTAGAAGGTTATCAAAAATGTGAAGGCACTCAATCAATTTACACAAGGACTGCAACTATAGGCTCAAAGGTAGTAACCATTTAGAGGCTACAGGACTGGGCAGTGCTTCTGGTGGTACATTGGGTCACTCTGAGTCAGAATGGAGGGCACCTAACAAGAAGAACAACAAGGTGTCAGAATTACGTGGAAGAAAGACAAGCGGCCCACTCCTGTAAAGAACTACAGTCTCAGAAATCTGCAAGGACTCTTCTATTCAGTCCAGTAGTGTCACCATGAGTCAGAAGTGACTCAATGTCATGAGTTTATTTTTAATGAGTTCGTGCTTATGAACTCAACATTGACCGTGACAGTAAAATTAGAGACATTTTTCCCCTGAAGACCCCAAAAGTCCGTGTTGTTTTAAAGTCTGAAAAACTTCAGAGTAGATTTGTTCACATCTCAGAGGTAGAGGAGTACACCAGAGTCAGAGACCACAGCTAGACTTGACCGCAAGATGGTTGACTGACTACTGTTTAGTGTGGTGGCCTTGGAGATTTTAACTTCTATGTTTCTCAGCTTTTACATGTGTCAGATAGCAGAATAACAAGTCCGCACCCAGCCTGTGGAGAGCATAAAATTAATACATGTGGAGGATTTACAACAGTGTCTGATTAAAAATGATAACTATCAATTAAATCATGGGTGTCCAAATAGGACTGAGAAGTAGTAAGATGGTCTGAGCTGAGTATATGAGCACTAGTTTGTTCTATCCCAAACCCTAGAGAATAATTAATGGAAAACGTTTGACTTCTGATAATTGTCTCTGTTTCTCCACTGTAAACATTTAAATCCACTGGAAGCAGTTAAAAGGGCCTCTGCTATAAGGATGCTGTAGTCTCTCCAGGACCAAGGGTGAGGCTGTGAGACAAGACCAAATGAAGGCAATAGATTATAGTCCTTCCAGATTTACCCTGGCCAAAAAGTTCAGGAGAATCTCAGTATGTAATTTTGGCAGGAATACCCTGAACAGATTATGTCTGGTGACTCCAATCCACCATTAGCACCTTCCTGTTCCATTGGCTTGTGACTGATTACTAACCCAAAGGCTGATGGTTTGAATGCACCGGGCAGCACTGCAGAACAAAAGCTGATGGACTATTGTCTTCAATATTGCAGCTGAGAAAACACCATGGAGCAATTCTACTGTGTACCACACGGGGTTGCCATGAGTTGGAATCAAGTTGATGGCAACAGGTTTGTTTATTTGTATTTCCCCCCCCTCTCAGTGTTTACTTTCCTAACTCAGCCATGACCTTTAAGAAACAATATTTTGACCCTAGCCCTTTATTAACATCCTTCATTTTTCTGCAACATAGTCAGTCTTCTTCTTCTTTCTTTTTACACATTGCATTTCTCATGAAATTACTTGTTTATTAAGAGAAACCACAGTGGTTCAGCTAATCCTAAGTGCTCTTTCTTAGAACGGCAGCATTAGGCAGCTTGTGGAGCGGAGATGGAGGGTTGGAAATGTACTGAGGACATGCTACGTGGGACCATTTTGCTAAAGGTTTGTCTGTTTTCATTTTGGTAATTTTAACTTGCAGTGACCTACCCAATTGCCTTCAGCTAACAACAACCATATAGAATCATGGAATCTTTCTGCAATAACTGTTCAGCAGGAGCCTGATATGTGGTGGGGCTGCCCTAGATCATAACTGTGAGCTCACAGCTACCCTGCTGATAACTTGAACCTGATGAATCTTCTTCCAGGAGGTGGTGTCTCCACCATCACTCAGTCTTCATGTCTCTTTGGATGTCTTCCATAGGGTTTTAATGAAAAAAAAAAAGTGTCACATATTTTATTTCAAATATGTGATTTGTGTATATTTTCAGAAAAAAATATTTGATCATATTCATTCAAGTCTATTAAAAGTCATGAAGGTGAGAAAAATTATAAATGAAATTTTTATTTACTACCACCAATGTGTCATTGCTTCAAGCCATGTGAAAACCCACCAGTGCATTATTTACAGAGATTGGAATGGTTCGTCTTTTCCAGATATTAAAGAGCGATTGTTGCCTGCTTCCCCAAACTCACCCTTCGCCCCCAGATAATCAGGATAATTTGTAAACCTCTTCAGAAAATTGCAGGCGTGTATAGTGTTCCCTTGTGACGTGAATCGGTCTGTTTTGCTCCATTCTGTTGGGAGTTCCAATTTCAACACAGGGTTTCATGCAGTGGCGGTGGGAGTGGGCGGTTTCCTACTTAAATGGCTTCTTTTAACTGTTTAAATATCCTTGTTGTTTTGCTGATCTCCTGCCATGTGCTATAGTGAGAACACTTGGGTCACCACCACCACTGAGAGCAGGAAGTAGAACAGTGCCACGGTGCTAGCAACCTTCTGAGCTACATCAGCCTCTCTCCACACCATGTACAGGACACCTCTTTGCTTGCTTCTGTAATTTTATCATTTATGCACACATCACTGGATCATATAATTTTGTCTCCAGTTCATAAGATTTTGATTTGTGGAGTCTTATTGAAAATTCTGTTGTGTCTTATTTCATTTAAGTGTTATTGTATTTGTAAGCTTCTTTTGTGTAAATGTGCATTCCTAGCTTGTTCATTTTTATTTTCATATAGCAGTATTATCTTATAATATTAGACCACCATTTATATCTCCATTCCATATTGATAAGTATTTGGGTTGTTTATAGTTTGAGGCTAATAGAAACGACGTGCCTGTGAGCAAATTCACATATGTATCCAGTATATATTTATGTAACAACTTCTTCAGGATTTAGTGGTAGAAATTGAATTGCTCAATCATAGATGATTATCCCCCTGTTTTGTGTGGCTATGTTCACAGTCTTATAAAATGGTTGTCTTAGCGATAGATCCTAGGGCAACATTGCTAGAATTTCAAGATTTACCTGAAGGATTTTTTTTAGAAAAATTTTTTGGGATTGACATCTGATAGGAGGTGGAGGAAATGGAATTGGGCAGGAGAGGAGTCACACAGTGATGCAGTCAAACAATAGCCATCCACCTGCAGCTTCAGGTTGTCCTCCCTCTGGAGGGTGCAGAACCTTCAATGAGATGTCTCAGGGTGATGCGTGAAGGGGATTCAACTCAGAGTCATCAGTCACAAGTAATATGTTTAGCTGTGGGAATGAGCAGCTTTGTCCTGAGGAAGGGATGTGGGTAGTACACCACAGCATCCTTTACAGTTCAGCCCTTGTCCTATTCAGATTTATTTGTGTAGTTTAGGAACAATTTCTCCATATTCCAGCTGAACTCTTCCTGGAGAAATTTACAAGGGAGAAATCAATGGAATGAACTATGTCCCACCACAACTAATCTAGGTCTTAACGTGTAATTGTTATTAATTATTTAACCCTTTATTATGTATATTTAATGCGCTTAGACTGGTCCATATTCCAACTCACAGAGTTTCTTTACTGATTTTATTTTTCTGTTGTGTCCTCTGTTTTATTCTCATGCAAACCTTCTTCTTATATTTAGAAAAAGGGTCATTTGTGATTCCATGTGTTAACATATTTTTTTTCTATTCTTGCTGTTTTTGCCTTTTAGAATTCTTGTTGTCACTGTAGTTCTCCTTTGGTTTTTGTCTATAATATGAAGAAGGTGGGTTCTGTAATTAACTTTTTACACTTATTAAATCTTGCATATTTTGAGCGTCACTACATAAAATTTTACATGACTAATTCCAGGAGTTGAAAAACTCTCAAGACATCTTTCGATGACACGTGTGTGCATCTACACTGCATCACTAGTTGTAGTGACCTTTAAGATTGCTCAACTGTCTTTTGATGCCAAATATTGCTGAGGGGAAATCCGTGACAAATATTAGGTTTTCTTCTTACAGGTAACTCACTTTTTTTTGTCTGGATAGCTATAAGAATTCCCTTTATTTTTTAATTCCAATAAATTCAGCAGGAGATGACTTGGTGTTGATCATTATATGCTGAGGGCTTCTTTGGGGGGAAGAGGTTTACATTCCATCTGTAAGTCTAAGTCATTGATTACTTTAGGGAAATATCAATGAAAGATATTTAATTATCTTTCCTATTTCACTATTGTTGTGTACCCTCTGTGATGTTATGAATCAGTAACTGCAAGGACGGTGGTTCAAGCCCATCAATTTCTCTGAGGGAGAAATATGAGCCTGTCTGCTCTCAAAAGATTTACTGTCACAAAAACTCTAAAACTTTGGCCAATTCTGCTCTCTCCTGGAGAATCCCTGTACGTCAGCATCCAGGAGACAACAGCCGGTTTGGACTTTGGACCTTAGGGTCACCAGTTCGTTTTATATGTCTTCCACATCTTATCTTTTCTCTAAACATTTTACACTCTATTCCACATTTGATCTTTCACTTTTACAAGCCTATTTTCCATGGCAGTTGTTGTCTTTCTAACAGTCTATTTTTGTCCTTATTGTCGTTTGCTAAACAGACTTAATTTCTGTATTCTCTATTCGGTATTGGAGTTTTGAACTCTTCCCATGTAGCTGAGTTCTGCATGTTCAGGTTTCATTTACTTCTGTTGACCTCTTATTTCTCTCTTGAGCCTTCATGTTGCTGCTTCAAATTTTGAAGTATCGCTTTTGACTAGTAGCTTATTTACGTGCATGGCAGTATGAGTGAGCCTATTCTTTAATCACCTGTCAGAGAATATTTTTATAATTTCCTTTACCAGCCATTACTTTTCTCCCTCCCATTTTCATTTTTTTGAATTCATTTTGTGAAGATTCCTTTTGCTTCCTACTCATCTTAGATTGAGTTGAGATCTTCCAGTAGCAGCACTTTTGGGGAAATGATAACGAAAACATTGTGCTTAGGGAGGGGAGATTTTGGCCTCTTCATCCAGGGGAGATGTGGCAATGCTTTGAGACATTTCGTTTAGACTACAATTTTATAGTGAATATAGTGTAGGAATGCAGCAAAACTTCTAATAATACACGGTGATACCCAAGCCCTGCCAACAGAGAACTATCAAGTCCAAAATGTCAGGGGAGGTGAGGTGAGAAATCCTCATTTAGAACAATGTGAAGGAACAGTAGAATGCATCTAAGCATTATGTGTTGTGTGTGTGTTGTGGTTAGTTCTCCTCTATTCAGCTAACATTATGGGCAGCTGTAGGAATCTTCACTAACACATTACTTCTGTCTACACTATCACTGCAAAAATATTTATTTAACCTTCAACATGCTACGTAAATTAGGCCTGCTCTTGAATATTTACCTGGCAAATACAGAGAGCATTGCCCCAGTCCCCAGTGCAGAACCATCCCTCAAAGAGACCAACCATTCACTAGATGGTGAATTGATAATTGGGTAACTCTTCCACTTGGAAAGAGGAATCAGCTCATTTTCTAGGAATGCCTACATTTTATGAACATGCGTTCTCCTTGCGGAGTGCAAGCACGATGGCTTTGAGTCTGTCATGAACATCACATATTTAGTATCACAAATTTCAATAGAGAAAAAATAAAGGAAAACAACTAGGTATGGGGATTTTGAGCTAAATTTCATTGAATTTTATAGATTTTGGAGAAATGGAGCCAATTTAATTAATTTAGTCACTGCACCAAGACCACAGAATTCACTTCATTGGATTATTTTCTAATGTTTTTCAATACATTTATAAAATGAAATATTCTCCATAAAGAGTTTGAACATTTGTGTTAGTTTCCTTCCTGGATTCCTCAGTATTTTTTGGTGCTACTATTAAAGTTAGGCTTTTTGGTTTAGGAAAATTTAATTGATTATTACACTCAAATTCATTATCTTTAAGTCAGTTCTGATCTAAGCGATCCAAAAATACTGCCCAGTGGGTTTCTGAAGTCATAACTTTTTGCAGGAGGATAAAGGCTCATCTCCATTCATCGAAAATTTGATTATCTCTATTATTTTAATTTTTCTTTTCTTACTATCATATCATCTGTGAATAATGACATCATTGCTTCTCTCTTCCTTATATTTTATTTACCTTTCTGGGTGTGACCCACAGCACAATGAAGAATAACTGTGAAGATAGCCATGGTCCAATCACAAGGAACATCTTTCATTACTTCACAATGAATGACTTGGTTAATGTAGAATTTAATAGACAGTGTTTTCATGTGAAGAAAAGTTTCTTCTTTCTTATTTCATGAAACTATTAAAATACTCCACGTGTTTTGGATTTTATGGCCACCCTTCTAATATTTTTCTTAGTCTCATTGAATCTCTTTATGAATGACTCGTCTGTATCTTTTTATGGAGTCTGTATTTTGTTTAATATAGTAATCACAGCTCATGCTGTAAGTTTTGGAGCTGTTTCATGAATACTGAAAGCACTCACTCTCACTCCCATTGAGTCAAATCTGACTCACAATGACACTCAGGGCAAAATCTTCCACCACAGAGATGCCAGTGGGCTTGCACTGCTGACTGTTAGGTCAGGAGCCTAACATGTAAGCCCTGCAGCACCAGGACTCCCTTCCCGAACACTAGGGAGTGTGCAACTGAACTGTGCACAACAGGTATTCTGAAGAGTGTGAAGAAGGCATAGCTAGAAATTCCTTGGGCAGATCATATCAACGTCATTTTTCTAACAAAACAGGGCCTCGTAGGTAGAATTTCTGATGCTGTATGGTATAATGACTACATCACCATTGAGTTATGTTACTATATAATCCAGGGCATCTATAGGCTACCACCTGGGCTGCCAGGTTCTTTTATTAGATTTTCCACCTTGATGGGCCCACTATTTTAGATCTCTGAGGTCTATGAAATAATTTACGGCCTGGTTCACCTTGTTTGTCAAGGATCTCTAATACTAAAAACAGACTCACTGTTTTCCTAACTTACTGATTCCTATTACCAAACAGGGCTTACTGTGAGTTACATATTTTGCTTTAAAAAATGACCAAAAATTCACGTATCTGACATCAATACTAAAATATTAGATCCAGTCATTTGTTTTGGGTCTGGGTAGCTTGTGCTCCATATTAATTCATCATGGGGTGTAACTTCATTTTTCAATTTTGAATTCTTGCACAGGTTTAATTTTGATCCCCATCTGAATGTATTCTTCCTTAACAGGCATACTATTTTTAATAAATTATGTTTAATATATCATTTCCATGTAATTCAAGGGGCTTCAAAATGCGTTGAAAATGAAATGATAGTGCCACTGCTCCATGACTTTTGGAAGTTCCTTTGTGTAATCTTTTGCAAAAGATATGATTAAAGTTTGTAAAAGGCAAAGATTTCACCTTGACAATGAAGGTAAAAGTTGCCCCAGCTGTGGTCTTTTCAATATCTTCCTATGCAGGAAAAGATAGACCGTGAAAAAGAATGCAAACTGGTTCATGTGAAGTGTGCTATTGACAAAGATCACTGACCATACCCAGGAGTTCAGGAAGAACGAACAAATAAACATTGGAAATAATTCCACTGGGATGCTCTTGAGAAGCCAGGATGGTAAGGCTTTATCTTGCTTACCTTGGAAATGTCTACAAAAAGTCCAAACATTAGTGGTCATCTGGTTTATCACATAATAAGTCAGTGAAAGTGAGGAAAACATTCAATGATATACATGGAAAGTCTCTGGAATGATGTGCTGAAATATATCAATGATGTTTATGTAATTCGTACGATGGACTGAGTAAAATTTTCTTGTCATTGATAAGATTTTGGTTCAGAGACAACTCCATAGATAGTGATTCCAAGAACAACAAAGATAGAATATCATTTTTAAATGCAATGATATTTGAGCACTACACTGAATTAACCTTCTTCTCTACTTGTAGTTTCTCAGTTATTTTTTTCAAAAATTGAAAGAAATAAACATATGTAGGAAGCTTCTTTATTCTCTTTTAAGCTGGAGGAATGAGTAATGGTGAAATATTCTAATCCTTTTCAAAAGCCTGAGAATACTGAAATAACAAAACATCCTATAGATCTCAGGAGCGTCATGGCAATGGCTGAAGGCAGAAACAGAACTACTGTTACCACGTTCATCCTCTTGGGATTCTCTGAATTTCCAAAGCTCACACTCGTCCTCTTTTCAATATTCCTAGGCATCTATCCTTCTGACAGTTTTCTGGAACCTAGGTCTTAGCATCTTGATCAAGATAGACTCTCATTTGCACACACCCATGTACTACTTCCTCAACAAACTAGCCTTCGTAGACATATGCTATGTGTCCTCCACGACTCCCAAGATGCTCTCAGACTTCTTCCAGGAGCGGAAATCCATCTCATTTGTGGGGTGTGCTGTGCAGTACTTCTTCTTCTCTAGCTTTGGTCTGATTGAAAGCTGTCTTCTCGTGTCCATGGCTTATGATCGGTACACTGCCATTTGTAACCCTCTACTTTACACAGCCATCATGTCCCCGGCCCTCTGTCTACAGCTGTTGATTGGATCGACCATAACTGGATCATTGGGCTCATTAACCCAGCTGTGTGGCTTACTTCAGCTTCAATTCTGTGGGCCAAATATCATTAACCATTTCTACTGTGACCTGCCCCAACTAGTGAACTTATCTTGTTCTGATACCTTTTATTTTGAGATTTTATTTGCTGTACTGACAGTGGTCTATGGACTGACCTCTGTCCTGGTTATCACAATATCCTATGGTTATATCGTTGCCACCATTCTGAAGATGAGTTCTGCTGAAGGCAGGTCCAAGGCTTTCAACACCTGTGCTTCTCACCTGACAGCAGTGTGTCTTTTCTATGGCTCAACCACCTTTGTGTATTTTTGCCCCAATTCTGATGATTCTGCCAGCCAAAGCAAGATAACTTCTGTTGTATATATTATAGTGATTCCCCTGTTAAACCCATTGATCTATAGTCTGAGAAATAAGGAAATCAAAGATGCCCTAATCAGATATAAGAGAAGGATTTTCTCCTGACAATATTATGCAAAGTTTTCATATTTTCTTCCAAAGTAAATAATAAGCAACATGAATCTGGGGTCTTAAAATATCTAGTTTAATTCCTTTATGACTTTGGTAAAATTATTTGCTAAGTCTGGCTAGATTTCATCTATTGTGTTTTTTTAATGAGAGTCTTACTGAGGAAATTTCTCTTCACCTTTTTTTCCAAAAAAGAATATTCTATAGTGTTTTCAGAGAACATGAGCACGGCAAACTAGACTCCCATTTCCAAATTTCTACACAAGTCGCTCAGTTGTATTAGTTATACTTTTCACAATATGTCAACTTCTCTTTGATTACATTCAATTTTTTTCCACTTCCAGTATTCTAGTTTCCCTGCCTGCTTATCTTCTCATCTTCACTTTGGTTTCCTGACATTTTTCAGATTGGCCTGCCTTAGATTCAAGACACAAACACATACAAAAATTTATGAAAAATGAAACTCATTACACTTTTAGTTTATTGTGTATCTGTATGTCAATAACTGTCTCCCCTGTCTACTCTGGGGTAGGATTAGGCTTTTTCATCCCCCTGAATTTAGGTTTGTTGTGTGAATGGACATGAAATATATCACTTCTGGGCCAACATTTTATCTTTGGGTTTTTATCCCTCTCATCTCTCAATGTTCTTATTAGTTGATGACTCAGTCCCAAGTTATATATGTATCATTATAAATAAATATTTTTTGAATTCAGATTGAGTGCCAGTATAATTAATAGGGATGTCTGCATAGGTAGTGGTGTCCTTTTGTAACAATTATTAAAATGTTAACATTCCTCTGTCTTTAAATCTTGGCAGTGAATATGTTATGAAAGTGTACTATTGACAAGTGAAGGATAGCAATTTTTGTTTGGAAAAATAAAGTTCAATTGTCCTTTGTGGTAGCTGAAAAGGGAAGTTTGAAAAGAAATGCTGAAAAAGTAAATTTTGGCTTTAGATCAAAAGTGTGACAATACGGGTTGGTTGCTACTGTATGCATTTAACATGATTCTACAAAAATGAGTTACTGTATATTCTTGAATAGATGCCAAACCAAGTATAAGCCGAGGTACCTAATTATTACCTGGGAAACCACAAAAACTGATGGACTCAAGTAGAAGCCTAGGGTGGGAAATACAGGATGTGAATTAACACAGAGACCAGAGGGGAGAGATGGAGGGCAGCCACAGACACATCCTTACCAGTTCAGTTGCCGGCGTAAGTGAATCACTATGGGTGCTTCTGGGAATTGGAGCCATCCACATCATAGGACAGCTCTGATTGGTTAGATGTGAGTAAAAAAACATTCAAAGCCCTGCCGTGTCACTAGGGTTTTGAATGAACAGCAGAGGAAAGGCAATCACCCCAGACACGTTACACCTTGCTGGGGTACCACTGACCCGTGTAACATTTTTTGTGCTGAAAAACTCGGCTTATACACGAGTATATATGGTAAGTCAGGAAACAAGTGATTAGTTTGTTGGTAAGACTACAAGAGAATAAAAATTTCCAGAAATCTGAGGATTTTCAAGTGCATGCAGGACATGAGCCTTGTCATTTCTAAGCCCCTGCGTTTTGTGAACATGAGAAGGACTCAGAGAAAACAAGTGGAACTCAGAATTGCAGGAGGGTCAAATGAAGGACACAGTCATCATAAGGCATTGTTAGTACCTCTGAACTGGAAGTGTCGTGCTTAGTAGATCTTTTAGTTGAACAAACGATTTTCATGGAAAGTCAAGTTAGGGAGGAAGGATGTGATTGTCTCATTGGAACCAGTGATGTCCAGTATCGTGCCCCTGATGGCCATGCTTATTGAACATGGAAGAGTGAGAAAAGTAACAACACGGCAACTATCTGATCACATGGAGCTGACCAAAGGAAGCTGAAGGATAGCACTGATCTCTCTATTTTCCATGGGCATCCTTCCCGAAATGCACTTGGTTTAGCTCCTTGGATGACAGTCCCATGGTATCGAGCAAGTCAGTGTCTGTTGCAGTGAAAAATTGGATTACACTAAAAAAATTATCTTATTTCCTTCAAGTCTTACACTTCTGCTTGCTCACTTTCACTACCAAGGATGATATTTACCATTCATAAAGCATTGTCTTAGATTCTGCTTTCTGGGAAACCCAGGTTCAATCAGACTAAGACAGGTGACACTAACACCTGGCATGCAGATGTATCAACGTTACTGTGGTTAAGGTAAATAAGGTTTCTGTGTAAATAAGGTAAAGGAGGTACACAGTAATTTGTAATAATGGAAACTGTTGTCCACACAATGACACTTAGAAATGTGTGAGGGAACATTTGCTAATGACAATGGAAATATTAATAAAATGAAAATAGCAGGCTCTGGGTAGACAATTCCCACCTCAGACTATCCTGAGAAAGCTAGATGACCCCATGGCAGTCACTCAGGGAACTTTTATCTCCTGCGACTGTGGGGAGAACTCTCCTGACAACAGCACAATGTCAAGAACAGCAGAGTTGCAGCCAAGATTGAATGGACAGCTTGGGAATGTCTCCTCTATCTCTATCAGGTTCCTTAAAAAAGAATGGAGCCCCAGAACGTGGGGTGGGGGGTTTGTTTATATGAACCTGAAGAACCTAACTCCTACATTCCCTAGAAATTTCTTTCAGAAAGGGATCAGTCTTTTTAAAAGAGTGCAGTTCCTACTGGTTTCAATAGCTTCAACTGAGCTAACTGCCCAGTAAGAACCCAAGATAAACCCTCCCTGCTTACTGTTTGCAGGTTAATAAACAAGATAAGGTTTGGTAAATCCCAAGTGAGGAAATGAAAAGGGGCTCTGGGAGAAAACAGCTTACTTGGAAAACATATTCCAAGAGAAATAAATATTGGAGATGCTGGAGCAGGACAAATCAGAAAAACAACCCCACTGTTGTCAAGTTGATGTCCAACCATAGCAACCAGTGGATTTGCTTCCATCTGGTTTCTAAGGCTATGCTCTTTGCAGAAGCAGATTTTCACATTTTTCCCTCAAGGGAAGTCTTTACAGGAGTAAGAAGGTCAGACTTTCTTTGGAGGAGCGCCTGGTAGTTTTGAACTGCTGACCCTGCAGTTAGCCGCCCACTGCATAACAACTACACCCAAGGCCCTGCCATTTGGGGTAACAGCCCAGCCGCAGAGCCAGGGTTGGTTGTCTGTGAAGTGCTGTGCAGTGAGTTCCACCTCGAGACTCTGTACAACAGAACTGAACACAGCCTGCTCCTTCGGCATCCCTACAGTTTTTGGTTGTGATGAAATTATGCATCACTAAAGGCTCCAAGGCCATTTCATTTTTACTTTGCCTCCTTTTTTATTTTTGAAGCCACTCAGACCACTAAAGAGATGTTAGGGTTAAGAAATCAGGAGTGATTAAAAAAAAAGAAATATAGTACGCACAAACATTGAGCCCATCTAAAGAAATGAAATCAACAACCTAACAACACAGTCCCTGTGGGGTAGTGATTATGGCTGGGCTTCTGTGCTAGTTAAGGCTTATTGTGCCAAGCTGGCCAATAAACACATGGGATTAATTAAAGGGTGGGGCAATAAACAGCTAAGTGAGCCTCGCCTGTCTTGTTCGCTGTCTCTCTTGTTCTCTGATGGTTAGACGAGTGTGTGGCTGCATTAGCTATTTCTTTGCATCAGTTGGCAAGGCTCAGTTCCTGTGAAACATCCCTGAGTAGAAGCCACATGGACCTACCTTGATGTGGCCCTGGGTGCTGGAGCAGCCATGTAGAGACCCTGCCAGTGCTGAGATGCTTACAACACGCTCATTGATTCAGCTTTCCTCCTATATTTGGCATGGTTGGTTGTGCTTTGTGAGTTTGAGGATGACTTTGTAGGTATGGGTTGGACATATAGGCTAATGTCAGACTTTGGGGCTTGGACAGCACTGGGTTGGGATGCTCTCTTAATGTATAGTCACCTTTTATATAAAACTCTCTCTTAAATACATATGAGTTTCTGTGGATTTGTTTCTCTAGTCTATGACACTAACACAGCTGTAACTGTAATGTCAGCAGTTGAGATCTACCAGCCGCCTCCCAAACGAAAGATGAGTTTTTAAATTTCCATGAACAGTTACAGTCTCGCAGACCCACTAGGTCAGTTCTGTCTTGTCCTATCAAGTCACTATGAATTGGAATCGATTCTATGGCAGTGAGGATTTTATTTTTGTTTTTCTTCTGTGGTATCAGTGACAATCTGAAAGAGGAAGTGTTCTATTCCCATAAAGTGTCAGTCTCAGAAACCCAGAAGGACAGTTCTGTCCAATAGGGTCACTATGAGTCAATCGAATGGCAGTGAATTCAGTTGTGGTTTGCCATCCCACCTCCAATATTTACTGCCATCTGGTGGATACATGTATAACATGTGAGTCTTAAGAAATGGGCCCAACCCAGCAACCTCTGTACCAGAGACCCCTCAGGACACCTGTATCCACTAATACTATCAACATTCACATTGCCTCAGAATCATTTCATTCCAAATGATTTTCATTACTGAAAACATCTAGTTTGGCAAAAAACAAATCAAAGCATAAATATTTTGTCTCAAACAAAATTCAAATTCAGGGCCATAAAGTTGATTCTGGCTCAGAGTCATCTGAATAGCAAGAAGAGTTGCCCTTTTGGCTTCCCAGAACTTTACAGGAGTAGAACGCTTCCTCATTCACGCAGGGAGCAGCTGGTGGTTTTGAATTGCTGACCTTGAGGTTAGCAGTCCAACATATAACCCACGGCACCACCAGGGTTCCTGTCTAGAAAGAGTGAGATGTAGAAGGTGTTTGAGTCACAGAGACCCTCACACATGAGGCCATTTCACTATTCGGAGAGTAGATGGTGCACTTTCTTTCTTAGGCTCTTTGGCATTGCCGCCAGAGCAGCAGCAACACAGGCAAAGATACAGGAAATGATTGGACCACCTGTGGAAGCCCCTGCAGGAGAACCTGCACATGAGCACTCTTATAGCTGCTCGCTCTTTTTTCTAAGAACTAAAACCACTCAACATTTTGTCTGGATTCAAAATAATCCTGTTTATGTGGTGAAGTGACATTGTCTAGCGTGACTCTTCTGACCCCAGTATTGACACCGCGGATCCATAGAATGAATGGGAACAAGCAAAACATGATGTTGTTGCTGTTAGGTGCCATGGAGTCAGTTCTGACCCGCAGTGACCCACAGCACAGCAGAATGAAACATTGCCCTGTCACAGTTGTTCCTCTGCTTGAGCCCATGGTTGCAGCCACTGTGTCAATCCATCTCCTTAGGGGCCTTTCTCTTTTTCACGGCCCCTCTACTTTGCCGAACATGATTTCCTTCCCCAAGGACAGGGCTCCCCTGAAAACATGTGTAAACTGAAGTCTCCCCATTCTCACTTCTGGGAGCCTGGCTGCATTTCTTCCAGGCCCATTAGCAGTCCATACTACATCCAATCTGCTTCTCAGGCACCTAAGTTGAAATGCATCAATTCTCCTTTGGTCTCATTTATTCAATGTGAAAGTTTCACATGCATATGAAGTAACTGAAATCACTATGGCTTGGGTCAAGTGCATCTTAATCCTCAAAGTAGCATCCTTGCTCGTCCACACTCTAAAGAGGTCTTATGCAGGAGCTTATCCAAGGCGATGTTTTCTTTGATGTTCTGACTACTGTTTTCAGTCGATCCAAACAAGAAAAAATCCTTAAGGCCTTAAATATTATTTGCACTGATGATGCTGGTACCTATTGGACAAGTGGTGAGGATTTGGGTCTTCTTGACATTGAGTTCTAATACTCATTGAAGAGCACAATCCTTGATCTTCATCAGCATGTGCGTCAAGTCCTCCTCATGTTCAGCCAGCTAGGTTTTCATCTGCAAATCTCAGGTTGCTAATAAGCCTCCCTCTCATTCGTCACATCATCCAGCTTCTCTGAGTATTTGCTCCCCATACAAATTGAATACGTATGGTGAAAAGCTAGAACCCTGAGGTGCACCTTTCTTGATTTTAGACCATGCAAGACTCCCTTGTTCTCTTTGCACAGCTGCCTCTTGATTCATGTATCAGCTCTTAATGAGCACCATGAACTGTTCTGAAATTCTCATTCCTCCTAAGTTTACCCACAGTTTGTTGTGATCCACACACAAATTCCTTAACATAGTCAACAACCAAAAGTAAACATGTTCCTAGTGTTCTTGGCTTGAGCCAAAATTCATCTGACAGCAGCTTTGATATCCCCTGATTTTTGCCCTCTTCTGGATCTGGCCTGAACCTCTGGCAGCTCCCTGTCAATGTATTGCTGCAGCCATTGTTGGATGATCTGCAGAAATTTTTCAATCAATTTATTAAATATTCTCCACAAATATTTTGAACAGTTTTGTTAGATTCCTTTCTACATAGTGCATGATTTTGTGATGTTACCATAAAAGAAGGTTTTTACTGTGCTTTTTGTTTTGAGTATTTAAGAAAATCTAGTTGATTATTGCCTTCAAAGTCACTGTAAAGAAGTCAATCTGACTTATAACCACCTGTTTGTCTGGGGAGGCTAGTGAAACAAATTCAGAGACACTAAAATGTGTGCAATAGAGAATTTTATATCATAGAGTAACTGTATATTACGAAAACATCCCAGCGCAGTTCTAGATCAAGTCCATAAATCCAATATTGGTCCATATGTCCCATGCCAGTCAATAATATCCTCTTCAGACTCACACAATACACATGCGATGATGCCAAAGGCAGGAAGATCACAGGCCAGTAGGTGCAAAGTCTTGTGGCTGTTGTGGTCGTGGAAGTATCTCAGCATTGGCGTGGGTCTCCCTGTGTGCTTGGCTTCCAGCTCCAGGGCTCTGGTTCCACCAGGGATCTCCATGTTGCTCATTAGAAGGAAGACAAGCAGAGTGTGTGTGTCTTTCCTCCAGGAAGGAAAACAGGAGTTTCCAGAAGCCTCATTGGCTATGAGCCCTTGACAGACTAGACTCCACCCCTTTGCAAGTTGACAGAATATGTAACTGCCACACCACCCCTGTAGGCTGATGCTATAAATCTTTACAGAACCAGAAAGCTTCGTCTTTTAAAATCCCAAAACCATGCTACTCTTGCTGATTATCTCTTTTATTTTAATTTTCTCTTTATACAGAATCATATAATCTATGAATAATGACAACATTGGTTCTCTATTCCTAAGGATTTTATTGTACTTGTGTACCTTGTTGGCTGTGACCCACCATGTAGTGCAGAATAACAGGGAAGACAGCCAGGATTTCAATCACAAGGAAATCTTTCATTACGTCACCATGAATGACTCGGCTAATGTAGAATTTTGCAGTCAAGCTCTATCATGTGAAGACATTTTTCTTCCTTCCCTAAGTTTATGAAAGTATTAGAATCTTTCATGACCATGGATGCTATGAACTTTTGGGGGCTATATTTTTCGTGGTCTTGGTGAATTTATTTATGAATGAGACTAATTTGTTGATTTCCTTTTTGAGGGTTTCAATTTTAGGTTTAATAGCATAATAATGCCCCAAGCTGTCAGTTTTAAGTGCTCCTTCAGCTCTCGTCTGTGACAAAGTTTTTAGATGACTACAATTAGTTATTCCTAGCCACTACTGTAACTGAAGTGCTTTTGTGGTATGATATTAGAATTATTTACTAATTACTGTTTAAGTTTTCACTAGAAAGACCAGGCTGTCTACTCCTATAGAGAGTCATAGTCTCAGAAACTCATAGGGACAATTCTATCCTGTCCTAGAGGGTCATATGGACTCATTGACATCGTTTGTTTTTTAGGTTTACATTTTCACTGTCCTAATAAATCATTTTTGGTAATTTATATTTTCTTAGTACTTAAAAAATTCCTGATGTCATGTTTCATTTCTTTTTAAAAATCATTTTATTGGGGCTCTCACACCTCATAACATCCATAGAACAATTGCATCAAGCATATTTGTACATATGTTGCCATCATCATTTCCAAAACATTTTCTACTTGAGCCCTTGGTATAAGCTTCTCTTTTTCCCCTTCATCCCCTGATTTCCCATCTTCATGAATCCTTGATCCATTATATGCTGTTATCATTATTTCATATCTTACAATGTTCATGGTCTCCCTTCTTCCACATTTGTGTTATTCATCCCCTTGGGGGAGGAGGGGCTATATATCCAATCTTGTTAATGATTTCCCCATTTCTCCCTCTTCCCTCTAACCAATGATCCTCCTCCCCTCTTGATTTTGCTATTCCCACACCTGTTCATGGGGGAATTATCTGTCCTGAATTCCATGTGTCCAGAGCTCTTATATGTAAAAGTGTGTTTCTCCAAACTAGCCAGATTTGTAAGGTAAACCTGGGTCATTGTAGTGGGGGGGGCGGGGGAGGGAGCATTTAAGAACTAGAGGAATGATATGTGATTCATTGGTGCTATACTACTCTTTAGTTGAATCATCCCTTCCTTATAACCCTTCCATGGAGTGAATATCCAATTGTCTACAGATGGACTTTCGGTCTCCACCCCAGCCCCCCTCGCTCAAATTGATTAGTTGTTTGTTTTGGATCTTTTGATACCTGATCCTGTGGATCCCCTGATCACACAGCCTGGTGTGCTTCTTCCATGTGAGCTATTTGCTTCCTGCTAGATGTCTGCTTGTTAAACCTCAAGCCTTTAAGATTCCTGATGCTATATGTTTTGATAGCTTGGCACCTTCTGCTCTCCTCATCATGGTTGCTTATACAACTATTTTGTTTTCAGTGATTGTGTTCAGAAAGTATGTCTCAAAGTGTGCCAGGTTATCAGAACAAAATGTTCTTGGGTTAAGGGAGGCCTGAGGAGAGGCCCAAAGTTCATCTGCTTTCTTAATATGTCACATAAATATATGTACTTTGGCCTCTATGCCTTTCATTATAAATTACTAAATTAGATATATACATAACTATACCTCTACTCCTATAAACAGTTTTTGCCTCCTATTTCTGTCCTCTATTTCCTTTTACCTTCTTTCTATCCCACTATCATGCTCACCCTCCATTCAGCTCTCAGCATTTCCTCTCAGACACATTGCTCTTGTTCAAACCCCACCAGACATTATATGCCCTCCTTGCCACCAACTTTAGATCTCAGTTGTTCCCTTGTCTGTGAGTTTATTGCTTCCCCACTCCCCCTCCCCACCCCTCCACTCCCTTGTCCCCCAAGAACGTCAGGTCGCATTGTTTTCTCCTCAAGATTGTTCATTCTGCCTTTCTTGTATAGATGGACTTAGGGTGGGAAAAAAACTCCAAGCAAAGAAAAACAAAACAATATAACAAATGTGCTGACCCTTATGTCGGCTTTCTGATCAAGTCTGATGAGGTTCCAAGTCCTTTATACAAGTCACAAGTCTATTTTCAGGATTCCCAGGGGACTTGGTTACTTTGCTCACCTTGCTGCCCTGTTGCGCTCCCTTTGCATCTCACCCTGCTCTGCATGGGGCAGACAGGGAACACTTTCCGCACAGTATCTCCAGTGCTGTTTACTGTAGTGTTATAGGTCAGTGAGGGAACGCTGTGTTTCATTGTGTGGCCGGTTCTACTCTCCTCTCTGTACATTCGCTTAACAGGGATGTTATCTACTGGGCTTGGAGGGTCATGATGAGGTTCTCTCTCCCTCTTAGTTTGCTCCCTTGTGGTCTGCACAGACCTGCCTATCTCCCTGGGCTCTCTATTCAGTTCTGACCTCTGTATTGCTTTCTTCTAGGAGGGGAGTCAACATAGCTCAGCGAGGGCCTGGCCCTGTTGTCTCTCTGTCAGTTTGCTGCTTCATGACCATGTATTGCCTATAAGGCTTGCTGCTCTGGGACGGGGTCTGGTCCCTCTCTCCTATTCCTGTGGAGACATAAACAATACCCTCCCATGGGTGTATTAGTGCCCTGATCCCCATCAACCTTGTTCCCCCCCTTATATTCTATGGAATTCTCTCACCATTTGCTTTTATGTTACTGAAATAATCCAATGTATTTCCATACACACACACACACACACACACACAGATATGTATGTGGGTCATCAGTAAGATTCTCCACCTACATGGACCCATTATTATAGATCCCTGAGTTCTACTTCCTTGAATGTTTCCTTCATTTTTACTGACTTTCTATTTAATAGACATGATATCCTTTGCAATGTTTGAGCTTTCTTATAGAAATGGCAAAGATAAGCAAAATATAATAAGGTAGAATTGACAAAGTTTCTTCCAAAATGTGCCCAAACATACCATAAAAATATTGCAGGACTGAGCAATATTTGATTCTGTTATACATTGGCTTGAAGACAAAAAGGTTACATAAGCAAAAGTGGTGAAGAAAGCATATGGTGTCTGGCTACTAAAATATATATTGTCTGTGATCTAAAGGTTTGAAGTTAAACAAGCAGCCATGTAACTGGGAAGAAACAAAGCCCACATAGAATCACACTAACTGTGTGATCATGAGGTGTCATGGGATCAGGTGTCAGGCATCAGAAGACTCAAAACAAACAATCATATTGATGTGAAAGAGGGGCGCAGAATGGAGACCCAAAGCCCATCTGTAGACAACCGGTTTCTTTAACACTCAACCCCATCACTATCATGACCCCAAGTCTACCTTACAGATCTGGCTATCTAGACCATACACACTGGTACAGATAAGAGCTCTCAACACACGGAATCCAGGGCAGATAAACCCCTTAGGAAAAAATAATGGGAGTAGTGACACCATGAGGGAACGGGGAAGGTGGGGGGAGAAAAATGGGGGATGGATCATAATGATCGATATATCTACCCACTCCCTAGATTGACAAACAGCAGAAACATGGGGGAAAAGAGACAGTCATTAGTTTAAGATATGAAAATAATTGATAAATTATCAAATGTTCATTGGGGGTGTAGGGAAGTGAGGTGATACCAAGGGCTAAAATAGAAAGTAAATGCTTTGAAAGGATGATGGCAACATATGTACAAATGTGATTCACACAATGGATGTACGGGCTCTTGTATGAGCTGCAAGAGCCCCCAATAAAATGATTTTAAGAATCTAGGTAGTGGATGTGAAAAATCTGTTATTGCACAATGAAAGATAGAAATTCAAATTTGGCAAAATAAAGTAGTTGGAACAACTATCACTTGTAGTATCTTGAAAAGGAGGTTGTCTAAGCAATTCTGTAAAGTAAATTTTGTATTGACATTAAAAACGAGAAAATAGAGTTGGATGCTGTTGGATACATTTAACAAAGTTCTAGAGGGAAGGAGTCAGTCACAAAGCAACTGGTAAGCTTGCAAGCAAAAATGGAAACTATTAAAAAATCAAGAAATTTTCAGAGTTAGAACATGAAAAATTGTGGTCACTTCTATGTTGCTAGAACTTCTAAAATTTTGAAGGACTCAGAGCAAAGAGGTCAATTAAACGTAGCATTGAAGCAGGGATCAAATCAAGAATGTGACCATTATACTTCATTGCTTAGATCTCTAGTGAGCTGAAGGTGATGTTAAATAAACTCACTGACATTGAGTCAGTGCTGAGTCATCACAGGCAAAAAGCACAGGGAAAACTGTCCTTGTGGGTTTCTCAGACAGCAGCTCTATACTAGAGTAGGACGCCTCAGCTTTCTCCCTTGGAGTAGATGCTATTTTACTTTCTTGTCTTGAACTGCCCCTTGAAATTTTCAGTTCAGCTTTTTTATTTCATCATATCTTTTTCATATGTACTTTGATCTTTTAAATATTTCCTTTCTTTTGAATAACTTTTTGTCCATACATCCATCCAGTGGGTCAAACACATTTGTACACTTGTTCCATAATCATTCTCCAAACATTTTCCTTTTAGTTGAGTCTTTTGTATCAGCCCCTTGCTTTTCCCCTTCATCCCTGCAACTCCTCCTTCATTAAGCCTTTATAAGTTATAAATTATTATCATTTTCCTGTCTTATGCTGTCCTACATCTCCCATTACCCACTTTTCTTTTGTCCATCCCCCAAGGAGGGTATAATAAGTAGATCTTTGTGATCAGTTCCCCCTTTCTACCTCACTTCTTTCTCACCACTGGTCCTGAGGGATTCATCTGTCCTGGATTCCCTGTGTTTCCAGTTCCTATCTGTAACAGTGTACATCCTCAGCTCTAGCCAGATTTGTAGGGTAGAATTGTTATCATGATATTGGGCGGGGGTGGAGGAAGGAAGCATTAAAGAACTAAAGTAAAGTTGTATCTTTCATCTTTGCTACACTGCACCCTGCTGGTTCATCTCTGTAAGGGGATGTCCAGTTGCCTACAGTTGGGCTTTGGTCCTCACTCAACAATCTGCCTCAATCACAGTGATATGCTTTTTGTTCTTTGATGTCTGATACCTGATCCCATTGACTCCTCATGATCATACAGGCTGCTGTGCTTCTTCCATGTGGACTTTGTTGTTTCTCAACTAGGTGTCTGCTTGTTTAAACCTGTAAAGCCCCAGATTCTATATCTTTTGATAGCCAGGCTCCATCAGCTTTCTTTACATTTATTTATGCACCTGCGTTGTGTTCATTGATTGTGCCGGGAAGGTGAGCATCACAGAGTGCCAGTTTAAGAACAAATTGTTTTTTCATTGAGGGAGGACTTGAGTGAAGACCCAATGTTCATCTGCTACCTTAATACTAAACCCATAAGTATATGCACATGGTTCTATTTATCCATCAACATGTATAAATATCTAATATGAATGATATTCTTTATGTCCTCTGACAGCCCATCAGATCTTCTGTCATTAGTATCCAGTGAAACAAATCCGTTCTTGCCATTTATTTTGTAATTAAGGTAGAATAGATTTAAGCTCATATTTTGGCTCTCATGGACTTGTTTTAACCTATACTTACAAATCAGCAATTGATGATCTGTTCCACAGTCAGCATCTTGCCTGGCTTTAGCTGCTGCTACTGAGCTTCTCCATCATCTCTTCTCACACGTGAAGACAATTTGAGATCTGTGTATGCCAACTGGAGAAGTCCATGTGTATAGTCACCTTCTGTGTTGTTGAGAAACAACATTTTTGAAAATGAAGTCCTTAATCGTGAAAAATCCTATCATGTGATCTCCAGTTTCATTTCCATAGGAAGACGATGTTTTCCACGTCTCTTCTTTCCTCTTTGTTTCCAACTTTTGCATTCTAATCACTAATAATTAGCAAAGCACTGAACGTTTGATTGAATGTTTGATTAATCTCAGTGTGAAGACAGTGGTAGAATTCTTCAATTGCTTTCTCACTAGTTTTTGTGGTTGGTGCATAAGTTTGAATAGTTGTGTTGATGGGATTTCCTTGAAAGCAGTTAGATATAATCCTATGATAGACAACATTGTACTTAAAACTAATTTTGCAAATTTTTTTCTGACAATTAATCCAAGGCCTTTACTCTTGATTGTGTCATTCCTGGCATAGTAAGTCTACATGAACTTGAAAACACTCAGATTTCTGGGAATTTTTATTCTCTTGTGGTCTTACCGACAAACTGACCAGTTGTTTTGTGACTTAGCTCTTTTTTGTAGAATCGCGTTAAATGCATCCAGTAGCAACCAACCCATGCTGCAGACATTCTACCTTCATACTTTTACCCTAAAGCTGAATTTTACTTTTCAGCATTACTTATAGAACCTCCCATTTGATCTACCATAAGGGATAATTGAAACAAATGCTTTATTTTGCCAAAAAAAATTGCTATCCTCAACTTTTCAATAGCACACTGTGTTTACACATTCACTACCTAAATTAAAAGACAGAGGAATGCTAACATTTTTATAATTTTTGCAAAAGGACACCTATATAGATATCCATAATAGTTTTATTGGCAATCAATCCAAGTGCAAAAATATGTATTGATAATAATACATTATCTATCTTGGGACGGAGTCATTAACTAATGAGAACATTGACAGATGAGCAGGGATAAAAACCCAAAGATAAACTGTTGGCTAAAGAATGATATATTTCATATCCATTTATGTTTCATTTGCCAGAAAAAGTCACAAAATAACGCCTAAATTCAGGGGGATGAAGAATTCTAATGCTCCCCCAGAGGAGAAAGGAGAGACAGCTATTGAGATACAGATACACAATAAACAAAAAGGGTAATGAGGTTCATTTTTCATCCATGGTTGTGTGTGTTTCTGTCTTGAACCTTAAGGCAGTCTGAACTCAAAACCATCAGGAAATCAAAGTAAAGATGAGAAGATAATCATTAGGGAAACTAGAATACTGGAAATGAAAAAAACAATGCAATGAAAGAGAATGCTGACACACTGTGAAAAGTATAACTAATACCACTGAGTGACTTGTGTAGAAATTTGGAAATTGGAGTCCAGTTAGCTGTGCTCATGTTCGTTGACAACAAAATTAAATATTCTTTTGGGGGTAAAAACACGTAAAAAGAAATTTCCTCAGTAAGACTCTCATTAAAAAATACCATAGATGAAAATCTAGCCAGATGTAGCAAATAGTCTTACCAACCTTACAAAGGCATTCCACAAGATATTTTCAAGACCCCAAATTCATGTTGCTTATTACTTATTTTGAAATAAAATACACAGACTTTGCACACTATTGTCAGGAGAAAATCTTTCTCTTACATCTGATTAGGGCATCTTTGATTTCCTTATTTCTCAGACTATAGATCAATGGATTTAACATGGGAATCACTATAGTGTAGACAACAGAGACCAGCTTACTTTGGCTAAGAGAATCATCAGAATTGGGGCATAAATATACAAAGGTGCCTGAGCCATAGAAAAGACTCACTGCTGTCAGGTGAGAAGCACAGGTGTTGAAAGCCTTGGACCTGCCTTCAGCAGAACTCGTCTTCAGAATGGTGGCAACGATATAACCATAGGATGTTGTGATAACCAGGACAGAGGCCAGTGCATAGATCACTGTCAGCAAGGAAAATAAAACATCCATGTAAAAGGTGTCAGAACAAGATAAGTTCACTAGTTGTGGCAGGTCACAGTAGAAATGGTTAATGATATTTGGCCCACAGAATTGAAGCTGAAGTAAGCCACACAGCTGGGTTAATGAGCCCAATGATCCAATTACGGTCGATCCAATCAACAGCTGTAGACAGAGGGTCGGGGACATGATGGCTGTGTAAAGCAGAGGGTTACAAATGGCAGCATATCGATCATAAGCCATGGACACGAGAAGACAGCTTTCAATCAGAGCAAAGCTAGAGCAGAAGAAGTACTGCACAGCACACCCCACAAAGGTGATGGATTTCTGCTCCTGGAAGAAGTCTGAGAGCATCTTGGGAGTCGTGGAGGACACATAGCATATGTCTATGAAGGCTAGTTTGTTGAGGAAGTAATACATGGGTGTGTGCAGATGAGAGT
Source organism: Tenrec ecaudatus (assembly GCF_050624435.1). Taxonomy (NCBI): domain Eukaryota; kingdom Metazoa; phylum Chordata; class Mammalia; order Afrosoricida; family Tenrecidae; genus Tenrec; species Tenrec ecaudatus. The sequence goes on from NC_134533.1 coordinate 14,993,037, forward strand.
CTATCTTGATCAAGATGCTAAGACCTAGGTTCCAGAAAACTGTCAGAAGGTAGATGCCTAGGAATATTGAAAAGAGGACGAGTGTGAGCTTTGGAAATTCAGAGAATCCCAAGAGGATGAACGTGGTAACAGTAGTTCTGTTTCTGCCTTCTGCCATTGTCATGACGCTCCTGAGATCTATAGGATCTTTGTTATCTTGGTATTCTCAGGCTTTTGAAAAGTAATAGAATATTTAACCATTACTCGTTCCTCCAGCCTAAATGAGAAGAAAGAAGCTTCTTACATATATTTACATATTACATTTTTGTGGAAAATGACTTAGAACATACAAACAGAGAACAATGTTCATTCAGTGTAGTGCTCAACTTTCCTTCCTTTTAGCAATGATAATATATCTTTGTTGTTCTTGGAATTACTATCTATGGAGTTGGCTCTGATCCCCAAATTTATGTATGACAAGAAAATTTTACTCAGTCGATCATTGATATGTGTTGATATGTGTGAGCACATCATTGCAGAGACTTTCCATTTATAGCATTATAGCATTATAGCATTATAGCATTGAATGTTTCCCTCATGTCACTGACTTTCTATTTTATAACATGATACCCTCTTGTAATGATTGGGCTTTTTACTAGACATTTCCAAGGTACGCAAGATAAAACCTTACCATCCTTGCTTCTCAGGAGCATCCCTGTCAAATTATTTCCAACATTCATTTGCTCATTCTTCTTGAATCCCTGGGGATGTTCAATGATCTTTGTCAACAGCACACTTCACGTTCACCAGTTTGCCTTCTTTTTCATGGTCTATCTCTTTACTGAATAGGAGGAGATTAAAAAGACCAGAGCTGGGCAACATTTACCGTCACTCTCAAGGAGAAATCTTGGCCCTTTACAAACTTTAATCATATCTCTTGCAAAAGATTATCGAAATGAACATCCAAAAGTCATGGAGCACTGCCACTATCTTTTCATTTCATTTTCCATGCTTTTTGAAGCCCCTTGAATTATAGGGAAATGATATATTAAACATAATATATTAAAAATAGTATGCCTGTTAAGGAGGAATACATTCAGATGGGGATCAACATTAAACCTCTGCAAGAATTCAAAATTTGAAAAATGAAGTTACATACCCTGATGAATTGATATGGAGCACAAGCTACCCAGATGCAAAACAAAACTACTGTATTTAATACTTTAGTATTACGGTCAGATATGTGATTTTTTGGTCATTTTTTAAAGCAAAATATGTAACTCACATTAGCACTGGTTGGTAATAGGATTCAGAAATTTCAGAAAAGAGTGAGTCGGTTTTTAGTATTAGAGATCCTTGACAAACAAGGTGACTCTGGCCATAAATTATTTCATAGACCTCAGAGATCTAGAATAGTGGGCCAATCAAGGTGGAAAATCTAATAAAAGAACCTGGCAGCCCAGGTGGTAGCCTATAGCTGTACTGGATTATATAGTAACATAACTCAATGGTGACGTAGCCATTATCCCATAGAGCATCAGAAAATCTAGCTACAAGACTCTGTTTTGTTAGAAAAATGAAGTTGATATGAACTGCCCAATGTATTTCTACATACACCTTCTTCACACTCTTCAGAATGCCTGTTAGGCACAGTTCAATTGCACACTCCCTAGTAGGGAGTCCTGGTGGTGCAGGGCTTACATGTTAGGCTCCTGACCTAACAGTCAGCAGTGCAATCTCACTGGAAGCTCTGTGGGGGAAGATCTGTCCTGAGGGTCATTGTGAGTCAGATTTGACTCAGTGGGAGTGAGAGTGAATGCAAAAGAGACCAATTCACTCCACAAGGGAGCACTACACACTCCTGCACCTTTCTGAAGCGGTTTTCAAATTATCCTGATTTTCTGGCGGCGTAGGTTGAGACTGGGGAAGCAGGCAACAACCTGTCTTGATCCTTGGGAAAAGATGACCCATTCCAATCTCTGTAACTAATGCACTGGTGGGTTTTCACATGGCTTGAAGTAATAACACTTTGGTGGTAATAAATAAAAAATTTCATTTATAATTTTTCTCACCTTCATGATTTTAATAGACTTGAATGAATATGATCAAATATTTTTTTCTGAAAATATACACAAATCACATATTTGAAATAAAATATGTGAGACTACTCTTTTTTCTTTTTCATTAAAACCTTATGGAAGATATCCAAAGATACATGAAGACTAAGTGATGGTGGAGACACCACCTCCAGGAAGAAGATTCATCAGTTTCAAGTTATCCAGCAGGGTAGCTGTGAGTTATGATCTAGGGCAACCCCACCACATATCAGGCTCCTGCTGAATGGTTATTACAGAAAGATTCCATGATTCTATTTTTGTTGTTGTTAGCTGAAGGCAATTTGGTAGGTCACTGCAAGTTAAAATTACCAAAATAGGCAAACCTTTAGAAAATGGTCCCACATAGCATGTCCTCAGTACATTTCCAACCCTCCATCTCCACTCCACAAGCTGCCTAATGCTGCCGTTCTAAGAAAGAGCACTTATGATTAGCTGAAAGACCTTGGTTTTTGTTAATAAACAAGTACTTTCATGAGAAATGCAATGTTTAAAAAGAAAGAAGAAGACTAGGTTTCAGACAAATGAAGGATGTAAATAATGGGCTAGGGTCAAAATATTGTTTCTTAAAGGTCATGGCTGAGTTAGGAAAGCAAAACACTGAGAGGAGGGGGAACTACAAATAAACAAACCTGTTGCCATCAACTTGATTCCAACTCATGGTAACCCCGTGTGGTACACAGTAGAATTTCCCCTTAGGGCTTTCTTGGCTATAATATTTTTGAAAATAGTCCATCAGCTTTTGTTCTGCAGTACTGCTCGTTGCATTCAAACCATCAGCCTTTGGGTTAGTAATTAGTCACAAGTCAAATGGAACAGGAAAGTGCCAATGGTGGACTAGAGTCACCAGACATAATCTGCTCAGGGTATTCCTGCCAAATTACATATTGAAATACTCCTGAACAGCCAAGGTAAATCTGGAAGGACTATAATCTATTGACTTCTTTCGATTTCGTCTCACAGCCTCCCCCTTGGTCCTGGAGAGACTACAGCATCCTTATAGCAGAGGCCCTTTTAACTGCTTCTAGTGAATTTAAATGTTTCCAGTGGAGAAACGGAGACAATTAACAGAAGTCAAATGTTTCCATTAATTATTCTCTAGGGTTTGGGGTAGAGCCAAATAGCGCTAATGTAATCAGCTCAATCCGTGAACCTAATTCTCAGTCCTATTTGGACACCCATGATTTAATTGATACGTATTATTTTTAATCAGACCCTGTTTTAAGCCCTCCACATGTGTTAATTTCATGCTCTCCACAGTCTGGGTGCGGGCTTGTTATTGTTCTATCTGACAAATCAAAATCTGAGAAACATAGAAGTTAAAATTTCCAAGGCCACCCGACTAAATGGGTGAGTTAGTCAACCTTCTTGCTCCAAAGTCTAGCTGTGGTCTGTGACTCTGGTGTACGCCTCTAACTCTGATATGTGAACAAATCTACTCTAAAGTCTTTCAGACTTTGAAACAAGACAGACTTTTGGGATTTTCAAGGAAAAAATGTCTCTAATTTTACAGTCAGGTCAATGTTGAGTTCATACGCATTAACTCATTAAAAATAAACTCACTGGCATTGAGTCACTTCTGACTCATCGTGATACTACGGGACAGAGTAGAATGGCCCTTGCAGGTTTCTGAGACCGTAGTTCTTTACAGGAGTGGGCAGCCTTGTCTTTCTTCCACGTAATTCTGGCACATCTTTGTTCTTCTTGTTAGGTGCCCTCCATTCTGACGCAGAGCGACCCAATGAACTACCAGAAGCACTGCCCTGTGTCATAGCCTCTAAATGGTTACTACTTTTCAGCCTATAATTGCAATTCTGGTATAAACTTGATTGAGTGCCTTCACATTTTTGATAACCCTCTACTTTCCTTTTGGCTTAAAATAACAGATTATGATGATGTTCCCAAATTCTGAGAGGTGTCCGGGCTCAGCTGGGTGGTTCTTTTTTCCATTTTAAATATCATTTTCTTGTGGGCTCTTACTGCTCCAGCAACACAACATACATCAATTCTCTCAAGCATATTTGTACATATGTTGCCATCATCATTTCCAAATCATTTTCTACTTCAGGCAACCATCTGCTTTTGCAAACACGGTGTTTTCCTCTAGGGAGTGGTCTCTCTGGGAGACGAGTCCAAAGCATCGGAGCTGCAGCTTTGCCGCTCTCACTTCTCAGGAGCATTCTGGTTGTTCTTTCCCGGAGAGGTGTCTTCATTCGGACAGTCAATGATAGGTTCACTATTCTTTGGCAACACCCTAATTCAAAGGTACTATTGTTCTCCTTCACCATCCTCCAGATTTTATATGCATATGAGATGATGGAAAATATGATGGCTCTAACAGTCAAATGGACCTTAGTCCTCAAAGGAACATCTTTCCTTTTGAACCATTTAAAAAGGCCTGCTGTAGCAGGCTTAACCAGAGGAATACATCCTTTGATTCTTTGTCCACTGCTTCCATGGACATAGATTGTATATCAGGTAAAATGAAATCCTTGAAAACGCCAATCTTTCCCCACTATTTATGACATTACCTACTGGTTCCATTGTGAGAATTTTGTTTTTTTTTAATGAATAAATCATTTTATTGGGGACCCTTACATATAATATCTACGTTTTTTTTGGGGGGATGATGGCTTATACCTGGTCCGTTTGGCACCTCGTGATTGCACAGGCTGGTGTGCTTCTTTCATGTAGGCTTTGTTGCTTCTGAGCTAGATGGCCGCTTGTTCACCTTCAAGCCTTTAATACCCCAGACAGTATCTCTTTTGAGAGGTGGGCACCATCAGCTTTCGTTGCCACATTTGCTTATGCACCCATTTGTATTCGACGATCATATCATGGAGGTGTGCAGCCAATGGTATGATTTTTTGTTCTTTGATGCCTGATAATTTGTCCCTTCAGGACCTCGTGATCACACAGGCTGGTGTGTTCTTCCATGTGGGCTTTTGTTTTTTCAGTCAGGTGTATCCCTAGATATTTCAATTTGTGTTTGGCTATTGTGAAGGGTACCACCTTTTTGATCTCTCCTTCTGTGGTCTTATCTGATGTGTATAACAATTCGATGGACTTCTGTTTTTTGATCTTGTATCCTGCCACTCTGCCAAACTCCTCTATTGCTTCCAGTACTCCCCTTGTGGAACTTTTGTGATTTTCCATATATAAAATCATATCATCTGCAAATAACGATAGTTTCACCTCTTCCTTCCCCAGACGAATACCTTTGATGTCACTTCTTTGCCTTATGCTGTTAGCTAAAACCTCCAGCACGATATTAAATAGGAGTGGAGACAAGGGGCATCCTTGTCTGGTCCCCCTTTTCAGTGGGATTGTGTTAGTCTTTTCTCCATTGACTATGACTTTGGCTGTTGGTTTTTCATATATAGCTTGTATTGTCTTGAGGAACTTTCCTTCCATTCCTATCTTCGCTAGTGACTTAAACAGGAATTGGTGTTGGATGTTGTCGAATGCTTTTTCTGCATCTATTGATATTATCATGTGATTCTTATACTTTTTCATGTCAATGTGACGAATAATACTAATGGTCTTTCGTATGTTGAACCAATCCTGCATCCCTGGTATGAATCCCACTTGGTCATGGTGAATTATTTGTTTTATATACTTTTGAATTCTGTTGGCTAGTATTTTGTTAAGGATTTTTGCATCGATGTTCATTAGGGATATTGGTCTGTAGTTCTCGATTCTTGTGGGATCCTTGCCCGGTTTGGGTATCAGAGTTATACTAGCTTCATAGAAGGAGTTTGGGAGTTTGGCATCTTTTTCTATGTTCTGGAAAAGTTTGTGTAGGATTGGTATTAGTTCTTCCCTGAATGCTTGGTAGAATTCTCCAGTGCAGCCATCTGGTCCAGGGGATATTTTTGGTTGGTAATCCCTTGATAACCTTTTCTATGTCTTCTATTGCTATGGGTCTGTTGAGGTTCTTGATGCCCACCGAGGATAGTCTAGGGAGGGATTGTTTTTCCAGGAATTTGTCCATGTCTTCCAAATTGTTGAATTCATTGGAGTACAATCCTTCATAGTACTGTGTAATTAACCTTTTGATTTCATTAGGGTCTGTTGTAATGACCCCTCTTTCATCCCTTATTCTTGCTATTGAGATTTGTTCCCTCCTTTCTTTGGTTAGGCTTGCCGATGGTCTATCAATCCTGTTTATCCTTTCAAAGAACCAACTTTTAGCGATATTAATTTTTTCCATAGTTTTCTTATTTTCCCTCTTCAGGATCTCTGCCCTGATTTTTAGAATTTCTTTTCTTTTGCTATTAGTAGAATTGTCCTGCTGACTCTGCTCTAGTTTTTGTAAATTTTGTGTCAGCGTATCAATCATGAACCGCTTTTCCTTTCTTAGGTGTGCATGTATTGCTATGAAATTTCCTTTGATGACTGCCTTTGCTGTGTCCCATAAGTTCTGGTACGTCGTGTACTCATTTTCGTTGGTTTCTAGAAATTTCCTGATTTCATCTCTGATCTGCACCAGTATGCACTCCTTTTGCAGTACAGAGTTATTCATCCTCCAATATTTGCTCTTATTTTCTTTGTCTTCCTTTTGTTGATTTCCAGTCTTATGGCACAGTGTTCAGAGAGAGAGGTCTGCATTATTTCAATGTGCTTAAATTTATGTAGATTTGTCTTATGCCCCAGCATGTGGTCTATCTTCGAATATGTGCCATGGGGACTTGAAAAGAATGTGAAAATTTTTATATTTGCATGAGAAGCTCTGTAAATATCTATCAGGTCAAATTGTCTAATTGTGGAGTTAAGCTCTCTAGTCTCCTTGTTGAGTTTCTTTCCCTGTGATCTATCTTTCTCATTGAGTGGTGTGTTGAAGTCACCCACTATAATTGTCGAGTCTGTGATTTTTTTTCTTAATCTTTTGGAGTGTTTGGTTGATGTATTGAGCTGGTCTCTCACTCGGGGAATATATGTTTACAATGCTTAGTGGTTCATTGTCTACTATTCCCTTGAGCATTATATAGTGTCCCTCCTTATCGCTTTTTATGGTTTGCACTTTGAGGTCAATTTTATCTGAGATTAGGATAGCAACCCCTGCTTTTTTTTATATTGCTGTTTGCTTGGTAGGTCCTTCTCCAGCCTTTGATTCTCAGCCTATTTTTGACTAGCCTGAGATGTATCTCCTGTAGGCAGCAGATCAATGGGTTGTGTTTTCTAAGCCATTCTGCTAGTCTCAGTCTTTTAATGCCTGAGTTTAGGCCATTGATATTCAGGGTTACTATCTCCATCTGCGGACTCTGTGATGTCATTTTATACCTTATGTGTTGGGAGTTTTCCTACTTTCCTTTCGCATTAGTGTGTGTTTTGTGTGTGTATAATTCTTGACTTCTTTCCATCCTTAAGCCATTACTATCTTGGGGTCTGTTTTCTCTTTGTTGCCTTCTGGTTGAGGTTGTTCTGTGTGATGGGCTCTTATTTATGTTTGGTGAGTGTTGTTCTTCTGCCTATACTGATTCAGTGAGGATCTTTTGTAAGGCTGGGTTTGTTGCAATGTACTTTTTGAGTTTTTCTTTGTCTGGGAAGACTTTTACTTCTCCATCGATCTTGATTGATAATTTTGCTGGGTAGAGTATTCTTGGATTTGCGTTGTTTTCCTTCAATTTTTGGAATATATTTCTCCACTCTCTCCTTTTTTTTCATAGTTTCTGCTGATAGGTCTGAGCATATTCTTATGTGGGAACCTTTATATGTAATTGCTTGTCTTTCCCTAGCTGCTCTCATGATTTTCTCCTTTTCCTCAAAGTTGGATAGTTTAACTATTATGTGCCTTGGTGATTTCTTCTTGGGGTCCCGTCGTGCTGGTGTTCTTTCAGCCTCCTGGATGGTTGCCTGGTTTTCATTCATTAGGCTGGGGAAGTTTTCCTCCAAGAATTCTCTCGCTATTGTTGCAGATGACTTCCTTGTTGTGTCTTCCTCTGTAGGCCAATAATTCTAATGTTGCTCTGCTCCATAGCATCAGACATAGCTCTTGGGTTTCTTCAGCTTCTCTGATGCTCTTATTAGATTTTGGTTCACGCTTATTAAAGTCTGCTAGGCTGTCCTCCAAGTCACTGATGCGGTTCTCTGATTCCTCCAATCGATTCTCAAGGACCATGATTCTGCTTTTGTTTTTGCTATCTCCTCACTAAACTCCTGTATTTCCCTTTGGTGTATGGCTTTTATCTCCTCTATTTCATCCTTTTTCTGTATTGTTTTCCTCATATCCTGTATGGCTCCAAGCAGCATTCTGAGAATTTCTTTGTGTGGCATCTCAATGTCTGCTTCTTCTATGTATGTTGTTATGTTCAGGGCATCTTCTGCCTTGGCCTTTTGTTTCTCCTGTTTTTTTGTTTGGGTCATTGGGGATGAACAGGCATCATATTTTCAATCATCTCATATGCATATAAAATCTGGAGGATAATGAAGGAAAATAATAATACCTTTGTATTAGGGTCTTGACGAAGAATCGTGAATCTATAATTGACTGTCCGAATGAAGAAATGTCTCATGGAAAGAACAACCAGAATGCCCCTAAGAAGTGAGAGCGGCAAAGCTTCAAGTCCTATGCTTTGGACTAGTCATCCAGAGAGACCACTCCCTAGAGGAAAACATCATGTTTGCAAACGTAGATGGTTGGCTGAAGTAGAAAATATTTCGGAAATGATAATGGTAACATATGTACAAATATGCTTGATAAAATTGATGTATGTTGTGTTGCAGGAGCAGTAAGAGGCCACAATAAAATGATTTTTTTAAGGAAATAAAAACAACCACCCAGCTGAGCCCAGCCAACTCTGAGAATTGGGAACATCATCATAATTTGTTATTTTAAGCCAAAAGAAAAGTAGAAGGTTATCAAAAATGTGAAGGCATTCAATCAAGTTTACACAGGACTGCAACTATAGGCTGAAATATAGTAACCATTTAGAGGATATGGGATTGGCAATGCTGCTGGTAGTACAATGGGTCGCCCTGTGTCAGATGGAGAGCACCTAACAAGAAGAACAAAGATGTGTCAGAATTACGTGGAAGAAAGACAAGGCTGCCCACTCCTGTAAAGAACTACAGTCTCAGAAACCTGCAAGGGCCGTTCTACTCTGTCCCGTAGTGTCACGATGAGTCAGAAGTGACTCAAAGTCAGTGAGTTTATTTTTAATGCGTTAATGCTTATGAACTCAACATTGACCCTAACAATAAATTAGAGACATTTTTCCTCTGAAAACCCCAAAAATCCATCTTGTTTTAAAGTCTGAAAAACTTCAAAGTAGATTTGCTCACATTTCAGAGGTAGAGGATTACACCAGAGTCAGAGACCACAGCTAGACTTTGGAGCAAGATGGTTGACTGGCTCCAGTATTCAGCGGCGTGGCCTTGGAAATTTTAACTTCTATGTTTCTCAGATTTTACATGTGTCAGATAGCACAATAACAAGTCCACGCCCAGCCTGTTGAGAGCATGAAATTAACACATGTGGAGGGTTTACAACAGTGTCTGATTAAAAATGATAACTATCAATTAAATCATTGGTGTCCAAATAGGACTGAGAAGTGGGATGATGGACCGAGCTGATTACATTAGCACTAGTTGGCTCTAGCCCAAAACCTAGAGAATAATTTATGAAAACGTTTGACTTTTGTTAATTGTCGCCATTTCTTTAAATTTACTGGAAGCATTTAAAAGGACCTCTTCTATAAGGATACTGTAGAGTCTCCAAGACCACAGGGGAGGCTGTGAGACCAGCCCAAATGAAGGCAATAGATTATAGTCCTTCCAGATTTACCCTGGCAAAAAATTTCAGGAGTATCTTAGTATGTAATTTTGGCAAGAATACCCTGAACAGATGATCTCTGGTGACTCCAATCACCATTGGCACCTTCTTGTTCCACTTGGTTTTGACCTGATTACTAACCCAAAGGCGGATGGTTTGAATGCACCGAGCAGCACTGCAGAACAAAAGCTGATGAACTATTTTCTTCAACATTGCAGCCGAGAAAACACCATGGAGAAATTCTACTCTGTACCACATGAGGTTACCTTGAGTTGGAATCAAGTTGATGGCAACAGGTTTGCTTATCTGTATTTTCCCCTCCTCTCAGTGTTTTGATTTCCTAATTCAGCCATGACCTTTAAGAAACAATATTTTGACCCTAGCCCATTATTAACATCCTTCATTTTTCTGAATCCTAGCCTTCTTCTTTCTTTTTACACATTGCATTTCTCATGAAAGTACTTGTATATTAACAGAAACCAAGGTGTTTCAGCTAATCATTAGTGTTCTTTCTTAGAATCGCAACATTAGGCAGCTTGTGGAGCGGAGATGGAGGGCTGGAAATGTACTGAGGACATGCTACGTGGGACCATTTTGCCAAAGGTTTGCCTGTTTTCATTTTGGTAATTTTAACTTGCAGTGACCTACCCAATTGCCTTCTGTTAACAACAGCAATAATAGAATCATGGAATCTTTCTACAATAACTGTTCAGCAGGAGCCTGATATCTGGTGGGGCTGCCCTAGATCAAAACTGTGAGCTCACAGCTACCCTGCTGGATAACTGAATCTGTTTAATCTTCTTCCTGGAGGTGGTATCTCCACCATCACTCAGTCTTCATGTATCTTTGGATATCTTCCATGGGGTTTTAATGGGAAATAAGAAAAGTCTCACAAAGTTTATTTCAAATATGTGATTGTGTGTATATTTTCAGGAAAAATGTTTGGTGATACTCATTCAAGTCAATTAAAAGTTATTAAGATGTGAAAAAATATAAATGAAATTTATTATTTACTACCACCAATGTGTTATTGCTTCAAGCCATGTGAAAACCCACCAGTGCATTAGTTACACAGATTGGAATGGTTTGTCTTTTCCAGAGATCAAGAGAGGTTGTTGCCTGCTTCCCCAAACTCACCCTACGCCCCCAGATAATCAGGATAATTTGTAAACCTCTTCAGAAAGTTGCAGGCGTGTATAGTGCTCCCTTGTGACGTGAATTGGTCTGTTTTGCTCCATTCTGTTGGGAGTTCCAATTTCAACACAGGTTTTCATGCAGTGGCGGTGGGAGTGGGGAATTATTTACTTAAATGGCTTCTTTTAACATTTTAAATATCCTCTTCATTTTGGTGTTATTCTTCCATGAGTTAGAGTGAGAACACTTGGGTCACCACCACCACTGAGGGCAGGAAGTAGAACAGTGCCACGGTGCTAGCAACCTTCTGAGCTACATCAGCCTCTCTCCACACCATGCTTGGTTTTGTAATTTTATCATTTATGTACATATCAGTGGATCATATAATTTTGTCTCCATTTCATAAGGTTTTGATTTATGGAGTCCTATTGAAAATTCTGCTGTGTCTTGTTTCATTTAATTACTATTGTAATTATAAGCTTCTTCTGTATAAATGTGCATCCCTAGTTAGTTCATTTTTATTTTCATATAGCAGTATTATTTTTTAAGAATAGCCCAGAATTTATATAACCATTCTATATTGATGAGTATTTGGGTTGTTTCTAGTTTGAGCCTAATAGAAATGGTGTGCTTGTGAGCAAATTCACATATGTATCCAGTACATATTTATGTAACAATTTCTTCAGGATTTAGTAATAGAAATTGAGTTGCTCAATCATAGATCCTTATTATCCTGTTTTGTGTGTATCATGCTCACGGTTGTGTTAGGGAGAGATCTCTTAAGGAAAATAGCTAGGATTCCAAGATTTCCCTGAAAGAAATTTATTAGAAAATTTTCTTGGGATTAACATCTGATAGGAAGTTGAGGAAATACAAGTGGGCAGGAGAGGAGTTATACAGTGATGCAGTCAAACAAGAGCCTCTGCCAATCCTACATAGGTAGGATAGCCATCCATGTGCAGCCTCAGGTTGTCCTCCCTCTGCAGGGTGCAGAGCCTTCAATGAGATGTCTCAGGGTGATGTGTGAAGGGGATTCAGCTCAGAGTCATCAGTCACAATTAATATGTTTAGCAGGGCAATGAGCAGCTTTCTCTTGAGGAAGGGATGTGGGTAGTACACCACAGCATCTCTTACAGTTCAGCCCTTGTATTACTCAGGCTTATTAGTGTAGTTTAGGAACAATTTCTCCAGATTCCAGCTTAACTCTTCCTAGAGAAATTTACAAGTGAAAAATCAATGGAATGAACTATATCCCACTACCACTAAACTAGGTCTTTAGCGTGTAGCTGTTATTAATTATTTGAACCTTTATTATGTGTAAATAATGCACTTAGCTTTGTCCCAATTCCAACTCACACTTTATTTACTGATTTTATTTTTCTGTTGTGTCCTCTGTTTTATTCTTATGCAAACCTTCTTTTTATATTTACAAAAAGGGCCATTTGTGATTCCATGTGTTAACATACATTTTTTCTATTTTTGCCTTTTAGAATTCTCATTGTCACTTTATTCTCCTTGGCTTTTTATCTCTAGTATGAAGAGGTGGGTTCTGTAATCTACTTCTTCCATTTACTAAATCTTGCACATTTTTAGCATCACTACACAAAGTTATACAGTACCAATTCCAGGGGATGAAAAATTCACAAGAAATCATTTTATGATATATGTGCATATCTATGCTGCATCAATATTTAAAGTGACTTCTAAGATTGCTCAGCTTTCTCTTGATGCCAAATATTGCTGAGGAGAGGTTCTTGGCAAATAGGAGTTTTTCCTCTTACAGATAGCTCACTTTTTTTGCCTGGAAGTTTTGGAGCTGTTTCATGAATACTGAAAGAATTCACTCTCACTCCCACTGAGTCAAATCTGACTCACAATGACCCTCAGGTTAAAATCTTCCCTGATGTTGGTGGGCTTGCACTGCTGATCTTGAGGTCAGCCTAACATGTAAGTCCTGTACCACCAGGATTCCCTTCCTGAACACTAGGGAGTGTGCAATTGAACTTTGCATAACAGGCATTCCAAAGAATGTGAAGAAGGTGTATCTAGAAATTCCTTTGGCAATCCATATCAACTTAACTTTTCTAAGAAAAACAGTGCCTTGTAGCTAGATTTTCATATGCTTTTCAGGATAATGGCTACATCACCACTGAGTTATGTTACTGTATAATCCAGAACAGCTATAGGCTACCACCTAGACAGCCGGGTTGTTTTATTAGATTTTCCACCTTGATTGACCCACTATTCTAGATCTCTCAGGTCTATAAAATAATTGATGGCCAGATTCTCCTTGTCTGTCAAGGGTATCTAATACTAAAAACCGACTCACCGTTTTTCGAACTTTCTGAATCCAATTACCAAAACCAGTGTTTATTGTGAGTTACATATTTTGCTTTAAAAAAGACAACAAATTCACATATCTGACACTAATACTAAAATGTTTAATCCAGTAGTTTTGTTTTGGGTCTGGGTAGCTTGTGCTCCATGTTAATTCATCATGGGGTGTAGCTTCATTTTTCAATTTTTGAATACTTTCATAGGTTTAATTTTGATCCCCATCTGAATGTATTCCTCCGTAAAAGGCATACGCTTTGTGATATTTTCTGTTTAATACATCACTTCCCTATAATTCAAGGGGCTTCAAAAAGCATGGAAAATGAAATGAAAAGATAGTGGCAGTGCTCCATGACTTTTTGGAGTTCCTTTGTATAGTCTTTTGTAAGAGATATGATTAAAGTGTGTAAAAGGCAAAGATTTCACCTTGACAGTGATGGTAAATGTTGTCCCAGCTCTGGTCTTTTTAATCTCCTCCTATGCAGGAAAAAGTTGGACCGTGGAAAGGAAGGCAAATGTGCATGTGAAGTGTGCTGTTGACAAATGTTATTGAACATCCCCAGGAGTTCAGGAAGAATGAACAAATCAATGTTGGAAATAATTCACAGGGATGCTCCTGAGAAGCCAGGATGGTAAGGCTTTATCTTGCTTATCTTGGACATGTCTACAAAAAGTCCAATCATTAGAGGGCATCCTGTTTATCAAATAGAATGTCAGTGAAAATGAGGGAAAAATGATAAAGATGGAAAGGCTCTGCAATGATGTGCTGAAACATTTCAATGATGTTTATGGAAAGGGTATGATGGACTGAGCAAAATTTTCTTTCCATCCATAGATTTGTGGTTCAGAGCCCACTCCAGAGATACTTATTCCAACAACAACAAAGATATAATATCATTTTAAAAGCAATCGAAGTTGAGCACTACACTGAATGAACACTCTTTTCTGCTTGTAGGTTCTTTTATTCCCCCCCCCTCCGCCAAAAGTAAGAAATAACCATATGTCAGCTGCTTCTTTATTCTCTTTTAAGCTGGAGGAATTTCTTTTCAAAAGTCTGAGAATGCCAAGATGACAAAATATCCTATACATCTCAGGAGCGTCATGGCAACGGCTGAAGGAAGAAACAGAACTACTGTTACCAAGTTCATCCTCTTGGGATTCTCTGAATTTCCAAAGCTCACACTCGTCCTCTTTTCAATATTCCTAGGCATCTACCTTCTGACAGTTTTCTGGAACCTAGGTCTTAGCATCTTGATCAAGATAGACTCTCATCTGCACACACCCATGTACTACTTCCTCAACAAACTAGCCTTCGTAGACATATGCTATGTGTCCTCCACGACTCCCAAGATGCTCTCAGACTTCTTCCAGGAGCAGAAATCTATCTCTTTTGTGGGGTGTGTTGTGCAGTACTTCTTCTGCTCTAGCTTTGCTCTGATTGAAAGCTGCCTTCTCGTGTCCATGGCTTATGATCGGTACACTGCCATTTGTAACCCTCTACTTTACACAGCCATCATGTCCCCAACCCTGTGTCTACAGCTGCTGATTGGATCGACCTTAACTGGATCTTTGGGCTCATTAACCCAGCTGTGTGGCTTACTTCAGCTTCAATTCTGTGGGCCAAATATCATTAACCATTTCTACTGTGATTTGGCCCAAATAATGAACTTATCTTGTTCTGATACCTTTTACATGGACATTTTATTTGCTGTGCTGACAGTGATCTATGGACTGGCCTCTGTCCTGGTTATCATGATATCTTATGGTTATATTGTTGCCACCATTCTGAAGATGAGTTCGGCTGAAGGCAGGTCCAAGGCTTTCAACACCTGTGCTTCTCACCTGACAGCAGTGAGTCTTTTCTATGGCTCAGGCACCTTTGTATATTTATGCCCCAATTCTGATGGTTCTCTTAGCCAAGGCAAGCTGGTCTCTGTTGTCTACACTATAGTGATTCCCATGTTAAACCCATTGATCTACAGTCTGAGAAATAAGGAAATCAAAGATGCCCTAATCAGATGTAAGAGAAAGATTTTCTCCTGACAATATTATGCAAAGTCTGTGTATTTTATTTTAAAATAAGTAATAAGCAACGTGAATCTGAGGTCTTAAAAATATCTTGTGCAATGTATTGTCAGGTTGGTAATAATATTTTCTAAATCTGGCTATATTTTCATCTATGGTGTTTTTTATTGAAAGTCTTACTGTGGAAATTTCTTTTCACTTTTTTCCACCCAAAAAGTATATTCTATTTTGTTTTCAACGAACATGAGCACAGCAAACTAGACTCCCATTTCCAAATTTCTACACAAGTCACTCAGTGGTATTAGTTATACTTTTCAAAATGTGTCAGCATTCTCGTTAAGTACATTCTGTGTGTTTCATTTCCAGTATTCGAGTTTCCCTACCTGCTTATCTTCTATTCTTTACTTTGATTTCCTGATGGTTTTGAGATTGGGCTGCTTATGATTCAGGACAGAAGCACATACAACCCTGGATGAAAAATGAAACTTATTACCCTTTGAGTTTATTGTGTATCTGTATGTCAAGAGCTGTCTCCCCTTTCTACTCTGGGGGAGGATTAGACTTCTTAATCCCCATGAATTTAGGTTCTATTGTGTGACTTTTTCTGGCAAATGAAACATCAAAGGACATGTTCTCATTAGTTAATGACCGGGTCCCAAGATAGATATGTATTATTGTCAATAGATATATTTTTGCATTTGGATTGATTACCAATAAGACTATTGTGGATATCTATATAGTTAGTGGTGTCATATTGCAAAAATTTACTAAAATGTTAATATTCCTCAGTCTTTGAACCCAGCAAGTGAATGTGTAACAACAGTGTTCTATTGAAAAATTTAGGATAGTAAATTTTGTTTGGCAAAATAAAGTGTTTGGTTCAATTAACCCTTCTGGTAAATCAAAAGGGAGGTTTTATAGGTAATACTGAAAATAAATTTCAGCTTTAGATAAAAAGTATGAGGATAGAATGTCTGCAACATGGGTTGGTTGCTTCTGGATGCATTTAACACTATTGTACAATAAAGAGCTAAGTCACAAAACAACTGGTCAGTTTATCAGTAAGACTATGAGAGAAGAAAAATTCCCATAAATCTGAGTGTTTTCAAGTTCATGCAGAACATGATCCTTGTCATTCCTAACCCCCTGCATTTCCTGAAAGCGTGAAAGACTCAGAGAAAACAAGTCAAGCTTAGAATTGCAGCAAGGGTCAAATCAAGGGCGTCACCATCATATGGCATTGTTAGTACCTCTGAACCAAAGCTCATGCTTACTAGATCTTTTAATTGGATGAACAATTTTCATGGAAAGTCAAGTTAGGGAGGTAGGATGTGATTGTCTCATTGGAACCAGTGATGTCCAGTATCGTGCCCCTGATGGCCATACTTATTTAACATGGAAGAGTGAGAAAAGTAACAACACGGCAACTATCTGATCACGTGGAGCTGACCAAAGGAAGCTGAAGGATAGCACTGATCTCTCTATTTTCCATGGGCATCCTTCCCGAAATGCACTTTGTTTAGCTCCTTGGATGACAGTGCCATGACATCAAGCAAGTCATTGTCTGTTACAGTGAACAATTGGATTACACTTTAAAAAATCATCTAATTTCCTTCATGTCTTAGAATTCTGCTTGTTCACTTTCACTACCTGAGATGATATTCACCATTCATAAAGCATTGTCGTAGTTTCTGCTTTCTGGGAAACGCATTTTAAATCAGACTAAGACAGGTTACACCAACACCTGGCATGCAGATGTATCAACATTACTGTGGTTAAGGTAAATATGGTTTCTGTGTAAATAAGGTTAATGAGGTACACAGTAATTTGTAATAATTGAAATTTTTTGTCCAGACAATGACCCTTAAAAATGTGTTGAGAGAACATTTGCTAATGACAATGGAAATATTAATGAAATGGAAATAGCAGGCTCTTGTTAAACAATTATCAACTCAGACAATTCTGATAAAGCTAGGTGACCCCCAGGGCAGTCACTTAGGGAACTTTTATCTCCTGCGACTGCGGGAGAACTGTCCTGACAGCAGTACAATGTCAAGAGCAGCAGAGTTGCAAAGAAGATGGAACGGACAGCTTGGGAACGTCTCCTCTATCTCTATCAGGTTCCTCTAAGGAACGAATGGAGCTTCAGCACATGGTGAGGGAGAGTTGTGTATATGAACCTGAAGGACCTAATCTCCTACATTTCCCAGAAATTTCCTTCAGAAAGGGATCCCCCCTTTTAAAAGAGTGCAGTTCCCCCTGGTTTCAATAGTTTCAACTGAGCTAACTGCCCAGTAAGAACTGAAGATAAACTCTGCCCTGCTTACTGTTAGCAGGTTAATAAACAAGATAAGGTCCAGTAAATCGCAAGTGAGGAAACAAAAAGGGGTCCTGGGAGAAAATAGTTTACTTGGAAAATATATTCCACGAGAAATAAATATTGAAGATGCTGGAACAGGACAAATCAGAAAACCAACCCCACTGTTATCAAGTTGATGTCCAACCATAGCAACCAGTGGATCAGCTTCCATCAGGTTTCTAAGGCTATGAGCTTTGCAGAAGCAGATTTTCACATTTTTTCCCCCAAAAAAAGTCTCTGTTGAGTTCCACCTGCTGACCTACCTTTTTGTTTAAACAACAACTCAGTGCCCTCGAGTCATTGCCAACTCATAACAACCCTGTAGGACAGCCTAGAACTGCTCCTGTGGGTTTCCAGGACTGTAGCTTGTTACAGGAGTAAGAAGGCCTGCCTTTCTTTGGAGGAGCACCTGGTAGTTTTGAAAGCTGACCCTGCAGTTAGCCGCCCACTGCATAACAACTACTCCCAAGGCTCTACCTTTTGGGGTAACAGCCCAGCTGCAGAGCCAGGGTTGGTAGTCTGTGAAGTGCTGTGCAGTCAGTTCCACCTCGAGACTCTGTACAACAGAACTAAACACAGCCTGCTCCTTCGTCATCCCTACAGTTTTTGGTTGTGATGAAATTATGCATTACTGAAGGCTCCAAGGTCATTTCATATTTACTTTGCCTCCTTTTTATTTTTGAAGCCACTCAGACGACTAAAGAGATGTTAGGGTTAATAAATCTGGAGTGATTAAAAAAAAAAGAAATATACTATGCACACACACCGAGCCATCTATAGAAATGAAATGAACAACCTAATAACCCAGTCCCTGTGGGGTACTGATTATGGCTGGGCTTCTGTGCTAGTTAAGGTTTATTGTGCCAACCTGGCCGATAAACACATGGGATTAATTGAAGGGCAGAGCAATAAACAGCTCAGTGAGCCTCGCCTTTCTTGTTCTCTGGTCTCTCTTGTTCTCTGATGGTTAGACCAGGTGTGGCTGCATCAGCTATTTCTTTGCATCAGTTGGCAAGGCTCAGTTCATGCGAAATATCCCTGAGCAGAAGCCACATGGACCTACCTTGATGTGGCCCTGGGTGCTGGAGCAGCCATGTAGAGACCCCTGTCAGTGCTGAGATGTTACAACATACTCATTGATTCAGCTTTCCTCCTACATTTGGCATTGTTGGGTGTGTATTGTGAGTTTGAGGATGACTTTGTAGGTATGGGTTGGACATATAGGCTAATGTCGAACTTATGGGCTTGAACAGCACTGGGTTGGGATGTTTTCTTAATCTACACTCACCTTCTATAAAAAACTTTCTCTTATATACATATGAATTTCTTTCTCTAGTCTACCCAGACCGACCCAGCTGCTAACTGTAATGTCAGAAGTTCAGATCTACCAGCCGCCTCCCAAATGAAAGATGAGTTTTTCAGTTTCCATGAACAGTTACAGGCTCACAGACCCACAAGGGCACTTCCATCTCATCCTATCAAGTCACTATGCAATGGAATCGACTCAATGGCAGTGAGTTTTTTGTTTTTCTTCTGAGGGATGAGTGGCAATCTGAAAGAGGAAGCGTTCTATTCCCATAAAGTGTCATAGTCTCAGAAACCCAGAAGTGAATTTCTGTCCTGTCCAACTGGGTCACTATGAGTCCATTCAGTGGCAGTGAGTACCTTTGTGGTTTGGCCAGCCCACCTCCGGTACCTACTGCCATCTGGTGGATACATATATAACTGTGTGAGTCTTAAGAAATGGGGCCAATCCAGCAACCTCTGCACCAGAGACCCCTCAGGACACCTGTCCCCATGAATAGTATGAACATTCATATTGCCTCACAATCATTTCCTTCACAATACTTTTCATTACTGAAAGCATCTAGTTTGCAAAAAAAAAATCCAAGCATAAATATTTTTTGTCTCAAACAAAATTCAAATTAAAGCCATAAAGTTGATTCTGGCTCAGAGCCATCTGAATAGCAAGAAGAGTTGGCCCTTTGGCTTCCCAGAACTTTATCGGGAGTGGAACTCTTCCTCGTTCCTGCTGGTAGCAGCTGGTGGTTTTGAACTGCTGACCTTGAAGTTAGCAGCCCAGCATGTAACCCACTGCACCCCTAGGGTTCCTATGTAGAAAGAGTGAGATGTAGAATATGTTTAAGTCACAGAGACCCTCACACACGAGGCCGTTTCACTATTCGGAGAGTCGATGCTGCCCTTTCTTCCGTGGGTCTTTGGCATTGCCACCAGAGCAGCAGCAACACAGGCAAAGATACAGGAAACGATCTGACCACCTGTGGAAGCCCCTGCAGGAGAGAACCTGCACATGGAGCACTCATATATTTGCTTGCTCTTTTTTTAAAGAACTAAAACCACTCAACATTTTGTCTGGATTCAAAATAGTCCTGTTTCTGTGGTGAAGTGACATTGCCTAGCATGACTCTTCTGTCCCCAGTGTTGAACCCTCGGAGCCATAGACTGAATGGGAGCAAGTAAAACATGATGTTGTTGTTGTTAGGTGCCGTGGAGTCGGTTCTGACCCGTAGTGACCCACAGCACAGCAGAACGAAACGTTGCCCTGTCCTGCACCACCCTCACAGTCGTTCCTCTGCTTGAGCCCATGATTGCAGCCACTGTGTCAATCCATCTCCCTAAGGGCCTTTCTCTTTGTCACTTCCCCTCTACTTTGCCGAACATGATTTCCTTCCCCAAGGACTGGGCTCTCCTGACAACACGTGCAAAGTGAGTAAACTGAAGTCTCCCCATCCTCACCTCTGGGAGCCTGGCAGCATTTCTTGCAAGGCCCGTCAGCAGTCCATAGTACTTTCAATCTGCTTCTCCAGCACCACAGTTGAAATGCATCAATTCTCCTTTGGTCTCATGTATTCAATGTGAAAATTTCCCATGCATATGAAGTAACTGAAGTCACAATGGCTTGGGTCAAGCACATCTTATTCCTCAAGGTAGCACCCTAGTAAATCCACACTCTAAAGAGGTCTTATGCAGGAGCTTATCCAATGCGATGTATTCTTTGATGTTCTGACTACTGCCTTCAGTGGATCCAAGCAAGACAAAATCCTGAAGGACTTAACTTTTTTCTGCACTGATAATGCTGGTACCTATTGTACCAGTGGTGAGGATTTGGGTCTTGTTGACATTGAATTGTAATACCCATTGCAGAGCACAATCCTTGATCTTCATCAGCAAGTGCTTCAAGTCCTCCTCATGTTCAGCAAGCAAGGTTGTGTCATCTGCAAATCTCAGGTTGCTAATAAGCCTCCCTCTCATTTGTCACATCATCCAGCTTCTCTGAGTATTTGCTCCCCGTACAAATTGAATATGTATGGTGAGAAGCTGGTTCCCTGAGGTGCACCTTTCTTGAGTTTAGACCATGCAAGACTCCCACGTTCTGTTCGCACAACCGCCTCTTGATTCAGGCATAAGCTCTGGGTGAGCACCATGAAGTGTTCTGGAATTCTCACTCCTCCTGAGGTTACCCACAGTTTGTTGTGATCCACACACAGTCAAATTCCTCGGCATAGTCAACAACCAAAAGTAAACATGTCCCAGTGTTCTCTGCTTTGAGTCAAAATTCGCCTGACAGCAGCTTCGATATCCCCTGTTCTATGTCCTCTTCTGAATCTGACCTGAACCTCCGGAAGCTTCCTGTCAATGTATTGCTGAAGACATTCTTTGATGATCTGCAGAATATTTTTCAATCAATTTATTAAATATTCTCCACAAAGATTGTGAACAGTTTTCTTAGATTCCTGTTTAGATACTTCATGTATTCCTGATGCTACTATAAAAGTGAGTTTTTACTGTGCTTTTTGTTTTGAAGGTTTATGAAAATCTAGTTGATTATTGCATTCAAAGTCACTGTCAAGAAGTCAATAACCACCTGTGTGTCTGGGGAAGCTAGAGAAAAAATCCAGAGACACTCAGATGTGTGTAATAGAGAATTTTATATCAGAGTAACTGTATATTAAGAAAACATGGTAGACAACAGTGGAGGAGGTGGGGAGAGGAAAATAAAAGGATGAATATAAGGAAGAAAAGGGGAGTGGAGGAATAGGGTAAAAAGAAAAAAAAGAAAACATCCCAGCCAAATCCAGATCAAGTCCATAAGTCTAATATTGGTCCATATGTCCCATGCCAGTCAATAATATCCTCTTCAGACTCACGCAACACATGTGATGATGCCAAGTTCAGGAAGATCACAGGCCAGTGGGTGGGAAGTCTTGTGGCTATTGTGGTCGTGGAACTATCTCAGCATTGGTGTGGGTCTCCATGTGTGCTTGGCTTCCAGATCCCTGCCTTTGGTTCCACCAGGGGTCTCCATGTGGCTTGTCAGAAGGAAGAAAAGCAGAGTGTGTGTGTCCTGCCTCCAGGAAGGACAACAGGATTTTCCAGAAGCCTCAGGAGAACATAGAGGCCTCATTGGCTCTGACCTGATTGACAGACTAGACTCCACCCCTTTGCAAATTGACAGATTATATAACTGCCACACCACCCCTGTAGACTGAGACTATAAATCTTTATTGGACCAGAAAGCTTCATCTTAAAATCCCAAACCCATGCTACACTCGCTGATTATCTCTTTTATTTTTACTTTGTTCTTTACAGAGAATCATATAATCTGTGAATAATGACAGCATTGGTTCTCTGTTCCTTAGAATTTTATTTTGCTTGTGTATCCTGTTGGCTGTGACCCACCACACAGTGAAGAATAACAGTGAGGACAGCTAGGATTTTAGTCACAAGGAAATCTTTCATTACTTCACCATGAATGACTCGGCTAATGTAGAATTTTGTAGTCAACCTCTATCATGTGAAGAAATTTTTCTTCCTTCCCTTATTTCATGAAAATATTAGAGTCCTCCATGACCACGGTTGTTATGTGTTTTTATTTTTTTTGTGCTTTATTTTCCTTAGTCTTGTTGAATCTATCTTTGAATGAGACTGATTTGTAGATTTCCTTTATGAGGGCATCAATTTTTGGTTTAATAACATAAACATGCCCCAAGCTGTATGTTTTAAATGCTCCTTCAGTTCTCTGCTCTGGCAAAGTTTGTAGATTATTACAATTAGTTGTTCCTAGCAACCTCTGTAACTGAAGTGCTTTTGTGGTTTGATTTTAGAATTTACGCAGCTGTTTAAGTTTTCGCTAGAAAGACCAGGCTTTCTACTCCTATAAAGAGTCGTAGTCTCAGAAACCCACAGGGATGATTCTATCTTGTCCTAGAGGGTTGCATGGACTCAATGGCAGTAAGTTTGTTTTTCAGGTTTAAGTTTCCACTGTTCTAATAAATCATTTTTGCCAATGTATAGTTTCTCAGTACATAAAAAAATTCATGGCATCGTTTTTTAAAAAGAATCATTTTATTTGGGGCTCTCACACCTCATAGCATTCCATACATCAATTGTATCAAGCATATATGTACGTGTGTTGCCATCATCATTTCCAAAACATTTTCTGCTTGAGCCCTTAGTATAAGCTTCTCTTTATTTCCCTCTTCTCCTTTTCCATCTTCACGAACCTTGATCCACAATATGTTGTTATTATTATTTCATATCTTACACTGTTTATTGTCTCCCTTCACCCACATTTCATGCACTTTAGGGAGGAGGGCCTATATATCCAATCTTGTTATGAGTTCCCCGTTTCTCCCTCCTCCCTCTCCCCTACGATCCCCCTCCGCTCTTGATATTGCTATTCCCACTATGGTTTGCGGGGGAATTATCTGTCCTTATTTCCATGTGTTGAGAACTCTATTACGTAATAGTGTGTTACTCTGGTTTAGCCATATTTGTAAGGTAGATCTGGGTCATGGTAGTGGGGGGCGGGGAGGAAGCATTTAAGAACTAGAGGAATGATATGTGATTCATTGGTGCTATACTATAGTTGAATCATCCCTTTCTTATAACCCTTCCATGGGGTGGATATCTAATTGTCTTCAGATGGGCCTTCAGTCTCCACTCCAGCCCTCTTGTTCAAATTGAAATAGTTGTTTGTTTTGGATCTTTTGATACCTGATACCAGATCCTGTGGACCCCCCGATCACATAGCCTGGTGAGCTTCTCCCATGTGGGCTATTTGCTTGCTGATAGATGGCTGCTTGTTTAACCTCAAGCCTTTAAGATTCTAGATGCTGTATGTTTTGATAGCTGGGCACCTTCTGCTCTCCTCATCATATTTGCGTATGCACCTATTTTGTCTTCAGTGATTGTGTTGAGAAGGTGTATATAAAAGAATTCCAGGTTATCGGAACAAAGTGCTCTTGGGTTAAGGGAGGCTTGAGAAGAGACCCAAATTTCCTCTGCTATCTTAATAATTAACATAAAAATATGTATATTGGCCAATATGCCTTTCATTATAAATCAATAAATTAGATATATATGTACCTATGTCGATAACGCTATAAAAATTTTTTGCCTCCTATTTCTATCCTCTATTTCCTTTTACCTTTTTTCTAGCCCACTATCATGCTCACCCTCCATTCAGCTCTCAGCATTTCCTCTCAGATACATTGCTCTTGATCAAACCCCACCAGGCAATATATGCCCTCCTTGCTATCAATTTTAGATCTCCGTTGTTGCCTTATCTCTGAGTTTTTTGCTTCCCAACTCCCGCTCCCCACCCCTCCACTCCCATGTCCCCCAAGTACCTTCGGTCCCATAGTTTTCTCCTCGGGATTGTTCATCCTGCCTTTCTGATATAGATGGACATAGGGCAAAAAACGACAATCAAATAAAGAGAAAACAACATAACAAATCTGCTGACCCTTGGGCATGCTTTCTGATCAAGTCTGATGAGGTGCCAAGCCCTGTCCCCCAAGTCAGAAGTCTATTTTCAAGATTGCCCTGGGACTTGGTTTCTTTGCTCACCTTGTTGCCCTGTTGCACTCCCTTTGCATTTCACCCCACTCTACATGGGGCAGACAGGGCACACTCTCTGCACAATGTCTACAGTGCTGGTTACTGTAGTGCTATAGGTCAGTAAGGGAATGTTGTGTTTCATGGTGTGCCCAGTCCTACAGTCCTCTCTGTACATAGGCTACTCTGAGCAAGGATGTTGTCCACAGGGCTTGGTGGGTGATGATGATGTTCTCTCTCCCTCTTAGGGTGATCCCATGTGGTCTGGACAGAGCTTCCTCTCTCCCTGGGCTCTCTATTCAGTTCTGACCTCTGCATTGCTTTCTTCTAGGAGGGGAGTCAACATAGGTCAGCGTGGGCTTGGCCCTGGTTTCCTCTCTGTTAGTTCGCTGCTTCATGCCCATGTATTTCCTGCAAGGCTAGCTGCTCTGGAATGGGGTCTGGTCCCTCTCTCCCTTTCCTGTGGATTCATAAACAATACCCTCCCCATGTGTGTATTAGTGTC
This sequence comes from Tenrec ecaudatus, assembly GCF_050624435.1. Taxonomy (NCBI): domain Eukaryota; kingdom Metazoa; phylum Chordata; class Mammalia; order Afrosoricida; family Tenrecidae; genus Tenrec; species Tenrec ecaudatus. The sequence goes on from NC_134533.1 coordinate 15,018,122, forward strand.
CTGCTCCCCATCACCCTTGTTCCCACCTAATATTCTATGGATTTATCTGATATATATCTATCTCTATCTCTATCTCTATATCTATCTATCTATCTATCTATCTATCTATCTATCTATCTATCTCTCTCTATATATATATTCCCAGATGTGTATGTGGGTCTTCAGCTAGATTATCCACCTAGATTACCCGTTATTGTAGATCCCTGAGTTCTACCTTCTTGAATGTTCCCTTAAGTTTTACTGACACTCAATTTAATAGACATGATGTCCTTTGTAATGCTTAAGCTTTCTTATAGAAATGGCAAAGGTAAGCAAGGTACAGTAAGGTAGAATTGACAAAATTTCTGTCATCAGGTTCCCCAAAATTCCAGTGATCATAAAAATGTTGCAGAACTGAACAACATTTTATTCTGTTATACATAGGTTTGAAGACAAAATGTGTGCATAAGCTAATGTGGTGAAAAAAGCTGATGGTGATTGGCTACTAAATGATATCATGTCTGGGATCTTAAAGGTTTGAAGATAAACAAGTGGCCATGTAACTGGGAAGCAAAACGTCCCACATGGAATAAGCACACCAAATATATGATCATGAAGTGCTGACAGGATCAGTTATCAGGCATCAGAAAGGCCAAAACAAATAATCATATCAATGTGAATCAGAGGGTGCAGAATGGAGACACAAAGTCCATCTGTAGACAATTGGACATCCCCTCACAAGGGTCACTAGGAAGCGATGAGCCAGTCACGGTGCAGTACAGCACTGATGAAATATACACCATTCTTCTATTCTTTCATACTCCCTACCCTTCCACCTCACTATCATGACCCCAAGTCTACCTTATAAATCCAGCTATAAGAGGCCATGTACACTGGTACAGATAAGTGCTCTCAACACTTGGAATCCAAGGGAGATAAAACCCTTAAGAAAAATAGTGGGAGTAGTGGTATCATGAGGGTAGGGGCAAGGTGGGGAGAGAAAACGGGGAAGAGATCACAATGATCGATGTATTTACCCTGACCCCAGGATGACAAACAGCAGAAACATGGGTGAAGAGAGACAGTCATTAGTGTTAGATATCAAAATAATAATAATAATAATTTATAATTTATCAAAGTTTCATGGGGTGCTGGAGGAAAAAAAGTGAGGTGATACCAAGGGTTCAAATAGAAAGAAAATGTTTTGAAAAGGATGATGGAAACATATGTACACATGTGCTTGACACAATGAATGTATGGATTGTTATAAGGGCTGCAAGAGCCCCCAAAAATGATTTTAAAAATCTAGGCAGTGGGTGTGGACAAACTTGTAATTGCAAAATGAAAGATAAAAATTCAAATTTGGTGAAATAAAGCATTTAGCGCAAATGTCCCTTGAAGTATCTCGAAAAGGAGGTTGCATAAGTAATGTTGTAAAGTAAATTTTGTATTGACATTAAAAATGAGAAAATAGAGTTGGATGTTGTTGGATACATTTAACAAAGTTCTATAGGAAAGGAATCTGTCACAAAGGAACTGGTAAGTTTTCAAGTTAAAATGAAAGAGAATATAAAAAATCAAGGCATATGGAATTTTCAGAGTTAGAACATGAAAATTGTAGTCACTTCTATGTTGCTAGAACTTCTAAATTTTCGAAAGTCTCAGAGCAAAGAGGTCAATTAAACGTAGCATTGAAGCAGGGATCAAATCAAGGATGTGACCATTATACTTCATTGCTTAGATCTCTAATGAGTTGAAGGTGATGTTAAATAAACTCACTGCCATTGAGTCAGTGCCATCTCACCGCCACCATAAAGCACAGGGAAAAATATTCATATGGGCTTCTGAGATAGCAGCTCTTTACTAGAGTAGGAAGTGTCATCATTTCTACCTTGGAGCAGTTAGTGGTTTTAAACTGCTGACCTGGAGGTTAGCAACTCAACCCACAGCCACTGTGCTACCAGGGCTCCTGGATGCTTAATAGCTATTTTAAATAGAACAAAGTAGTTGATGGAAAATGAAGTTAGTGTTGTAAGATATGATTCTCCAATAGGAATCTGATTGTGTCCACAATCATCCACTTGATGTTCATGCTTGTTTCACATGGAAGGATGAGGAAAGTCAAATGAGGCACATAATTGACCAATGTGAAGCTGATCAAAGGCAGCTGATATATAACACTTCTCCCTTTACTTTGCCCGGGCGTTCTGTCTTGAAATACACCATGTAGCCTTTTGGAATACAGTTCTCTGGGATGGTTTTCTTCAGTTATTATTGCTCAACGCTGAAAGAATTCCTGCTGCAGAAGCTCTTTGTACTCCAACTACATTTTATGAGGTAAAGGGGAGTTTCGGGTAGGAGGGTCTCACTACATGCCATCTCTGGAAAGCCTGCAAGGCCGTGCGGCAGACCACGCAAGTGATTACAACTGTAGATGACCCCTTCAGGGACCATGGAAAACCACGTGGAAGAAGTCCCAGAGCAAGATGGCGACTGTCCTTGGTCTCTGCCTTTTGTCCCATCACACCCCAACTTGAGGGGGTATGGGTGCAGTGTTCTCGGTGGCTGTTCTCGGTGGCTGAGTTCAGGTGCACATGTGATGTAGTGTCGCTAGTACCTAGAGTGCATGCCCTGGTTGTCCTTCACCTGTGTCTAGGTGACCTTGGTCTGAGCATGTCCAGCTTTGGATTGTCCCCATAGGTGTTTAATGAGTGACTGCTTTCATTCCAATTTTGTATAGTGGCATGCCCAGCTAATTTTCAGTGATTAAAACCACCTCTATCCATCATCTTCCTGCTGATAAGTCCTATGAGATCAACAATTAATTGTACGTTGCAGCGAATAGTTTGATTATACTTTTAAAATTTGGTTTACCTTCCTTCCCTGCCCTATTTATTGTTTTATTCAATCTTACTAAGTAGACTAACACTCTCCATTCAAAAAACCTTCTTTTTAGCTTCTGCTTAGGTTATGGCCCAGATGAAATCAGAATAAGATAGGTTGGCATAGGACTAAGCATTGTTTCTTTCTGCGGTACATAGGGTCACTATGAGATGGAACCTCCTAGACAGCACCTAACCAGAGGACATAGGGCACTAACACCCAGCACACAGATATATCAAATTCCTAGTCAGTGTAAATGAGATTCAAATGCACCATGAGACACTGCAGTTTGTGATGGTTATTGTATTAGTGTTCTCTGGAGAAATAACACCAGATTGCTTATAATTTATATATATATATAAAAGATATACATAAATATATATATATACAACACAAGAAATGAACCATTAAATTACATACAGATAGACAGATATATAATATAAGAAATGAACAGTTAACTTATAAAGAGATAGATATACATATAATGCAAGAAATGTACAGTTAAATTATAAAGCAGTACAAATGGCTCAGTGCAACTCAGTCCCCTGAGAGTGTTGTGAGACACTAGCAGTCCTTCATGTCTTGAGAGCCTCCAGGTTGTCCTCTGTAGAGAGAGAGAGCTAAGCTATCCCAGCCGAGGCAGCAAACAGCAAGGCAGGTCACCAACCATCAGCCAGGTCACCAGCTGTCAATCCCCATCAGTCAGGTCACCAGCTGTAAATTCTAATCGTGTGGTTTTAAAGGGACCTCAACTTATAGCGACACAGTGCACAAGCTAGGCATTCCACAGGTAGTGTACCCTTTAAATTGAGGCACAGACAAGAAAGGCAGCTGCACACTGGTCCCATGATTAAAGAGCAAGAGACAAGAAAGGCGAGGCTCACTGAGCCATTTATCTCTCTGCCCTTCAATTAACCCCACTTGTGTTTATCGGCCAGGGTGTCACAATAAACTATCTCAGTTATGGTCCCAACTATTGCACAGGCAAGACAATAAAAAATGTTGAGTGAAATGACTTTTACTAATTACAATGGAAGCATTGACAAAATCAAAATCGCAGGCTAGGGGTAGACAATTGTCAATTTAAGCAATCCTGTGAAAGCTAGATGAACTTCACAGCACATAATAAGGAAACTTTTCTTAAATATTAATTTATTTTAAAGGACACTCTTACAGCTCTTACCACAATCCACACATATTTCCATTGTGTCAAGCACATCTGTACATATGTTGTCATCCTTTAGAAACCATTTTCTTTTTACTTGAGCCCTTGGCATCAGCACCTCATTTTAAATTTTTTCTCCCTCACCCATGTCTTCTTGATAATTTATAAATTATTTTAATTTTTCCCATGTCTTACAGTGACTGCTGTCTCTTTTCATCCACTGTCTCCTAAGGGAAATTTTGTCACCTGTGCTGACATAGCATCTAAACCTTGATTTTAAAAGTAACAGAGTTGCAAAGAAGACTGTACAGATGTGATACATCTCTTCCATCTCTACCGGGATCTTTTAAGAAAAGAATGGGACTCCAAACCCTAGTGTGGAGAAAATTGCTTACATGATCCTACAGATCATAAACTCCCCAGGCTCTCCAAACTCTCCTACAAAAGGAAGGCCCTCTTATTAATAGGAGACGTTCCCACAGGTTTCTGATGCCCGTGCAGTAGCTTCACCTGAGTTCATTGTGCTGCCGGATCACAAGATAAGCTCTGCCATTATTATTGTCTACAGGTTAATAACCAAGATAAGGTCCAGCAGGTCCCATGGGAGGAAATGCTATACAGCTCTGGGAGAAAGCCATTTACTTGTCAAATATTCCATGAGGAGGAAATATTGAAGTTGCTGAAGCCTGACATATCAGAAAATGAAATCCACTACGATCAAGTTTACATAGACCCATAGCAGCCAGTGGATCTGCCCCCCTTTCATTTCCAAGATTTCAAGGTTTGCAGAAATAGACCCACATTTTCCTAGTCTAGTGAGTTGCATCTGTGAATTTTTAACTGCCCAACTTTTACCCAGTGCACCTGACCTAGGGCGACTCTTGGTTGATAAGTGCCTTAGAGTCCGTTCTGACATAAGCAGACCCTTGCACAACACAGCCTGGCCCTCACTCATCCCCACAATGATGGCCAGGTGTTGCTATGATCCAGTCAATTCCAACTCATGACAACCCCTTGCTTGCAGAGAGAAGCCTGTGTGAAAGGCTCTGATATTTGGGGAGCAGAGCACCAGATCTGTCTTCTGAGGAACCTCTCAGTAGTCAAGCATCTGTTGTACTACTCAGGGACTCTTATCAGTTAGGGTGAGCATTTTGCTTTAATGTTAAACAAGAGCAGCTCAGATAGACTATGTGAGCTCAGGGAGATGGTGCATTGAAGTAGATGATGGAAGTTAGATGATAACATTTTGGTGGTGCTGGGTGTGTCTTGGGATGCTGTATAGTCTCACTGATGCTCAAGGTCAAGAACTGACTCCGCGAGCTTCAGAAAGTATTAATTAGAGTCAGCTTTAAGGTATTTATGATATTAATGGGCAAAATTGAAGACTGGAAAATGTAGTTACACAGAGATGTCCCTGAAGATCAATTAGCACAATGGTATGGTTCAGATTTTACTCTTAGCTAATCCACATATTCTGACTAAAGCCAAATATGACAATTAAAGGATAATTTAATAAGTTCACAGTAATTGACCAAAAAATGACCATATAATACATAAAGGGGATGATTTGATCCCACACTCATATCTATGGGAGTATTAAATAAATATATCAAGTGGATAATGAAAGGGAGAAGATAAATAAGGTTTCCCATCCTTGTATCTATTTGAGAACCCAAGCACATACATAGAATAATAAATTTGTTATAAAAGAGTGAATGTTGACTGAAACAGACTGAGTGGTTAAGGAAGGTGTGAAGAATAACAGTTCACATGGATTAGCAGGTGTATCTCAAATTTACCCTCAAGAGGAGGCCCCTGAGCTTGGTTTTTTTTTTAGATTGATTTGATTAAGCAAGCACGGGAGCATCACAACTAAATTGAATGAATAGAAAAACTACTAATTCTCCACTGAAACTTCTGAGAGAAACTAGACAGTTGAATCCATGTGAGCTGAGGAGTAATCAGGCAAACATCAACCATGAAAATGAAGCTAAGCAAGTAAACGTCACACAGTAAACAACACTGTAAAAGATGCAGAAGCAATGCTGACTACAATAGTGATGACACTCCAGGCTGTGTGTGTATGAAACTCACTTGTTAAAAGAGGGAAAAAGCACGGCAAACAACGAAGTAAGTGAGCCGTGTCAATGGGTTAAAGGAAAATCAAGCTCCATTGATAGTCTGCTTGTTGGAGATTCTATTAATGCCAAATAACTCACACCAAATACCAAATAGTGGAGAGCCATATATAAGTGCATGTCAAAAATATTGCTATAAAAGCATAGAAACCTTTATTAAACAAAAACATCACAGGGTAATGCTATTGTTTCTTTACACATCCTCTCTCTGGTCTCTAGTACTCGGGATGCATGTTTCCATTTCTCGTGTGGTGGCTGGTGTGTTACTGTGATGCTGGAAGCTATGTCACTGGTATTTCACATGCCAATAGGGTCACCCACAGTGAACATGGCTCAGCAGAGCTTCCAGACTTAGAACAGACAACGAATAAGGAAACAAACAAAGAACAGATGAAGAACCAGGACAGCCTTCTGCACAGATTGAAACATGGGCAGGCACTGAAGGCCTAATGAATGGAAGCAGACCATTATCGGGGATAGTGCAGAGGAAGGGCCCTGAGGTTGGAGTCACTTGAATGTGACTGTGAAAGACCTGCTTTCAGAGTGGGGTTGACAAGGGTGACATGAATGGCAGTGGAGCCCTCAAGATTTTCATTTGCTAATTATCTGCTAATTATTGGAACTTATTGCAAAGCGTAAATCTAAGAGAACTGGAAGTCATCAACAATGAAACAAACCCCCAAAGATAGATGATGTAGACATTAGTGAGCTGAAATGGACTAGTATTAGGCATTTGATTCAGAAAATCACATGACTTACTATGCCAGGAATGACACCATCAAGAGTAAAGGCTTTGTATTAATTGTCAGAAAATACTTTGCAGAATCAATCTTAAGTACAATGTTGCCTGTGATAGGATTATATCTAACTGCTTTAAAGGAAATCCAATCAACACAACTATTCACATGTATGCACCAACCAAAAAAGTAGTGATAAAGCAATTGAAGAATTCTACCAGTGTCTTCAGACTGCAATTGATTAAACATTCAATCAAAATGCTATGCTAATTATTAGTAATTGGAATGCAAATGATGGAAACAAAGAGGAAAGAAGAGACGTGGAAAACATAGTCTTCCAATAGAAATGATACTGGAGATCACATGGTAGGATTTTTTACGATGAAGGACTTCATTTTCCAAAATGTTGTTTGTCAACAACACAGAGGTGACTGTATACATGGACTTCTCCAGATGGTATACACAGATATCAAATTGTCTACACCTGTGAGAAGAGATGATGGAGCAGCGCATTAGCACCTGCTAAAACCAGGAAAGTTGCAGACTGTGTAACAGATCATAAATTGTGGATTGTAAGTATTGGTACAAACATGTCCATGAGAGTCAAAATATGAGCTTAAATCTATTCCATCTTAATTACAAAATAAATGGCAAGAACAGATTTGCTTCATTGAGTATTAATGACAGAAGATCTGATGGGCTGTCAGAGGACAGTAAGAATATCATTCATATAAGATATTTATATATGATGATGGAGAAATAGATCCATGTGCATATACTTATAGGATTAGTACTAAGGTAGCAGAAGAACATTGAGTCTTGACTCATGTCCTCCCTCAATGCAAGAACACTTGGTTCTTAAACTGGCACTCTCTGATACTCACCTTCCCTACATGATCACTGAACAAAAAGCAGGAGCATAAACAAAGGTATAGAAAGTTGATGGTGTCCAGCTACCAAAATATATAGCACCTGGGGCCTTAAAGGCTTGAATATAAACAAGCAGCCACCTAGTTGAGAAGCAACAAAGTCCATATGGAAGAAGCACACCAGACTGTATGATCATGAAGTGTCAATAGGGTCAGGTATCAGACATCAAAGAACAAAGAAGCATATCACTGTGATTGAGGCAGAGTGTTGGGGGGGAACCACAGTCCTCCCCCACCCACCCACTATCATGATACCAATTCTACCTTACAAATCTGGCTAGACCAGAGCATGTACACTGTTACAGAGAGGAACTGAAAACACAGGGAATCCAGGGCAGATGAATCTCGCAGTTCCAGTAGTGAGAAGGAAGGTGGCGTAGAAAGGGGCAACTGATGACAATGATCTACATATTACCCCCTCCTTGGGGGATGGACAATAGAAAAGTGGGTAAAAGGAGATGTAGGACAGTGTAAGAGAGGGAAAAATTATAATAATTGATTACTTATAAAGCGTTTATGAGGGAGGAGTTGCAGGGAAGGGGGCGGGGTGTGAGGATCTGATGATACCAAAGGCACAAGTAAAAGGAAAATGTTTGGAGAATGATTATGGGAAGAAATGTACAAATGTGTTTGACTCATTGGATGGATGTATGGATTGGGATAAGAATTGTATGAGACCACAATAAAAGGATTTAAAAAATAATTCATGAAGAAAGCAAAAGGTCATTCAAAGGAGAGGGAAAAAAAGATCAAAGTACATGTTAAAATAGACATGATGAAATCAAAGAGCTTAATAGAAAATATCAAGGGAGACCTCAAGACAAGAAAATAAAATCGCAAATGAAATTGCAAAGCCCTAGAGTTAGAAAACTAAAAAGAACATGCTCAGCATATCTTAAACAGAAAGAATTCCAGAAAAATTTCAAACCCGAGTTTCTGGATTAAGATATATATTATTCTGGCAGACTTGTGACTGACGTCAGGGAATATTATAGTAAGTTTTGCCTGACTACAAACTCCCATTGAGAAAATTGTGTCTAGTCATGTAAGTACTTTAATGTATGTGTGAACAATCCTTGTATTACAATATGCAGTTAGCCAACATTTGTTCAATCTTCCTTTCTCAATTGTGTCAACATTAGTACAATGGGAAAAGGGGAGGTGGGGAGGGGCAAGGAAGTGGCATTAACAAACCCAAGGACTAGGGAGTTACAAATGTTCCAAATCAGTGGTGAGTAAGGTGTAGGAGGCTTGGTAGTGCGTGATCAAGTGTAATGTAACAAGAGAAATTACTGAAACCTAAATGAAGGCTGAGTACGATACTGGGACAGGAGGAAAGTGAAAGGAAATAGAGGAAAGAGCTAGGAGGCAAAGAACATTTATAGAGGTCTAAATGCAGACATGTATATATGTAAATATATTTGTATATGAGGATGGGGAAATAGGTCTATGTACACATATTTATAGGTTTAGTATTAAGGTAGCAGAGGGGCATTGGGCCTCCACTCAATTACTCCCTCAATGCAAGCATATTTTGTTCTATTAAACTTGCATCACTTGATGCTCACCTTCCCTATCTGATCACGGAAGAAAAAGCAGGTGCATAAGAAAATGTGGCGAAGAAAGGTGATGGTGTCCAGCTATCAAAAGAACTAGCATCTGGGGCCTCAACATCCTAAAGCCAATCAAGCAGCCATCTATCATGGAATTAACAAAGCCCACACGGAGGAAGCACACCAACATGTGTGATCATGGGGTGTTGACAGGTTTCGGTATCAGAAGTTAAAAAAGAAACAACCTCACCGAGGTGAAGGAAGGCGGTCAAATTAGATACCACAGATGGGTCTGTGGATAATTTCACAATTCCACCCAGAGAGGACACAGAGTGGGGAAGATACATCCAGGGAGCTGTTTAGTATGGAGGAAACACACAACACTCCTCTAGTTCTTTAATCTCCCACCCTACCCCCCTATTATGTTTGCAATTCTACCTGGAAATCCTGCTAGACTGGTGAACCTATATTGGTACATAGGAGAGTTTTTAATTTATGGAATTTAGGATAGACAAACCCCTCAGAAACAGTAATGGGAGTAACAATTCCAGGAGGACTGCAGAAAGAAAGGGGTGGGGGAAGGGGAAACTGATAGCAATGATGGGGGGGGGGGGAAGCCCTTCAAAGTAGACAGATAGTCTGTGTTGTGGGTAAAGGGATACAATGGGCGGGATGAAATATGTATAAATAATAAAAATACATAAATATATTAGGGGTTCATGAAGGTGGCAGGGTTAGGAAGGGAGAGAACAAAGAAGCATTGATATCAAAGGGCTCAAAAAGATAGATAATGTTTGGAAATTGTTGACGGCATGATTTTTTTTAAACGTTTTATTAGGGGCTCATACAACTCTTATCACAATCCATACATATACATACATCAATTGTATAAAGCACATCTGTACAGTCTTTGCCCTAATCATTTTCTTTTTTTTTCTCCTCTTTTCTTTTTTTACATTTTATTAGGGACTCATACAACTCTTATCACAATCCATACATATACATACATCAATTGTATAAAGCACATCCATACATTCCCTGCCCCGATCATTCTCAAAGCATTTGCTCTCCACTTAAGCCCTTTGCATCAGGTCCTCCTTTTTTCCCCTCCCTCCCTGCTACCCCCTCCCTCATGTGCCCTTGGTAATTTATACATCGTTATTTTGTCATATCTTGCCCTATCTGGAGTCTCCATTCCCCCCCTTCTCTGCCGTCCCTCTCCCAGGGAAGAGGTCACATGTGGATCCTTGTAATCAGTTCTCCCTTTCCAAACCACTCACCCTCCACTCTCCCAGCATCGCCCCTCACACCCTTGATCCTGAAGGTATCATCCACCCTGGATTCCCTGTGCCTCTAGCCCTCATATGAACCAGTGTACAACCTCTGCCCTATCCAGCCCTGCAAGGTAGAATTTGGATCATGGTAGTTGGGGGGAGGAAGCATCCAGGATCTGGGAGAAAGCTGTGTTCTTCATTGGTACTACCTCGCACCCTGTGACCCATCTCCTCTCCTAAACCCCTCTATGAGGGGATCTCCAGTGGCTGACACATGGGCCTTGGGTCTCCACTCTGCACTTCCTCCTTCATTCAATATGGTATACATATATGTATATATACACACACACATATATATATATACACATACATATATTCTTTTTTAGCATGATGACAGCACGATTTTTACATGCCTGCTGGATATAATAGATATTACATGCAAGGGTCCCCAGTAAGATGATTTATTCATTTAAAAAAACCCAAAATTCTCACAATGGAACCGGTAGGCAATGTCATAAATAGTGGGGAAAAGATTGAGGCTTTCAAGGATTTCATTTGATCTGATTTACAATCTATGTCCATGGAAGCAGTGGACAAGGAATCAAAGGATGTATTCCTCTGGTTAAGCCTGCTACAGCAGGACTTTTTAAATGGTTCAAAAGCAAAGATGTTCCTTTGAGGACTAAGGTCCATTTGACTGTTACAGCCATCATATTTTCCATCATCTCATATGCATATAAAATCTGGAGGATGATGAAGGCGAACAATAGTACCTGTGAATTAGGGTGTTGACAAAGAATAGTGAACCTATCATTGACTATCCGAATGAAGACACCTCTCCGGGAAAGAACAACCAGAAAGCTCCTGAGAAGTGAGAGCGGCAAAGCTGCAGCTCCGATGCTTTGGACTCGTCGCCCAGAGAGACCCCTCCCTAGAGGAAAACACCGTGTTTGCAAAAGCACATGGTTGCCTGAAGTAGAAAATGATTTGGAAATGATGATGGCAACATATGTACAAATATGCTTGATAGAATTGATGTATGGAGTGTTGCAGGAGCAGTAAGAGCCCACAATAAAATGATTTTTTAAAAAGGAAAATATAGAACCACTCAGTTGAGCCCAGCCAACTCTCAGAAATTGGGAACATCAGCATAATCTGTTATTTAAAGTCAAAAGAAATGTAGAAGGTTATCAAAAATGTGAAGGCACTCAATCAAGTTAACACAGGACTGCAATTATATGCTCAAAGATAGTAACCATTTAGAGGCTATGACACAGGGCAGTGCTTCTGTCAGTACATTGGGTTGCTTAGAGTCAGAATGGAGGGCCCCTAACAAGAAGAACTACGATGTGTAAGAATTATGTTGAAGAAACTTAAATGCCCACTCCTGTAATGAACTACGGTCTCAGAAACCTGAAAGGGCCGTTCTACTCTGTCCAGTAGTGTCACTGTGAGTCAGAAGTGACTCAATGTCAGTGATTTTATTTTTAATGAGTTAATGCTTATGAACTCATCATTGACCCTAACAATAAATTATAGACATTATTTTCCCTGAAAACCCCAAAAATCTGTCTTGTTTTAAAGTCTGAAAAACTTTAGAGTAAATTTGTTCTCATCTCAGAGGTAGAGGATTACACCAGAGTCAGAGACCACAGCTAGACTTTGCAGCAAGATGGTTGACTGACTCCACTATTCAGTGGGGTGGCCTTGGAAATTTTAACTTCTATGTTTCTCAGCTTTTACATGTGTCAGATAGCACAATAAAAAGCCCACGCTGATCCTGTGCAGAGCATGAAATTAACACGTCTGGAGGGTTTGCAGCAGTGTCTGATTAAAAATGAAAACAATGGGACTGACAGTTCCGGGGGGACTTGTGTTAGGGGGGAGTTGGGGGGTAAGGAAGTGACATTATCAAGCCCAGGGACAAGGGAACAACACGGGATCCAAATTGGTGGTGAGGGGGGAGTGGCAGGCCTGGTAGGGAATGATCAAGGATAAGGTTACATAAAGAAGAGGTATAACTGTAACCCAGGTGGGGCTGGAGCATGATAGTGGGGTAGGGGGAAAGTCAAGGGAAATGGAGGAAAGAGGTAGGAGGCAAAGGGCATTTATAGAGGTCTAGACAAAGATATGTACATGCAAATATATATATGAGGTTGGGGAAATAGATCTATGTGTCTATATTTATAGGTTTGGTATTAAGGTGACAGAAGGACCTTGGGCCTCTACTCAAGCACTCCCTCAACGCATGCATACTTTCTTCTATTAAACTGGCATTCTATCATGCTGACCCTCCTGACAGAACTGCTGAAGCCAAAGCAGGTGAATAAGAAAATGTGGTGAAGAGAGCTGATGGTGCCCGGCTATCAAAAGAGATAGAGTCTGGGGTCTTAAAGGTTTGAAGATAAACAAGCGACCATCTAGCTCAGAAGAAACAAAGCCCACATGGAAGAACATACCAGCCTGTGTGATCATGTGGTCCCGAAGGGATCAGTTATCAGGCATCAAAGAACAAAACATCTTATCATTGGCTGCACACCTCCATGATACGATCGCCGAGGACAAATGAGTGCATAAGCAAATGTGGTGAAGAAAGCTGATGATGCTCAGATATCAAAAGAGATAGTGTCTGGGTTCGTAAAAGGCTTGAAGGTAAAAAAGCGGCCATCTAGCTCAGAAGCAACATACCCCACATTGAGGAAGCACACCAGTCTGTGTGTTCATGAGGTGTTGAAGGGACCAGGTATAAGGCATCATCCGAAAAAAAGAATCCTACCATAGTGAATGAAGGGGGAAGTACAGAGTGGAGACACAAAGCCTATTTGCTGGCCACTGGAGATCCCCTCACAGAGGGGTCTAGGGGAGGAGATGAGTCAGTCAGGGAGCGATGTAACACCAATGAAGAATACAGCTTTGCCCCAGATCCTAAATGCTTCTTCCCCCCCCCCCCCAACTACCATGATCTGAATTCTGCCTTGCAAGTCTGGATAGAGCAGAGGCTGTACACTGTACACTGTACACTGCTGCTTATGGGGGCTGGAGGAACAGGGAACAGGTGGATGATACCTTCAGGACCAGGGGTGTGAGGGGCGATGCTGGAAGAGTAGAGAGTGAGTAGTTTGGAAAGGGGGTACCGATTACAAGGATCTACATGTGACTTCCTTCCTGGGGGACAGACAACAGAGAAGGGGTGGAGGGGAGACACCAGATAGGGTGGGTTATGACAAAATAATTATCTGTAAATTACCAAGGGCTCATGAGGGGTGGGAGCAGGGTGGGAGGGGATTAGAAAAGAGGACCTGATTCAAAGGGCTTAAATGGAGAGCAAATACTTTGAAAATGATTAGGGCAGAGAATGTACGGGTGTGCTTTATACAATTGATGTATGTATATGTATGGGTTGTGATAAGAGTTGTATGAGCCCCTAATAAAATGTTTAACAACAAAAAAGGAAGCAATGGAGCACACATTGGTTGAAATACACCAGGCTGTGTGGATCATGAGGTGTTGATGGGATCAGGTATCAGGTATCCAAGACGCAGAACAAAAAAAATCATATCACTGTGAATGATGGAGAGTGTGTGGTGGAGACTCTAAACCCATCAGTAGACAATTGAACATCCCCTTATGAAAGGGTCACAATGAAGAGATGAGCCAGTCAGGGTGTAGTATAGCACTGATGAAACATACAACTTTCCTCTAGTTCTTGACTGCTTCCTCAACCCCCACCCCACTATCATGACCTCAATTCTACCTTTCAAAACTGGCCAGACCAGATTATGTATGCTGGTCCAAATTAGAGATCAAACACAGGGAATCCAGTACAGATAAACCCCTCAGGAGCAACAATGAGACTGGCAATACCGGGAGGGCTAGGGGGAGATGGAGGGAGAAAGGGGTAACCAATCTCAATGATCAATATACAACTTCATCCAAGGGGGACATACAACAAAAAATGGGTGAAAAGAAACGACAGTCAGTGTAAGCCATGAAAAAATTATAAATTATCAAGGGCTCATGGGAGAGGAAACGTAAAGGAATGGTGTGAAATTAACTAAAACCAAGGGTTCAAGTAGAAAGAAAATGTTTTGAAAATGATGATGGAAACACATGTACAACTGTGCTTGACACATACATAGATGTATGGATTGTGATTAGAATTGTAGAGCCCCCAATAAAAAGATTTATTTTTTAAAGTGAAAAAAATAATAACTATTAATTAAATCATGGGTGTCCAAATAGGACTGACAAGTAGGATGATGGACTGAGCTGATTACAGTAGCACTAGTTGGCTCTACCCCAAACCCTAGAGAATAATTAATGGAAAAAGTTTGACTTCTGTTAATTGTCTCCGTTTCTCCACTGGAAACATTTAAATTCACTGGAAGCAGTTAAAAGGGCCTCTGCTATAAGGATGCTGTAGTCTCTCCAGGACCAAGGGGGAGGCTGTGAGATGAGACCGAATGAAGGCAATAGATTACAGTCCTTCCAGATTTACCCTGGCCAAAAATGTCAGGTGTATCTCATTATGTAATTTTGGCAGTAATACCCTGAACAGAATATGTCTGGTGACTCCAATCCACCATTGGCACCTTCCTGTTCCATTTGGTTTGGACCTGATTACTAACCCAAAGCCTGATGGTTTGAATGCACCGAGCAGTACTGCAGAAGAAAAACTGATGGACTATTTTCTTCAATATTGCAGCCAAGAAAACCCTATGGAGCAATTCTACTGTGTACCACACGGGGTTGCCATGAGTTGGAATCAAGTTGATGGCAACAGGTTTGTTTATTTGCAGTTCCCCCTCCTCTCAGGGTTTTGCTTTCCTAACTCAGCCATGACCTTTAAGAAACAAGATTTTGACCCTAGCCCACTCTTAACATCCTTCATTTTTTGGGAATCTATTCTTCTTTCTTTTTACACATTGCATTTCTCATGAAAGTACTTGTATATTAACAGAAACCAAGGTGTTTCAGCTAATCATAAGTGTTCTTTCTTAGAACGGCAGCATTAGGCAGCTTGTGGAATCGAGATGGAGGGCTGGAAATGTACTGAGGACATGCTGCGTGGGACCATTTTGCTAAAGGTTTCCCTGTTCATTTTGGTAATTTTAACTTGCAGTGACCTATCCAATTGCCTTCTGCTAACAACAGCAATAATAGAATCATGGAATCTTTCTGCAATAACTGTTCAGCAGGAGCCTGATATGTGGTGGGGCTGCCCTAGATCATAACTGTGAGCTCACAGCTCCCCTGCTGATAACTTGAAACTGATGAATCTTCTTCCTGGAGGTGGTGTCTCCACCATCACTCAGTGTTCACATCTCTTTGGTATCTTCCATAGGGTTTTAATGGAAATAAGAAAAGTCTCACAAAGTTTATTTCAAATATGTGATTGTGTGTAAATTTTCAGGAAAAATGTTTGATGATATTAATTCAATTCTATTAAAAGTCATTAAGATGAGAAAAATTTTAAATAAAATTTATTATTTACTACCACCAATGTGTTATTGCTTCAAGCCATGTGAAAAGCCACCAGTGCATTAGTTACAGAGATTGGAATGGTTCGTCTTTTCCAGAGATCAAGAGAGGTTGTTGCCTGCTTCCCCAAACTCACCCTACGCCCACAGATAATCAGGATAATTTGAAAACCTCTTCAGAAAGTTGCAGGCGAGTATACTGTTCCCTTGTGACGTGAATTGGTCTGTTTTGCTCCATTCTGTTGGGAGTTCCAATTTCAACACAGGTTTTCATGCAGTGGCAGTGGGAGTGGGCGATTATCTACTTAAATGGCTTCTTTTACAGTTTCTATATCCTTGTCAATTTGGTGATATTCTTCCATGTGCTATAGTGAGAACACTTGTGTCACCACCACCACTGAGAGCAGGAAGTAGAACAGTGCCACGGTTCTGGCAACCTTCTGAGCTACATCAGCCTCCCTCCACACCATGCCCAGGACACCTCTTTGCTTGCTTCTGTAATTTTATCATTTATGTACATATCACTGGATCATATAATTTTCTCTCCAGTTTATAAGGTTTTGATTTACAGAGTTTTATTGAAAATTCTGTTGTGTCTTATTTCATTTAATTACTATTGAATTTGTAAGCTCCTGCTGTGTAAATGTTCGTCGTTAGTTTGTTCATTCTTATTTTCATATAGAAGTATTATTTTATAAGACTAGCCCACAATATATATATCCATGCCATATTGATAAGTGTTTGGGTTGTTTCTAGTTTGAGGCTAATAGAAATGATGTCCTTGTGAGCAAATTCAAATATATACCCAGTATATATTTATGTAAAAATTTCTTCAGCATTTAATAGTAGAATTGAAGTGCTCAATCATAGATGAGTATCATCCTGTTTTGTGTGGCTATGTTAAATATCTTATAAAACGGTTGTCTTAGCGAGAGATCCCTTGGGGAAAATCGGTAGGATTGCAAGATTTGCCTACAAGAAATTTATTGGAAAATTTTCTTGGGATTGACACCTGATAGGAAGTTGAGGAAATAGAATTGGTCAGGAGAGGAGTTCTAGAGTGATTCAGTCAAACAAGAGCCTCTGCCAATCCTTTGTGAGCTATGGAAGTAGGATAGCCATCCACCTGCAGCCTCAGGTTGTCCTCACTCTGGAGGGGGCAGAACCTTCAATGAGATGTCTCAGGGTGATGTGTGAAGGAGATTCAGCTGAGTCATCAGTCACCCATAATATATTTAGCTGGAGGAATGAGCAGCTTTGTCCTGAGGAAGGCATGTGGGTAGTACACCACAGCATCCTTTTCAGTTCAGCCCTTGTGCTACTGAGACTTATTTGTGTAGTTTAGGAACAATTTCTTTAGATTCCAGCTTATCTCTTCCTGGAGAAATTTACAAGTGAAAAATCAATGGAATGAACTATGTCCCACCACCACTATACTAGATCTTTAGCATGTAACTGTTATTAAGTATTGAACCCTTTATTATGTATATTTAATGCACTTAGACTTGTCCCATCCAACTCACAGAGCTTATTTACTGATTTTATTTTTCTGTTGTGTACTCTGTTATATTTGTTATGCAAACCTTCTTCCTATATTTAGGAAAAGTGTCATCTGTGATTCCATGTGTTAACATATATTTTTTCTATTCTTGCTTTTTTGCCTTTTAGAATTCTTGTCACTTTAGTTCTCCTTTGGGTTTTATCTATCATATGAAGAAGGTGGGTTCTGTAATCTACTTTTTCCATTTACTAAACCTTACATATTTTGAGTGTCACTACATAAAGTTTTACATTACCAATTCCAGGGGATGAAAAATTCACAAGAAATCATTTTGGATGCATGTGCGTATCTATACTGCATCACTATTTGTTGTGATTTTATGATTGCTCAGCTTTCGCTTGATGCCAAATATTGCTGTGGAGAAATCTGTGACAAATAGGAGCTTTTCTTCTTATAGGTAGCTCACTTTTTTTGGCCTGGCTATCCAGAGTTCCCTTTATTTTTAAATTCCAGTAAATTCAGCAGGAGATGACTTGGTGTCGATCATTATATGCTGAGGCTTTTTTGGAGATAAGAGGTTTACATTCAGTCTGTAAGTCTAATTCATTGACTACTTTAGGGAAATATCAATTAAATATATTAAATATCTTTCCTATTTCACTATTGTTATGTACCCTCTGTGCTGTTCGGAATCAGTAATAGGATGTTAACAGCAAGGTCGGCGGTTCAAGCCCATCAATTGCTCTCAGGGAGAAATATGAGCCTGTCTGCTCTCCAAAGATTTACAATCACAAAAACTGTAAAATTTGGGACAGTTCTGCTCTCTCCTGGAGAGTTCCTGTACGTCAGCATCCATGAGACGGCAGCAGCTTTGGGCTTTGGACATTAGGGTCACCAGTTTGTTTTATATGTCTCCTACATCTTATATTTTCTCTGAACGCAGTACACTCTATTCCACATTTAATTTTTCAGTTTTACAAGCCTATTTTCCATGTCATTTGATGTGTTTCTAACAGTCTGTTTTTGTCCTTATTGTTGTTTGGTAAACAGATTTATTTTCTGTATTCTGTATTCAGTGGTGGAGATTTTTAACTCTCCCAGTTAGCTGAGTTCTGCATATTCAGGTTTCATTTACTTCTGTTGACCTCTTATTTCTCTCTTGAGCCTTCATGTTGCTGCTTCAAATTTTGAAGTATCGTTTTTGACTAGTAGCTTTACGTGCATGGCAGTATGAGTGAGACTATTCTTTAATCATCTGTCAGACGATATTTTTTTGAATTTTCATTACCAGTCATTACTTTTCTTCCCTCCCATTTTCATTATTTTGGGATTCATTTTGTGAAGACTCCTTTTGCTTCTTCCGCATCTAAGACTGAGTTGAGATCTCCCAGTACCAGGGCTTGTGCGGAAATGAGAAAGAAAACAATATTCTTAGAGAGGGGATCTTTTGGCCTCTTCACCCAGGGGAGAAGTGGCAATGCTTTGAGACAGTTTGTTTCTTACAGATCCTGAGAGGGGAAGACAACTGTTAGTTTCTAGTGAATGGAGTGTAGGAATACAGCAGAACATCTAACAATACACAGGATAGCCAACCCCTGCCAACAGACAACTATCAAGTCCAAAATGTAAAGGGAGGTGGGGTGAGAAATCCTCATTTAGAACATGGTGAAGGAACAATAGAATGCTTCAAAACATTATTTGTTGTATGTGTGTTGTGGTTATTTCTCCTCTATTCAGCTAACATTATGGGCTGCTGTAGGATTCTTCACTAACACATTACTTCTGTCTACACTATCACTGCAAAAATATTTATTTAACCTCCAACATGCAATGTAACTCATGCCTGCTATTGAATATTTACCTGTCAGATAACAGAGAATATTGCCCCAGTCCCCAGTGCAGAACCATCCCTCAAAGAGACCAACCATCCACTAGATTGTAAACTGATAATTGGGCAACTCTTCCACTTGGAAAGCAGCATCAGCCCATTTGCTAGGAATGCCTACATCTTATGAATATGAGTTATCCTTGTGGAGCGCACACATGATGGCTTTGAGTCTGTCATGAACATCACATATTTAGTGTCTCAAATTTCAATAGAAAAACAAATGAAGGAAAGTAACTACTTATGGGGATTTTGAGCTAAATTTCATTGAATTTTATTGATTTTGGAGAAATTGAGCCAATTTAATTAATTTAGTCTCTGCACCAAGACCATGGAATTTGCTTCATTGGATTATTTTCTAATGTTTTTCAATACATTTATAAAATGAAATATTCTCCATAAAGAGTTTGAACATTTTTGTTAGATTCCTTCCTGGACACCTCAGTATTTTTGGTACTACTATTAAAGGTAAGTTTTTACTGTCTTTTTTGGTTTAGGAAAATCTAACTGATTGTTGCACTCAAATTCATTATCTTTAAGTCAGTACTGATCTAAGCGACCCAAAAATACTGCCCACTGGGTTTCTGAAGTCATAACTTTTGCAAGAGGATTAAGGCTCAACTGCATTCATCCAAAATTTGATTATCACTGTTATTTTAATGTTTCTTTTCTTACTATCACATCATCTGTGTATAATGACCCCATTGCTTCTCTCTTCCTTATATTTTATTTACCTTTCTGGGTGTGACCCACAGCACAATGAAGAATAACTGTGAAGACAGCCATGGTTCAATCACAAGGAACATTTTCATTACTTCACAATGAATGACTTGACTAATGTAGAATTTTGTGGACAACCTTTATCATGTGAAGAAAATCTTCTTTCTTATATCATGAAACTACTAAAATCCTCCATGGCTTTTGAATTTTATGACCACCTTTCTAAATTTTTCTTAGTCTCATTGAATCTCTTTATGTCTGACTAATTTGTATCTTTTTATGGTGTTTGCATTTTGTTTAATATGGTAATCACAGCTCATGCTGGGAGTTTTGGAGCTGTTTCATGAATACAGAAAGCACTCACTCTCACTCCCATTGAGTCAAATCTGACTCAAAATGACCCTCAGGGCAAAAACTCCCCCCACAGAGATGCCAGTGGGCTTGCACTGCTGACCTTGAGGTCCGGAGTCCAACGTGTAAGCCCTGCACCACCAGGACTCCCTTCCTGGACACTAAGGAGTGTGCAATTGAACTGTGAATAACAGACATTCCTAAGAGTGTGAAGAAGGTGTAACTACAAATTCCTTGGGCAATTCATATCAACTTAATTTTTCAAAAAAAACCAGGGCCTTGTAGCTAAATTTTCTGATGCTCTGTGGGATAATGGCTATGTCACCATTGAGTTATGTTACTATGTAATCCAGTGCAGCTATAGGCTAGCTCCTGGACTCCCAGGTTCTTTTATTAGATTTTCCACTTTGATTTGCCCACTATTCTAGATCTCTGAGGTCTATGAAATAATTTATGGCCAGGTTCCTCAGTTTGTCAAGGATCTCTAATACTAAAAACAGACTCACTGTTTTCCTAAATTACTGAATCCTATTCCTAACTAGTGCTTATTGTGAGTTTAAAAATTGCTTTAAAAAACAGCAACAAGTTCACGTATCTGACAGTAATACTAAAATATTTAATCCAGTATTTTGCTTTGAGTCTGTATAGCTTGTGCTCCATGTTAATACATCATGGTGTGTAGCTTCATTTTTCAATTTTTTAATTCTTGCACAGGCTTAATTTTGATCCCCATCTGAATGTATTCCACCTTAACAGACATACTATTTTAATATAGTATGTTTAATATATCATTTCCATATAATTCAAGGGGCTTCAAAATGCATGGAAAATGAAACGAAAAGATAGTGGCACTACTCCACGACTTTTGGAAGCTCCTTTGTATAATCTTTTGCAAAAGGTATGATTAAGGTTTGTAAAAGGCAAAGATTCCACCTTGACAATGAAGGTAAACGGTACCCATCTCTGGTGTTTTTAATCATCTATGCAGGAAAAAGATAGACCATGCAAAAGAAGGCAAATTGATGCACATGAAGGGTGCTGTTGACAAAGATCACTGACCATACCAAGGAGTTCAGGAAGAATGAACAAGTCAACGTTGGAAATAATTCCAAAGAGATGCTCCTGAGAAGCCAAGATGATAAGGCTTTATCTTGCTTACCTTGGACATGTCTACAAAAAGTCCAGTCATTAGAGGGCATCACGTTTATCAAATAGAAAGTCAGTGAAAATGAGGGAAACAATGAAAAAGATGGAAATGCTCTGTCTGCAATGATGTGCTGAAACAAATCAATGATGTTTATGGAAAGGGTATGATGGACTGAGCCATATTTTGTTCTGTCATACATAATTTGTGCTTCAGAGTCAAGTCCAGAGATAGTAATTCCAAGAACAACAAAAATATAATATCATTTCTAAAACACTGAAAGTCGAGCACTACACGGAATTGAATGTTCTCCTCTGCTTCTATGTTCTAAGTTATTTTTTTCCAAAAATGTAAGAAATAAACATTTGGAGGAAGCTTCTTTGTTCTCTTTTAAGCTGGAGAAATGAGTAATGGTGAAATGTTCTATTACTTTTCAAAAGCCTTAGAATACCGAGATAACAAAGATCCTATAGATCTCAGGAGCGTCATGGCAATGGCTGAAGGACGAAACAGAACTACTGTTACCACGTTCATCCTCTTGGGATTCTCTGAATTTCCAAAGCTCACACTCGTCCTCTTTTCAATATTCCTAAGCATCTACCTTCTGACAGTTTTCTGGAACCTAGGTCTTAGCATCTTGATCAAGATAGACTCTCATTTGCACACACCCATGTACTACTTCCTCAACAAACTTGCCTTCTTAGACATATGCTATGTGTCCTCCACGACTCCCAAGATGCTCTCAGACTTCTTCCAGGAGCAGAAATCCATCTCCTTTGTGGGGTGTGCTGCGCAGTACTTCTTCTGCTCTACCTTTGGTCTGATTGAAAGCTGTCTTCTCGTGTCCATGGCTTATGATCGGTACACAGCCATTTGTAACCCTCTACTTTACACAGCCATCATGTCCCCGACCCTCTGTCTACAGCTGTTTATTGGATCGACCATAACTGGATCATTGGGCTCATTAACCCAGCTGTGTGGCTTACTTCAGCTTCAATTCTGTGGGCCAAATATCATTAACCATTTCTACTGTGACCTCCCACAACTAGTGAACTTATCTTGTTCTGATACCTTTTTCATGGACGTTTTATTTTCCTTGCTGACAGTGATCTATGGACTGACCTCTGTCCTGGTTATCACGATATCCTATGGTTATATCGTTGCCACCATTCTGAAGATGAGTTCGGCTGAAGGCAGGTCCAAGGCTTTCAACACCTGTGCTTCTCACCTGACAGCAGTGTGTCTTTTTTTTGGCTCAGCCACCTTTGTGTATTTATGTCCCAATTCTGATGATTCTCTTAGCCAAGGCAAGCTGGCCTCTGTTTTCTACACTATAGTGATTCCCATGTTAAATCCATTGATCTATTGTCTGAGAAATAAGGAAATCAAAGATGCCCTAGTCAGATGTAAGCGAAGGATTTTCTCCTGACAATAGTGTGCAAAGTCTGCATATTTTATTTCAAAATAAGTAATAAGGAACATGAATCTGGGGTCTTAAAAATATCTTGTGGAATGCCGTTGTTAGGTTGGTAAAAATATTTGCTACATCTGGCTAGATTTTCATTTATGGTATTTTTTAATGAGGGTCTCACTGAGGACATTTCTTTTCACGTTTTTTCCCCTCAAATAGAATATTCTATTTTGTTTTCAACAAACATGAGCACAGCAAACTAGACTCCCATTTCCAAGTTTCTACACAAGTCACTCAGTGTTATTAGTTATATTTTTCAAAATGTGTCAGCATTCTGGTTAATTGCATTCAGTTTTTTTCATTTCCTGTATTCTAGTTGCCCTACCAACTTATCCTCTCATCTTTACTTAGATTTCCCGAGGGTTTTGATTTCCGGCTGCCTTAAGAGTCAGGACAGAAACCCATACAACCATGGATGAAAAGTGAAACTCCTTACCCTTTGAGTTTATTGTGTATCTGTATGTCAATAGCTGTCTCCCTTTCCACTCTGGGGGAGGATTACACTTCTTCATCCCCATGAATTTAGGTTTTAGTGTATGACATTTTCTGGCAAATGAAACATGAATGGACATTGTCTCATTAGTTAATGACCAGGTCCCAAGATAGATCTGTATTATTATCAATAAATATATTTTTGCATTTGGATTGATTGCCAATAAAATATTATGGATATCTATATAAGTAGAGTTGTCCTATTGCAAAAATTATTAAAATGTTAACATTCCTCTGTCTTTAAATCTAGCCACTGAATGTGTAAAAACAGTGTACTATTGAAAAGTTGAGGATAGCAATTTTTGTTTGGCAAAATAAAGTGTTTGGTTCAATTATGCCTTGTGGTAGATCGAAAGGGAGGTTCTATAAGTATTGCTGAAAAGTAAATATCAGCTTTAGATGAAAGTATGAAAATAGAATGTCTGCAACATGGGTTGTTTGCTTCTGGATGCATTTAACATGATCCTACAAGAAAGAGCTAAGTCACAAAACAACTGGTCAGTCTGTCGGTAAGACTACAAGAGAAGAAAAATTTCCAGATATCTGAGTGTTTTCAAGTTCATGCAGAACACGAGTCTCATCATTTCTAAGCCTCTGAATTTTGTGAACGTGAGAAGGACTCAGAGAATAGAAGTAGAGCTAAGAATTGCAGGAGGGTCAAATCAAGGGCACAGTCATCATGGGGCATTGTGAGTACCTCTGAACCCAAGCTCATGCTTACCAGATCTTTAGTTGGACAAATGATTTTCATGGAAAATCAAGTTAGGGAGGAAGGATGTGATTGTCTCATTGGAACCAGTGATGTCCAGTATCGTGCCCCTGATGGCCATGCTTATTTAACATGGAAGAGTGAGAAAAGTAACAACACGGCAACTATCTGATCACGTGGAGCTGACCAAAGGAAGCTGAAGGATAGCACTGATCTCTCTATTTTCCATGGGCATCCTTCCCGAAACGCACTTGGTTTAGCTCCTTGGATGACAGTGCCATGGTATCAAGTAAGTCAGTGTCTGTTGCAGTGAACAATTGGATTACACTTTAAAAACTTATCTTATTTCCTTAAAGTCTTAGACTTCTGTTTGCTCACTTTCACTACCTGGGATGATACTCACCATTCATAAGCATTGTCTTAGTTTTTGTTTCTGGGAACCCCAGATTCAATCAGACTAAGAAAGGTGACACTAACACCTGGCATGCAGATGTATCAACGTTACTGTGGTTAAGGTAAATAAGGTTTCTGTGTAAATAAGGTAGAGGAGGTACACAGTAATTTGTAATAATGGAAGTTGTTGTCCAGACAATGACACTTAGAAATGTGTGAGGGAACTTTTGCTAACGACAATGGAAATATTAATAAAATGAAAATATCAGGCTCTGGGTAGACAATTCCCAACTCAGACTATCCTGAGAAAGCTAGATGACCCCATGGCAGTCACTCAGGGAACTTTTATCTCCTGCTACTGCGGGAGAACTGTCCTGACAACAGCTCAATGTCAAGAGCAGCAGAGTTGCAAAGAAGATGGAAAGGACAGCTTGGGAATGTCTCCTCTATCTCTATCAGGTTCCTCTAAGGAACGAATGGTGCTCCAGCACGTGGTGTGGGGGAAATTGTTCATATGAAACCGAAGAACCTAAAATCCTACATTTCCCAGAAATTTCCTTCAGAAAGGGATTCCCATTTTTAAAAGAGAGGAGTTCTCACTGGTTTTAATACCTTCAACTGAGCTAACCGCCCAGTAAGAACTGAAGATAAACTCTGCCCTGCTTACTGCTTGCAGGTTAATAAGCAAGATAAGGTCCAGCAAATCCCAAGTGAAGAAATGAAATGGGGCTCTGAGAGAAAATAGGTTACTTGGAAAATATATTGCAAGAGAAACAAATATTGAAGATGCTGGAATAGGACAAATCAGAAAACCAACCCCACTGTTATCAAGTTGATGTCCAACCATAGAAACCAGTGGATTTGCTTCCATCTGGTTTCTAAGGCTATGATCTTTGCAGAAGCAGATTTTCACATTTTCCCCCCAAAGGAAGTCTCTGGTGAGTTCCACCTGCTGACCTACCTTTTTTATTTAAACAACAACAACTCAGTGCCCTCAAGTCATTGCCAACTCATATCGATCCTGCAGGATCCTGCAGGTAGAACTGCTCCTGTGGGTTTCCAGGACTGTAGCTCTTTACAGGAGTAAGAAGGCCTGCCTTTCTTTGGAGGAGCACCTGGTAGTTTTGAACTGCTGACCCTGCAGTTAGCCGCCCACTGCATAACAACTACTCCCAAGGCTCTACCTTTTGGGGTAACAGCCCAGCTGCAGAGCCAGGGTTGGTTGTCTGTGAAGTGCTGTGCAGTCAGTTCCACCTCGAGACTCTGTACAACAGAACTAAACACAGCCTGCTCCTTCGTCATCCCTACAGTTTTTGGTTGTGATGAAATTATGCATCACTGAAGGCTCCAAGGCCATTTCATATTTACTTTGCCTCCTTTTTATTTTTGAAGCCACTCAGACCACTAAAGAGATGTTAGGGTTAAGAAATCTGGAGTGATTAAAAAAAATAAAAATATACTATGCACACACACTGAGCCCATCTAAAGAAATGAAATGAACAACCTAACAACACAGTCCCTGTGTGGTAGTGGGTTATGGTTGGGCCTCTGTGCTAGGTAAGGTTTATTGTGACAACCTGGCCGATAAACACATGGGATTAATTGAATGGCAGAGCAATAAACAGCTCAGTGAGCCTCGCCTTTCTTATTCTCTAAGGTTTGACCATTGTGTGGCTGCATTAGCTAGTTCTTTGCCTCAGGTCGCAAGGCTCAGTTCCTGTGAAACATCCCTGAGCAGAAGCCACATAGACCTACCCTTCCAGCGCTGACATTTTAAAATGCACTCATTGATTCAGCTTTCCTCATATATTTGGTGTTGTTGAGTGTGTTTTCTGAGTCTGAGGAGTATTTTGTAGATCGTTGTTAGATATTTAAGCTAATGTCAGACTTAAGATCTTGGGAAGCATTGGGTTGGTATGTTTTCTTTATGTACACTCACCTTTTATATAAAACTTTCTCTTATATACAAATGAGTCTCTGTGGATTTTTCTCTAGTCTACCCAGACTAACCCAGCTGCTAACTGTAATGTCAGCAGTTGAGATCTACCAGCCGCTTCCCAAACGAAAGTTGAGTTTTTAAATTCCCATGAACAGTTACAGTCACGCAGACCCACAAGGGGACTTCTATCTCATCCTATCAAGTTACAATGAATTGGAGTTGACTCAATGGCAGTGAGATTTTTGTTTTTGTTTTTCTTCTGAGGGATGAGTGACAATCTGAAAGAGGAAGCGTTCTATTCCCATAAAGTGTCACAGTCTCAGAAACCCAGAAGGGCAGTTGTGTCCAATAGGGTCACTATGAGTCAATTCAGTGGCAGTGTGTACTGTTGTGATTTGGCCAGCCCACCTCCCGTAGCTACTGCCATCTGGTGGATACAAGTATAACTGTGTGAGTCATAAGAAATGGGCCTACCCAGCAACCTCTGCACCAGAGACCCCTCAGGACACCTGACCCACTAATAGTATCAACATTCACATTGCCTCACAGTCATTTCATTCAAAATTCTTTTCATTACTAAAGCATCTAGTTTGGAAAAATACAAATCAAAGCATAAATAGTTTGTCTCAATCAAAATTCAAATTAAGGGCCATAAAGTTGATTCTGGCTCAGAGCCATCTGAATAGCAAGAAGAGTTGCCCTTTTGGATTCCCAGAACTTTACAGGAATAGAACTCTTCCTCGTTCCCGCTGGGAGCAGCTGGTGGTTTGAGGTTAGCAGCCCAACATGGAACCCACTGCACCCCCAGGGTCCCTGTCTAGAAAGAGTGAGATGTAGAATGTGTTTGAGTCACAGAGACCCTCACACACGAGGCCATTTCACTATTCGGAGAGTCGATGCTGCCCTTTCTTCCGTGGGCTCTTTGGCATTGCCGCCAGAGCAGCAGCAACACAGCAAAGAGACAGGAAACGATCTGACCACCTGTGGAAGCCCCTGCAGGAGAACCTGCACATGAGCACTCGTATAGCTGCTCGCTCTTTGTCTAAGAACTAAAACTACTTGATATTGTGAGGAAATTTTTCTTCCTTCCCTTATTTCATGAAAGTATTAGAATCCTCCATAACCACGGTTTTTATGTCTTTTTTCTTTTTTTGCTATATTTTCTTTAGTCCTGTTGAATCTATTTATGAATGAGACTAATTTTTGGATTTCCTTTTTGAGGGTTTCAATTTTAGGTTTAATAGCATAATCATGCCCAAGCTTTAAGTTTTAAGTGCTCCTTCAGCTCTTGACTGTGACAAAGTTTGTAGATGATTACAATTAGTTGTTCCTAGCAATCTGTAACTGAAGTGCTTCGTGTTGTGATTTTAGAATTATTTATAATCTGTTTATGTTTTCGCTAGAAAGACAGGGTTTTCTACTCCTATAAAGAGTCATAGTCTCAGAAACTCACAGGGATGATTTTATCCTGTCCTAGAATGTCACATGGACTCATTGACAGTAAGTTTGTTCTTCAGGTTTAAATTTTCACTGTCCTAATAAATCATTTTTGCCAAAGTATGGGTTCCTGACATCAAGTTTTCTTTCTTTTTAAAAATCATTTTATTGGGGGCTCTCACACCTCATAACATTCCATATATCAATTGCTTCTAGCATATTTGTACATATGTTGCCATCCTCATTTCCAAAACATTTTCTTCTTGAGCCCTTGGTATAAGCTTCTCTTTTTCCCCTTCATCCCCTGCTTTCCCATCTTCATGAATCCTTGATCCATTATATGCTGTTATCATTATTTCATATCTTACACTGTTCATTGTCTCCTTTCCCCCACATTTGTGTTATTCATCCCCTTGGGGGGAGGGGGGTTTATATCCAATCTTGTTATGAGTTCCCCATTTCTCCCACTTTTCTCTCCCGGTGATCCCCCTCCAATCTTGATATTGCTATTCCCACTCCTGTTCCTGGGGGAATTATCTGTCCTGAATTCCATGTGTGGAGAGCTCTTATAGGTAACAGTGCATTTCTCTAGTTTAGCCAGATTTGTAAGATAGACCTGGGTCATGGTAGTGGGAGGTGAGGGGAGGAGCATTTAGGAACTAGAGGAATGATATGGGATTCATTGGTGCTATACTGCACTTTAGTTGAATCATCCCTTCCTTATAACCCATCCATGGGGTGGATATCCAATTGTCTACAGATGGGCTTTCGATCTCCACTACAGCCCCTCTTGCTCAAATTGATATAGTTGTTTGTTTCGGATCTTTTGATACCTGATCCTGTGGACCCCACTGATAACACAGGCTAGCGAGCTTCTTTCATGTGGGCTATTTACTTCTTGCTAGATGGCTGCTTGTTTAACCTCAAGCCTTTAAGATTCCAGATGATATATGTTTTGATAGTTGGGCACCATCTGCTCTCATCACATTTGCTTAAGCACCTATTTTATTTTCAGTGATTGTGTTGAGAAGGTATGTATCAAAGAGCACCAGGTTATCAGAACAAAGTGTTCTTGGGTTAAGGGAGGCCTGAGAAGAGGCCCAAAGTTCATCTGCTTTCTTAATACTTAACATAAATACATGTACATTAGCCTCTATGCCTTTCACTATAAATTAATCAATTAGTTATAAACATAACTATATCTATAGCTCTATAAATAGTTTTTACCTCCCATTTCTTTCCTCTATTTCCTTCTTTACCTTCTTTCTATCCCACTATCCTGCTTACCCTCCATTCAGCCCTCAGCACAGCATTTCCTCTCAGACACACTGCTCTTAATCAAACCTCACCAGGCAGTATATACATCTCAGTTGTTCCCTTATCTCGGAGTTCATGGATTCCCCACTCACGCTCCCCACCCCTCCACTCCCTTGTACCCCAAGAACCACAGGTCCCATTGTTTTCTCCTCAAGATTGTTCACTCTGCCTTTCTTATATAAATGGACATAGGGTGGGAAAAAAAACTCCAAGCAAACAAAACAACGTAACAAATATGCTTACCCTTGAGTATGCTTTCTGTTCAAGTCTGATGAGGTGCCAAGCTCTGTCCCCCAAGTCAGAAGTCTATTTTCAGGATTCCCCTGGGACTTGGTTGCTTTACTCCCCTTGTTTCTCTGTTGTGCTCCCTTTGCATCTCACCCCACTCTGCATGGAGCAGACAGGGCACACTTTCTTCACAATGTCTCCAGTGCTGTTTACTGTGGTGCTCTAGGTCAGTGAGGGAACGTGGTGTCTCATCGTGTGACCAGTCCTACAATCCTCTCTGTACATAGGCTACTCTGAGCAGGGATGTTGTCCACAGGGCTTGGTGGGAAGTGATAAGGTTCTCTCTCCCTCGTAGTGTGCTCCCTTGCGGTCTGGACAGACTTGCCTCTCTCCCTGGGCTCTCTATTCAGTGCTGACCTATGCATTGCTTTCTTCTAGGAGGGGAGTCAACAAAGTTCAGCGTGGACTTGGCTTTGTTGTCCTCTCTATGAGTTCACTGCTTCATGCCCATGTATTGCCTGCAAGGCTTGCTGCTCTGGAATGGGGTCTGGTCCCTCTCTACCTTTCCTGTTGAGACATAAACAATACCTCCCCTTGGGTGTATTAGTGCCCTGATCGCCATCACTCTCATTCCCCCTCGGCTTATATTCTATGGAATTCCCTCACCATTCACTTTTATGTTACTGATATAATCCAATGTATTTCCATGCACACACACAGAGATATGTATGTGGGTCTTCAGTTAGATTCTCCACCTCCATGGGCCCGTTACTATAAACCATGAGTTCTACCACTTTGAATGTTTCCTTAATTTTTACTGACTTTCTATTTAATAGACATGATGTTCTTTGTAATGCTTGATTTCTTGTAGAAATGGTAAAGGTAAGCAAGACATAAAAAGGTAGAATTGACAAAGTTTCTGCCATAATGTGGCAAACATACCAGTGATCATAAAAATGGTGCACAAGTAAAGAAAAAATGGGTACATAAGCAAATGTGGTGAAAAAAGATATGGTTTTTGGCTACTAAATATATATTGTCTGTGATCTAAAGGTTTGAGGTTAAACAAGGAGCCATGTAACTGGGAAGAAAAAAAGCGCACATAGAATCACACCAAGTGTGTGATCATGAGGTGTCATGGGATCAGGTGTCAGGCATCAGAAGACTCAAAACAAACAATCATATTGATGTGAATGAAGACGCAGAATGGAGACCCAAAGCCCATCTGTAGACACTCGGTTTCTTTAATACCCTTAACCCCATCACTATCATGACCCCAAGTCTA
This sequence comes from Tenrec ecaudatus, assembly GCF_050624435.1. Classification (NCBI taxonomy): domain Eukaryota; kingdom Metazoa; phylum Chordata; class Mammalia; order Afrosoricida; family Tenrecidae; genus Tenrec; species Tenrec ecaudatus. The sequence goes on from NC_134533.1 coordinate 15,049,132, forward strand.
CCTTACACATCTGGGTATCTAGACCATGCACACTAGTACAGATAAGAGCTCCCAACACAAAGAATCCAGGTCAGATAAACCCCTTAGGAAAAAATAATGGGAGTAGTGATACCATGAGGGTATGTAGAAAGTGGGGGGAAAGAAGGGGAGAATGGATCATAATTATCGATGCATCTACCCACTGTCTAGGTTGACAAACAGCAGAATCATGGGTGAAAAGAGACCGTCATTAGTGTAAGATACGAAAATAATTCACAAATTATCAAAGTTCATTGGGGGTGTAGGGAAGTGAGGTGATACGAAGGGCTAAAATAGAAAGAAAATGTTTTGAAAAGGATGATGGCAACATATGTACAAATGTGGTTGACTCAATGGATGTATGGGTTATTATATGAGCTGCAAGAGAAACCAATAAAATGATTTAAAAAACCTAGGCAGTGGGTGTGAAAAAAATTGTTATTGCAAAATGAATGATAGAAATTCAAATTTGGTGAAATAAAGCAATTGAAACAACTGTCCCTTATAGTATCTTGAAAAGGAAGGTTTCTAAGCAATGTTGTAAATTAAATTTTGTATTGACATTAAAAACGAGAAAACAGAGTTGGATGCTGTTGGATACATTTAACAAAGTTCTACAGGGAAGGAGTCAGTCACAAAGCAACTGGTAGGCATGCAAGCAAAAATGGAGAATATAAAAAAATCAAGAAATTTTCAGAGTTAGAACATGAACATTACGGTCACTTCTGTGTTCCTAGAACTTTTAAAATTTTGAAGAACTCAGAGCAAAGAGGTCAATTAAACTTAGCATTGAAGCAGGGATTAAATCAAGGATGTGACCATTATACTTCATTGCTTAGATCTCTAGTGAGTTGAAGGTGAAGTTAAATAAACTCACTGCCATTGAGACAGTGCCGACTTATCACAGCCATAAAGCACAGGGAAAATTGTCCCTGTGGGTTTCTGAGATAGCAGCTCTTTCCTAGAGTAGGAAGCCTCAGCTTTCTACCTTGGAGCAGTTAGTGGTTTCAAACTGCCGACCTGGCGGTTAGCAGCTCAACCCACAGCCACTATGCTAACAGGGCTCCTGGATGCTTAATAGCTATTTTAAATAGAACAAAGTAGTTGATGGAAAATGAAGTTAGTGTTGTAAGAAATGATTCTCCAATAGGAATCTGATTGTGTCCACCATCATTCACTTAATGTTCATACTTATTTGACATGGAAGGATGAGGAATGTCAAATGAGGCACATAATTGACCAATGTGAAGCTGATCAAAGGCAGCTGATATGTAACACTTCTCCCTTTACTTAGCCTGGACGTTCTGTCCTGAAATACACCGTGTAACTTTTTGGAATACAGTTCTCTGGGATGGTTTTCTTCAGTTCTTGATTCTCAATGTTGAAAGAATTCCTGCTGCAGAAGCAATTTGTAATCCAACTAACTTTTATGAGGGAAAGTGGAGTTTCGGGTAAGAGGGTCTCACTCCATGCCATCTCTGGAAAGCCTGCTAGGTCGTGGGGCAGACCACGCAAGAGTATGCAACTGTAGATGGCCACTTCAGCGGACCATGGAAAACCACATGGAAGAAGTCCCAGAACAAGGTGGCGACTGTCCTTGGTCTCTGATTTTGTCCCCTCACCCCCAACTTGAGGGGGCACGCGTGAGGGCTTTGGCTGTTCCCAGTGGCTGAGTTCAGGTGCACATGTGATGTAGTATCACTGGTACCTAGAGTGCATGCCCAGGTAGTCCTTCACCTGTGTCTAGGTGACCTTAGTCTGAGCATGTCCCGCTTTGGATTATCCCCACAGGTGTCTAATGATGCCTTCTTTCATTCCAATTTCATATTGTGGCATGCCCAGCTAATTTTCAGTGATTAAACTCACCTTTAACCCTCATCTGTCTGCTGATCAGTTCTATGAGATCAACAATTAATTGTAATTTGCAGTGAACACTTTGATTATACTTTTAAAATTTGGTTTTACTTCCTTCCCTGCCTTACTTATTGTTTTATTCATTCTTAATAAGTAGAATAACACTCTCCATTCAAAAAACCTTCATCTTAGCTTCTACTTAGGTTTTAGCCCAGATGAAATCAGAATAAGACAGGTTGGCATAGGACTAAGCATTGTTTGTTTCTGCAGTACATAGGGTCACTATGAGATGGAACCTACCAGACAGCACCTAACCAGAAGACATAAGGCACTAACACCCAGCACACAGATAAATCAAAAGACTCTAGTCCATGTAAATGAGATTCAAGTGCACTACCAGACACTGCAATTTGTGATGGTTATGGTCTCAATTATTTCTCGGGCGAAGAGAATAAAAAATGTTGAGTGAACTGACTTTTACTAATTACAATGGAAACCTTGACAAAATCAAAATCACAGGCTAGGGGTAGGTAATTGTCTATCTAAGCAATCCTGTGAAAGCTACATGAACTTCATAAGTTACTAAGGAATCTTTTTTAAATATTAATTTTATTTTATTGGGATCTCTTATCACAATCCACATATATGTCCAGGTGTCAAACACATTTGTGCACACGCTCTCTTCTTTTCAAAACATTTTCTTTCCACTTGAGCCTTTGGCATCAGTTTCTCATTTAACATTTTTTCTCCCTCCCCCATATCCCCTTGATAATTTATAAATTATTTAAATTTTTTCCATGTCTTACACTGACCGCGGTCTCTTTTCTTCCACTTTTTTTCTCCTAAGGGAACTTTTGTCACCTGTGCCGATATAGCATGTAAACTTTGATTTTAAAAGTAACAGAGTTACAAAGACTGTACACATGTGATATATCTCTTCAATTTCTATCAGGAGATTTTAAGAAAAGAATGGGACTCAAAAGAGTAGTGTGGAGAAAATTGGCTATATGATCCTAAAGATCAGAAACTCCCAGTGTTTACAAACTGTCCTGCAAAAGGAACCTGCTCTCTATAATAGGAGACATTCCCACTTGTTTCTGATTCCCTTGCAGTAACTTCAGCCAAGTTAATTGTGCTGCCAGATCACAAGATAAGCCCTGCCATTATTATTGTCTAGAGGTTAATAAGCAAGATAAAGTCCAGCATCTCCCAAGGGAGGAAATACCATATGGCTGTGGAAGAAAGTCGTCTACTTGTCAAATGTTATTCCATGAGGACAAAATATGGAAGGGGCTGGACTCAGACAAGTCAGAAAATGAAACCCACTAGAGTAAAGTTTACATAGACCCATAGCAGCCAGTGGATCTGCCCTCGGTTGATTTCCTAGATTTCAATTTTTGCAGAAATAGACCCACATTTTCCTCCCAAAGAGGGTCTAGTGACTTTCATCTGCGACTTTTTTTAACAGCCCAACTTTTACCAAACGCTCACTGGGACCTGAAGTAGGGTTACTCTTGGTTGATAAGTGCCTTATAATTCATTCTGACATATGCAGACCCTCTGCACAACAGAGCCTGTCCCTCAGTCATCCCCACAATGATGGCCACGGGTTGCTATGATTGAGTCCATTCCAATTCATGACAAAACCTTGTGTGCAGAGAGGAGCTTGTGCTGATACTTAAGGAGCAGAGCACCAGATCTGTCGTCTGAGGAATCTCCCCGTAGTCAAGCACATGTTGTACTACTCAGTGACTCTTATCAGTTAGGGTGAGCATTTTTCTTTAATAGTGAACAAGAGCAGCACTGATGGACTATGTGAGCTCAGGGAGATGGTGCATTGAAGTTGATGTTGGAAGTTCGATAATAACTTTTTGGTGGTGCTGGGTGTGTCTTGGAATGATGTATAGTCTCACTGATGCTCATGCTCAAGAACTGACTGCGGAAAGTACATTAGATCCAGAAAGTACTAATGAGAATCAGCTTTAAGGTATTTATGATATTAATGGACAAAATTGAAGACTGGGAATCATAGTTACACAGAGATGTCCCTGAAGATCAATTAGCACAATGGTATGGTTCAGATTCTACTCTTAGCTGAGCCACACCTTCTGACTAAAGTCAAATATGAAAATTAAAGAATAATTTAGTTGGTTCACACTAAATGCACAAAAATTTGACCATATGATACATAAAGGGGATGGTTTGATCTCCTTGTCATCTCTATGGGCATAATAAAAAAATAAATCAAGTGAATAATGAAGGGGAGAAGATAAATAAAATTTCCCATCCTTATATCTATTTGGGAGCCCTAGCATGTATATAGAATAATAAATTTGTTATAAACGAATGGATGTTGACTGAAACAGACCGACTGGGTAAGGAAGATGTGAAGAACAACAGTTCACACGGATTAGCAGGTATCTCAAATTTACACTCAAGAGGGGGCCCTTGAGATCATAAGTATGAGATTGATTTGATAAAGCAAGCAGATGAGCAACAACTAGATTGAATGAATGGGAAAATTTCTAATTCACCACTGACGCGTCTGAGAGAAACTAAACAGTGGAATGAATGTGAGCTGAGGAGTAATCAGGCAAACGTCAACCATGAAAATGAAGCTAAGCAAGTAAACTTCATAAAATAAACAACACTTTAAAAGATGCAGAAGCAATGCTGACTACAATAGTTATGACATTCATGGTTGTGTGTATATGAAACTCACTTGTTAAATGAGGCAAAAAGCACTGCGAACAACGAAGTAAGTGAGCTGTGTCAACGGGTTAGAGGAAAATCAAGCTCCGTTTATAGTCTGCTTGTTGGAGATGCTCTTAATGCCAAATAACTCACACTAAATACCAAGTGATGGAGAGCCATATATAAGTGCATGTCAAAAATATGGCTACAACAGCATAGAAACCTTTATTACACAAAAATATCACAGTGTAACACTGTTGTTTCTTCACCCATGCTCTCTCTGGTCTCTAGTACTGGGGATGCAGTGTTTCCATTTCTCGTGTGGTGGCTGGTGTGTTACTGTGATGCTGGAAGCTATGTCACTGGAATTTCAAATGCCAATAGGGTAACGCACAGTGAACATGGCTCAGCAAGTTTCCAGAATAAGAACAAAAAATGAAGAAGGAAACAAAGAACAGATGAAGAACCAAGACAACCTCCTGCACAGATTGAATCATGGGCAGGCACTGAAGGCCTAATGAATGGAAGCAGACCATTATCGGGGATAGTGCAGAGGAAGGGCCCTGAGGTTGGAGTCACTTGAATGTGACTGTCAAAGACCTGCTTTCAGAGTGGGGTTGACAAAGGTGACATGAATGGCAGTGGAGCCCTCAAGATCTTCATTTGCTAATTATCTGCTTATTATTGGAACTTAGTGCAGAGCATAAATCTAAGAGAATTGGAAGTTATCAACAATGAAACAAACCCCCAAAGATAGATGATGTAGGCATTAGTGAGCTGAAATGGACTAGTATTTGCCATTTGAATCAGAAAATCACAAGACTTCCTATGCCAGGAATGACACCATCAAGAGTAAAGGCTTTGTATTAATTGTCAGAAAAGACTTTGCAAAATCAATCTTAAGTACAATGCTGTCTGTGATAGGATTATATCTAACTGCTTTCTAGGAAATCCAATCAACACAACTTTTCAAATTTATGCACCAACCAAAAAAGTAGTGATAAAGCAATTGAAGAATTCTACCAATGTCATCAGACTGCCAATGATTAAACATTCGATCAAAATGCTATGTTAATTATTAGTGATTGGAATGCAAAAGATGCAAACAAAGAAGAAAGAAGAGACGTGGAAAACATAGTCTTCCAATAGAAATGATACTGGAGATCACATGCTAAGATTTTTTACGATGAAGGACTTCATTTTCCAAAATGTTGTTTATCAACAACACAGAGGTGACTGTATACATGGACTTCTCCAGATGGTATACACAGATATCAAATTGTCTACACCTGTGAGAAGAGATGATGGAGCAGCGCATTAGCACCAGCTAAAACCAGGAAAGTTGCTGACTGTGTCACAGATCATAAATTGCCGATTGTAAGTATAGGTAAAAACATGTCCATGAGAGTCAAAATATGAGCTTAAATCTATTCCATCTTAATTACAAAATAAATGGCAAGAACAGATTTGCTTCATTGAGTATTAATGACAGAAGGTCTGATGGGCTGTCAGAGGACAGTAAGAATATCATTCATATAAGATATTTATATATGATGATGGAGAAATAGATCCATGTACATATACTTATAGGATTAGTACTAAGGTAGCAGAAGAACATTGAGTCTCGACTCATGTCCTCCCTCAATGCAAGAACACTTGGTTCTTAAACTGGCACTCTCTGATGCTCACCTTCCCTACATGATCACTGAACAAAAAGCAGGAGCATAAACAAATGTATAGAAAGTTCATGGTGTCCAGCTACCAAAATATATACCATCTGGGGCCTTAAAGGCTTGAATATAAACAAGCAGCCACCTAGTTGAGAAGCAACAAAATCCATATGGAAGAAGCACACCAGACTGTATGCTCATGAAGTGTCAATGGGGTCAGGTATCAGACATCAAAGAACAAAGAAGCATATCACTGTGATTGAGGTGGAGTGTGGGGGGGGGGAAACACAGTCCTCCCCCACCTCCCACCCACTATCATGATACCAATTCTACCTTACAAATCTGGCTAGACCAGAGCATGTGCACTGTTACAGAGAGGAACTGAAAACACAGGGAATCCAGGGCAAATGAATCTCGCAGGTCAAGTGGTGAGAAGGAAGGTGGTGTAGAAAGGGGCAACTGATGACAATGATCTACATATTACCCCCTCCTTGGGGGATGGACAACAGACAAGTGGGTAAAAGGAGATGTAGGACAGCGTAAGAGAGGGAAAAATGATAAAAATTGATTACTTATAAAGCGTTTATGAGGGAGTTGCAGGGAAGGGGGCAGGGTGTGAGGATCTGATACCAAGGGCACAAGTAAAAGGAAAATGTTTGGAGAATGATTATGGGAAGAAATGTACAAATGTGTTTGACTCATTGGATGGATGTATGGATTGGGATAAGAATTGTATGAGAACACAATAAAAGGATTTAAAAAATAATTCATGAAGAAAGCAAAAGGTCATTCAAAAGAGAGGGGAAAAAAAGATCAAAGTGCATGTTAAAAAAGACATGATGAAATCAAAGAGCTGAATAGAAAATATCAAGGGAGACCTCAAGACAAGAAAGTAAAATAGCAAATGAAACTGCAAAGCCCTAGAGTTAGGAAACTAAAAAGAACATGCTCAGCATATCTTAAACATAAAGAATGCCAGAAAAATTTCAAACCTGAGTTTCTGTATTAAGATATATATTATTCTGGGAGACTCGTGACTGACGTCAGGGAATATTATAGTAAGTTTTGCCTGACTACAAACTCCCATTGAGAAAATTGTGTCTAGTCATGTAAGTAGTTTAATGTATATGTGAATAATCCTTGTATTACAATATGCAGTTAGCCTACATTAGTTCAATATTCCTTTCTCAATTGTGTCAACATTAGTACAATGGAAGAAGGGGAAGTGGGGGGGAAAGGAAGTGGCATTAACAAACCCAAGGACTAGGGAGTTACAAATGATCCAAATCAGTGGTGAATAAGGTGTAGGAGGCTTGGTAGTGCGTGATCAAGAGTAATGTAACAAGAGAAATTACTGAAACCTAAATGAAGGCTGAGTATGATACTGGGACAGGAGGAAAGTGAAAGGAAATAGAGGAAAGAGCTAGGAGGCAAAGAACATTTATAGAGGTCTAAATACAGACATGTATATATGTAAATATTTTTGTATATGAGGATGGGGAAATAGGTCTATGTACACATATTTATAGGTTTAGTATTAAGGTAGCAGAGGGACATTGGGCCTCCACTCAATTACTCCCTCAATGCAAGCATATTTTGTTCTATTAAACTTGCATGACTTGATGCTCACCTTCCCTATCTGATCACTGAAGAAAAAGCAGGTGCATAAGAAAATGTGGCGAAGAAAGGTGATGGTGTCCAGCTATCAAAAGATCTAGCATCTGGGGCCTCAACATCCTGAAGCCAATCAAGCAGCCATCTATCATGGAATCAACAAAGCCCACATGGAGGAAGCACACCAACATGTGTGATCATGGGGTGTTGACAGGGTTCGGTATCAGAAGTTCAAAAAGAAACAACCTCACCGAGGGGAAGGAGGGGGGTCAAATTAGATACCTAGGGCCCATCTGTGGATAATTTCGCAATTCCACCCAGAGAGGACACAGAGTGGGGAAGATACACCCAGGGATCTGTTTAGTATGGAGGAAACACACAACACTCCTCTAGTTCTTTAATCTCCCACCCTACCCCCCTATTATGTTTGCAATTCTACCTGGAAATCCTGCTAGACTGGTGAACCTATATTGGTACATAGGAGAGTTTTTAATTTATGGAATTTAAGATAGACAAACCCCTCAGAAACAGTAATGGGAGTAACAATTCCAGGAGGACTGCAGAAAGAAAGGGGTGGGGGAAGGGGAAACTGATAGCAATGATGGGGGGGGGAAGCCCTTCAAAGTAGACAGATAGTCTGTGTTGTGGGTAAAGGGATACAATGGGCGGGATGAAATATGTATAAATAATAAAAATACATAAATATATTAGGGGTTCATGAAGGTGGCAGGGTTAGGATGGGAGAGAACAAAGAAGAGTTGATATCAAAGGGCTCAAGAAGACAGATAATGTTTGGAAATTGTTGACGGCATGATTTTTTTTAAAAGTTTTATTAGGGGCTCATACAACTCTTATCACAATCCATACATATACATACATCAATTGTATAAAGCACATCTGTACATTTTTTGCCCTAATCATTTTCTTTTCTTTTTTTTTCTTTTCTTTTTTTACATTTTATTAGGGACTCATCCAACTCTTATCCCAATCCATACATATACATACATCAATTGTATAAAGCACATCCATAAATTCCCTGCCCCGATCATTCTCAAAGCATTTGCTCTCCACTTAAGCCCTTTGCATCAGGTCCTCTTCTTTTCCCCCTCCCTCCCCGCTCCCCCTCCCTCATATGCCCTTGGTAATTTATACATCGTTATTTTGTCATATCTTGCCCTATCCGGAGTCTCCCTTCCCCCCCTTCTCTGCCGTCCCTCTCCCAGGGAAGAGGTCACATGTGGATACTTGCAATCAGTTCTCCCTTTCCAAACCACTCACTCTCCAGTCTCCCAGCATCGCCCCTCACACCCTTGGTCCTGAAGGTATCATCCACCCTGGATTCCCTGTGCCTCCAGCCCTCATATGAACCAGTGTACAACGTCTGCCCTATCCAGCCCTGCAAGGTAGAATTCGGATCATGGTAGTTGGGGGGAGGAAGCATCCAGGATCTGGGAGAAAGCTGTGTTCTTCATCGGTACTACCTCGCACCCTGACTGACCCATCTCCTCTCCTAAACCCCTCTATGAGGGGATCTCCAGTGGCCGACACTTGGGCCTTGGATCTCCACTCTGCACTTCCTCCTTCATTCAATATGGTATACATATATGTATATATACACACACATATATATACACATACATATATTCTTTTTTTGCATGATGACAGCACGATTTTTACATGTCTGCTGGATATAATAGATATTACATGCAAGGGTCCCCCATAAGATGATTTATTCATTAAAAATACCCCAAAATTCTCACAATGGAACCAGTAGGCAATGTCATAAATAGTGGGGAAAGATTGGCGTTTTCAAGGATTTCAATTTACCTGATATTCAATCTATGTCCATGGAAGCAGTGGACAAAGAATCAAAGGATGTATTCCTCTGGTTAAGCCTGCTACGGCAGGCCTCTTTAAATGGTTCAAAAGCAAAGATGTTCCTTTGAGGACTAAGGTGCATTTGACTGTTACAGCCATCATATTTTCCATCATCTCATATGCATATAAAATCTGGAGGATGATGAAGGAGAACAATAGTACCTGTGAATTAGGGTGTTGACAAAGAATAGTGAACCTATCATTGACTATCCGAATGAAGACACCTCTCCGGGAAAGAACAACCAGAAAGCTCCTGAGAAGTGAGAGCGGCAAAGTTGCAGCTCCGATGCTTTGGACTCGTCGCCCAGAGAGACCACTCCCTAGAGGAAAACACCGTGTTTGCAAAAGCACATGGTTGCATGAAGCAGAAAATATTCTGGAAATGATGTGTATCTATATCTCAATAGCTGCCTCTCCTTTCTCCTCTGGGGGAGGATTAGAATTCTTCATCCTCCTGAATTTAGTCGTTATTGCGTGACTGTTTCTGGCAAATTAAACATGAATGGATATGAAATACATCACTCCTTGGCCAACAGTTTATCTTTGGGTTTTTATCCCTGCTCATCTGTCAATGTTCTCATTAGTTAATGACTCCGTCCCTAGATAGATATGTATTATTATCAATAAATATTTTTGCACTTGGATTGATTGCCAATAAAACAATTATGGATATCTATATAGGTAGTGGTGTCCTTTTGCAAAAATTATGAAAATGTTAGCTTTCCATTTTCTTTAAATTTAGGCAGTGAATGTGTAAACACAGTGTACTATTGAAAAGTTGGGGATAGCAATTTTTTTTTGCAAAATAAAGCATATGTTTCAATTATCCCTTATGGTAGATCGAAAGGGAGGTTCTATAAGTAATGCTGAAAAGTAAAATTCAGCTTAGCGTAAAAGTATGAAGATAGAATGTCTGCAGCATCGGTTGGTGGCTGCTGGATGCATGTAACACGATTCTACAAAAAAGAGCTAAGTCACAAAACAACTGGTCCGTTTGTCGGTAAGACCACAAGAGAATAAAAATTCCCAGAAATCTGAGTGTTTTCAAGTTCATGCAGACTTACTATGCCAGGAATGACACAATCAAGAGTAAAGGCCTTGGATGAATTGTCTGAATAGATTTTGCAAAATTAGTCTGAAGTACAATGTTGTCTATCATAGGATTATATCTAACTGCTTTCAAGGAAATCCCATCAGCACAACTATTCAAATTTATACACCAACCACAAAATTAGTGAGAAAGCAATTGAAGAATTCTACCACTGTCTTCACACTGAAATTGATCAAACATTCAATGCTTTGCTAATTATTAGTGATTAGAATGCAAAAGTTGGAAACAAAGAGGAAAGAAGAGACGTGGAAAACACCGTTTTCCTATGGAAATAAAACTGGAGCATGCATGATAGGATTTTCATGATTAATGACTTCATTTTCAAAAATGTTGCTTCTCAACAACACAGAAGGTGACTATACACATGGACTTCTCCAGTTGGTATACACAGATCTCAAATTGTCTACACGTGAGAGAAGAGATGATGGAGAAGCTCAGCAGCAGCAGCTAAAACCAGGCAAGATGCTGACTGTGGAATAGATCATCAATTGGTGATTTGTAAGTATAGGTTAAAACAAGTCCACAAGAGTCAAAATATGAGCTTAAATCTATTCTACCTTAATTACAAAATAAATAGCAAGAACGGATTTGTTTCACTGGATACTAATGACAGAAGATCTGATGGGCTGTCAGAGGACATTAAGAATATCATTCATATTAGATATTATCACATGTTGATGGATAAATAGAACCATGTGCATATACTTATGGGTTTAGTATTAAGGTAGTAGATGAATATTGGGTCTTCACTCAAGTCCTCCCTCAATGAAAGAACAATTTGTTCTTAAACTGGCACTCCGTGATACTCACCATCCCGGCATGATCAATGAACACAAAGCAGGTGCATAAATAAATGTAAAGAAAGTTGATGGTGCCCAGCTATCAAAAGATATAGCATCTGGGGCTTTAAAAGTTTAAAGATAAACAAGCAGACACCTAGTTGAAAAGCAACAAAGTCCTTATAAAAGAAGCACAGCAGCCTGTATGATCAAGAGGTGTCAATGGGATCAGGTATCAGACACCAAAGAACAAAAATGTATATCACTGTGAATGAGGCAGAGTGTTGAGTGAGGACGAAAGCCCATCTGTAGGCAACTGGACATCCCCTTACAGATACGAACCAGCAGGGTGCAGTGTAGCAAAGATGAAACATTCAACTTTATTTTAGTTCTTTAATGCTTCCTTCCCCCACCCCCGCCCAATATCATGATAACAATTCTACCCTACAAATCTGGCTAGAGCAGAGGATGTATACTGTTACAGATAGGAACTGGAAACACAGGGAATCCAGGACAGATGAATCCCTCAGGACCAGTGGTGAGAAGGAAGTGAGGTAGAAAGGGGGAACCGATCACAAAGATCTACTTATTACACCCACCTTGGGGGATGGACAAAAGAAAAGTGGGTAATGGGAGATGTAGGACAGCATAAGACAAGGAAAATGATAATAATTTATAACTTATAAAGGCTTCATGAAGGAGGAGTTGCAGGGATGAAGGGGAAAAGCAAGGAGCTGATACAAAGGGCTCAACTAAAAGGAAAATGTTTGGAGAATGATTATGGAACAAGTGTACAAATGTGTTTGACCCACTGGATGGATGTGTGGATTGTGATAAGAATTGTATGAGCCCCCAATAAAATGATTTTTTTAAGAATATCATTCACAAAGAAGACAAAAAGTTATTCAAAGGAGAGGAAATAATTAAAAGATCAAAGTACATGTGAAAAAGACATGATGAAGTCAAAAAGCTGAACTGAAAATTTCAAGGGACAGTTCAAGACAAGAATGTAAAGTAGCATAATGAAATTGCAAAGCCCTAGAGTTAGGAAACTACACAGAACATGCTCGGCATATCTTAAACAGAAAGAATCCCAGAAGGATTTCAAACCTGAGTTTCTGTATTAGGATATATATTATCCTGGAAATCCTGTGTCTGCCGTCAGTAAATATTATAGTAAATTTTTCCTGACTACAAAATCCCATTAGGAAAATTGTGTCTAATCATGTTAGTATTTTACTGTTTATGTGAATAATCCTTGTATTACAATATGTAATTAGACTACATTTGTCCAATCTATCTTTCTCAATAGTGTCAAAATTGTAAAATTGGGGAAGGAGAGGTGGGGAGAAAGAAAAGGTGTTACCAAACCCAAGCACAAGGGAACAACAAATGATCCAAATCTGTGGTGAGTAGTATGTAGGAGGCCTGGTAGGGCGTGATCAAGGGTAATGTATCTGAGAGGAATTACTGAAACACAAATGAAAGCTGATCATGATACTGGAACAGGAGGAAAGTAAAAGGAAATAGAGGAAAGAGCATTTACAGAGATCTAAATACAGATATGGACATATGTAAACTTATTTGATATATGAGGATGGGGAAATAGATCTATGTACACATATTTATAGGTTTAGTTTTAAGGTAGCAGATGGACATTGGGTCTCCACTCAAATACCCCTCAATGCAAGAATATTTTGTTCTATTAAACTGGCATTACTTGATGCTCACTTTCCCAATCTGATGGCTGAAGGAAAAGCGATGCATAAGCAAATGTGGCAAAGAAAGCTGATGGTGCCCATCTTTCATAAGATCTAGCATCTGGGGCCTCAACAGCTTGAAGCCAAACAAGCAGCCATCAATCAGGGAATCAACACAGCTCACATGGAGGAAGCATATCAACATGTGGAGTCATGAGGTGTTGACAGGGTCTTTATCAGAAGTTCAAAGAGAACCAACCTCACTGAGGTGAAGGAGAGGGGTCAAATTAGAGACCTAGAGCCCATCTGTGGATAATTGCACAATCCCTCCCAGAGAGGACACAGAGAAGGGATGATACATCCAGGGGGCTGTTTAGTATCGAGGAAACACACAACACTCCTCTAGTTCTCTAATCTTTCATTCCCCCACTATTATGATAATAATTCTATCTTGAAAATTCAGCTAGACTGGTGATCCTAAGTTGGTACATATGAGTGTTTTCAATTTATGGAATATAGGATAGACAAACCCTCAGAAACAGTAATGGGAGTAACAATTCCAGGAGGTTTAGGGAAAGAAGGGGGTGGGGAAGAGGGGAAAGGAGGAACTGACAGCAATGTTGGCAAAGCAACCCCCTTCAAGGTGAACAGATACTAGGCATTGTAGGTAAAGGCATACAATGGGCGGAGTGAAATATGTACAGATAATAATAAAAATACCTAAATATATTAAGGGTTCATGAAGGTGGAAGGGTTATGAAGCGATAGAATAAAGAGGAGTTGCTATCAAAGGGCTCAAGAACAAAGATAATGTTTTGAAATTGTTGACGGCACCATTTTAACATGTCTGCTGGATATAATAGATGTTATATGTAAGGGCCCCCAATAAAATGATTTATTCATAAAAAAGAAAGAAAATTCTCACAATGAAACCAGTAGGCAATGTCATAAATAGTTGGGAAAAGATTGACGTTTTCAAGGATTTCATTTTACCTGATTTACAATCTATGTCCTTGGAAGCAGTGGACAAGGAATCAAAGGATGTATTCCTCTGGTTAAGCCTGCTACAGCAGGCCTCTTTAAATGGTTCATAAGCAAAATTATCCTTTTGAAGACTAAGGTCCATTTGACTGTTACAGCCATCATATTTTCCATCATCTCATATGCATATAAAATCTGGAGGATGATGAAGGAGAACAATAGTACCTGTGAATTAGGGTGTTGACAAAGAATAGTGAACCTATCATTGACTATCCGAATGAAGACACCTCTCCGGGAAAGAACAACCAGAAAGCTCCTGAGAAGTGAGAGCGGCAAAGCTGCAGCTCCGATGCTTTGGACTCGTCGCCCAGAGAGACCCCTCCCTAGAGGAAAACACCGTGTTTGCAAAAGCAGATGGTTGCCTGAAGTAGAAAATGATTTGGAAATGATGATGGCAACATATGTAGAAATATGCTTGATAGAATTGATGTATGGAGTGTTGCAGGAGCAGTAAGAGCCCACAATAAAATGATTTTTTAAAAAGGAAAATATAGAACCACTCATTTGAGCCCAGCCAACTCTCAGAAATTGGGAACATCATCATAATCTGTTATTTAAAGCCAAAAGAAATGTAGAAGGTTATCAAAAATGTGAAGGCACTCAATCAAGTTAACACAGGACTGCAATTATATGCTCAAAGATAGTAACCATTTAGAGGCTATGACACAGGGCAGTGCTTCTGTCAGTACATTGGGTCGCTTAGAGTCAGAATGGAGGGCCCCTAACAAGAAGAACTACGATGTGTAAGAATTACGTTGAAGAAACTTAAATGCCCACTCCTGTAAAGAACTACGGTCTCAGAAACCTGAAAGGGCCGTTCTACTCTGTCCAGTAGTGTCACTGTGAGTCAGAAGTGACTCAATGTCAGTGATTTTATTTTTAATGAGTTAATGCTTATGAACTCATCATTGACCCTAACAAGAAATTATAGACATTATTTTCCCTGAAAACCCCAAAAATCTGTCTTGTTTTAAAGTCTGAAAAACTTTAGAGTAGATTTGTTCACATCTCAGAGGTAGAGGATTACACCAGAGTCAGAGACCACAGCTAAACTTTGCAGCAAGACAGTTGACTGACTCCACTATTCAGTGGGGTGGCCTTGGAAATTTTAACTTCTATGTTTCTCAGTTTTTACATGTGTCAGATAGCACAATAAAAAGCCCACGCTGATCCTGTGCATAGCATGAAATTAACATGTCTGGAGGGTTTGCAGCAGTGTCTGATTAAAAATGAAAACAACGGGACTGACAGTTCCGGGGGGACTTGTGTTAGGGGGGAGTTGGGGGGTAAGGAAGTGGCATTATCAAGCCCAGGGACAAGGGAACAACACGGGATCCAAATTGGTGGTGAGGGGGGAGTGGCAGGCCTGGTAGGGAATGATCAAGGATAAGGTTACATAAAGAAGAGGTATAACTGTAACCCAGGTGGGGCCGGAGCATGATAGTGGGGTAGGGGGAAAGTCAAGGGAAATGGAGGAAAGAGGTAGGAGGCAAAGGGCATTTATAGAGGTCTAGACAAAGATATGTACATGCAAATATATATATGAGGTTGGGGAAATAGATCTATGTGTCTATATTTATAGGTTTGGTATTAAGGTGACAGAAGGACCTTGGGCCTCTACTCAAGCACTCCCTCAACGCATGCATACTTTCTTCTATTAAATTGGCATTCTATCATGCTGACCCTCCTGACAGAACTGCTGAAGCCAAAGCAGGTGAATAAGAAAATGTGGTGAAGAGAGCTGATGGTGCCCGGCTATCAAAAGAGATAGAGTCTGGGGTCTTAAAGGTTTGAAGATAAACAAGCGACCATCCAGCTCAGAAGAAACAAAGCCCACATGGAAGAACATACCAGCCTGTGTGATCATGTGGTCCCGAAGGGATCAGTTATCAGGCATCAAAGAACAAAACATCTTATCATTGGCTGCACACCTGCATGATACGATCGCCGAGGACAAATGGGTGCATAAGCAAATGTGGTGAAGAAAGCTGATGATGCTCAGATATCAAAAGAGATAGTGTCTGGGTTCGTAAAAGGCTTGAAGGTAAACAAGCGGCCATCTAGCTCAGAAGCAACATACCCCACATTGAGGAAGCACTCCAGTCTGTATGTTCATGAGGTGTTGAAGGGACCAGGTATAAGGCATCATCCGAAAAAAAGAATCCTACCATAGTGAATGAAGGGGGAAGTACAGAGTGGAGACACAAAGCCTATTTGCTGACCACTGGAGATCCCTTCACAGAGGGGTCTAGGGGAGGAGATGAGTCAGTCAGGGAGCAATATAACACCAATGAAGAATACAGCTTTGCCCCAGATCCTAAATGCTTCTTCCCCCCCCCGCCTCCAACTACCATGATCTGAATTCTGCCTTGCAAGTCTGGATAGAGCAGAGGCTGTACACTGTACACTGTACACTGCTGCTTATGGGGGCTGGAGGAACAGGGAACAGGTGGATGATACCTTCAGGACCAGGGGTGTGAGGGGCGATGCTGGAAGAGTAGAGAGTGAGTAGTTTGGAAAGGGGGTACCGATTACAAGGATCTACATGTGACATCCTCCCTGGGGGACAGACAACAGAGAAGGGGTGGAGGGGAGACACCAGATAGGGTGGGTTATGACAAAATAATTATCTGTAAATTACCAAGGGCTCATGAGGGGTGGGAGCGGAGAGGGAAGGGATTAAAAAAGAGAACCTGATTCAAGGGGCTTAAATGGAGAGCAAATACGTTGAAAATGATTAGGGCAGAGAATGTACGGGTGTGCTTTATACAATTGATGTATGTATATGTATGGGTTGTGATAAGAGTTGTATGAGCCCCTAATAAAATGTTTAAGAACAAAAAAGGAAGCAATGGAGCACACATTTGTAGAAATACACCAGGCTGTGTGGATCATGAGGTGTTGATGGGATTAGGTATCAGGTATCCAAGACGCAGAACAAAAAAAAATCATATCACTGTGAATGATGGAGAGTGTGTGGTGGAGACTCTAAACCCATCAGTAGACAATTGAACATCCCCTTATGAAAGGGTCACAATGAAGAGATGAGCCAGTCAGGATGTAGTATAGCACTGATGAAATATACAACTTTCCTCTAGTTCTTGACTGCTTCCTCAACCCCCACCCCACTATCATGACGTCAAGTCTACCTTTCAAAACTGGCCAGACCAGATAATGTATGCTGGTCCAGATTAGAGATCAAACACAGGGTATCCAGTACAGATAAACCCCTCAGGAGCAACAATGAGACTAGCAATACCGGGAGGGCTAGGGGGAGATGGACGGAGAAAGGGGTAACCAATCTCAATGATCTATATACAACTTCATCCAAGGGGGACATACAACAAAAAAATGGGTGAAAAGAAACGACAGTCAGTGTAAGCCATGAAAAAATTATAAATTATCAAGGGTTCCTGGGAGAGGAAACGTAAAGGAATGGTGTGAAATTAACTAAAACCAAGGGTTCAAGTAGAAAGAAAATGTTTTGAAAATGATGATGGAAACACATGTACAACTGTGCTTGACACATACATAGATGTATGGATTGTGATTAGAATTGTAGAGCCCCCAATAAAAAGATTTATTTTTTAAAGTGAAAAAAAATAATAACTATCAATTAAATCATGGGTGTCCAAATAGGACTGAGAAGTAGGATGATGGGCTGAGCTGATTACAGTAGCACTAGTTGGCTCTACCCCAAACCCTAGAGAATAATTAATGGAAAAAGTTTGACTTCTGTTAATTGTCTCCGTTTCTCCACTGGAAACATTTAAATTCACTGGAAGCAGTTAAAAGGACCTCTGCTATAAGGATGCTGTAGTCTCTTCAGGACCAAGGGAGAGGCTGTGAGATGAGACCGAATGAAGGCAATAGATTACAGTCCTTCCAGATTTACCCTGGCCAAAAATGTCAGGAGTATCTCAGTATGTAATGTTGGCAGGAATACCCTGAACAGATTATGTCTGGTGACTCCAATCCACCATTGGCACCTTCCTGTTCCATTTGGCTTGTGACTGATTACTAACCCAAAAGCTGATGGTTTGAATGCACCAAGCAGTACTGCAGAAGAACGCTGATGGACTATTTTCTTCAAAATTGCAGCCAAGAAAACCCTATGGAGCAATTCTACTGTGTACCACACGGGGTTGCCATGAGTTGGAATCAAGTTGATGGCAACAGGTTTGTTTATTTGCAGTTCCCCCTCCTCTCAGGGTTTTGCTTTCCTAACTCAGCCATGACCTTTAAGAAACAATATTTTGACCATAGCCCACTATTAACATCCTTCATTTTTTGGGAATCTATTCTTTCTTTTTACACATTGCATTTCTCATGAAAGTACTTGTTTATTAACAGAAACCAAGGTGTTTCAGCTAATCATAAGTGTTCTTTCTTAGAACGGCAGCATTAGGCAGCTTGTGGAATCGAGATGGAGGGCTGGAAATGTACTGAGGACATGCTACGTGGCACCATTTTGCTAAAGGTTTCCCTGTTCATTTTGGTAATTTTAACTTGCAGTGACCTATGTGGGTAGTACACCACAGCATCCTTTACAGTTCAGCCCTTGTGCTACTGAGACTTATTTGTGTAGTTTAGGAACAATTTCTTTAGATTCCAGCTTATCTCTTCCTGGAGAAATTTACAAGTGAAAAATCAATGGAATGAACTATGTCCCACCACCACTATACTAGATCTTTAGCATTTAACTGTTATTAAGTATTGAACCCTTTATTATGTATATTTAATGCACTTAGACTTGTCCCATACAACTCACAGAGCTTATTTACTGATTTTATTTTTCTGTTGTGTACTGTGTTATTTTTGTTATGCAAACCTTCTTCCTATATTTAGGAAAAGTGTCATCTGTGATTCCATGTGTTAACATATATTTTTTCTATACTTGCTTTTTTGCCTTTTAGAATTCTTGTCACTTTAGTTCTCCTTTGGGTTTTATCTATCATATGAAGAAGGTGGGTTCTGTAATCTACTTTTTCCATTTACTGAACCTTACATATTTTGAGTGTCACTACATAAAGTTTTACATTACCAATTCCAGGGGATGAAAAATTCACAAGAAATCATTTTGGATGCATGTGCGTATCTATACTTCATCACTATTTGTTGTGATTTTTAAGATTGCTCAGCTTTCGCTTGATGCCAAATATTGCTGTGGAGAAATCTGTGACAAATAGGAGCTTTTCTTCTTATAGGTAGCTCACTTTTTTTGGCATGGATATCCAAAGAGTTCCCTTTATTTTTAAATTCCAGTATATTCAGCAGGAGATGACTTGGTGCCGATCATTATATGCTGAGGGCTTTTTTGGAGGGAATAGGTTTACATTCAATCTGTAAGTGTAAGTCATTGACTACTTTAGGGAAATATCAATTAAATATATTAAATATCTTTCCTATTTAACTATTGTTATGTACCCTCTGTGCTGTTCCGAATCAGTAATAGGATGTTAACAGCAAGGTCGGCGGTGCAAGCCCATCAATTGCTCTCAGGGAGAAATATGAGCCTGTCTGCTCTCCAAAGATTTACAATCACAAAAACTGTAAAATTTGGGACAGTTCTGCTCTCTCCTGGAGAGTTCCTGCACGTCAGCATCCATGAGACGGCAGCAGCTTTGGGCTTTGGACATTAGGGTCACCAGTTTGTTTTATATGTCTCCCACATCTTATATTTTCTCTGGACGCAGTAAACTCTATTCCACATTTAATTTTTCAGTTTTACAAGCCTATTTTCCATGTCATTTGATGTGTTTCTAACAGTCTGTTTTTGTCTTTATTGTTGTTTGGTAAACAGATTTATTTTCTGTATTCTGTATTCAGTGGTGGAGATTTTTAACTCTCCCAGTTAGCTGAGTTCTGCATATTCAGGTTTCATTTACTTCTGTTGACTTCTTATTTCTCTCTTGAGCCTTCATGTTGCTGCTTCAAATTTTGAAGTATCGTTTTTGACTAGTAGCTTTACGTGCATGGCAGTATGAGTGAGCCTATTCTTTAATCATCTGTCAGACGATATTTTTTTGAATTTTCATTACCAGTCATTACTTTTCTTCCCTCCCATTTTCATTTTTTTGGGATTCATTTTGTGAAGACTCCTTTTGCTTCTTCCGCACCTCAGACTGAGTTGAGATCTTCCAGTAGCAGTGCTTGTGTGGAAATGAGAAAGAAAACAATATTCTTAGAGAGGGGATCTTTTGGCCTCTTCACCCAGGGGAGAAGTGGCAATGCTTTGAGACAGTTTGTTTCTTACATATCCTGAGAGGGGAAGACAACTGTTAGTTTCTAGTGAATGGAGTGTAGGAGAACAGCAGAACATCTAACAATACACAGGACAGCCAACCCCTGCCAACAGAGAACTATCAAGTCCAAAATGTCAGGGGAGGTGGGGTGAGAAATCCTCATTTAGAACATGGTGAAGGAACAATAGAATGCATCAAAACATTATTTGTTGTATGTGTGTTGTGGTTATTTCTCCTCTATTCAGCTAACATTATGGGCTGCTGTAGGATTCTTCACTAACACATTACTTCTGTCTACACTATCACTGCAAAAATATTTATTTAACCTCCAACATGCAATGTAACTCATGCCTGCTCTTGAATATTTACCTGTCAGATAACAGAGAATATTGCCCCAGTCCCCAGTGCAGAACCATCCCTCAAAGAGACCAACCATCCACTAGATTGTAAACTGATAATTGGGCAACTCTTCCACTTGGAAAGAAGCATCAGCCCATTTGCTAGGAATGCCTACATCTTATGAATATGAGTTATCCTTGTGGAGCGCACACATGATGGCTTTGAGTCTGTCGTGAACATCACATATTTAGAATCTCAAATTTCAATAGAAAAACAAATGAAGGAAAGCAACTAGGTATGGGGATTTTGAGCTAAATTTCATTGAATTTTATTGATTTTGGAGAAATTGAGCCAATTTAATTAATTAGTCTCTGCACCAAGACCACAGAATTCGCTTCATTGGATTATTTTCTAATGTTTTTCAATACATTTATAAAATGAAATATTCTCCATAAAGAGTTTGAACATTTTTGTTAGATTCCTTCCTGGACACCTCAGTATTTTTGGTACTACTATTAAAGGTAGGTTTTTACTGTCTTTTTTGGTTTAGGAAAATCTAATTGATTGTTGCACTCAAATTCATTATCTTTAAGTCAGTACTGATCTAAGCGACCCAAAAATACTGCCCACTGGGTTTCTGAAGTCATAACTTTTGCAAGAGGATTAAGGCTCAACTGCATTCATCCAAAATTTGATTATCACTGTTATTTTAATGTTTCTTTTCTTACTATCACATCATCTGTGTATAATGACCCCATTGCTTCTCTCTTCCTTATATTTTATTTACCTTTCTGGGTGTGACCCACAGCACAATGAAGAATAACTGTGAAGACAGCCATGGTTCAATCACAAGGAACATTTTCATTACTTCACAATGAATGACTTGACTAATGTAGAATTTTGTGGACAACCTTTATCATGTGAAGAAAATCTTCTTTCTTATATCATGAAACTACTAAAATCCTCCATGGCTTTTGAATTTTATGACCACCTTTCTAAATTTTTCTTAGTCTCATTGAATCTCTTTATGTCTGACTAATTTGTATCTTTTTATGGTGTTTGCATTTTGTTTAATACGTTAATCACAGCTCATGCTGGGAGTTTTGGAGCTGTTTCATGAATACAGAAAGCACTCACTCTCACTCCCATTGAGTCAAATCTGACTCAAAATGACCCTCAGGGCAAAAACTGCCCCCACAAAGATGCCAGTGGGCTTGCACTGCTGACCTTGAGGTCAGGAGTCCAACGTGTAAGCCCTGCACCACCAGGACTCCCTTCCTGGACACTAAGGAGTGTGCAATTGAACTGTGAATAACAGACATTCCTAAGAGTGTGAAGAAGGTGTAACTACAAATTCCTTGGGCAATTCATATCAACTTCATTTTTCAAAAAAAACCAGGGCCTTGTAGCTAAATTTTCTGATGCTCTGTGGGATAATGACTATGTCACCATTGAGTTATGTTACTATGTAATCCAGTGAAGCTATAGGCTAGCAACTGGACTCCCAGGTTCTTTTATTAGATTTTCCACTTTGATTTGCCCACTATTCTAGATCTCTGAGGTCTATGAAATAATTTATGGCCAGGTTCCTCAGTTTGTCAAGGATCTCTAATACTAAAAACAGACTCACTGTTTTCCTAAATTACTGAATCCTATTACCAACTAGTGCTTATTGTGAGTTCAAAAATTGCTTTAAAAAACAGCAACAAGTTCACGTATCTGACAGTAATACTAAAATATTTAATCCAGTATTTTGCTTTGAGTCTGTATAGATTGTGCTCCATGTTAATACATCATGGTGTGTAGCTTCATTTTTCAATTTTTTAATCTTGCACAGGCTTAATTTTGATCCCCATCTGAATGTATTCCACCTTAAGAGACATACTATTTTAATATAGTATATTTAATATATGATTTCCATATAATTCAAGGGGCTTCAAAATGCATGGAAAATGAAACGAAAAGATAGTGGCACTACTCCATGACTTTTGGAAGCTCCTTTGTATAATCTTTTGCAAAAGGTATGATTAAGGTTTGTAAAAGGCAAAGATTCCACCTTGACAATGAAGGTAAACGTTACCCATCTCTGGTCTTTTTAATCATCTCCTATGCAGGAAAAAGATACACCATGCAAAAGAAGGCAAACTGATGCACATGAAGGGTGATGTTGACAAAGATCACTGACCATACCAAGGAGTTCAGGAAGAATGAACAAGTCAACGTTGGAAATAATTCCAAAGAGATGCTCCTGAGAAGCCAAGATGATAAGGCTTTATCTTGCTTACCTTGGACATGTCTACAAAAAGTCCAGTCATTAGAGGGCATCACGTTTATCAAATAGAAAGTCAGTGAAAATGAGGGAAACAATGAAAAAGATGGAAATGCTCTGTCTGCAATGATGTGCTGAAACATAACAATGATGTTTATGGAAAGGGTATGATGGACTGAGCCATATTTTGTTCTGTCATACATAATTTGTGCTTCAGAGTCAAGTCCAGAGATAGTAATTCCAAGAACAACAAAAATATAATATCATTTCTAAAACACTGAAAGTCGAGCACTACACGGAATTGAACGTTCTCCTCTGCTTCTAGGTTCTAAGTTATTTTTTTCCAAAAATGTAAGAAATAAACATTTGGAGGAAGCTTCTTTGTTCTCTTTTAAGCTGGAGAAATGAGTAATGGTGAAATGTTCT
This sequence comes from Tenrec ecaudatus, assembly GCF_050624435.1. Lineage (NCBI taxonomy): Eukaryota > Metazoa > Chordata > Mammalia > Afrosoricida > Tenrecidae > Tenrec > Tenrec ecaudatus. Next base: position 15,072,770 of record NC_134533.1, read on the forward strand.
ATTACTTTTCAAAAGCCTTAGAATACCGAGATAACAAAGATCCTTAGATCTCAGGAGCGTCATGGCAACGGCTGAAGGAAGAAACAGAACTACTGTTACCACGTTCATCCTCTTGGGATTCTCTGAATTTCCAAAGCTCACACTCGTCCTCTTTTCAATATTCCTAAGCATCTACCTTCTGACAGTTTTCTGGAACCTAGGTCTTAGCATCTTGATCAAGATAGACTCTCATTTGTACACACCCATGTACTACTTCCTCAACAAACTTGCCTTCTTAGACATATGCTATGTGTCCTCCACGACTCCCAAGATGCTCTCAGACTTCTTCCAGGAGCAGAAATCCATCTCCTTTGTGGGGTGTGCTGCGCAGTACTTCTTCTGCTCTACCTTTGGTCTGATTGAAAGCTGTCTTCTTGTGTCCATGGCTTATGATCGGTACACTGCCATTTGTAACCCTCTACTTTACACAGCCATCATGTCCCCAACCCTGTGTCTACAGTTGTTTATTGGATCGACCATAACTGGATCATTGGGCTCATTAACCCAGCTCTGTGGCTTACTTCAGCTTCAATTCTGTGGGCCAAATATCATTAACCATTTCTACTGTGACTTGCCACAACTAGTGAACTTATCTTGTTCTGATACCTTTTTCATGGACGTTTTATTTTCCTTGCTGACAGTGATCTATGGACTGACCTCTGTCCTGGTTATCACGATATCCTATGGATATATCGTTGCCACCATTCTGAAGATGAGTTCTGCTGAAGGCAGGTCCAAGGCTTTCAACACCTGTGCTTCTCACCTGGCAGCAGTGAGTCTTCTCTATGGCTCAGCCACCTTTGTGTATTTATGCCCCAATTCTGATGATTCTCTTAGCCAAGGCAAGCTGGCCTCTGTTTTCTACACTATAGTGATTCCCATGTTAAATCCATTGATCTATTGTCTGAGAAATAAGGAAATCAAAGATGCCCTGATCAGATGTAAGAGAAGGATTTTCTCCTGAAAATAGTGTGCAAAGTCTGCATATTTTATTTCAAAATAAGTAATAAGCAACGTGAATCTGGGGTCTTAAAAATATCTTGTGGAATGCCGTTGTGAGGTTGGTAAAAATATTTGCTACGTCTGGCTAGATTTTCATTTATGGTATTTTTTAATGAGGGTCTCACTGAGGACACTTCTTTTCACGTTTTTTCCCCTCAAATAGAATATTCTATTTTGTTTTCAACAAACATGAGCACAGCAAACTAGACTCCCATTTCCAAGTTTCTACACAAGTCACTCAGTGGTATTAGTTATACTTTTCAAAATGTGTCAGCATTGTGTTTAATTGCATTCAGTTTTTTTCATTTCCTGTATTCTAGTTGCCCTACCTACTTATCCTCTCATCTTTACTTAGATTTCCCGAGGGTTTTGAGATCCGGCTGCCTTAACAGTCAGGACAGAAACCCATACAACCATGGATGAAAAGTGAAACTCCTTACCCTTTGAGTTTATTGTGTATCTGTATGTCAATAGCTGTCTCCCCTTTCTACTCTGGGGGAGGATTACATTTCTTCATCCCCATGAATTTAGGTTTTAGTGCATCACGTTTTCTGGCAAATGAAACATGAATGGACATTGTCTCATTAGTTAATGACCAGGTCCCAAGATAGATATGTATTATTATCAATAAATATATTTTTGCATTTGGATTGATTGCCAATAAACTATTATGGATATCTATATAGGTAGAGTTGTCCTATTGCAAAAATTTTTAAAATGTTAACATTCCTCTGTCTTTAAATCTAGCCACTGAATGTGTAAAAACAGTGTATTATTGAAAAGTTGAGGATAGCAAATTTTCTTTGGCAAAATAAAGTGTTTGGTTCAATTATCCCTTGTGGTAGATCGAAAGGGAGGTTCTATAAGTATTGCTGAAAAGTAAATTTCAGATTTAGATGAAAGTATGAAAATAGAATGTCTGCAACATGGGTTGTTTGCTTCTGGATGCATTTAACATGATCCTACAAGAAAGAGCTAAGTCACAAAACAACTGGTCAGTCTGTCGGTAAGACTACAAGAGAAGAAATATTTCCAGATATCTGAGTGTTTTCAAGTTCATGCATAACACGGGTCTCATCATTTCTAAGCTTCTGCATTTTGTGAACGTGAGAAGGACTCAGAGAAAAGAAGTAGAGCTAAGAATTGCAGGAGGGTCAAATCAAGGGCACAGTCATCATAGGGCATTGTGAGTACCTCTGAACCCAGCTCATGCTTACCAGATCTTTTAGTTGGACAAATGATTTTCATGGAAAGTCAAGTTAGGGAGGTAGGATGTGATTGTCTCATTGGAACCAGTGAGGTCCAGTATCGTGCCCCTGATGGCCATGCTTATTTAACATGGAAGAGTAAGAAAAGTAACAACATGGCAACTATCGGATCACGTGGAGCTGACCAAAGGAAGCTGAAGGATAGCACTGATCTCTCTATTTTCCATGGGCATCCTTCCCGAACTGCACTTGGTTTGGCTCCTTGGATGACAGTGCCATGGTATCAAGCAAGTCAGTGTCTGTTGCAGTGAAAAATTGGATTAAACTTAAAAAAAACTGATCTTATTTCCTTCATGTCTTACCCTTCTGCTTGCTCACTTTCACTACCTGGGATGATACTCACCATTCATAAAGCATTGTCTTAGTTTGTGCTTTCTGGGAACCACAGATTCAATCAGACTAAGACAGGTGACACTAACACCTGGCATGCAGATGTATCAACGTTACTGTGGTTAAGGTAAATAAGGTTTCTGTGTAAATAAGGTAGATGAGGTACACAGTAATTTGTAATAATGGAAGTTGTTGTCCAGACAATGACACTTAGAAATGTGTGAAGGAACTTTTCCTAATGACAATGGAAATACTAATAAAATGAAAATAGCAGGCTCTGGGTAGACAATTCCCAACTCAGACTATCCTGAGAAAGCTAGATGACCCCATGGCAGTCACTCAGGGAACTTTTATCTCCTGCGACTGCGGGAGAACTGTCCTGACAACAGCACAATGTCAAGAGCAGCAGAGTTGCAAAGAAGATGGAACGGACAGCTTGGGAATGTCTCCTCTATCTCTATGAGGTTCCTCTAAGGAACGAATGGTGCTCCAGCACGTGGTGTGGGGGAAATTGTTAATATGAAACCGAAGAACCTAAAATCCTACATTTCCCAGAAATTTCCTTCAGAAAGGGATTCCCATTTTTAAAAGAGAGGAGTTCTCACTGGTTTCAATACCTTCAACTGAGCTAACCGCCCAGTAAGAACTGAAGATAAACTCTAACCTGCTTAATGCTTGCAGGTTAATAAGCAAGATAAGGTCCAGCAAATCCCAAGTGAAGAAATGAAATGGGGCTCTGAGAGAAAATAGGTTACTTGGAAAACATATTGCAAGAGAAACAAATATTGAAGATGCTGGAATAGGACAAATCAGAAAACCAACCCCACTGTTATCAAGTTGATGTCCAACCATAGAAACCAGTGGATCTGCTTCCATCTGGTTTCTAAGGCTATGATCTTTGCAGAAGCAGATTTTCACATTTTCCCCCCAAAGGGAGTCTCTGGTGAGTTCCACCTGCTGACCTACCTGTTTTATTTAAACAACAACAACTCAGTGCCCTCAAGTCTTTGCCAACTCATATCGATCCTGCAGGATCCTGCAGGTAGAAATGATCCTGTGGGTTTCCAGGATTGTAGCTTGTTACAGGAGTAAGAAGGCCTGCCTTTCTTTGGAGGAGCGCCTGGTAGTTTTGAACTGCTGACCCTGCAGTTAGCCGGCCACTGCATAACAACTACTCCCAAGGCTCTACCTTTTGGGGTAACAGCCCAGCTGCAGAGCCAGGGTTGGTTGTCTGTGAAGTGCTGTGCAGTCAGTTCCACCTCGAGACTCTGTACAACGGAACTAAACACAGCCTGCTCCTTTGTCATCCCTACAGTTTTTGGTTGTAATGAAATTATGCATCACTAAAGGCTCCAAGGCCATTTCATATTTACTTTTCCTCCTTTTTATTTTTGAAGCCACTCAGACCCCTAAAGAGATGTTAGGGTTAAGAAATCTGGAGTGATTTAAAAAAATAGAAATATACTATGCACACACACTGAGCCCATCTAAAGAAATGAAATGAACAACCTAACAACACAGTCCCTGTGTGGTAGTGGGTTATGGTTGGGCCTCTGTGCTAGGTAAGGTTTATTGTGCCAACCTGGCTGATAAACACATGGGATTAATGGAAGGGCAGAGCAATTAATAGCTCAGTGAGCCTTGCCTTTCTTGTTCTCTGGTCTCTCTTGTTCTCTAAGGTTTGACCATTGTGTGGCTGCATTAGCTAGTTCTTTGCCTCAGGTGGCAAGGCTCAGTTCCTGTGAAACATCCCTGAGCAGAAGCCACATGGACCTACCCTTCCAGCGCTGACATTTTAAAATACACTCATTGATTCAGCTTTCCTCATATATTTGGTGTTGTTGAGTGTGTTTTCTGAGTCTGAGGAGGATTTTGTAGATTGTTGTTAGATATTTAGGCTAATGTCAGACTTAAGGGTTTGGGAAGCATTTGGTTGGTATGTTTTCTTTATGAACACTCACCTTTTATATAAAACTTTCTCTTATATATATATATGAGTCTCTGTGGATTTGTTTCTCTAGTCTACCCAGACTAACCCAGCTACTAACTTTAATGTCAGCAGTTGAGATCTACCAGCTGCCTCCCCAACGAAAGATGAGTTTTTAAATTCCCATGAACAGTTACAGTCTCGCAGGCCCACAAGGGGACTTCTATCTCATCCTCTCAAGTTACTATGAAGAGGAGTTGACTCAATGGCAGTGAGTTTTTTTGTTTTTGTTTTTCTTCTGAGGGATGAGTGACAATCTGAAAGAGGAAGAGTTCTATTCCCATAAAGTGTCACAGTCTCAGAAACCCAGAAGGGCAGTTGTGTCCAATAGGGTCACTATGAGTCGATTCAGTGGTAGTGTGTGTACTGTTGTGGTTTGGCCAGCCCACCTCCCGTATCTACTGCCCTCTGGTGGATACAAGTATAACTGTGTGAGTCTTAAGAAATGGGCCTACCCAGCAACCTCTGCACCAGAGACCCCTCAGGACACCTGACCCACTAATAGTATGAGCATTCACAATGCCTCACAGTCATTTCATTCAAAATGCTTTTCATTACTAAAGCATCTAGTTTGGCAAAAAACAAATCAAAGCATAAATATTTTGTCTCAAACAAAATTCAAATTAAGGGCCATAAAGTTGATTCTGTCTCAGAGCCATCTGAATAGCAAGAAGAGTTGCCCTTTTGGATTCCCAGAACTTTACAGGAATAGAAGTCTTCCTCGTTCCCGCTGGGAGCAGCTGGTGGTTTGAGGTTAGCAGCCCAACATGGAACCCACTGCACCCCCAGGGTCCCTGTCTAGAAAGAGTGAGATGTAGAATGTTTTTGAGTCACAAAGACCCTCACACACGAGGCCGTTTCACTATTCGGAGAGTCGATGCTGCCCTTTCTTCCGTGGGCTCTTTGGCATTGCCGCCAGAGCAGCAATAACACAGCAAAGAGACAGGAAATTATCTGACAACCTGTGGAAGCCCCTGTAGGAGAACCTGCACACGAGCACTCATATAGCTGCTCGCTCTTTGTCTAAGAACTAAAACTACTTGATATTGTGAGGAAATTTTTCTTCCTTCCCTTATTTCATGAAAGTATTAGAATCCTCTATGACCACGGTTGTTATGTCTTTTTTCTTGCTATATTTTCTTTAGTCCTGTTGAATCTATTTATGAATGAGACTAATTTTTGGATTTCCTTTTTGAGGGTTTCAATTTTAGGTTTAATAGCATAATCATGCCCAAGCTTTAAGTTTTAAGTGCTCCTTCAGCTCTTGACTGTGACAAAGTTTGTAGATGATTACAATTAGTTGTTCCTAGCAACCTCCGTAACTGAAGTGCTAAATGTTTTGATTTTAGAATTATTTATAAGCTGTTTATGTTTTCGCTAGAAAGGGCTTTCTACTCCTATAAAGAGTCATAGTCTCAGAAACTCACAGGGATGATTTTATCCTGTCCTAGAATGTCACATGGACTCATTGACAGTAAGTTTGTTTTTCAGGTTTAAATTTTCACTGTCCCAATGAATCATTTTTGCCAATGTATGGTTTCCTGACATCAAGTTTTCTTTCTTTTTAAAAGTCATTTTATTGGGGGCTCTCACACCTCATAACATTCCCTACATCAATTGCTTCTAGCATATTTGTACATATGTTGCCATCATCATTTCCAAAACATTTTCTTCTTGAGTCCTTGGTATAAGCTTCTCTTTTTCCCCTTCATCCCCCGCTTTCCCATCTTCATGAATCCTTGATCCATTATATGCTGTTATCATTATTTCATATCTTATACTGTTCATTGTCTCCTTTCCCCCACATTTGTGTTATTCATCCCCTTGGAGGTAGGGCTTTTTTATATCCAATCTTGTTATGAATTCCCCATTTCTCCCTCTTCTCTCTCCCTGGTGATCCCCCTCCACTCTTGATATTGCTATTCCCACTCCTGTTCCTGGGGGAATTATCTGTCCTGAATAACATGTGTGGAGAGCTCTTATATGTAACAGTGCATTTCTCTAGTTTAGCCAGATTTGTAAGATAGACCTGGGTCATGGTAGTTGGGGATGTGGGGAGGAGCATTTAGGAACTAGAGGAATGATATGTGATTCATTGGTGCTATACTACACTTTAGTTGAATCATCCCTTCCTTATAACCCATCCATGGTGTGGATACCCAATTGTCTACAGATGGGCTTTCGATCTACACTCCAGCCCCTCTTGCTCAAATTGATATAGTTGTTTGTTTTGGATATTTTGATACCTGATACCTGATCCTGTGGACCCCCTGATCACACAGGCTGGCGAGCTTCTTTCATGTGGGCTATTTACTTCCTGCTAGATGGCTGCTTGTTTAACCTCAAGCCTTTAAGATTACAGATGATATATGTTTTGATAGCTGGGCACCATCTTGTCTCATCACATTTGCTTAAGCACCTATTTTATTTTCAGTAATTGTGTTGAGAAGGTATGTATCAAAGAGCACCAGGTTATCAGAACAAATGTTCTTGGGTTAAGGGCGGCCTGAGAAGAGGCCCAAAGTTCATCTGCTTTCTTAGTACTTAACATAAATATATGTACATTGGTCTCTATGCCTTTCACTATAAATTAATCAATTAGATATAAACATAACTATATCTATAACTCTATAAACAGTTTTTACCTCCCATTTCTTTCCTCTATTTCCTTCTTTACCTTCTTTCTATCCCACTATCCTGCTCACCCTCCCTTCAGCTCTCAGCACAGCATTTCCTCTCAGACACACTACTCTTGATCAAACCTCACCAGGCAGTATATAGCTCTCAGTTGTTCCCCTATCTCTGTGTTAATTGATTCCCCACTCCGCTCCCCACCCCTCCACTCCCTTGTACCCCAAGAACCACAGGGCCCATTGTTTTCTCCTCAAAAGTACATAGGGTGAGAAAAAAAAACTCCAAGCAAACAAAAAACAAAACAGCATAACAAATGTGCTTACCCTTGTGTATGCTTTCTGATCAAGTCTGATGAGGTGCCAAGCTCTGTCCCCCAAGTCAGAAGTCTATTTTCAGGATTCCCCTGGGACTTGGTTACTTTACTACCCTTGTTTCTCTGTTGCGCTCCCTTTGCTTCTCACCCCACTCTGCATGGATCAGACAGGACACACTTTCTTCACAATGTCTCCAGTGCTGTTTACTGTAGTGCTGTAGGTCAGTGAGGGAACGTTGTGTCTCATCGTGTGACCAGTCCTACAATCCTCTCTGTACATAGGCTACTCTGAGCAGGGATGTTGTCCACAGGGCTTGGTGGGTCGTGATGAGGTTCTCTCTCCCTCTTAGTGTGCCCCCTTGCGGTCTGGACAGACCTGCCTCTCTCCCTGGGCTCTCTATTCAGTGCTGACCTATGCATTGCTTTCTTCTAGGAGGGGAGTCAACAAAGCTCAGCGTGGACTCGGCCTTGTTGTCCTCTCTATGAGTTTACTGCTTCATGCCCATGTATTGCCTGCAAGGCTTGCTGCTCTGGAATGGGGTCTGGTCCCTCTCTACCTTTCCTGTTGAGACATAAACAATACCTGCCCTTGGGTGTATTAGTGACCTGATCGCCATCACTCTCATTCCCCCTCGGCTTATATTCCATGGAATTCCCTCACCATTCACTTTTATGTTACTGATATAATCCAATGTATTTCCATGCACACACACAGAGATATGTATGTGGGTCTTCAGTTAGATTCTCCACCTACATGGGCCCATTACTATAAACCCTGAGTTCTACCACTTTGAATGTTTCCTTAATTTTTACTGACTTTCTATTTAATAGACATGATGTTCTTTGTAATGCTTGATTTCTTGTAGAAATGGTAAATGTAAGCGAGACATAAAAAGGTAGAATTGACAAAGTTCCTGCCATAATGTGCCCAAACATACCAGTGATCATAAAAATGGTGCACAAGAAAAGACAAAATGGGTACATAAGCAAATGTGGTGAAAAAAGATATGGTTTTTGGCTACTAAATATATATTTTCTGTGATCTAAAGGTTTGAAGTTAAACAAGGAGCCATGTAACTGGGAAGCAACAAAGCGCACATAGAATCACACCAACTGTGTGATCATGAGGTGTCATGGGATCAGGTGTCAGGTATCAGAAGACTCAAAACAAACAATCATATTGATGTGAATGAGGGCGCAGAATGGAGACCCAAAGCCCATGTGTAGACACTTGGTTTCTTTAATACCCTTAACCCCGTCACTATCATGACCCCAAGTCTACCTTACACATCTGGCTATCTAGACCATGCACACTAGTACAGATAAGAGCTCCCAACACAGAGAATCCAGGGCAGATACACCCCTTAGGAAAAAATAATGGGAGTAGTGATACCATGAGGGTATGTAGAAAGTGGGGGGAAAGAAGGGGAGAATGGATCATAATTATCGATGCATCTACCCACTGTCTAGTTTGACAAACAGCAGAATCATGGGTGAAAAGAGACCGTCATTAGTGTAAGATATGAAAATAATTAACAAATTATCAAAGTTCATTGGGCGTGTAGGGTAGTGAGGTGATACAAAGGGCTAAAATAAAGAAAATGTTTTGAAAAGGATGATGGCAACATATGTACAAATGTGGTTGACTCAATGGATGTATGGGTTATTATATGAGCTGCAAGAGAAACCAATAAAATGATTTTAAAAACCTAGGTAGTGGGTGTGAAAAAATTTATTACTTAAAAATGAATGATAGAAATTCAAATTTGGCGAAATAAAGCAATTGGAACAACTGTCCTTTATAGTATCTTGAAAAGGAAGTTTTCTAAGCAATGTTGTAAATTAAATTTTGTATTGACACTAAAAACGAGAAAATAGAGTTGGATGCTGTTGGATACATTTAACAAAGTTCTACAGGGAAGGAGTCAGTCACAAAGCAACTGATAAGCTTGCAAGCAAAAATGGAGAATATAAAAAAATCAAGAAATTTTCAGAGTTAAAACATGAACATTGTGGTCACTTCTATGTTGCTAGAACTTTTAAAATTTTGAAGGACTCACAGCAAAGAGGTCAACTAAACTTAGCATTGAAGCAGGGATCAAATCAAGGATGTGACCATTATACTTCATTGCTTAGATCTCTAGTGAGTTGAAGGTGATGTTAAATAAACTCACTGCCATTGAGACAGTGCTGACTTATCACAGCCATAAAGCACAGGGAAACCTGTCCCTGTGGGTTTCTGAGATAGCAGCTCTTTCCTAGAGTAGGAAGCCTCAGCATTCTACCTTGGAGCAGTTAGTGGTTTCAAACTGCTGACCTGGTGGTTAGCAGCTCAACCCACAGCCACTATGCTAACAGGACTCCTGGATGCTTAATAGCAATTTTAAATAGAACAAAGTAGTTGATGGAAAATGAAGTTAGTGTTGTAAGAAATGATTCTCCAATAGGAATCTGATTGTGTCCACCATCATTCACTTAATGTTCATACTTATTTGACATGGAAGCATGAGGAATGTCAAATGAGGCACATAGTTGACCAACGTGAAGCTGATCAAAGGCAGCTGATATGTAACACTTCTCCCTTTAATTTGCCTGGGTGTTCTGTCCTGAAATACATCGTGTAGCCTTTTGGAATACAGTTCTCTGGGATGGTTTTCTACAGTTCTTGATTCTCAATGATGAAAGAATTCCTGCTGCAGAAGCACTTTGTAATCCAACGAACTTTTATGAGGGAAAGTGGAGTTTCGGGTAAGAGGGTCTCACTCCATGCCATCTCTGGAAAGCCTTCAAGGCCGGGGGGCAGACCACGAAAGAGTATGCAACTGTAGATGGCCACTTCAGCGGACCATGGAAAACCACATGGAAGATGTCCCAGAACAAGGTGGCGACTGTCCGTGGTCTCTGATTTTGTCCCCTCACCCCCAACTTGAGGGGGCACGCGTGAGGGCTTTGGCTGTTCTCAGTGGCTGAGTTCAGGTGCACATGTGATGTAGTATCGCTGGTACCTAGAGTGCATGCCCAGGTAGTCCTTCACCTGTGTCTAGGTGACCTTGGTCTGAGCATGTCCCACTTTGGATTATCCCCATAGGTGTCTAATGATGCCTTCTTTCATTCCAATTTCGTATTGTGGCATGCCCAGCTAATTTTCAGTGATTAAACTCACCTTTAACCCTCATCTGTCTGCTTATCAGTTCTATGAGATCAACAATTAATTGTACTTTGCAGTGAACAGTTTGATTATACTTTTAAATTTTGGTTTTACTTCCTTCCCTGCCTTACTTATTGTTTTATTCATTCTTAATAACTGGAATAACACTCTCCATTCAAAAAACCTTCATCTCAGCTTCTACTTAGGTTTTAGCCCAGATGAAATCAGAATGAGGCAGGTTGGCATAGGACTAAGCATTGTTTCTTTCTGCAGTACATAGGGTCACTATGAGATGGAACCTACCAGACAGCACCTAGCCAGAAGACATAGTGCACTAACACCCAGCACACAGATATATCAAAAGACTCTAGTCCGTGTAAATGAGATTCAAGTGCACTACCAGACACTGCAATTTTTTATGGTTATGGTCTCAATTATTGCACGGGCGAAGACAATAAAAAATGTTGAGTGAACTGACTTTTACTAATTACAATGGAAACCTTGACAAAATCAAAATCACAGGCTAGGGGTAGACAGTTGTCAATCTAAGCAATCCTGTGAAAGCTACATGAACTTCATAAGTTACTAAGGAATCTTTTTTAAATATTAATTTTATTTTATTGGGAGCTCTTATCACAATCCACATATATGTCCAGGGTGTCAAACATATCTGTGCACATGCCCTCTTCTTTTCAAAACATTTTCTTTCCACTTGAGCCTTTGGCATCAGTTTCTCATTTAACATTTTTTCTCCCTCCCCCATATCCCCTTGATAATTTATAAATTATTTTAATTTTTTCCATGTCTTACACTGACCCTGGTCTCTTTTCTTCCACTTTTTTCTCCTAAGGGAACTTTTGTCACCTGTGCTGATACAGCATGTAAACTTTGATTTTAAAAGTAACAGAGTTACAAAGACTGTACACATGTGATATATCTCTTCAATTTCTACCAGGAGATTTTAAGAAAAGAATGGGACTCAAAACAGTAGTGTGGAGAAAATTGGCTATATGATCCTAAAGATCAGAAACTCCCAGTGTTTACAAACTGTCCTGCAAAAGGAACCTGCTCTCTATAATAGGAGACATTCCCACTTGTTTCTGATTCCCTTGCAGTAACTTCAGCCAAGTTAATTGCACTGCCAGATCACAAGATAAGCCCTGCCATTATTATTGTCTAGAGGTTAATAAGCAAGATAAAGTCCAGCATGTCCCAAGGGAGGAAATACCATATGGCTGTGGAAGAAAGTCGTCTACTTGTCAAATATGTTATTCCATGAGGACCAAATATGGAAGGGGCTGGACTCAGACAAGTCAGATAATGAAATCCACTAGAGTAAAGTTTACATAGACCCATAACAGCCAGTGGATCTGCCCTCGGTTGATTTCCTAGATTTCAATTTTTGCATAAATAGACCCACATTTTCCTCCCAAAGAGGGTCTAGTGACTTTCATCTGCGATTTTTTTTTAACTGCCCAACTTTTACCAAATGCTCACTGGGACCTGAAGTAGGGTTACTCTTGGTTGATAAGTGCCTTATAATTCATTCTGACATATGCAGACCCTCTGCACAACAGAGCCTGTCCCTCAGTCATCCCCACAATGATGGCCACGGGTTGCTATGATCGAGTCCATTCCAACTCATGACAACACCTTGTGTGCAGAGAGGAGCTTGTGTGAAAGGATCTGATACTTGAGGAGCAGAGCACCAGATCTGTCGTCTGAGGAATCTCCCCGTAGTCAAGCACATGTTGAATTACTCAGTGACTCTTATCAGTTAGGGTGAGCATTTTTCTTTAATAGTGAACAAGAGCAGCACTGATGGACTATGTGAGCTCAGGGAGATGGTGCATTGAAGTTGATGTTGGAAGTTCGATGATAACTTTTTGGTGGTGCTGGGTGTGTCTTGGAATGATGTATAGTCTCACTGATGCTCATGCTCAAGAACTGACTGCGGAAAGTACATTAGATCCAGAAAGTACTAATGAGAATCAGCTTTAAGCTATTTATGATATTAATGGACAAAATTGAAGACTGGGAATCATAGTTACACAGAGATGTCCCTGAAGATCAATTAGCACAATGGTATGGTTCAGATTTTACTCTTAGTTGAGCCACACCTTCTGACTAAAGCCAAATATGAAAATTAAAGAATAATTTAATTGGTTCACACTAAATGCACAAAAATTTGACCATATGATACATAAGGGGATGGTTTGATCTCCTTGTCATCTCTATGGGCATAATAAAAAAATACATCAAGTGAATAACGAAGGGGAGAAGATAAATAAAATTTCCCATCCTTATATCTATTTGGGAGCCCTAGCATGTATATAGAATAATAAATTTGTTATAAACGAATGGATGTTGACTGAAACAGACCGACTGGGTAAGGAAGATGTGAAGAACAACAGTTCACACGGATTAGCAGGTATCTCAAATTTACACTCAAGAGGAGGCCCTTGAGATCATAAGTATGAGATTGATTTGATAAAGCAAGCAGATGAGCAACAACTAGATTGAATGAATGGGAAAATTTCCAATTCACCACTGAAGCGTCTGATAGAAACTAAACAGTGGAATGAATGTGAGCTGAGGAGTAATCAGACAAACGTAAACCATGAAAATGAAGCTAAGCAAGTAAACTTCATAAAATAAATAACACTTTAAAAGATGCAGAAGCAATGCTGACTACAATAGTTATGACATTCATGGTTGTGTGTGTATGAAACTCACTTGTTAAATGAGGCAAAAAGCACTGCGAACAAAGAAGTAAGTGAGCTGTGTCAACGGGTTAAAGGAAAATCAAGCTCTGTTTATAGTCTGCTTGTTGGAGATGCTCTTAATGCCAAATAACTCACACTAAATACCAAGTGATGGAGAGCCATATATAAGTGCATGTCAAAAATATGGCTACAACAGCATAGAAACCTTTATTACACAAAAATATCACAGTGTAACACTGTTGTTTCTTCACACATGCTCTCTCTGGTCTCTAGTACTCGGGATGCAGTGTTTCCATTTCTCGTGTGGTGGCTGGTGTGTTACTGTGATGCTGGAAGCTATGTCACTGGAATTTCAAATGCCAATAGGGTCACCCACAGTGAACATGGCTCAGCAAGGTTCCAGAATAAGAACAATAAATGAAGAAGGAAACTAAGAACAGACAATGAACCAGGACAACCTCCTGCACAGATTTGAAACATGGTCAGGCACTGAAGGCCTAATGAATGGAAGGAGAACATTATTGGGGATAATGCAGAGGAAGGGTCCTGAGGTTGGAGTCACTTGAATGTGACTGTGAAAGACCTGCTTTCATAGTGGAGTTGACCCGGGTGACATGAATGGCAGTGGAGCCCTCAAGATCTTCATTTGCTAATTATCTGCTTATTATTGGAACTTAGTGCAGAGCATAAATCTAAGAGAATTGGAAGTTATCAACAATGAAACAAACCCCCAAAGATAGATGATGTAGGCATTAGTGAGCTGAAATGGACTAGTGTTGGCCATTTGAATCAAAAAATCACATGACTTCCTATGCCAGGAATGACACCATCAAGAGTAAAGGCTTTGTATTAATTGTCATAAAAGAATTTGCAAAATCAATCTTAAGTACAATGCTGTCTGTGATAGGATTATATCTAACTGCTTTCAAGGAAATCCAATCAACACAACTTTTCAAATTTATGCACCAACCAAAAAAGTAGTGATAAAGCAATTAAATAATTCTACCAGTGTCTTCAGACTGCCAATAATTAAACATTCGATCAAAATGCTATGTTAATTACTAGTGATTGGAATGCAAAAGATGCAAACAAAGAAGAAAGAAGAGACGTGGAAAACATAGTCTTCCAATAGAAATGATACTGGAGATCACATGCTAGGATTTTTTACGATGAAGGACTTCATTTTCCAAAATGTTGTTTGTCAACAACACAGAGGTGACTGTATACATGGACTTCTCCAGATGGTATACACAGATATCAAATTGTCTACACCTGTGAGAAGAGATGATGGAGCAGCGCATTAGCACCAGCTAAAACCAGGAAAGTTGCTGACTGTGTAACAGATCATAAATTGCCGATTGTAAGTATTGGTAAAAACATGTCCATGAGAGTCAAAATATGAGCTTAAATCTATCCCACCTTAATTGCAAAATATATGGAAAGAACAGATTTGTTTCATTGAGTACTAATGACAGAAGATCTGTTGGGCTGTCAGAGGACATTAAGAATTTTATTCTTGTAATATATTTTTATATGATGATGGAGAAATAGATCCATGTGTACATACTTATAGGTTTAGTATTAATGTAGCGTATGTAAGTTGGGTCTCCACTCAAGTCCTCCCTCAATGTAAGAACACTTTGTTCTTAAATTGGCACTCCATGATATTCACCTTCCCGACTCGATCACTGATCACCAAGGAGGTGCATAAACAAATGTAAAGAAAGCTGATGGTGCCCATCTATCAAAAGATATAGTATCCGGGGCCTTAAAGGCTTGAATATAAACAAGTCACCACCTATTGAGAAGCAACAAAGTCCATATGGAAGTAGCACACCAGCCTGTAAGATCATGAGGTGTAAATGGGATTAGGCATCAGACATTAAAGGACAAAAAAGCATATCACAGTGAATGAGGCGGAATGCTTAGTGGGGAGCAAAGCCCATCCGTAGGCAACTGGACATCCCCTTACATAAAGGTCGTGGGGAGGAGATGAGACAGCAGGGTACAGTGTACTAATGATGAAACATACAACTTTACTTTAATTCCTTAATGGTTCCTCCTCCATTCCCCACCCAATATCATGATACCAATTCTAACTTCTCAATATCATGATTCCAATTATACCTTAAAAACCTGGATAGATCAAAGGATGTACTCTGGTACAGATAGGAACCGGAAACACAGGGAATCCAGGACAGACGAATCCTGCAGGACCAGTGGTGAGAAGGAAGGTAGGGTAGAAAAGGGCCCCCGATCACAATGATCTACATATAACCCCCTCCTTGGGGCATGGACAGCAGAAAAGTGGGTAAAGGGAGATGTAGTACAGTCTAATACAGGGAAAATGATAATAATTTATAAATTATGAAGGGTTCATGAGGGAGGGGTTTCAGGGAAGGAGTGGAAAAGTGAGGAGCTGATCCCAAGGGTTCAAGTAAAAAGAAAATGTTTGGAGACTGATTATAGGAACAAATGTACAAATGTTTTTGACTCATTGGATGGATGTATGGATTGTGATAAGAACTGTATGAGACCCCAATAATAGGATGTATAAAATATTCCTGAAGAAAGCAATAGGTCATTTATTAGAGAGGAAAGAAAAATAATCAAAGTACATGTTTAAAAAGACATGATGAAATCAAAGAGCTGAATAGAAAATTTCAAGGAGACCTCAAGACAAGAAAGTAAAATAGCAAATGAAATTGCAAAGCATAGGATTAGAAAACTAAAAAAAACATGCTCAGCATTCTTAAACATAAAGAATTCCAGAAAAATTTCAAACCTGAGTTTCTGTATATATATTTGTTCTGCCAAACATGTGTCTGACGTCAGTGAATATTATAATAAGTTTTGCCTGACTACAAATTCCCAATGGTCAAATTGTGTCTAGTCATGTAAGTACTTTACTGTATATGTGAATAATCCTTGTATTACAATATGCAGTTCGCCTATGTTTGTTTAATCTTCCTTTCTCAACAGTGTCAAAGTTACTACAATGGGAGAAAGGGAGTTGGGGAGAGGGGGAAGAAGTTGTGTTAACAACCCCAAGGACAAGGGAACAACAAATGATCCAATTTGGTGGTGAGGAGGGTGCAGGAGGCCTGATAGGGCGTGATCAAGGGTAATGTAACCGAGAGGAATTACTGAAACCCAAATGAAGGCTGAGCATGATACTGGGACAGGAGGAAAGTAAAAGGAAATAGAGGAAAGAACTATGAAGCAAAGGGCATTTACAGAGGTCTAAATACAGACATGTACATATGTAAATATATTTGTATATGAGGATGGAGATATAGATCTATGTACACATATTTATAGGTTTAGTTTTAAGGTAGCAGATGGACATTGGGCCGCCACTCAAGTACTCCCTCGATGCAAGCATATTTTGTTATATTAAACTTGCATGATTTGATGCTCACCTTCCTAATCTGATCATTGAAGGAAAAGCAGGTGCATAAGCAAATGTGGCGACGAAAGCTGATGGTGTCCAGCTATCAAAAGACCTAGCATCTGGGGCCTCAACAGCTTGAAGCCAAACAAGCACCCATCAATCAAGGAATCAACAAAGCTCACATGGAGGTAGCACACCAACATATGTAATCATGAGGTGTTGACAGGAGTCGATATCAGAAGGTCAGAAAGAATCAACCTCACCGAGGTGAAGGAGAGGGGTCAAATGAGAGACCTAGAGCCCCTCTGTGGATAATTTCACAATCCCACACAGAGAGGACACAGAGAAGGGATGATAAATCCAGGGGGGCTGTTTAGTATTGAGAAAAAACACAACTCCTCTAGTTCTTTAATCTTTCCACCACCACCCCCCATTATAATTGCAATTCTACCTGGAAATCCTGCTAGACTGGTCAACGTACATTGGTACATAGGACAGTTTTCAATATATGGAATTTAGGATAGACAAACCCTTCAGAAACAATAATGGGAGTAACATTTCCAGGAGGGTTGGGGAAAGAAAGGGGTGGGGGAAGGGGGAACTGAGAGCAATGATGGCAAAAAGGCCCCTTCAAGGTGGACAGATACTAGGAGTTGTAGGTAAAGGGTTACAATAGGCAGTGTGAAATATGTACTACTAATAAAAATACATTAATATATTAAGGGATCGTGAAGGTGGCAGGGTTAAGAAGGGAGATAATAAAGAGGAGTTGATATCAAAGGGCTCAAGAAGAAAGATAATGTTTTGAAATTGTTGATGGCACCATTTTTACATGACCAATGGATATAATAGATATTATATGTAAGGCTCCCAATAAAGCGATTTATTCATTAAAAAAAGGAACAAAATTCTCACAATGGCACCAGTAGGCAATGTCATAAATATTGGGGAAAATAATGATATTCTCAAGGATTTCATTTTACCAGATTTACAATTTCTGTCCATGGAAGCAGTGGACAAGGCATCAAAGGATGTATTCCTCTGGTTAAGCCTGCTACGGCAGGCCTCTTTAAATGGTTCAAAAGCAAAGATGTTCCTTTGAGGACTAAGGTGCATTTGACTGTTACAGCCATCATATTTTCCATCATCTCATATGCGTATAAAATCTGGAGGATGGTGAAGGAGAACAATAGTACCTGTGAATTAGGGTGTTGACAAAGAATAGTGAACCTATCATTGACTGTCCGCATGAAGACACCTCTCCGGGAAAGAACAACCAGAATGCTCCTGAGAAGTGAGAGCGGCAAAGCTGCAGCTCCGATGCTTTGGACTCGTCGCCCAGAGAGACCACTCCCTAGAGGGAAACACCGTGTTTGCAAAAGCACATGGTTGGCTGAAGTAGAAAATGATTTGGAAATGATGATGGCAACATATGTACAAATATGCTTGAGAGAATTGATGTATGTTGTGTTGCTGGAGCAATAAGAGCCCACAATAAAATGATTTTTTTTTAAAGAAAAAAAGAACCACTCAGTTGAGCCCAGCCAATTCTCTGAACTTGGGAACATCATCATAAACTGTTATTATAAGCCAAAAGAAAAGTAGAAGGTTATCAAAAATGTGAAGGCACTCAATCAAGTTAACACAGAACTGCAACTATAGGCTGAAAGGTAGTAACCATTTAGGGGCTATGGGACTGGCAGTGCTTCTGGTAGTTCATTGGGTCACTTTGAGTCAGAATGGAGAGCACCTAACAAGAACAACGATGTGTCAGAATTACGTGGAAGAAAGTCAAGGCTGCCCACGCCTATAAAGAACTACGGCCTCAGAAACCTGCAAGGACTGTTCTAATCTGTCCCATAGTGTCACGATGAGTCAGAAGTGACTCAATGTCAGTGAGTTTATTTTTAATGAGTTAGTGCTTATGAACTCAACATTGACCCTGAAAGTAAAATTAAAGACATTTTTCCTTGAAAACCCCAAAGTCCGTGTTGTTTTAAAGTCTGAAAAACTTTCGAGTAGATTTGTTCACATCTCAGAGGTAGAGGTGTACACCAGAGTCAGAGGCCACAGCTAGACTTTGCAGCAAGACGCTTGACTGAGTAAATTATTCAGTGGGGTGGCCTTGGAAATTTTAATGTCCATGTTTCTCAGCTTTTTCATGTGTCAGATAGCACAATAACAAGCCGGCAACCAGACTGTGGATAGCATGAAATTAGCACATGTGGAGGGTTTTCAACAGTGTCTGATTAAAAATGATAACTATCAATTAAATCATGGGTGTCCAAATAGGACTGAGAAGTAGGAAGATGGGCTGAACTGAGTATATGAGCACTAGTTTGTTCTATCTCAAACCCTAGAGAATAATTAATGGAAAACATTTGACTTCTGATAATTGTCTCCATTTCTCCACTGGAAACGTTTAAATTCCCTGGAAGCAGTTAAAAGGACGTCTGCTCTTAGGATGCTGTAGTCTCTCCAGAACCAAGGGGGAGGCTGTGAGATGAGACCGAATGAAGGCAATAGATTATTGTCCTTCCAGATTTACCCTGGCCAAAAGTTTCAGGAGTATCTCAGTATGTAATTTTGGCAGGAATACCCTGAACAGATTATGTCTGGTGACTCCTATCCACCAGTAGCACCTTCGTGTTCCATTTGGCTTGTGACTGATTACTAACCCAAAGGCTGATGGTTTGAATCCACCTAGCAGTACTGTAGAAGAAAAGCTGATGGACTATTGTCTTCAATATTGCAGCCAAGAAAACCCTATAGAGCAATTCTTTTCTGTACCGCACGGGGTTGCCATGAGTTGGAATCAAGTTGATAGCAACAGGTTTGTTTATTTGTATTTCCCCCTCCTCTCAGTGTTTTGCTTTCCTAACTCAGCCATGACCTTTAAAAAACAATATTTTGACCCTAGCCCATTATTAACATCCTTCATTTTTTTCTGAAACCTATTCTTCTTTCTTTTCACATATTGCATTTCTCATGAAAGTGCTTGTTTATTAACAGAAACCAAAGTTTTTCAGCTAATCACAAGTGCTCTTTCTTAGAACGGCAACATTAGGCAGCTTGTGGAGTGGAGATGGAGGGTTGGAAATTTACTGAGGACATGCTACGCGGGACCATTTTGCTAAAGGTTTGTCTCTTTTCATTTTGGTAATTTTAACTTGCAGTGACTTACCCAATTGGCTTCTGTTAACAACAGCAATAATAGAATTATGGAATCTTTCTGCAATAACTTTTCAGCAGGAGATAGATATGTGGTTGGCTGCCCTAGATTATAACTGTGAGCTCACAGCTTCCCTGATGAATAACTTGAAACTTATGAATCTTCTTCCTGAAGCTGGTGTCTCCACCATCACTCAGTCTTCATGTCCCTTTGGATATCTTCCATAGGGTTTTAATGGAAAATAAGAAAAGTCTCACATACTTTATTTCAAATATGTGATTTTGTGTAAATTTTCAGAAAAAAATTTGATGATATTCATTCAAGTATTAAAACTCATAAAGATGAGAAAAATTATATTTCATATTTTTTATTTACTACCACCTATGTGTTCTTACTTCGAGCCATGCGAAAACCCACCAGTGCATTATTTACAGAGATTCAAATGGTTCGGGTTGTTCCAGAGATCAAGAGAGGTTGTTGCCTGCTTCCCCAAACGCACCCTACGCCCCAGATAATCAGGATAATGTGAAAACCTCTTCAGAAAGCTGCAGGCGTGTATAGTGCTCCCTTGTGACGTGAATTGCTCTGTTTTGCTCCATTCTATTGGGAGTTCCAATTTCAACACAGGTTTTCATGCAGTGCCGGTAGGAGTGGGCGATTATCTACTTAAATGGCTTCTTTTAACAGTTTGTATATCCTTGGCAATTTGGTGATAATCTTCCAAGTGTTATAGTGAGAACGCTTGGGTCACCACCACCACTGAGAGCAGGAAGTAGAACAGTGCCACGGTTCTGGCAACCTTCTGAGCTACATCAGCCTCTCTCCACACCATGCACAGGACACCTCTTTGCTTGCTTCTGTAATTTTATCATTTATGTACATATCAGTGTATCATATACTTTTGTCTCCAGTTCATAAAATTTTGATTTATGGCATCTAATTGAAAATTCTGTTGTGTCTTGTTTCATTTCATTATTATGGTATTTGTAAGCTTCTTCTGTATAAATGTGCATCCCTCGTTAGTTCATTTTTATTTTCATATAGCTGTATTATTTTATAAAAATAGTCCACAATTTATATATCCATTCTATATTGATGAGTATTTGGGTTGTTTCTAGTTTAAGCCTAATAGAAACGATGTGCTTCTGAGCAAATTCACATATGTACCCAGTATATATTTATGTAACAATTTCTTCAGGATTTAGTAGTAGAAATTGAGTTGCTCAATCATAGATCCTTATTGTCCTGTTTTGTGTTTCTCATGTTCACTGTCTTATAAAGTGGTTGTCTTAGGGAGAGATCCCTTGGGGAAAATTACTAAGATTCCAAGATTTGCCTGAAAGAAGTTTATTAGAAAATTTTCTTGGGATTAACATCTTATAGGAAGTTGAGGAAATAGAATTGGGCAGGAGAGGAGTTATATAGTGATGCAGTCAAACAAAAGCTTCAGCTAATCCATTATGAGCTATGGAGACAGGATAGCCATCCACCTGCAGCTCAGGTTGTCCTTCCTCTGGGGGATGCAGAACATTTAATGAGATGTCTCAGGGTGATGCGTTAAGGGGATTCAGCTCAGAGTCATCAGTCACAAATAATATGTTCAGCTGGGGGAATGAGCATCTTTGTCCTGAGGAAGGGATGTGGGTAGTACACCACAGCATCCTTTACAGTTCAGCCCTTGTGTTACTCAGGTTTTATTTGTGTAGTTTAGGAACAATTTCTCCAGATTCCAGCTAAGCTTTTCCTGGAGAAATTAACAAGTGTAAAATCAATGTTATGAATGATGACTCACCACCACTAAACTAGGTCTTTAGTGTGTAACTGTTATTAATTATTTGACCCTTTAATGTATATAAATAATGCACTTAGACTTGTCCCAATTCCAACTCACAGAGTTTATTTACTGATTTTATTTTTTTGTTGTGTCCTCTGTTCTATTCTTATGCAAACCTTCTTTTTATATTTAGAAAAAGGGTCATTTGTGATTCCATATGTTAACATATATTTTTTCTATTCTTGCTTTTTTTGCCCTTGAGAATTTTCATTGTCACTTTACTCTCCATGGCTTTTATCTATCATATGAAGAAGGTGAGTTCTGTAATCTACTTTTTCCATTTACTAAATCTTACATATTTTGAGTGTCACTTAATAAAGTTTTATATTACCAAATACAGCGGATGAAAAATTCACAAGAAATCATTTTATGATGCATGTGTGTATCTATACTGAATCACTATTTAAAGTGACTTTTAAGATTGCTCAGCTTTCTCTTGATGCCAATATTTCTGAGGAGAGGTCCATGACAAATAGGAATTTTTTCTTCTTACAGATAGCTCACTTTTTTTGGCCTGGATATCCAAAGAGTTCCCTTTATTTTCGAATTCCAGTAAATTCACCAGGAGATGACTTGGTGTTGATCATTATATGCTGAGGGCTTTTTGGAGGGCAGAGGATTACATTCCATCTGTAAGTCTAAGTCATTGACTACTTTAGGGAAAGATCAATGAAAGATATTTAACTATCTTTCCTATTTCAGTATTTTTGCATACCCTCTGATGATGTTATAAATTAGTAATAGGATGTCAATGGCAAGGTCGGGGTTCAAGCCCATCAAATGCTCTGAGGAAAAAATATGAGACTGTCTGCTCCCAAAATATATACAGTCACAAAATTATAATTTGGGAGAGTGCTGCTCTCTCCTGGAGAGTCCCTGTACGTCAGCATCCATGAGACAGTAACAGGTGTGGGCTTTGGACATTAGGGTCACCACTTCATTTTATACGTCTTCCACATCTTATCTTTTCTCTGAATGCTTTACACTCTATTCCACATTTAATTATTTTGCATCACAGGCCTATTTTCATGTCATTTGTTGTACTTTTAACAGTCTGTTTTTGTCCTTGTTTTTTGCTAAACAGACTTAATTTCCATATTCTGTATTCTGTGGTGGAGTTTTTAACTCTCCTATGTAGCTGAGTTCTGCATATTCAGTTTTCACTTCCTTCTGTTGACTTCTTATTTCTCTCTTCAACTTTCATGTTGCTCCTTCGAATTTTGAAGCATCACTTTTGACTAGCTTATTTACGTGCATGTCAGTATGAGTGATTCTAGTTTTTAATCATCTGTCAGACAATAATTTTTTGAACTTTCTTTACCAGTCATTACTTTTCTCCCTCCCATTTTCATTTTTTGAATTCATTTTGTGAAGATTCCTTTTGCTTCTTCCTCATCTTAGATTGAGTTGAAATCTCCCAGTACCAGGGCGTGTGGGGTAATGATAAAGAAAACAATGTTCTTAGGGAGGGGAGATTTTGGCCTCTTCACCCAGGGGAGAAGTGGCAATGCTTTGAGACATTTTGTTTCTCACATATCCTGAGAGGGGAAGACGACTGTTAGTTTCTAGTGAATAGATTGTATGAATGCAGCAAAACTTCTAACAATACACAGGATAGTCAACATCTGCCAACAGAGAACTATCAAGTCCAAAATGTCAGGAGCGGTGAGGTGAGAAATCCTCATTTAGAACATGGTGAAGGAACAATGGAGTGCATCAAAGTATTATATGTTCTGTGTGTGTTGAGGTTATTTCTCCCCTATTTGGCTAACACTATGGGCAGCTGTAGGATACTTCACTAACACATTACTTCTGTCTACACTATCACTGCAAAAATATTTATTTCACCTTCAACATGCTACATAACTCATGCCTGCTCTTGAATATTTACCTGACAAGTGCAGAGAACATTGTCCCAGTCCAGAACTATCCCTCAAAGAGACCAACCATCAATCTAGATGGTAACTTGATAATTGGGCACATGTTCCACTTGGAAAAAAGCATCAGCTCATTTGCTAGGAATGCCTACATCTTATGAATATGAGTTATCCTTGTGGAGCGCAGACATGATGGCTTTGAGTCTGTCACGAACATCAGATATTCAGTATCTCAAATTTCAATGGGAAGAAAAATAAAGGAAAACACCTACGTATGGGGATTTTGAGCTAAATTTCATTGAATTTTATAGATTTTGGTGAAATTGAGCCTACTTAATTAACTTAATCACTGCACCAAGACCACAGTATATCACTTCATTGGATTACTTTCTAATGTTTTTGAATAAATTTATAAAATGAGACATTCTCCATAATGAGTTTGACCATTTTCGTTAGATTCCTTCATGGATACCTCAGGTTTTTTTTGTGCTACTATAAAGGTAGGGTTTTACTGTCTTTTTTGGTTTAGGAAAATCTAATTGATTATTGCACTCAAATTCATTATCTTTAAGTCAGTTCTGATCTAAGCAACACAAAAATACTGCCCACTGGGTTTCTGAAGTCATACCTTTTTGCAGGAGGATAAAGGCTCATCTCCATTTATCCAAAATTTGATTATCTCTATTATTTTAATTTTTCTTTTCTTACTATCACATCATCTGTGAATAATGACACCATTGCTTCTCTCTTTCTTATATTTTATTTACCTTTCTGGGTGTGACCCACAGCACTAAGAAGAATAACTGTGAAGACAGCCGTGGTTACTTCACAATGAATGACTTGGCTAATGTAGAATTGTGTAGACAACTTTATCATTTGAAGAAAACCTTCTCCTTTATTATTTCATGAAACTACTAAAATCCTCCATGGCTTTTGAATTTTATGACCACCTCTAAAATTTTTCTTAGTCTCATTGAATCTCTTTATGAATGACTAGTTTGTATCTCTTTATGGTGTTTGTACTTTGCTTAATATCGCAACCACAGCTCTTGCTATAAGTTTTGGAGCTGTTTCATGAATACTGAAAGCACTCGCTCTCACTCCCATTGAGTCAAATCTGACTCACAATGACCATCAGGTTACAATCTTCCCTCACAGAGATTTTTGTGGGCTTGCACTGCTGACTGTTAGGTCAGGAGCCTAACATGTAAGCCCTGCAGCACCAGGACTCCCTTCCTGAACACTAGGGAGTGTGCAATTGAACTGTGCATAACAGGCATTCCAAAGAGTGTGAAGAAGGCATAGCTAGAAATTCCTTGGGCAGATCATATCAACTTAACTTTCTAACAAAAACAGGGCTCTGTAGCTAGATTTTCTGATGCTCTATGGGATAATGGCTATGTCACCACTGAGCTATGTTACTATATAATCCTGTGCAGCTATAGGCTACCACCTGGACTGATACGTTCTTATATTAGATTTTCCACCTTGATGGGCCCACTATTCTAGATCTCTGAGGTCTATGAAATAATTTATGGCCAGGTTAATCTTGTTTGTCAAGGGTCTCTAATACTAAAAACAGACTCACTGTTTTCCTAACTTACTGAATCCAAATACCAACCAGTGCTTATTGTGAATTATATATGTTGCATTAAAAACAACAACAAATTCATGTATCTGACAGTAATACTAAAATATTTAATCCAGTAGTTTTGTTTTGGGCCTGGGTAGCCTGTGGTCCATGCTAATTCATCATGGTGTGTAGCTTCATTTTTCAATTTTTGAATTCTTGCCCAGGTTTAATGTTGATCCCCATCTGAATGTATTCCTCCTTAACAGGCTTACTATTTTTAATATATTATGTTTAATATATCATTTCCATATAATTCAAGGGACTTCTAAATTCATGGAAAATTAAATGGAACAACAGTGGCACTGCTCCATGATTTTTGGAAGTTCCATGCATAATCTTTTGCAAAAGATAAGATTAAAGTTTGTAAAAGGCAAAGATTATACCTTGACAATGAAAGTAATGTTGCCCAGTTCTGGTCTTTTCAATCACCTCCTATGCAGAAAAAAGATAGACCATTAAACGAAGGCAAACGTGCACATGAAGTGTGCTGTTGACAGAGCTTATTGAACATCCCCAGGAGTTCAGGAAGGATGAACAAATCAAGGTTGGAAATAATTCGACAGTGATGCTCCTGAGAAGCAAGGAAGGTAAGACTGTATCTTGCTTACCTTGGACATGTCTACAAAAAGTCCAGTCATTAGAGGGCATCATGATTATCAAATAGAAAGTCAGTGAAATTGAGGGAAAAAATGATAAAGATGGAAAGTCTCTGCAATGATGTGCTGAAACATACCAATGATGTTTATGTAAATCGTATGATCGACTGAGCAAAATTGACTGGTCATAAATAAGTTTCTGGTTCAGAACCAACTCCATAGATAGTAATTCCAACAACAAAGATATGATATCATTTCTAAAAGCAATGAAAGTGGAACAGTACACTGAATGAATGTTCTTCTCTGCTTGTAGGTTCTGAGTAATTTATTTCCAAAAATGTAAGAAATAAACATATGTAGGAAGCTTCTTTCTTCTAATTTAAACTGGAGGAAGGAGTAATGGTGAAATGTTCTATTTCTTTTCAAAAGCCTGAGAATACCGAGATAACAAAACATCCTGTAGATCTCAGGAGTGTCATGGCAACGGCTGAAGGAAGAAACAGAACTACTGTTACCAAGTTCATCCTCTTGGGATTCTCTGAATTTCCAAAGCTCACACTCGTCCTCTTTTCAATATTCCTAGGCATCTACCTTCTGACAGTTTTCTGGAACCTAGGTCTTAGCATCTTGATCAAGATAGACTCTCATTTGCACACACCTATGTACTACTTCCTCAACAAACTAGCCTTCGTAGACATATGCTATGTGTCCTCCACGACTCCCAAGATGCTCTCAGACTTCTTCCAGGAGCAGAAATCCATCTCCTTTGTGGGGTGTGCTGTGCAGTACTTCTTCTTCACTAGCTTTGGTCTGATCGAAAGCTGTCTTCTCGTGTCCATGGCTTATGACCGATACGCTGCCATTTGTAACCCTCTACTTTACACAGCCATCATGTCCCCAACCCTGTGTCTACAGCTGCTGATTGGATCAACCATAACTGGATCTTTGGGCTCATTAACCCAGCTCTGTGGCTTACTTCAGCTTCAATTCTGTGGGCCAAATATCATTAACCATTTCTACTGTGACCTGCCACAACTAGTGAGCTTATCTTGTTCTGATACCTTTTACATGGATGTTTTATTTGCTGTGTTGACAGTGATCTATGGACTGACCTCTGTCCTGCTTATCATGATATCCTATGGTTATATCGTTGCCACCATTCTGAAGATGAGTTCTGCTGAAGGCAGGTCCAAGGCTTTCAACACCTGTGCTTCTCACTTGACAGCAGTGAGCCTTTTTTTTGGCTCAGCCACCTTTGTGTATTTATGTCCCAATTCTGATGATTCTCTTAGCCAAGGCAAGCTGGTCTCTGTTGTCTACACTATCGTGATTCCCATATTAAATCCATTGATCTATAGTCTGCGAAATAAGGAAATCAAAGATGCCCTCATCAGATGTAAGAAAAGGATTTTCTCCTGACAATAGTATGCACAGTATGTGTATTTTATTTCAAAATAAGTAATTAGCCACAGGAATTTGGGGTCTTAAAAATATCTGTGGAATGCTTTTGCGAGGTTGGTAAAAATATTTGCTACATCTGGCTAGATTTTCATCTATGGTATTTTTTAATGAGAGTCTTACTGAGGAAATTTCTTTTCACGTCCCCCCTCCCAAAAAAAAGAATATTCTATTGTTTTCAATGAACATGAGCACAGCAATCTAGACTCCAATTTCCAAATTTCTACACTAGTCACTCAGTGCTATTAGTTATACTTTTCACAGTGTGTCAGCATTCTCTTTCATTGCATTCTGTTTTTTACATTCCCAGTATTCTAGTTTCCCTACCAACTTATCTTCTCATCTTTACTTTGATTTCCTGATGGTTTTGAGATCAGGCTGCCTTAAGATTCAGGACAGAAACACATACAACCATAGATGAAAAATGAAACTCTTTACCCTTTGAGTGTATTGGGTATCTGTATCTCAATAGCTGTCTCTCCTTTCTCCTCTGGGGGAGGATTAGAATTCTTCATCCCCCTGAATTTAGGCTCTATTGCGTGACTTTTTCTTGCAAATGAAACATGAATGGACATGTTCTCATTAGTTAATGACTCAGTCCCAAGGTAGCTATATATTTTTAACAATATATCTTATTTTGCATTTGGATTGATTGCCAATAAAACTATTATGGATATCTATATACGCAGTTGTGTCCTTTTGCAGAAATTTTTAAAATGTTGGTATTTCTCTGTCTTAAATCTAGGCAGTTAATATGTAAAAATGGTGTACTATTGAAAAG
Organism: Tenrec ecaudatus; assembly: GCF_050624435.1. Taxonomy (NCBI): domain Eukaryota; kingdom Metazoa; phylum Chordata; class Mammalia; order Afrosoricida; family Tenrecidae; genus Tenrec; species Tenrec ecaudatus. The sequence goes on from NC_134533.1 coordinate 15,100,962, forward strand.
TTGAGGATAGCAATTTTTGTTTGGCAAAATAAAGTGTTTGGTTCAATTTTCCCTTGAGATAGATAGAAAGGGAGGTTCTATACTTAATGCTCAAAAGTATATTTCAGCTTTAGATGAAAAGTATGAAATTCCAATGTCTGCAGCATGGGTTGGTTGCTGCTGGATGCGTTTAACATGATTCTACAAAAAACCGCTAAATCACAAAACAACTGTTCAGTTTATTGGTAAGACTACAAGAGAAGAAAAATTTCCAGAAATCTGAGGATATTCAAGTTCATACAGGACATGATCCTTGTCATTTATAACCCCCCTGGGTTTTCTGAAAGTGTGAAGGACTCAGAGAAAACAAGTGGAAATCAGAACTGCAGGAGGGTCAAATCAAGGGCATAGTCATCAAATGGCATTGTTAGTATCTCTGAACTCAAGCTCATGCTTACTAGATCTTTTAGTTGAACAAACAATTTTCATGGAAAATAAAGTAGGATGTGATTTTCTCATTGGAACCTGATAATGTCCCTATCTTGCACCTGATGGTCATACTTATTTAACATTGACCTATGAGAAAAGTAAAAATAGGGCAACTATTTGATCACGTGATGCTGACCAAATGAAGCTGAAGGATAACACTGATTTCTCTAATTTTCATGGGAATCCTTCCCGAAATGCACTTGGTTTAGCTCCTTAGATGACAGTGCCACGGTATCGAGCAAGTCAGTGTCTGTTGCAGTGAACAATTGGGTTACCCTTTTAAAAACCGATCTTATTTCCTTCATGTCTTACCCTTCTGCTTGCTCACTTTCACTATCTGGGATGATACTCACCATTCATAAAGCATTGTCTTAGTTTCTGCTTTCTGGGGAAAGCAGATTCAATCAGACTAAGAAGGTGCATGACACCTGTCATGCAGATGTATCAATGTTACTGTGGTTAAGGTAAATAAGGTTTCTGTGTAAATAAGGAAAAGGAGGTACACAGTAATTTGAAATAATTGAAATTGTTGCCCAGATAATGACCCTTAAAATGTGTGAGGGAACTGTTGCTAACGACAATGTAAATATTAATAAAATGAAAATAGCAGGCTCTGGGTAGACAATTCCCACCTCAGACTATCCTGAGAAAGCTAGATGGCCCCCTGGCAGTCACTCAGGGAACTTTTATCTCCTGTGACAGCGGAAGAACTGTCCTGACAACAGCACAATATCAAGAGCAGCAGAGTTGCAGTCAAGATTGAACGGAGAGCTTGGTAACGTCTCCTCTATCTCTATCAGGTTCCTCTAAGGAAAGAATTGTGCTCCAGCACATGGTGAGGGAGAGTTGTATATATGAACCTGAAGGACCTAATCTCCTACATTTCCCAGAAATTTCTTTCCGAAAGAGATCCCCCTTTTAAAAGAGTGAAGTTCCCACTGGTTTCAATAACTTCAACTGAGCTAACCGCCCAGGAAGAACTGACAATAAACGCTGCCCTGCTTAGTGCTTGCAGGTTAATAAACAAGATAAGGTCCAGTAAATCCCAAGTGAGGAAACAAAAAGGGGCTCTGAGAGAAAATAGCTAACTTGGAACACATATTGCAAGAGAAACAAATATTGGTGATGCTGGAGCAGGACAAATCAGAAAACCAACCCCACTGTTATCAAGTTGATGTCCAACCACAGCAACCAGGCAACCTGCTTCCATCTGGTTTCTAAGGCTATGATTTTTGCAGAAGCAGATTTTCACATTTTTCCCCCAAAGGAAGTCTCTGGTGAGTTCCACCTGCTGACCTACCTTTTTTGTTTAAACAACAACAACTCAGTGCCCTCAAGTCATTGCCAACTCATAACGACCCTGCATGACAGGGTAGAACTGCTCCTGTGGGTTTCCAGGACTGTAAGTCTTTACAGGAGTAAGAAGGTCAGCCTTTCTTTGGTGGAGCACCTGGTAGTTTTGAACTGCTGACCCTGCAGTTAGCCGCCCACTGCATAACAACTACTCCCAAGGCTCTACCTTCTGGGGTAACAGCCCAGCTGCAGAGCCAGGGTTGGTTGGTTGTGAAGTGCTGTGCAGTCAGTTCCACCTCGAGACTCTGTACAACAGAATTAAACACAGCCTGCTCCTTCGCCATCCCTACAGTTTTTGGTTGTGATGAAATTATGCATCACTAAAGGCTCCAAGGCAATTTCATATTTACTTTGCCTCCTTTTTATTTTTGAAGCCACTCAGACCACTAAGGAGGTGTTAGGGTTAAGAAATCTGGAGTGATTTAAAAAAAAGTAATATGCTATGTACACACACCGAGCCCATTTAAAGAAATGAAACCAACAACATAACAACACAGTCCCTGTGGGGTAGTGGGTTATGGTTGGGCCTCTGTGCTATTTAAGGTTTATTACGCCAACCTGTCCGATAAAAGCATGGGATTAATTGAAGGGCAGAGCAATAAACAGCTCATTGAGCCTCGCCTTTCTTGTTCTCTGGTCTCTCTTGTTCTCTGATGGTTAGACCAGTGTGTGGCTGCATTAGTTAGTTCTTTGCCTCAGGTGGCAAGGCTCAGTTCCTGCGAAACATCCCTGAGCAGAAGCCACATGGACCTACCTTGATGTGACCCTGGGTGCTGGAGCAGCCATGTGGAGATTCTTGCCTCCGCTGAGATGCTTACAACACGCTCATTGATTCAGCTTTCCTCCTCTTTTGGCGTGGTTGAGTGTGTTTTATGAGTTTGAGGAGGACTTTGTAGATCGGTGTTGGACATATAGGCTAATGTCAGACTTATGAGCTTGAACAGCACTGGGTTGGGATGCTTTCTTAATGTATACTCATGTTTTATATAAAACTCTCTCTTATATACATCTGAGTTTCTGTGGATTTGTTTCTCTAGTCTCCCCAGACTAGCCCAGCTGCTAACTGTAATGTCAGCAGTTCAGATGTACCAGCTGCCTCACAAAAGAAAGATGAGTTTTTAAATTTCCATGAACAGTTACAGTCTCGCAGACTCACAGGGCAGTTTCATCTTATCCTATAAAGTCACTATGCATTGGAATTGACTCAATGGCAGTGAGCTTTTTGTTTTTCTTCTGAGGGATGAGTGACAATCTGAAAGAGGAAGCGTTCTATTCCCATAAAGTGTCACAGTCTCAGAAACCCACAAGTGCCGTTCTGTCCTGTCCAACTGGGTCACTATGAGTCCATTCAGTGGCAGTGAGTACCTTTGTGGTTTGGCCAGCCCACCTCCGGTATCTACTGCCATCTGGTGGATACATATGTAATTGTGTGAGTCTTAAGAAACGGGGCCAATCCAGCAACCTCTGCACCAGAGAACCCTCAGGACACCTGTCCCTACTAATTGTATCATCATTCATATTGCCTCAGAATCATTTCATTCGAAATGCTTTTCATTACTGAAATAATCTAGTTTGGCAAAAAAATCAAAGGATAAACATTTTTAATATTTGAACTGCTGACCTTGAGGTTAGCATCCCAACATGTAACTCACTGCACCGGCAGGGTTCCTGTGTAGAAAGAGTGAGATGTAGAATGTGTTTGAGTCACAGAGACCCTCACACAGGAGGCCGTTTCACTATTTGGAGAGTCGATGGTGCACTTTCTTCCGAGGGCTCTTTGGCATTGCCACCAGAGCAGCAGCAACACAGGCAGAGACAGGAAACGATCTGACCACCTATGGAAGCCCCTGCAGGAGAACCTGCACATGAGCACTCGTATAGCTGCTCGCTCTGGGTTCTAAGAACTAAAACCACTCAACTTTTTATCTGGATTCAAAATAGTCCTGTTTCTGTGGTGAAGTGACATTGCCTAGCATGACTCGTCTGTCCCCAGTGTTGACGCCTCAGATCCGTAGAATGGATGGGAACAAGAAAAACATGATGTTGTTGCTGTTAGGTTCCGTGGGGTCGGTTCTGACCCGCACTGACCCACAGCACAACAGAACGAAACGGTGACCTGTCCTGCACCACCCTCCCAGTCGTTCCTCTGCTTGAGCCCATGATTGCAGCCACTGTGTCAATCCATCTCCTTAGGGGCCTTTCTCTTTTTCACGGCCCCTCTACTTTGCCAAACATGATTTTCTTCCCCAAGGACTGGGCTCTCTGACAACACGTGCAAAGTGTGTAAACTGAAGTCTCCCCATCCTCACCTCTGGGAGCCTGGCTGCTTTTATTCCAAGGCCCATTAACAGTCCATAGTACTTTCAATCTGCTTCTCCAGCACCACAGCTGAAATGCATCAATTCTCCTTTGGTCTCATTTAGTCAATGTGCAAGTTTCCCATGCATATGAAGTAACTGAAATCACTATGGCTTAGGTCTTGCATCCTTGCTTGTCCATACTCAAAGAGGTCTTATGCAGTAGCTTATCCAATGTGATGCATGCTTTGATGTTCTGACTACTGCTTTCAGTGGATCCAAGCAAGACAAAGTCCTTAAGGACTTAAATCTTTTCTGCACGGATAATGCTGGTACCTATTGGTCCCGTGGCGAGGATTTGGATCTTCTTGACTTTGAGTTGTAATACTCATGGAAGAGCACAATCCTTGATTTTCATCAGCATGTGCATCAAGTCCTCCTCATGTTCAGCCAGCAAGGCTGTGTCATCTGCAAATCTCAGGTTGCTAATAAGCCTCCCTCTCATTCATCACATCATCCAGCTTCTCTGAGTATTTGCTCCCCATACAAATTGAATACGTATGGTGAGATGCTAGAACCCTGAGGTGCATCTTTCTTGAATTTAGACCATGCAAGACTCCTGTGTTATGTTCGCACAACTGCCTCTTGATTCAGGTATAAGCTCTGGGTTAGCACCATGAAGTGTTCTGGAATTCTCACTCCTCCTGAGGTTACCTACAGTTTGTTGTGATCCACACACAGTCAAATTCCTTGGCATAGTCAACAAACAAAGGTAAACATGTCCCTAGTGTTCTCTGCTTTGAGCCAAAATTCATCAGACATCAGCTTTCATATCTCCTGTTCTACGTCCTCTTCTGAATCCGGCCCGAACCTCTGGCAGCTCCCTGTCAATGTATTGCTGCAGCCATTGTTGGATGATCTGCAGAAAATTTTTCAATCAATTTATTAAATATTCTCCACAAAGATTTTGAACAGATTTGTTAGATTCCTCTCTAGATAGTGCATGTTTTTTGTGATGCTACCATAAAAGTAGGTTTTTACTGTGCTTTTTGTTTTGAGTGTTTATGAAAATCTAGTTGATTATTGCATTCAAAGTCACTGTCAAGAAGTCAATTCTGACTCATAACCACCTGTGTGTCTTGGGAGGTGAGAGAAACAAATGCAGAGACACGCAGATGTGTATAATAGAGAACTTTATATCACAGAGTAACTGCATATTAAGAAAATATCCAACCCTGTCCAGATGAAGTCCAAAAATCCAATATTCATCCATATGTTCCATGCCACTCAATAATATCCTCTTGAGACTCAAGCACCACCTGCAATGATGCCGAATGCAGGAAGATCACAGGCCACTGGGTACAAAGTCTTGTGGATGCTGTGGTCGTGGAAGTATGTGCTTGTCTTTCAGTTCCAGGGCTCTTTTTCCACCGGAGGTCTCCACATGGCTTGTCAGAAGGAAGACAAGCAGAGTGTGTGTGTCCTGCCTCCAAGAAGGAAAACAGGAGTTTCCAGAAGCCTCAGGAGATCACAGAGACCTCATTGAATATGACCTGCTTGACAGACTAGACTCCACCCTTTTGCAAGTTGCCACATTATATAACTGCCACACCACCCCTGTCGGCTGAGGCTATAAATCTTTACAGGACCAAAAAGCTTCGTCTTAAAATCCCAAAACCATGCTACCCTCACTGATTATCTCTTTTATTTTTACTTTGTTCTTTATAGAGTATCATATAATCTGTGAATAATGACAACATTGATTCTCTATTCCTTAGAATTTTATTTTACTTGTGTATCCTGTTGGCTGTGACCCACCACACAGTGAAGAATAACAGTGAAGACAGCCAGGATTTCAGTCACAAGGAAATCTTTCATTACTTCACCATGAATGACTAGGCTAATGTAGAATTTTGTAGTCAACCTCTATCATGTGAAGAATTTTTTCTGCCTTCCTTCATTTCATGAAAGTATTCGAGTCCTCTATGATCATGGATGCTATATCCTTTTGGGGGGCTATATTTTTCATAGTCTTATTGAATTTATGATTGAGACTAATTTGTAGATTTCCTTTTTGAGGGTCTCAATTTTAGGTTTAATAACATAATCATGCCTCAAGTTGTGTAAGTTTTAAGTGCTCCTTTAGCTCTCGGCTGTAACAAAGTTTGTAGGTGATTACACTTAGTTGTTCCCAGCAACCTCTGTAACTGAAGTGCTTCTGTAGTGTGATATTAGAATTATTTACTAATTACTGTTTAAGTTTTCACTAGAAAGACCAGGCTTTCTACTCCTATAAAGAGTCATTATCTCATAAACTCACAGGGACGATTCTATCCTGTCCTAGACGGTCACATGGACTCATTGGCAGTAAGTTTGTTGTTTACATTTAAGTTTTAACTGTCCTAATAAATCACTTTTGCTAATTTATATTTTCTTTGTACTTAAAAAAAATCCTGATGTCATGTTTCATTTCTTTAAAAAAATCATTTTATTTGGGGCTCACACACCTCATAACATTCCATACATCAATTGTATCAAGCATATTTGTACATATGTTGCCATCATCATTTCCAAAACATTTACTACTTGAGCCCTTGGTATAAGCTTCTCTTTTTTTCCCCTGCCCTCCTTTCCCATCTTCATGAACCCTTGATCCATTATATGATGTTATTATTATTTCATATCTTACACTGTTAATTGTCTCCCGTCTCCCACATTTGGGTTATTCATACCATTGGGGGAGGAGGGGCTATATATCCAATCTTGTGATGGGTTCCCTGTTTCTGCCTCCTCCCTCTCCCCAACGACCCCCCTCCCCTCTTGATATTGCTATTCCCACTACTGTTCCTAGGGGAATTATCTGTCTTGAATTCCATGTGTCGAGAACTCTAATAGATAATAGTGTCTTTCTCCGGTCAAACCAGATTTGTAAGGTAGACCTGGGTCATGGTAGTGGGGGCAGGGGAAGCACTTAAGGACCAGAGGAATGATATGTGATTCATTGGAGCTATACTCCTCTTTAGTTGAATCATCCTGTTTTTAGAATCCTTCCATGGAGTGGCTATCCAATTGTCTACATATGGGCTTCAGTCTCCACTCCAGCCCGCCTCATTCAAATTGATATAGTTGTTTGTTTAGGATCTTTTGATACCTGATCCTGTGGACCCCCTGATCACACAGGCTGGTGTGCTTCTTCCATGTGGGCTATTTGCTTCCTGCTAGATGGCTGCTTGTTTAACCTTAAGCCTTTAAGATTTCAGATGCTATATGTTTTGATCACTGGGCACCATCTGCTTTCCTCGTCACATTTGCTTATGCACATATTTTGTCTTCACTGATTGTGTTGAGAAGGTGCATATCAAAGAGTGCCAGGTCATCAGAACAAAGTGTTCTTGGGTGAAGGGAGGCCTGAGAAGAGGCCCAAAGTTTGTCTGCTATCTTCATGCTTAACATAAATATATGTTCATTTGGCCTCTATGCCTCTCATTATAAATTAATAAATTAGATATATACATTTCTATATCTATACCTCTATAAACAGTTGTTCCCTACTATTTCTTTCCTCTAATTCCTTTTACCTTCTTTCTAGCCCACTATCATGCTCACCCTCCATTCAGCTCTCAGCATTTCCTCTCAGATACATTGCTCTTGTTCAAACCCTACCTGGCAATATATGCCTTCTTTGCCATCAATTTTAGATCTCTGTTGTTCCCTTATCTCTGAGTTTATTGGTCTCTGACTCCCGCTCCCCTCCCCTCCACTCCCATGTCCACCAAGAACCGCTGGTTCCATTGTTTTCTCCTCAGGAATGTTCATCCTGCCTTTCTGATATAGATGGATATAGGGCAAAAAACAAACAAACAAATAAAGACAAAACAACATAACAAATTTGTTGACCCTTGTGTATGCTTTCTGATCAAGTCTGATGAGGTACCAAGCCCTGTCCCCCAAGTCAGAAGTCTATTTTCAAGATTTTCCAGGGACTTGGTTACTTTGTTCGCCTTGTTGCCCTGTTGCACTCCCTTTGCATGTCACCCCGCTCTACATGGGGCAGACAGGGCACACTTTCTGCACAATGTCTCCAGTGCTGTTTACTGCTGTGCTGTACGTCAGTGAGGGAATGTTGTATCCCATAGTCTGGCTGGCTCTAGTTCTCTCTGTACATTGGCTCCGCTGAGCAGGGATGTTATCCATAGGCTTTGGTGGGTCATGATGAGGTTCTCTCTCCCTCTTAGTGTGCTCCCATGTGGTCTGGACAGACCTGCCTCTCTTCCTGGGCTCCATATTCAGTGCTGACCTCTGCATTGCTTTCTTCTAGGAGGGGAGTTAACATAGCTCAGCGTGGACTTGGCCCTGTTATCCTCTGTTAGTTCTCTGCTTCATGACCCTGTGTTGCCTGCAAGGCTTGCTGCTCTGTGATGGGGTCTGGTCCCTCTCTACCTTTCCTGTGGAGACATAAACAATACCCTCCCCATGTGTATATTAGTGTCCTGCTCCCCATCACCCTTGTTCCCCCTTATATTTTATGGAATTCCTATATATATTCCCAGATATGGATGTGGGTCTTCAATTAGATTATCCGCCTGGATGGACCCATTATCAGAGATTCCTGAATTATACTTTTTTGAATGTTTCCTTCATTCTTACTGACTTTCTATTTAATAGACATGATGCCCTTTGTAATGCTTGAGCTTTCTTATAGAAATGGCAAAGATAAGCAAGGTATAAGATAGAATTGACAAAGTTTCTGCCGTAATGTGTCTCAAAATGCCAGTGATCATTAAAATGTTGCAGAACTGAGCAACATTTTATTCTGTTATACACATGTCTGAAGACAAAATGTGTTCATAAGCAAATGTGGTGAAGAAAGCTGATGGTGCTTGGCTACTAAATGATATCGTGTCTGGGATCTTAAAGGTTTGAAGATAAACTAGTGGCCATGTAACTGGGAAGCAACAAAGCACACATGGAAGGACTGTATGATCATGAGGTGCTGACAGGATCAGGTATCAGGCATCAGAAGACACAAAACAAATAATCATATCAATGTGAATCAGAGGGTGCAGAATGGAGACCCAAAGTCCATCTGTAGACAATTGGACATCCTCTCACAAGGGTCACTAGGAAGGGATGAGCCAGTCACGGTGCAGTACAGCACTGATGAAACATACACCATTCTTCTTGTTCTTTAACACTCCCTACCCTCCCACCCCACTATCATGACCCCAAGTCTACCTTACAAATCCGGTTATAAGAGACCATGTACACTGGTACAGATAAGCGCTCTCAACACTTGGAATCCAAGGGAGATAAAACCCTTAAGAAAAATAATGGTAGTAGTGATATCATGAGGGTAGACACAAGGTGGGGGGAGACAAAGGGGAGCAGATTACAATGATCGATATATCTACCCTGACCCCAGGGTGACAAATAGCAGAAACATGGGTGAACAGAAACAGTCATTATTGTTAGATATGAAAATAATAATAATAATTTATAATTTATCAAAGTTTCATGGGGTGGGGGAGGAGAAAACGTGAGGTGATACCAAGGGTTCCAATAGAAAGAAAATGTTTTGAAAAGGATGATGGAAACATATGTGCACATGTGCTTGACACAATGGATGTGTGGATTGTTATAAGAGCTGCAAGAGCCCCAATAAAATGATTTTAAAAATCTAGACAGTAAGTGTGGACAAACTTGTAACTAAAAAATGAAAGATAGAAATTCAAATTTGGCAAAATAACGCATTTAGTGCAAATGTCCCTTGAAGTCTCTTGGAAAGGAGGTTGTATAGCAATGTTGTAAAATAAATTTTTATTGACATTAAAAATGATAAAATAGAGGTGGATGCTGTTGGATACATTTAACAAAGTTCTATAGGGAAGGAGTCAGTCACAAAGCAACTGGTAAGCTTGCAAGAAAAATGAAAGAGAATATTAAAAAAAGATATTTGGGAATTTTCAGAGTTAGAATATTGATAATTGTTGTCACTTCTATGTTGATAGAACTTGTAAAATTTTGAAGGACTCAGAGCAAAGAGGTCAATTAAACGTAGCATTGAAATGGATCAAATCAAGGATGTGACCATTACACTTCATTGCTGAGATCTCTAGTGAGTTGAAGGTTATGTTAAATAAACTCACTGCCATTGAGTCAGTGCTGACTCACCATGACCACAAAGCACAGGAAAAACTGTCCTTGTGGGTTTCTGAAACAGCAGCTCTTTACTAGAGCAGGAAGCCTTATCTTTCTACCTTGGAGCAGTTAGTGGTTTCAAACTGCTGACCTGGTGGTTATCAGCTCAACCCATAGCCACTATGCTACCAGGGTTCCTGGATGCTTAACAGCTATTTTAAATAGAACAAAGTAGTTGATGGAAAATGAAGTTAGTGTTGTAAGAAATGATTCTCCAATAGGAATCTGATTGTGTCCACCATCATCCATTTGATGTTCATACTTGTTTCACAGGGAAGGATGAGGAAAGTCAAATGTGGCACATAGTTGACCAATGTGAAGCTGATCAAAGGCAGCTGATATGTAACACTTCTCCCTTTACTTTGCCCAGATGTTCTGTCCTGAAATACACCGTGTAGCCTTTTGGAATACAGTTCTCTGGGATGGTTTTCTTCAGTTCTTGTTTCTCAATGCTGAAAGAGTTCCTGCTGCAGAAGCCCTTTGTAATCCAACTAACTTTTATGAGGGAAAGGGGAGTTTCGGTAGGAGGGTCTCACTCCATGCCATCTCTGGAAAGCCTGCAAGGCCGTGCGGCAGACCATGCAAGAGTTTGCAACTGTAGATGGCCCCTTCGGGGGATGATTATAACCACGTGGAAGAAGTCCCAAAACAAGATGGCGACTGTCCTTGGTCTCTGCCTTTTGTCCCCTAACATCCAACCTTGAGGCGGCATGGGGGAGGGTTTTGGCTGTTCTCAGTGGCTGAGTTCAGGTGCACATGTGATGTAGCGTCACTGATACCTAGACTGCATGCCCAGGTTGTCCTTACCTGTGTCTAGGTGACCTTGGTCTGAGCATGTCCGGCTTTGGATTGTCCCCATACATGTCTAATGATGCCTTCTTTCATTGCAATTTCGTATTGTGGCATGTCCAGCTCATTTTTAGTGATTAAAACCACCTCTATCCATCATCTTCCTGCTGATAAGTCCTATGAGATCAACAATTAATTGTATGTTGCAGTGAACAGTTTGATTATATTTTAAAATTTGGTTTTTCTTCCTTCCCTGCCTTATTTATTGTTTTATTCATTCTTACTAAGTAGAATAACACTCTCCATTCAAAAACCCTTCATCTTAGCTTCTGCTTAGGTTATGGCCCAGATGAAATCAGAATAAGACAGGTTGGCATAGGACTAAGCATTGTTTCTTTCTGCGGTACATAGCATCACTATGAGATGGAACCTACTAGACAGCACCTAACCAGAAGACATAGGGCACTAACACCCAGCACACAGATATATCAAAAGACTCTAGTCCGTTTAAATGAGATTCAAATGCACCACGAGACACTGCAATTTGCGATGGTTATTGTATTTCGTTTCTCTGGAGAGCTAAATTTCTCTGGAGAGATAATTATATATATATATAAAGGTTGATATATAACACAAAAAATGGGCTGTCAAATTATATACAGATAGACAGATAGATAATACAAGAAATGAACAGTTAAGTTATAAAGAGATAGTTATATATAATGCAAGAAATTAACAGTTAAATTATAAAGCAGTACAAGTAGCTCAGTGCAACTCACTCCCGTGAGAGTGTTGTGAGACACTAGCAGTCCTTCAAGCCTTGAGGGCCGCCAGGTAGTCCTCTATAGAGAGAGAGCTAAGCTATCCCAGCCTAGGCAGCAAGCAGCAAGGCAGGTCACCAACCATCAGCCAGGTCACCAGCTGTCAATCCAGAGATCCAGAGATGTAAATTCCAATCTTGTGGTCTTAAAGGGACCTCGAGTTATAGCGACACAGTTCACAAGTTAGGCGTCCCACAGGTAGTGTGCCCTTTAAATTGAGGCACAGAACAAGAAAGACAGCTGCACACTGGTCCCACGATTAAAGAACAAAAGACAAGAAAGGCGAGGCTCACTGAGCCATTTATCTCTCCGTCCTTCAATTAATCCCACTTGCGTTATCGGCCAGAATGGCACAATAAACTATCTCAGTTATGGTCCCAACTATTGCACGGGCAAAGACAATAAAAAAAATGTTGAGTGAACTGACTTTTACTAATTACAATGGCAGCATTGACGAAATCAAAATCGCAGGCTAGGGGTAGACAATTGTCAATTTAAGCAATCCTGTGAAAGCTAGATGAACTTCATCCCAGTTACTAAGGAAACTTTTCTTAAATATTAATTTATTTTGATGGGGGCTCTTACCCCTCTTACCACAATCCATGCTTATGTCCATTGTGTCAAGCACATCTGTACATATGCTGTCATCCTTTAAAAAACATTTTCTTTCTACTTGAGCCCTTGGCATCAGCTTCTCATTTAAAATTTTTTCTGCCTCCTCTGTCTTCTTGATAATTTATAAATTATTTTCATTTTTTCCATGTCTTACAATGACTGCGGTCACTTTCCATCCACTTTTTTCTCTGAAGGGAACTTTTGTCACCTGTGCTGATATAGCATCTAAACCTCGATTTTTAAAGTAACAGAGTTGCAAAGAAGACTGCACAGATGTGATACATCTCTTCGATCTCTACAGGGATCTTTTAAGAAAAGAATGGGACTCCAAACCCTAGTGTGGAGAAAATTGTTTACATGATCCTAAAGATCATAAACTCCCCAGGCACTCCAAACTCTCCTACAAAAGGAAGGCCCTCTTATTAATAGGAGACGTTCCCACAGGTTTCTGATGCCCGTGCAGGAGCTTCACCTGAGTTCATTGCGCTGCCGGATCACAAGGTAAACCAGCCATTATTATTGTCTACAGGTTAATAAGCAAGATAAGATCCGGCAGGTCCCAAGGGAAGAAATACTATACGGCTCTGGGAGAAAGCCGTTTCCTTGTCAATATGTTATTCTATGATGAGAAAATATCGAAGGTGCTGGAGCCAGACAAGTCAGAAAACGAAATCCACTACGGTCAAGTTTACATAGACCCATAGCAGCCAGTGGATCTGCCCCCCTTTGATTTCCAAGATTTCAATTTTTGCAGAAATAGACCCGCATTTTCCTCCCAAAGAGGTTCTAGTGAGTTGCATCTGTGATTTTTTTAACTGCCCTTCTTTTACCCAGCACTCACCGAGACCTGAACTAGGGTGACTCTTGGTTGATAAGTGCCTTAGAGTCCGTTCCGACATATGCAGACCCTTGCACAACACAGCCTGGCCCTCAGTCATCCCCACAATGATGGCCAGGGGGTGCTGTGATCCAGTCCATTCCAACTCATGACAACCCCTTGTGTGTAGAGAGGAGCTTGTTTGAAAATCTCTGGTACATGAGGAGCAGAGTAACAGATCTGTCTTCTGAGGAACCTCTCAGTAGTCAAGCATCTGCTGTACTACTCAGGGACTCTTATCCATTAGGGTGAGCATTTTTCTTTAATAGTGAACAAGAGCAGCTCCTGATTGTAATATGTGAGCTCAGGGAGATGGTGCATTGAAGTTGATGGTGGAAGTTAGATGATAACTTTTTGGTGGTGCTAGGTGTGTCTTGGTATGATATATAGTCTCACTGATGCTCAAGTCAAGAACTGACTCTGCTAGGTGCAGAAAGTACTAATGAGAGTCAGCTGTAAGGGATTTATAATATTAACGGACACAATTGATGACTGGGAAACATAGGTACACAGAGATGTCCCTGAAGATCAATTAGCACAATGGTATGGTTCATATTTTACTCTGAGCTGATCCACACCTTCTGACTAAAGCCAAATATGAAAATTAAAGGATAATTTAATTGGTTCACACTAAATGCACAAAAATTTGACCATATAATACATAAAGGGGATGGTTTGATCCCCTAGTCATCTCTATGGGAGTAATAAAAAAATACATCAAGTGGATAATGAAAGGGAGAAGATAAATAAAGTTTTCCATCCTTATATCTATTTGGGAGCCTTAGCACATATATAGAATAATAAATTTGTTATAGATGAATGGATGTTGACTGAAAAGACCGACTGGTTAAGGAAGGTGTGAAGAACAACAGTTCACATGGATTAGCAGGTGTGTCTCAAATTTACAATCAAGAGGAGGCCCTTGAGTTCATATGTATGAGATTGATTTGATAAAGCAAGCAGGTGAGCATCACAACTAGATTGAATGAATAGAAAACTTATCTCTCCACTGAAACTTAGGAGAGAAACTAGACATTTGAATGAATGTGCATTAAGGAATAATCAGGCAAACATCAACCATGAAAATGAAGCTAAGCAAGTAAACTTCACACAATAAACAACACTTTAAAGGATGCAGAAGCAATGCTTACTACAATAGTTATGACATTCAAGGCTGAGTGTGTATGAAACTCATTTTTTAAAAGAAGGAAAAAGCACTGCAAACAACAAAGTAAGTGAGATGTGTCAATGGGTTAATGGAAAATCAAGCTCCACTAATAGTCTGCTTGTTGGAGATGCTCTTAATGCCAAATAACTCACACTGAATACCAAATGGTGGAGAGCCATATATAAGTGTATGTAAAAATATTGCTATAAGAGCATAGAAACCTTTATTAAACAAAAATATATCTTTACATATCCTCTCTCTGGTCTCCAGTACTCTGAATGCAGTGTTTCCATTTCTCGTGTGGTGGCTGGTGTGTGACTGTGATGTAGGAAGCTATGTCACTGGAATTTCAAATGCCAATAGGGTCACCCACAGTGAACATGACTCAGCAGAGCTTCCACACTAAGAACAGACAATGAATAAGGAAACAAACAAAGAACAGACAATGAACCAGGACAGCCTTCTGCACAGCTTTGAAACATGATCAGGCGCTGAAGGCCTAATGAATGGAAGCAGACCATTATCGGGGATAGTGCAGAGGAAGGGCCCTGAGGTTGGAGGGCACTTGAATGTGACTGTGAAAGACCTGCTTTCAGAGTGGAGTTGACAAGGGTGACATGAATGGGAGTGGAGCCCTCAAGATCTTCATTTGGTAATTATCTTCTAATTATTGGAATTTTGTGCAAAGCATCAATCTAAGAGAACTGGAAGTTGTCAACAATGAAATAAACTCCCAAATATAGATGATGTAGGCATTAGTGAGCTGAAATGGACTAGTATTAGCCATTTGAATCAGACAAACACATGACTTTCTATGCCAGGAATGACACCATCAAGAGTAAAGATTTTGTATTAATTTTCAGAAGAGACTTTGCAGAATCAATCTTAAGTACAATGTTGTCTGTGATAGGATTATATCTAAGTGCTTTCAAGGAAATCCAATCAACACAACTATTCAAATGTATGCACCAACCACAAAATTAGTGATAAAGCAATTGAGCAATTCTACCAATGTCTTCAGACTATACTTGATTAAACATTCAATCAAAATGCTTTGCTAATTATTAGTGACTGGAATGCAAAAGTTGGAAACAAAGAGGAAAGAACAGACTTGGAAAACATAGTCTTCCTATTGAAATGAAACTGGAGATCACATGATAGAATTTTTCATGATCAAGGCCTTCATTTTCAAAAATGTTGCTTCTCAACACCACAGAATGTGACTATACATATGGATTCTCTAGTTGGTATACACAGATATCAAATTGACTACAGGTGTGAGACAAGATGATGGCGAAGCTCAGTAGCATCAGCTAAAACCAGGCAAAATGCTGACTGTGGAACAGATCATCAATTGCCGATTTGTAAGTAGGTTAAAACAAGGCCATGAGAGCCCAAATATGAGCTTAAATCTATCCCACCTGAATTGCAAATATATATAGAAAGAACAGATTTGTTTCATTGAGTACTAATGACAGAAGATCCGATGGGCTGTCAGAGGACATTAAGAATATCATTCATTGAGGGGCATGTGTGATGGGGACCCAATGCCCATCTGTAGACAGCTGGACATCCCTTCCAGAAGGGTAGTGGGGAGGAGATGAGTCACTCAGGGTTCAGTGTAGCAACAATGAAACTCAAAACTTTCCTCTAGTTCCTGAATGATTCCTCCTCTCCCAATGATCACGACCCCAATTCTACCTTGCGGACCTGGTTAGACCAGAGGATGTACAACGGTGCAGTAGGGATATGGAAACACAGGGAGTCTAGGACTGACAAACCCCTCAACATCCGTGGTAGGAGTGGCGACACCAGGAGGGAAGGGGGTGTAAAAAGGGAGAACCAATCTTGGAGATCTATGTGTAACCTCCTTTCTGGGAGATGGGCAATGGGGAGGTGGGTGAGGGGAGATGCTGGGGAGTGTAAGATAAGATATAATAATTATTTATAAACTATTAAGGGACCAGGGGGAAGGGGGGAGCGGGGAGGGAGGGGGAGGGGGAGGGGGAAAAAGGGAAACCAAGCTGATTCCAGGAACCCTAGTGGAAGGTGAATTTTGAGAATGATGAGTGCAATGAGTGTATAAGGGTGCTTTGCTCAATTGATATATGTATGGATTGTGATAAGAGTTGTATGAGCCCCAATAAAATATTTATTAATTAAAGGACATAATATCATTCATATAAGATATTTATATATAATGATGGAGAAATAGATCCATGTGCACATACTTATAGGTTTAGTATTAAGCTAGCAGATGAACATTGGGTCTCCACTCAAGTCCTCCCTCAATGCAAGAACACTTTGTTCTTAAACTGGCACTCCATGATGCTCACCTTCCTGACAAGATCACTGAACACAAAGGAGGTGCATAAACAAATGTAAAGAAAGCTGATGGTACCCATCTATCAAAAGATACAGTATCGGGGGCCTTAAAGGCTTGAATATAAATAAGCGGCCACCTTGTTGAGAAGCAACAAAGTCCAAATGGAAGTAGCACCCCAGCCTGTAAGATCATGAGGTGTCAATGGGATCAGGTATCAGACATCAAAGAACAAAAATGCATATCACTAAATCAAGCTAAGTGGTGAGTGGGGACCAAATCCCACCTGTAGGCAACTGGACATCCCCTCAGATAAAGGTCGTGGAGAGGAGATGAGATAGCAGGGTACAGGGTGCTAATGATGAGACATATAACTTTACTTTACTTCTTTAATGGTTCCTGCCGACAACCCCACCTAATATCATTACACCAATTCTACCTTACAAATTTAGATAGACGAGAGGATGTACACTGGTACAGATGGGAACTAGAAACACAGGGAATCCAGGACAGATGAATCCCTCTAGACCAGTGGAGAGAAGGAAGGTGGGGTAGAAAAGGGCAACCAATCACAATGATCTACATATAACTCCCTCCTTGGGGCATGGACAACAGAAAGGTGGGTAAAGGGAGGTGTAGGACAGTTCCATACAGGGAAAGTGATAATAATTTATAAATTATGAAGGGTTCATGAGGGAGGGGCTTTTAGGGAGGGAGGGGGAAAGTGAGGAGCTGATCCCAAGGGCTCAAGTAAAAGGAAAATGTTTGGAGAATGATTATGGGAAGAAATGTACAAATGTGTTTGACCCACTGGATGGATGTATGGATTGGGGTAAGAATTGTATGAGCCCACAATAAAAGGATTTAAAATATATATCATTCCTGAAGAAAGCAATCGGTCATTTAAAAGAGAGGAAAGAAAAAAAATCAAAGTACATGTTAAAAACGACATGATGAAATCAAAGACCTGAACAGAAAATTTTAAGGGAGACCTCAAGACAAGAATGTAAAGTAGCCTTGGAAATTTTAACTTCTATGTTTCTCAGTTTTACCATGTGTCAGATAGCAGAATATCAAGCCCCCACCCAGCCTGTGGAGAGCATAAAATTAACACATGTGGAGGGTTTACAACAGTGTCTGATTAAAAATGATAACTATCAATTAAATCATGGGTGTCCAAATAGGACTCAGAAGGAGGGTGATGGACTGAGCTGATTACATTAGCACTAGTTGGCTCTACCCTAAACCCTAGAGAAAAATTAATGGAAACGTTTGACTTCTCTTAATTGTCTCCATTTCTCTACTGGAAACATTTAAATTCACTGGAAGTAGTTAAAAGGGCCTCTGCTATAAGGATACTGTAGTCTCTCCAGGACCAAGGAGGAGGCTGTGAGATGAGACCGAATGAAGGCAATAGATTATAGTCCTTCCAGATTTACCCATGCAGAAAATTTCAGGAGTATCTCAGTAAGTAATTTTGGCAGGAATACCCTGAACAGATTATGTCTGGTGACTCCAATCCACCATTGGCACCTTCCTGTTCCATTTGACTTGGGACTGATTACTAACCCAAAGGCTGATGGTTTGAATGCACCGAGCAGTACTGCAGAAGAAAAGCTGATGGACTATTTTCTTCAATATTGCAGCCGAGAAAACCCCATGGAGCAATTCTACTCTGTACCGCCTGGGGCTACCATGAGTTGGAATCAAGTTGATGGCAACAGGTTTCTTTATTTGTATTTCCCCCTCCTCTCAGTGTTTTGCTTTCCTAACTCAGCCATGACCTTTAAGAAACAATATTTTGACCCTAGCCCATTATTAATATCCTTCATTTTTCTGCAAACTAGTCTTCTTCTTCTTTCTTTTTACACAAAGCCTTTCTCATGAAAGTACTTGTTTATTAACAGAAACCAAGGTGTTTCAGCTACTCATAAGTGCTCTTTCTTAGGACGGCAACATTAGGCAGCTTGTGGAGCGGAGATGGAGGGCTGGAAATGTACTGAGGACATGCTACGTGGGACCATTTTGCCAAAGGTTTGCCTGTTTTCATTTTGGTAATTTTAACTTGCAGTGACCTACCAAATTGCCTTCAGCTAACAACAGCAATAATAGAATCATGGAATCTTTCTGCAATAACTGTTCAGCAGGAGACTGATATGTGGTAGGGTTGCCCTAGATCATAACTGTGAGCTCACAGCTACCCTGCTGATAACTTGAAACTGATGAATCTTCTTCCTGGAGATGGTTTCTCAACCATCACTCAGTCTTCATGTTTCTCTGCATATTTTCCATAGGGTTTTAATGAAAATAAGAAAAGTCTCATATACTTTATTTCAAATTTGTGATTTTGTATAAATTATCAGAAAAAAATATTTGATGATATTCATTCAAGTCTATTAAAAGTCATGAAGCTGAGAAAAGTTGTATTTGGAATTTGTTATTTACTACCACCAATCGTTATTGTTTCAAGCCATGTGAAAAGCCACCAGTATGTTCTTTACAGCGATTGGGATGGTTCATCTTTTCCCAGAGGTCAATAAATGTTGTTGCCTGCTTCCCCAAACTCACCCTACACCCCCAGATAATCAGGATAATTTCAAAACCTCTTCAGAAAGTTGCAGGCATGTATACTGTTCCCTTGTGATATGAATTGGTTTGTTTTGCTCCATCTGGTTGGGATTTCCAATTTCAACACAGGTTTTCATGCAGTGGCGGTGGGAGTAGGGGGTTGCTTACTTAAATGGCTTCTTTTAACAGTTTAAATATCCTCTTCATTTTGGTGTTATTCTTCCATGAGTTATAGTGAGAACACTTGGGTCACCACCACCACTGAGAGCAGGAAGTAGAACAGTGCCACGGTGCTAGCAACCTTCTGAGCTACATCAGCCTCCCTCCACACCATGCAAAGGACACATCTTTGCTTGCTTCTATAATTTTATCATTTATATACTTATCACTGGATCATATAAATTTGTCTTCAGTTCATAAGGTTTTGATTTATGGAGTCTTATTGAAAATTCTGTTGTGTCTTGTTTCATTTAATTACTATTGTATTTGTAAGCTACTTCTGGGTAAATGTGCATGCTTAGTTTGTTCATTTTAATTTACATAAAGCAGTATTATTTTATAGGACTACTCCACAATTTATATATTCATTCCATATTGATAAGTATTTGGGTTGTTTCTAATTTGAGCCTAATAGAAATGATGTACTTGTGAGCAAATTCACATATGTATCCAGGATATATTTATGTAACAACTCCTTCAGGATTTAGTGGTAGAAATTAAAGTGCTCAATCATAGATAAGTATCACCCTATTTTGTGTGGCTATGTTCACTATCGTATAAAAACGGTTGTCTTAGCGAGAGATCCTTGGGGAATATTGCTAGAATTCCAAGATTTACCTGAAGGAAATTTTTAGAAAATTTTCTTGGGATTGACATGTTAGGAAGTGGAGGAAATAGAAGTGGACAGGAGAAGAGTTATATAGTGATGCAGGCAAACATGAGCCTCAGCCAATCTTGTGGATATAGGATAGCCATCCACCTGCAGTCTCAGGTTGTCCTCC
Organism: Tenrec ecaudatus; assembly: GCF_050624435.1. Lineage (NCBI taxonomy): Eukaryota > Metazoa > Chordata > Mammalia > Afrosoricida > Tenrecidae > Tenrec > Tenrec ecaudatus. Next base: position 15,121,440 of record NC_134533.1, read on the forward strand.
CTCTGGAGGATGCAGAACCTTCAATGAGATGTCTCAAGGTGATGTGTGAAGGGGACTCAGCTCAGAGTCATCAGTCACAAGTAATATGTTCAGCTGGAGGAATGAGCAGCTTTGTCCTGAGAAAGGGATGTGGGTAGTAAACCACAGCATCCTTTACAGTTCAGCCTTTGTGCTTCCAGATTTATTTGTGTAGTTTTAGGAACAATTTCTCCAGATCCCACCTTAACTCTTTCTAGAGAAATTTACAAGTGAAAAATCAATGGAATGAAGTATGTCTCACCAACCTTAAGTAGGTCTTTAGTGTGTAATTGTTATTAATTATTTGACCCTTTATTATGTATATGTAATGCACTTAGACCTGTTCCAACTCACAGAGTTTCTTTACTGATTTTATTTTCTGTTGTGTCCTCTGTTTTATTCTCATGCAAACCTTCTTCTTATTTTTAGAAAAAGGGTCATTTGTGATTCCATGTGTTAACATATATTTTTTCTATTCTTTCTTTTTTTGCCTTTTAGAATTCTCATTGTCACTTTAGTTCTCCTTTGGCTTTTATCTATAATATGAAGAAGGTGGATTCTGCAATCTACTTTTTCAACCTACTAAATCTTACATATTTTGTGTGTCACTACATAAAATTTTACATTTCCAATTCCAGGGGCTGAAAAACTCTCAAGAAATCATTTTATGATGCATATGTGTATTTATACTGCATCACTATTTGTAGTGACCTTTGAGTTTGCTCAGCTGTCTTTTGGTGCGAAATGTTGTTGTGGAGAAATCCGTGACAAATAGGAGTTTTTCTTCTTACAGGTAGCTCACTTTTATCTATTTATGTTTTTGGCCTGGGTATCCAAAGAGTTCCCTTTATTTTTGAATTCCAGTAAATTCCGCAGGAGATGACTTGGTGTTGATCATTATATGCTGAGGGCTTTTTTGGAGGGAAGAGGTTTACATTCCATCTATAAGTCACAGTCATTGACTACTTAAGGGAAATTTCAATGAAAGATATTTAATTATTTTTTCTATTTCACTATTGTTGTGTACCCTCTGATGGTGTTATCAATCAGTAATAAGATGTTAACGGCAAGGTCGGACGTTCAAGCCTATCAATTGCTCTGAGGGAGAATTATGAGTCTTTCTTCTCCCAAAAGATTTACCATCAAAAAACCTGTAGAATTTGGGAGAGTTCTGCTCTCTCCTGGAGAGTCCCTGTATGTCAGCATCCATGAGATGGCAGCAGGTTTGGGCTTTGGGCCTTAGGGTCACCAGTTCGTTTTACACGTCTTCCAAATTTTATCTTTTCTCTGAACACTTTACACTCTATTCCACATTTAATTTTTCTGTTTTACAAGCCTATTTTCTATGTCATTTGTTGTGTTTCTAACAGTCTGTTTTTGTCCTTATTGTTGTTTGTTAAACAGACTTAATTTCTGTATTCTGTATTCTGTGATGGAGTTTTTAACTCTCTCATGTAGCTGAGTTCTGCATATTCAGTTTTCATTTACTTCTGTTGAATTCTTATTTCTCTCTTGAGTCTTCATACTGCTGCTTCAAATTTTGAAGTATAGCTTTTGACTAGCTTATTTACATGCATGGCAGTATGAGTGAGCCTAATTTTTAATCACCTGTCAGAGAATAATTTTTTGGATTTTCTTTTCCAGTCATTAAGTTTCTACTCTCCAATTTCATTTTTTGGATTCATTTTGTGAAGATTCCATTTGCTTCTTCCTCATCCTAGATTGAGTTGTGATCTTCCAGTACCAGGGATTGTGGGGAAATGATAAAGAAAACAATGTTCTTAGGGAGGGGAGATTTTGGCCTCTTCACCCAGGGCAGTTGTGGCAATGCTTTGGGGCATTTTGTTTCTCACAGATCCTGAGAGGGGAAGACGTAGTCATCTAGCGAATAGACTGTAGGAAATCAGCAAAACTTCTAACAATACACAGGATAGCCAACCCCTGCTAACAGAGAACTATCAAGTCCAAAATGTCAGGAGAGGTGGAGTGAGAAATCATCATTCAGAAATGGTGAAGGAACAGGGGACTACATCAAAGTTTTATATGTTGTTTATGTGTTGTCATTGTTTCTCCTCTATTTGGCTAACACTATGGGCAGCTGTAGGATACTTCACTAACACAATACTTCTGTCTACACTATCACTGCAAAAATATTTATTTCACCTTCAACATGCTACATAACTCATGCCTGCTCTTAAATATTTACCTGACAAGTGCAGAGAACATTGCCCCAGTCCCCAGTGCAGAACCATCCCTCAAACAGACCAACCTTCCACTAGAGTGTAAATTGATAATTGGGTACATGTTCCACTTGGAAAGAAGCATCAGCCCATTTGCTAGGAATGCCTACATCTTATGAATATGAGTTATCATTGTGGAGCGCAGACGTGATGGCTTTGAGTCTGTCATGAACATCACATATTCAGTATCTCAAATTTCAATAGAAAAACAAATGAAGGAAAACAATTAGGTATGGGGATTTTGAGCTAAATTTCATAGAATTTTATAGATTTTGGAGAAATTGAGCCTTCTTAATTAATTTAATCACTGCACCAAGACCACAGTATACCCCTTCATTGGATTATTTTCTAGTATTATTAAATACATATATAAAATGAAATATTCTCCATAAAAAGTCTGACCTTTTTTGTTAGATTCCTTCCTATATACCTCATGCATTTTTGGTGCTACTATTAAAGGTAGTTTTTTTTACTGTATTTTTTGTTTAGGAAAATCTAATTGATTATTGCACTCAAATTCATCATCTTTAAGTCAGTTCTGATCTAAGCGATCCAAAAATACTTCCCACTGGGTTTCTGAAGTCATACCTTTTTGCAGGAGGATAAAGGCTCATCTCCATTCATCCAAAATTTGATTATCTCTATTATTTTAATTTTTCTTTTCATACTATCATATAATCTGTGAATAATGACATCATTGCTTCTCTCTTCCTTATATTTTATTTACCTTTCTGGGTGTGACGCACAGCACAATGAAGAATAACTGTGAAGATAGCCTTGGTTCAATCACAAGGAACATATTTCATTACTTCACAATGAATGACTTGGCTAATGTAGAATTTTGTAGACAACCGTTATCATGTGAAGAAACGTTTCTTCTTTCTTATTTCATGAAACTATTTAAAATCTTCCAAAGCTTTTGAATATTATGGCCACCTTTCTAAAAATTTTCTTAGTCTCACTGAATCTCATTATGGATGACTAATTTGTATCTTTTTATGGTTTTTGTAAGTTTTGGAGCTGTTTCATGAATACTGAAAGCACTCACTCTCATTCCCATTGACTCACAATGACCCACAGGGCAGAGTCTTTCCCCACAGAAATGCCAGTGGGCTTGCACTGCTGACCTTGAGGTCAGGAGTCTAACATGTAAGCCCGTCACCACCAGGACTCCCTTCCTGAACACTAGGGAGGGTGCAATTGAACTGTGCACAACATACATTCCGAAGAGTGTGAAGAAGGCATAGCTAGAAATTCCTTGGGCAGTTCATATCAACTTCATTTTTCTAACAAAACAGGGCCTCATAGCTACATTTTCTGAATCTGAATGGGATAATGGCTACGTTACCATTGAGTTATGTTACTATATAGTACAATGCAGGTATAGGCTACCACCTGGACTGCCAGGTTCTTTTATTAGATTTTCCATGTTGATTGACCCACTATTCTACATCTCTGAGGTCTATGAAATAATTTATGGCCAGTTTCCCCCTGTTTGTCAAGGATCTCTAATACTAAAAACAGACTCACTGTTTTCCTAACTTACGGAATCCAATTACCAACCAATGCTTATTGTGAGTTACATATGTTGCTTTTAAAAATGACAACAAATTCACGTATCATGAATTGTGCTGTTGACAAAGATCACTGAACATCCCCAGGAGTTCAGGAAGAATGAACAAATCAACGTTGGAAATAATTCCACAGGGATGCTCCTGAGAAGCAAGGATGGTAAGGCTTTATCTTGCTTACCTTGGACATGTCTACAAAAAGTCCAATCATTAGAGGGCATCATGTTTATCACATAGAAAGTCAGTGAAAATGAGGGAAACATTCAATGATATAAATCGAAAGGCTCTGCAATTATGTGCTGAAACATCTCAACGATCTTTATATAAATGGCATGATCGACTGAGTAAAATTTCTTGTCATACATAAGTGTGTGGTTCAGAGCCAGCTCCAGAGATAGTAATTCCAACAACAAAAATATATAATACCATTTCTAAAAGCAATGAAATTCGAGCACTACACTGAATGAAGATTCTTCTCTGCTTGTAGGTCCTAAGTTATTTTTTTCCAAAAAAGTAAGAAATAAACATATGTAGGAAGCTTCTTTCTTCTAATTTAAACTGGAGGAATGAGTAATGGTGAAATGTTCTATTTCTTTTCACAAGCTTGAGAATACCGAGATAACAAAGATCCTATAGAGCTCAGGAGTGTCATGGCAATGGCTGAAGGAAGAAACAGAACTACTGTTACCCAGTTCATCCTCTTGGGATTTTCTGATTTTCCAAAGCTCACACTCGTCCTCTTTTCAATATTCCTAGGCATCTACCTTCTGACAGTTTTCTGGAACCTAGGTCTTAGCATCTTGATCAAGATAGACTCTCATCTGCACACACCCATGTACTACTTCCTCAACAAACTAGCCTTCGTAGACATATGCTATGTGTCCTCCACGACTCCCAAGATGCTCTCAGACTTCTTCCAGGAGCAGAAATCCATCTCCTTTGTGGGGTGTGCTGTGCAGTACTTCTTCTGCTCTAGCTTTGGTCTGATTGAAAGCTGCCTTCTCGTGTCCATGGCTTATGACCGATATGCTGCCATTTGTAACCCTCTGCTTTACACAGCCATCATGTCCCCGACCCTCTGTCTACAGCTCTTGATTGGATCGATCGTAATTGGATCTTTGGGCTCATTAACCCAGCTGTGTGGCTTTCTTCAGCTTCAATTTTGTGGGCCAAATATCATTAACCATTTCTACTGTGACCTGACCCAACTAGTGAACTTATCTTGTTCTGATACCTTTTACATGAACGTTTTATTAGCCGTGCTGACAGTGATCTATGCACTGGCCTCTGTCCTGGTTATCATGATATCCTATGGTTATATCGTTGCTACCATTCTGAAGATGAGTTCGGCTGAAGGCAGGTCCAAGGCTTTCAACACCTGTGCTTCTCACCTGACAGCAGTGAGTCTTTTCTATGGCTCAAGCACCTTTGTGTATATATGCCCCAATTCTGATGATTCTCTTAGCCAAGGCAAGCTGGCCTCTGTTGTCTACACTATAGTGATTCCCATGTTAAACCCATTGATCTACAGTCTGAGAAATAAGGAAATCAAAGGTGCCCTAATCAGATGTAAGAGAAGGATTTATTCCTGACAAAAATATGCAAAGTCTGCATATTTTATTTCCAAATAAGTAATAAGCAACATGAATTTGGGGTCGTAAAAATATCTTGTTCAGTACCTTTGTGACGTTGGTAAAAATATTTGTTACGTCTGGCTAGAGTTTCATCTATGATGTTTTTTAATGGCAGTCTTACTGAGGAAATTTGTTTTCACTTTTTTTCCCCTGAAAAGAATATTCTATTTTGTTTTCAAGAACATGAGCACAGAAAACTAGACTACCATTTTCAAATTTCTACACAAGTTGTTCAATGGTATTAGTTATACTTTTCACAATGTGTCAGCATTCTCTTTAATTGCATTTTGGTTTGTGTTTTTTTTCATTTCCAGTATTCTAGTTTCCCTACATGCTTATCTTCTCATCTTATTTTGATTTCTTGATGGTTTTGAGATCCAGCTGCCTTAAGAGTCAGGACAGAAGCACATACAACCATGGATGAACAATGAAACTCATTACCCTTTGAGTTTATTGTGTATCTGTATGTCAATAGCTGTCTCTGCTTTCTACTCTGGGGGAGGAAGAGATTTCTTCATCTCCATGAATTTAAGCTTTATTGTGTGACTTTTTTATGACAAATTAAACAGGAATGTACATGAAATACATCACTTCTGGGCCAACAGTTTATCTTTGGGTTTTTAGCCCTGCTCATCTCTCAATGTTCTCATTAGTTAATGACTCTGTCCCAAGATAGATATGTATTATATTCCATAAATATTTTTTGCATTTGAATTGATTGCCAATGAAACTATTATGGATATCTATAGAGGTAGTGGTGTTATTTTGCAAAAATTATTAAAATGTTAACATTCCTCTGTCTTTAAACCTAGCCATTGAATGTGTAAAAACCATGTACTATTGAAAAGGTGAGGATAGCAATTTTTGTTTGGCAAAATAAAATGTTTGGTTCAATTATCCCTTGTGGTAGATCGAAAGGGAGGTTCTATAAGTAATGCTGAAATGTAAATTTCACCTTTCAATGAAAAGTATGAAAATAGAATGTCTGCAACATGGGTTGGTTGCTGCTGAATGAATTTAACATGATTCTACAAGAAAGAGCTAAGTCACAAAAACAACTGGTCATTCGTTTGGTAAGACTATAAGAGAAGAAAAATTTCCAGATATCGGAGTGTTTTCAAGTTCATGCAGAACATGACCCTCATCATTTCTAAACCCCTGCTTTTTGTGAAGGTGAGAAGGACTCAGAGAAAACAAGTGGAACTCAGAATTGCAGAAGGGTCAAATCAAGGGCACAGTCATCATAGGGCATTGTTAGTACCACTGAACCCAAGGTCATGCTTACTAGATCTTTTAATTGGACAAAGGATTTTTATAGAAAGTAAAGTTAGGGAGGTAGGATGTGATTGTCTCATTGGAACCAGTGAGGTCCAGTATCGTGCCCGTGATGGCCATGCTTATTTAACATGGAAGAGTGAGAAAAGTAACAACACAGCAACTATCTGATCACGTGGAACTGACCAAAGGAAGCGGAAGGATAGCACTGATCTCTCTATTTTCCATGGGCATCCTTCCCGAAGTGCACTTGGTTTAGCTCCTTGGATGACAGTGCCATGGTATCAAGTCAGTGTCTGTTGCAGTGAACAATTGGATTACACTTTTAAAAACCGATCTTATTTCCTGCATGTCTTACACTTCTGCTTGCTCACTTTCACTACCTGGGATGATACTCACCATTCATAAAGCATTGTCTTAGTTTCTGCTTTCTGGGAAACGCAGATTAAATCAGACTAAGACAGGTGACACTAATACCTGGCATGCAGATGTATCAACGTTACTGTGGTTAAGGTAAATAAGGTTTCTGTGTAAATAAGGTAGAGGAGGTACACAGTAATTTATAAAATGGAAATTGTTGTCCAGACAATGACACTTAAAAATGTGTTGAGACAACTGTTGCTAATGACAATGGAAATATTAATAAAATGAAAATAGCAGGCTCTGGGTAGACAATTCCCAACTCAGACTATCCTGAGAAAGCTAGATGACCCCATGGCAGTCACTCAGGGAACTTTTATCTCCTGCGACAACAGGAGAACTGTCCTGACAACAGCACAATGTCAAGAGCAGCAGAGTTGCAGCCAAGATTGAACGGACAGCTTGGCAACGTCTCCTCTATCTCTATCAGGTTCCTCTAAGGAAAGAAGGGAGCTCCAGCCCGTGGTGTGGGGGAAATTGTTTATATGAATCTGAAAAACCTAAATTCCATTTCCTGAAAATTTCCTTCAGAAAGGGATCCCCCCTTTTAAAAGAGAGGTGTTCCCACTGGTCTCTGAAAGCCATTCAAAACTTCAACTGACCTAACCACCCAGTAAGAACTGAAGTTAAACCCTGCGTTGCTACTGTTTGCAGTTAAACAAGATAAGGTCAAGTAAATCCAAAGTGAGGAAATGAAAACGGGCTCTTGGAGAAAATAGCTTACTTGGAAAACATATTCCACGAGAAATAAACATTGAAAATGCTGGAGCAGGACAAATCAGAAAACCAACCCCACTGTTATCAAGTTGATGTCCAACCACAGCAACCAGGCAACCTGCTTCCATCTGGTTTCTAAGGCTATGATTTTTGCAGAAGCAGATTTTCACATTTTTCCCCCAAAGGAAGTCTCTGGTGAGGTCCACCTGCTGACCTACCTTTTTTGTTTAAACAACAACAACTCAGTGCCCTCAAGTCATTGCCAACTCATAACGACCCTGCATGACAGGGTAGAACTGCTCCTGTGGGTTTCCAGGACTGTAAGTCTTTACAGGAGTAAGAAGGTCAGCCTTTCTTTGGTGGAGCACCTGGTAGTTTTGAACTGCTGACCCTGCAGTTAGCCGCCCACTGCATAACAACTACTCCCAAGGCTCTACCTTTTGGGGTAACAGCCCAGCTGCAGAGTCAGGGTTGGTTATCTGGGAAGTGCTGTGCAGTCAGTTCCCCTCGAGACTCCTTACAACAGAACTAAACAAAGCCTGCTCCTTCGTCATCCCTACAGTTTTTGGTTGTGATGAAATTATGCATCACTAAAGGCTCCAAGGCCATTTCATATTTACTTTGCCTCCTTTTTATTTTTGAAGCCACTCAGACCACTAAAGTGATGTTAGGATTAAGAAATCTGGAGTGAATAAAAAAAAAAGAAATATAGTACGCACAAACATTGAGCCCATCTAAAGAAATGAAATCAACAACCTAACAACACAGTCCCTGTGGGGGAGTGGGTTATAGTTGGGCTTCTGTGCTAGTTAAGGTTTATTGTGCCAACCTGGCCGATAAACACATGGGATTAATTGAAGGGCAGAGCAATAAACCGCTCAGTGAGCCTCGCCTTTGTTCTCCTCTGGTCTCTCTTGTTCTCTGATAGTTATACCAAATGTGGCTGCATCAGCTAGTTCTTTGCCTCAGCTGGCAAGGCTCAGTTCCTACGAAACATCCCTGAGCAGAAGCCACATGGACTTACCTTGATGTGGCCCTGGGTGCTGGAGCAGCCACGTAGAGACTCCTGCCAGCGCTGAGATGGTAAAACACACTCATTGATTCAGCTTTCCTCCTATATTTGGCATTATTTTGTGTGTTTTGTGAGTCTGAGGAGGACTTTGTAGATCGGTGTTGGACATGTAGGCTAATATCGGACTTATGCGCTTGGACAGCACTGGGTTTGGATGCTTTCTTTATGTATACTCACCTTTTATATAAAACTCTCTCTTGTATAGATATGAGTTTCAGTGGATTTGTTTCTCTTGTCTACCCAGACTAAAATAGCTGTAGCTGTAATGTCAGCAGTTCAGATCTACCAGCTGCCTCCCAAACGAAAGATGAGATTTTTTAATTTCCATGAACAGTTACAGTCTCGCAGACTCACAAGGGCAGTTCCATCTCGTCATATAAAGTCACTATGCATTGGAATTGACTCAATGGCAGTGAGTTTTTGTTTTTCTTCCGAGTGATAAGTGACAATCTGAAAGAGGAAGCATTCTATTCCCATAAAATGTCACAGTCTCAGAAACCCAGAAGGGCAGTTGTGTCCAATAGGGTCACTATGAGTTGATTCAGTGGCAGTGAGTTCGGTTGTTGTTTGGCCAGCCCTCCTCCCGTATCTACTGCCATCTGGTGGATACTTGTATAACATGTGAGTCTTAAGAAAAGGGCCCAACCCAGCAACCTGTGCACCAGAGATCCCTCAGGACACCTGACCCCACTAATTGTATCAACATTCAGATTGCCTGAGAATCCTTTCATTCAAAATGCTTTTCATGACTGAAAGCATCCAGTTAGGCAAAAAACAACAACAACAAACCAAAGCATACATCTTTTTAGTCTGAAACAAAATTCAAATTCAGGGCCATAAAGTCAACTCTGGCTCAGAGCTATGAGAGTAATGAGAGTGGCCCTTTTGGCTTCCCAGAACTCCACAGGAGAAAACGCTTCCTGGTTCAAACATGGAGTAACTGTTGGTTTTGAACTACTGACCTGAGGTTAGCAGCCCAGCATGTAACTCACCACCAGGGTTCCTGTGTAGAAAGAGTGAGATGTAGAAGGTGTTTGAGTCACAGAGACCCTCACACACGAGGCCATTTCACTATTCAGAGAGTCGATGCTGCCCTTTCTTCCGTGGGCTCTTTGCTATTGCCTCCAGAGCAGCAGCAACACAGCAAAGAGACAGAAAATGATTTGACCACCTGTGGAAGCCCCTGCAGGGAGAACCTGCACATGGAGCAGTCATACATTTGCGTGCTCTTTGTTCTAAGAACTAAAACCATTCAACATTTTGTCTGGATTCAAATACTCTTGTTTCTGAGGTGAAGTGACATTGCCTTGCATGACTCTTCTGTCCCAGTGTTGACCCCTCGGATCCATAGAATGGATGGGAACAAGCGAAAATGGGATGTTGTTGCTGTTTGGTGCGATGGAGTCGGTTGTGACCCACACTGACCCACAGCACAGCAGAATGAAGAGTTAACCTGTCCTGCACCATCCTCCCAGTTGTTCCTCTGCTTGAGCCCATGGTTGCAGCCACTGTGTCAATCCATCTCCTTAGGGGCCTTTCTCTTTGTCACTTCCCCTCTACTTTGCCAAACATGATTGCCTTCCCCAAGGACTGGGCTCTCCTGACAACACGTGCAAAGTGTGTAAACTGAAGTCTCCCCATCCTCACCTCTGGGAGCCTGGCTGCATTTCTTGCAAGGCCCGTCAGCAGTCCACAGTACTTTCAATCTGCTTCTCCAGCACCACAATTGAAATGCATCAATTCTCCTTTGGTCTCATGTATTCAATGTGCAAGTTTCACATGCATATGAAGTAACTGAAATCACTATCTCTTGGGTCAGGTGCATCTTAATCCTCAAAGTAGCATCCTTGTTCATCCACCATCTAAAAAGGTCTTATGCAATAGCTTATCCAATGTGATGCATTCTTTGATGTTCTGACTACTGCTTTCAATGGATCCAAGCAAGACAAAAACCTTAAGGTTTTAAATCTTCTCTGCACTGATAATGTTGGTACCTATTGGACCAGCGGTGAGGATTTGGGTCTTCTTGACATTGAAATGTAATTCACATTGGAGATCGCAATCATTGTTCTTCAGAGTATGTGTGTGAAGTCCTCCTGATGTTCACGAAGCAAGATTGTGTCATCTGCAAATCTCAGGTTGCTAATAAACCTCACTCTCATTCATCACATCATCCAGCTTTTTCTCTGAGTATTTGCTTCCCATACAAATTGAATATGTATGGTGAGAAGCTGGTTCCCTGAGGTGCACCTTTCTTGATTTTAGACCATACAAGACTCCCGTGTTCTGTTTGCACAACTTCCTCTTGATTCATATAAAAGTTCTGAATGGGCACAATGAAGTGTTCTGGAATTCTCACTCCTCCTGAGGTTACCCACTGTTTGTTGTGATCCACACACAGTCAAATTCCTTAGCATAGTCAACAACCAAAAGAAAACATGTTCCTAGTGTTCTCTGCTTTGAGCCAAAATTTGCCTGACGGCAGCTTTGATATCCCCTGTTCTTTGTCCTCTTCTGTATCTGGCCTGAACCTCTGGCAGCTCCCTGTCAATGTATTGTTACAAGCATTGTTGGATGATCTGCAGAAAATTTTTCGATCAATTTATTAAATATTTTCCACAAAGATTTTGAACAGTTTAGTTAGATTCCTTTCTACATAGTGCATGTTTTTGGGATGCTACCATAAAAGTAGGGTTTTACTATGCTTTTTGTTTTGATTGTTTATGAAAATCTACTTCATTGTTGCATTCAAAGTCACTGTCAAGAAGTCAATTCTGAGTCATAACCACCTGTGCGTCTGGGGAGGCTAGAGAAACAAATCCAGAGACACTCAGATGCGTGTAATAGAGAACTTTATATCACAGAGTAACTGTATATAAAGAAAACAACCCAGCAGACCAGATCAAGTCCATGAGTCCAATATTGGTCCATATGTCCCATGCCAGTCAATAATATCCTCTTGAGACTCAAGGAACACGTGCAAAGATGCCGAGTGCCGGAAGATCACAGGCCAGTGGGAGGAAAGTCTTGTGGATGTTGTGGTCATGGAAGTATCTCAGCATTGGCGTGGGTCTCCATGTGTGCTTGTCTTCCAGCTCCAGGGCTCTGGTTCCATCTGGGGTCTCCATGTGGCTTGTCAGAAGGAAGACAAGCAGAGTGTGCGTGTCCTGCCTCCAGGAAGGAAAACAGGATTTTTCAGAATATTTAGGAGAACACAGAGGCCTCATTGGCTATGACCTGCTTGACAGACTAGACTCCACCCCTTTGCAAATGGACAGATTATGTAACTGCCACAACACCCCTGTTGACCTTTTGCGCTCCCTTTGCATTTCACCCCGCTCTGCATGGGGCAGACGGGGCACACTTTCTGCACAATGTCTCCAGTGCTGTTTACTGTAGTGCTATAGGTCAGTGAGGGAACATTGTGTCCCATGGTCTGGCTGGCTCTAGTTCTCTGTGTACATTGGCTCCGCTGAGCAGGGTTGTTATCCACAGGCTTTGGTGGATCATGATGAGGTTCTCTCTCCCTGTTAGTGTGCTCCCATGTGATCTGGACAGACCTGCCTCTCTCCCTGGGCTCTCTATTCAGTGCTGACCTCTGCATTGCTTTCTTCTAGGAGGGGAGTCAACAGAGCTCAGCGTGGGCCTTGCCCGGTTGTCCTCTCTGTCAGTTGGCTGCTTCATGCCCATGTATTGCCTGGAAAGCTTGCTGCTCTGGGATGGGATCTGGTCCCTTTATCCCTTTCCTGTGGAGACATAAGCCATATTCTCCCCATGTGTATATTAGTGTCCTGCTCCCCATCACCCTTGTTTCCCCCTTATATTTAATGGAATATATATATATTCTGAGATATGTATGTGAGTATTCTCCACCTGGATAGACCCATTATCAGAGATTCCTGAGTTCTACTTCCTTGAATGTTTCCTTAATTTTACTGACTTTCTGTTTAATATTCATGATGTCCATTGTAATACTTGAGCTTTCTTAAAGATATGCCAAAGGTAAGCAAGATATAGTAAGGTAGAAGTGACAAAGTTTCTGCCATAATGTGTCCCAAAATACCAGTGATCATAAAAATGTTGCAGGTCTGAGCAACATTTTATTCTGTTATACACACGTCTGAAGACAAAATGTGTGCATAAGCAAATGTGGTGAACAAGCTGATGGTGCTTGGCTACAAAAACATATCTTGTCTGGGATCTTAAAGGTTTGAAGATAAACAAGTGGCCATGTAACTGGGAAACAACAAAGGCCACATGGAATAAGCACACCAACTATATGATCATGAGGTACTGACAGGATCAGGTATCAGGCATCAGAAAACTCAAAACAAACAATCATATCAATTTGAACCAGAGGGTGCAGAATGGCAACCCAAATCTCATCTGTAGACAATTGGGCATCCCCTCACAAGGGTCATTAGGAAGGCATGAGCCAGTCACGGTGCAGTACAGCACTGATGAAACATACACCATTCTTCTAGTTCTTTAATACTCCCTATTTCCCACCCCACTATCATGACCCCATGTCTACCTTACAAATCCGGCTATACTAGACCATGTAAATTGGTACAGATTAAAGCCCTCAACACATGGAATTCAAGGCAGATAAAACCCTTAGAAAAATAATGGGAGTAGTGATATCATGAGGGTAGGGACAAGGAGGGGAGAGAAAACGGGGAACGGATCACGATGATCGATGTATCTACCAAGATCCCAGGGTGACAAACAGCAGAATCATGGGTGAAGAGAGACAGTCATCAGTGTTAGATATGAAAATAATAATAATAATTTATATTTTATCAAAGTTTCATGGGATGGGGGAGGAAAAAAAGTGAGGTGATACCAAGGGTTCAACTAGAAAGAAAATGTTTTGAACAGGATAATGGTAACATATGTACACATGTGCTTGACACAAAGGATGTATGGATTGTTATAAGAACTGCAAGAGCCCTCAATAAAATGATTTAAAAACCCTAGACAGTGAGTGTGGACAAACTTGTAATTGCAAAATGAAAGATAAAATTTCAAATTTGGTGAAATAAAGCATTTGGCGCAATTGTCCCTTGAAGTCTCTTGAAAAGGAGGTTGTATAAGCAATGTTGTAAAGTAAATTTTGTCTTGACATTAAAAACAAGAAAATAGAATTGGATGCTGTTGGATACATTTAACAAAGTTCTACAGGGAAGGAGTCAGTCAAAAAGCAACTGGTAAGCTTGCAAGTAAAAATTAAAGAGAATATTAAAAAATCAAGAAATTTAGGAATTCTCAGAGTTAGAACATGAAAATTGTTGTCACTTCTATGTTGCTAGAACTTCTAAAATATTGAAGGACTCAGAGCAAGGGGGTCAATTAAATGTAGCATTGAAGCAGGGATCAAATCAATGAGGTGACCTTTATAATTCATTGCTTAGATCGCTAATGAGCTGAAGATGATGTTAAATAAACTCACTACCATTGAGTCAATGCCATCTCAACCTGACCATAAAGCACAGGGAAAACTGTCCTTGTGGGTTTCTGAGACAGCAGCTCTTTACTAGAGTAGGAAACCTCATCTTTCTACCTTGGAACAGTTAGTGATTTCAAACTGCTGACTTGGCGGTTAGCAGCTCAACCCATAGCGACTATGCTACCAGGGCTCCTGAATGCTTAATGTCTATTTTAAATAGAACAAAGTACTTGATGGAAAATGAAGTTCGTGTTGTAAGATATGATTCTCCGATAAGAATCTGATTGTGTCCACAATAATCCACTTGATGTTCATACTTATTTGACATGGAAGGATGAGGAAAGTCAAATGTGGCACATAGTTGACCAATGTGAAGCTGATCAAAGGCAGCTGATATGTAACACTTCTCCCTTTACTTTGCCTGGGTATTCTGTCCTGATATACACTGTGTAACATTTTCTTTTATTTTCTTTTTCTTTTTTTTTATCCCTAACCCTAACCCTAAGACTGTGTAGCATTTTGGAATACAGTTCTCTTGGATGGTTTTCTTCAGTTCTCAATTCTCACAGCTGAAAGAATTCCTGCTGCAGAAGCACTTTGTTGTCCAACTGCCTTTTATGAGGGAAAGGGGAGTTTTGGTAGGAGGGTCCCACTACATGCCATTTCTGGAAAGCCTGCAAGGCCGTGCGGCAGATCATGCAAGAGTATGCACCTGTGGATGGCCACTTCAGGGGACCATGGAAAACCACGTCGAAGAAGTCCCAGAACAAGATGGCGACTGACCTTGGTCTCTGCTTTCGTCCCCTAACACCCCAACTTGAGGGGACATGGGTTAGGGTTTTAGCTGTTCTTGGTTCCTGAGTTCAGATGCACATATGATGTAGTGTTACTGGTACCTAGAGTGCATGCCCAGGTTGTCCTTCACCTGTGTCTAGGTGACCTTGGTCGGAGCATGTCCACCTTTGGATTGTCCCCATGGGTGTCTAATGATGCCTTCTTTCATTCCAATTTCATTTTGTGGCATGCCCACCTCATTTTCAGTGATTAAAACCACCTTTGTTCCTCATCTTCCTGCAGATCAATTCTATGAGATCAACAATTAATTGTAAGTTGCAGCGAACAGTTTGGTTATACTTTTAAAATTTGGTTTACCTTCCTTCCCCGCCTTATTTATTGTTTTATTCATTCTTACTAAGTAGAATAACACTCTTCATTTAAAAAACCTTCATCTCCGGCAAGATATGACAAAATAACGAGGTATAAATTACCAAGGGCATATGAGGGAGGGGGGAATGGGGAGGAAGGGGGGGGGAAAGAGGACCTGATGCAAGGGGCTTAAGTGGAGAGCAAATGCCTTGAGAATGATTGGGGCAGGGAATGTATGGATGTGCTTTATACAATTGATGTATGTATATGTATGGATTGTGGTAAGAGTTGTTTGAGTCCCTAATAAAATGTAAAAGAAGAAAAGAGAAAAAAATGATTAGGGCAAAAAAAACCTTCATCTTAGCTTCTGCTTAGGTTATGGCCCAGATAAAATCAGAATAAGACAGGTTGGCATAGGACTAAGCAGTGTTTCTTTCTGCAGTACATAGGGTCACTAAGAGATGGAACCTACTAGACAGCACCTAACCAGAAGACATAGGGCACTAACACCCAGCACACAGATATATCAAAAGACTCTAGTCTGGTTAAATGAGATTCAAGTGCACCATGAGACACTGTATTTTGCGATGGTTATTGTATTAGAGTTCTCTGGAGAGATAAAACCCGATTGCTGATAATTTTACATATATATATATATAAAGATAGATATATAACACAAGAAATGAAATGTTAGATTTTATTCAGATAGACATATAATACAAGAAATGAACAGTTAACTTATAAAGAGATAGATAAATATATAAAGCAAGAAATGAACAATTGAATTGAATTATAAAGCAGTAAAAATGGCTCAGTGCAACTCACTCTCCTGAGAGAGTTGTGAGACATTAGCAGTCCTTCAAGTCTTGAGAGCCGCCGGGTAGTCATCTGTAGTGAGAGAGAGATCCCAGCCCAGGCAGACAACTGCAAGGCAGGTCACTAATCATGAACCAGGTCACCAACTGTCATTCCCCAGCTCCAGAGATGTAAATTCCAATCACGTGGTCTAAAAGGGACCTCAACTTATAGCGACACAGTGCACAAGCTAGGTATCCCACAGGTAGTGTACCCTTTAAATTGAGTCACAGAACAAGCAAGGCAGCTGCACACTGGTCCCATGATTAAAGAGCAAGAGACTAGAAAGTTGAGGCTCACCGAGCCATTTATCTCTCCGCCCTTCAATTAACCCCACTTGTGTTTATCGGCCAGGGTGGCACAATAAACTATCTCAGTTATGGTCCCAACCATTGCATTGGCAAAGACAATAAAAAAATGTTGAGTGAACTGACTTTTACTAATTACAATGGAAACATTGACAAAATCAAAATCGCAGTCTAGGGGTAGACAATTACCAATGTAAAGTACCCTGTGAAAGCTAAATGAGCTTCATAGCAGTTACTAAGGAACCTTTTTTAAATATTAGTTTTATTTTTGGGGGGGCTCTTACACTCTTACTACAATCCATGCTTATGTCGATTGTGTCCAACATATCTGTACATATGCTGTCATCTTTTCCAAATATTTTATTTCTACTTGAGCCTTGGCATCAGCTCCTCATTTTAAATTTTTTCTCCCTCCCCCATGTCTCCTTGAAAATTAAAAATTTTTTCCCGTTTCTTACAGTGACCGCTGTCTCTTTTCATCCACTTGTATCTCCTAAGGGAACTTTTGTCACCTGTGCTGATATAGGATCTAAAATTCTATTTTAAAAGTAACAGAGCCGCAAAGAAGACCGTACAGATTTGATATGTCTCTTCAAACTCTTTCGGGTCCTTTAAGAAAAGAATGGGACTCCAAACCCTAGTGTGGAGAAAATTGCTTACATGATCCTAAAGATCATAAACTCCCCAGGGCTCCAAACTCTCCTACAAAAGGAAGCCCCTCTTATTGATAGGAGAGGTTCCCACAGGTTTCTGATGCCCGTGCAGTCGCTTCACCTGAGTTCATTGCCCTGCCAGATCACAAGATAAACCAGCCATTATTATTGTCTACAGGTTAATAAGCAAGATAAGGCCCAGCAGGTCCCATGGGAGGAAATACTATACGGCTCTGGGAGAAAGCCGTTTCATTGTCAATATGTTATTCCATGAGGAGAAAATATTGAAGGTGCTGAAGCCAGACAAAACAGAAAATGAAATCCACTGCAGTCAAGTTTACATAGACCCATAGCAACCAGTGGATCTGTCCCCATTTGATTTCCAAGATTTCAATTTTTGCAGAAATACACCCACATTGTTCTCTCAAAGAGGGTTTAGTGAGTTCCATATGCGATTTTTTAACTGCTCAACTTTTACCTGGTGCACCCCTAGACCTGAACTAGGGCGACTCTTCGTTGATAAGTGTCTTTGAGTCCATTTTGACATATGCAGACCCTATGCCCAAAACAGCCTGGCCCTCACTCATCCCAACAATGATGGCCAGGTGTTGCTATGATTGAGTCCATTCCAATTCATGACAACCACTTGTGTGCAGAGTGGAGCTTATGTGAAAAGCTTTGATATTGGGGGAACAGAGCACCCGATCTATCTTCTGAGGAACGTCTAAGGACTCTTATCAGTTAGGGTGAGCATTTCTCTTTAATAGTTGACAAGAGCAGGTCCTGATGGACTATGAGAACTCAGGGAGATGGTGCATTGAAGTTGATGATGGAAGTTCGATGATAATTTTTTGGTGGTGCTGGGTGTGTCTTGGGATGCTGTGTTGTCTCACTGATACTCATGCTCAAGAACTGACTCCACGAGCTGCAGAAAGTACTAATGAGAGTCAGTTTAAGCTATTTATGATATTAATGGACAAAATTGAAGACAGGGCCACATAGTTACACATAGTCCCTGAAGATCAATTAGCACAATGGTATGGTTCAGATTTTACTCTTAGCTGATCCACATATTCTGACTAAAGCCAAATATGAAAATTAAAGGATAATTTAATTGGTTCACATTAATTGCACAAAAATTTGACCTTATGATACACAAAGGCGATGATTTTATCCCCCCAGTCATCTCTATGGGTGTATTAAATAAATATATCAAGTGGATAATGAAGGGGAGAAGATAAATAAGGTTTCTCAGCCTTACATCTATTTGGGAGCCCTAGTACATACATAGAATATTAAATTTGTTATAAAAGAATGGATGTTGACTGAAACAGAGTGACTGGTTAAGGAATGTGTGAAGATCAAAAGTTCACATGGATTAGCAGGTGTGTCTAAAGTTTACACTCAAGAGGAAACCCTTGAGTTCATATGTATGAGACTGTTTTGATAAAGCAAGAAGGTGAGCATCACAACTAGATTGAAAGAATAGAAAAACTACTAATTCTCCACTGAAACTTCTGAGAGAAAGTAGACAGTTGAATGCACGTGAGCTGAGGAATAATCAGGCAAACATCAACCATGAAAATGAAGCTAAGCAAGTAAACGTCACACGATAAACAACACTGTAAAGGATGCATTAGAAATGCTGACTATAGCAGTTACGACATTCCAGGTTGTGTGTGCATGAAACTCACTTGTTAAAAGAGGGAAAAAGCACTGCAAACAACGAAGTAAGTGAGCTGTGTCAATGGGTTAAAGGAAAATCAATCTCCATTGATAGTCTCCTTGTTGGAGGTGCTCTTATTGCCAAACAACTCACAATAAATACCAAATAGTGGAGAGCCATATATAAGTGTATGTCAAAATTATGGCTATGACAGCATATAAACTATTATTAACCAAAACACACAGGGTAATGCTATTGTTTCTTTACACATCCTCTCTCTTGTCTCTAGTACTCGGGATGCAGTGTTTCCATTTCTCGTGTGGTGGCTGGTGTGTAACAGTGATGCTGGAAGCTATGTCACTGGTTTTTCAAATGCCAATAGGGTCACCCACAGTGAACATGGCTCAGCAGAGCTTCCAGACTAAGAACAGACAATGAACAGGAAACAAACAAAGAACAGACAATGAAAAAGGACAACCTTCTGCACAGCTTTGAAACATGGGCAGGCACTGAAGGCCTAATGAATGGAAGCAGACCATTATCGGGGATAGGGCAGAGGAAGGGCCCTGAGGTTGGAGTCACTTGAATGTGACTGTGAAAGACCTGCTTTCATATTGGAGTTGACCAGGGTGACATGAATGGCAGTGGAGCCCTCAAGATCTTCATTTGCTAATTATCTTCTAATTATTGGAACTTTGTGCAAAGCATAAATCTAAGAGAATTGGAAGTCATCAACAATGAAATAAACCCCCAAAGATAGATGATGTAGACATTAGTGAGCTGAAATTGACTAGTATTAGCCATTTGATTCAGAAAATCACATGACTTCCTATGCCAGGAATGACACCATCAAGTGTAAAGGCTTTGTATTAATTGTCAGAAAAGACTTTGCAAAATCAATCATAAGTACAATGTTGTCTGTGATAGGATCACATCTAACTGCTTTCTAGGAAATCCAATCAACACAACAATTCACATTTATGCACCAACCACAAAACTAGTGATAAAGCAATTGAAGAATTCTACCAATGTCTAAAGAGTGCAATAGATTAAACATTCAATCAAAATGCTATGCTATTTATTAGGGATTGAAATGCAATGATGGAAACAAAGAGGAAAGAAGAGATGTGTAAAACATACTCTTCCAATAGAAATGAAACTGGAAATCACATGATAGGATTTTTCATAATTAAGGATGTCATTTTCAAAAATGTCTTTGTCAACAACACAGAAGGTGACTGTATACATGGACTTCTCCAGCTGGTATACACAGATATCAAATTGTCTACACCTGTGAGAAGAGATGATGGAGCAGCTCAGTAGCACCAGCTAAAACCAGGAAAGTTGCTGATTGTGTAACAGATCATAAATTGCCGATTTGTAAGTATAGGTAAAAACATGTCCATGAGAGTCAAAATATGAGCTTAAATCTATTCCATCTTAATTTCAAAATAAATGGTAAGAACAGATTTGTTTCATTGAATACTAATGACAAAAGATCTGATGGGCTGTCAGAGGACATTAAGAATATCATTCATATAAGATATTTATATATGATGATGGAGAAATAGATCAATATGCATATACATATAGGTTTAGTATTAAGGTAGCAGAAGAACATTGGGTCTCTACTCAAGTCCTCCTTCAATGCAAGAACACTTGGTTCTTAAACTGGCACTCCATGATGCTCACCTTCCCTTCATGATCACTGAACAAAAAGCAGGAGCATAAACAAATGTACAGAAAGCTTATAGTGTCCAGCTACCAAAATATATAGCATCTGGCACCTTAAAGGCTTGAATATAAACAAGCGGCCACCTAGTTGAGAAGCAACAAAGTCCATATGGAAGAAGCACACCAGACTGTATGATCATGAGGTGCCAATGGGATCAGGTATCAGACATCAAAGAACAAAGAAGCATATCACTGTGATTGAGGCGGAGTGTTGGGGGGCGACCACAGTCCTCCCCCACATCCCACCCACTATCATGATACCAATTCTACCTTACAAATCTGGCTAGACCAGAGCATGCACACTGTTACAGAGAGGAACTGAAAACACAGGGATCCAGGACAGATAAATCTCGCAGGTCCAGTGGTGGGAAGGAAGTGGGGTAGAAAGGGGCAACCGATGACAAGGATCTACATATTATCCCCTCCTTGGAGGATGGACAACAGAAAGGTGGGTAAAAGGAAATGTAGGACCACGTAAGAGAGGGAAAAATGTTTTTAATTGATAATTTATAAAGCATTCATGAGGGAGGGGTTGCAGGGAAGGGGGAGGGGAGTGAGGATCTGATACCAGGGGACAAGTAAAAGAAAATATTTGGAGAATGACTATGGGAACAAATGTACAAATGTGTTTGACCCACTGGATGGATGTATGGATTGTGATAACAATTGTATGAGCCCCCAATAAAATGATATTTTAAAAATTTATAATTCATGTAGAAAGCAAAAGGTTATTCCAAAGAGAGGAAAGAAATAAAATATCAAAGTTCATGTTAAAATAGACATGATGAAATCAAAGAGCGGAACAGAAAATTTCAAGGGACAGCTCAAGACAAGAAAGAAAATAGCAAATGAAACTGCAAAGCCCTAGAGTTAGAAAACTAAAAAGAACATGCTCAGCATATCTTAAACATAAAGAATTCCAGAAAAATTTCAAACCTGAGTTTCTGTATTAAGATATATATTATTCTGGCAGACTCGTGACTGACGTCAGGGAATATTATAGTAAGTTTTGCCTGACTACAACTCCCATTGAGAAAATTGTGTCTAGTCATGTATTTTACTGTATATGTGAATAATCCTTGTATTACAATATGCAGTTAGCCTACATTTGTTCAATCTTCCTTTCTCAATTGTGTCAACATTAGTACAATGGGAGCAGGGGAGGTGGTGGGGCAAGGACATGGCGTTAACAACCCCAAGGCCTAGGGAGTAACAAATGATCCAAATCGGTGGTGAGTAGGGTGTAGGAGGCCTGGTAGGGCGTTATCAAGAGTAATGTACCCTAGAGAAATTACTGAAACCCAAATGAAGGCTGAGTATGATACTGGGACAGGAGGAAAGTGAAAGGAAATAGAGGAAAGAACTAGGAGGCAAAAGACATTTATAGAGGTCTAAATATAGACATGTACATATGTAAATATATTTGTATATGATGATGGGGAAATAGAACTATGTACACATAGGTTAAGTATTAAGGTAGCACAGGGACATTGGGCCTCCACTCAAGTACTCCCTCAATGCAAGCATGTTCTGTTCTATTAAACTTGCATGACTTGATGCTCACCTTCCCAATCTGATCACTGAAGAAAAAGCAGGAGCATAAGAAAATGTGGCGAAGTAAGCTGATTGTGTCCCGCTATCAAAAGATCTAGCATCTGGGGCCTCAACATCCTGAAGCCAATCAAGCAGCCATCTATGATGGAATCAACAAAGCCCACATGGAGGAAGCACACCAACATGTGTGATCATGAGGTGTTGACAGGGTTCAGTATCAGAAGTTCAAAAAGAAACAACCTCACCGAGGTGAAGGAGGGGCATCAAATTAGAGACTTAGAGCCCATCTGTGAATAATTTCACAATCCCACCCTGTGAGAATACAGAGTAGAGAAGATACTTCTAGGGGGCTCATTAGTCTGGAGGAAACACACAACACTCCTCTAGTTCTTTAATCTCCCACCCTACCCCACTATTATGATTGCAATTCTACCTGGAATTCCTGCTGGACTGGTGAACGTACATTGGTACATAGGAGAGTTTTTAATTTATGGAATTTAGGATAAACAAACCCCATAAAAACAGTAATGGGAGTAACAATTCTAGGAGGACTGCAGAAAGATAGGGGTTTGGGAAGGGGAAACTGATAGCAATGTTGGGGAAAAAAAATCCCTTTCAAAGTAGAGAGATAGTCAGAGTTGTAGGTAAAGGGATAAAATACACGGGGTGAAAAATATATAAATAATAAAAATACATAAATATATTAAGGGTTCATGAAGGTGGCAGGGTTAGGAAGGGAGAGAATATAGAGGAGTTGATATCAAAGTGCTCAAGAAGAAAGATGATGTTTTGAAGTTGTTGACGGCACCATTTTTGCATGTCCACTGGATATAATAGATGTTATATGTAAAGGCCCCCAATAAAATGATTTATTCATTAAAAGAAAAATAAAGAGTTTTCACAATGGAACCAGGAGGTAATGCCATAAATAATGGGGAAAACATTGAGGTTTTCAAGGATTTCATTTTACCTGATTTACAATCTATGTCCATGGAAGCAGTGGACAAGGAAGCAAAGATTCATTCCTCTCATTAAGCCTGCTACAGCAGACCTCTTTGAATGGTTCAAAAACATAGGGGTCCCTTTGAGAAGTAGGGTTCATTTGACTGTTACAGCCATCATATTTTCCATCATCTCATATGCATATAAAATCTGGAGGATGATGAAGGAGAACAATAGTACCTGTGAATTAGGGTGTTGACAAAGAATAGTGAACCTATCATTGACTGTCCGCATGAAGACACCTCTGGGGAAAGAACAACCAGAATGCTCCTGAGAAGTGAGAGCGGCAAAGCTGCAGCTCCGATGCTTTGGACTCGTCGCCCAGAGAGACCCGTCCCTAGAGGAAAACACCGTGTTTGCAAAAGTAGATGGTTGGCAGAAGTAGAAAATATTTTGAAAATGATGATGGCAACACATATATGAATATATTTGATAGAATTGATGTATGTTGTGTTGCAGGAGCAGTAAGAGCCCACAAGAAAATGATTTCTTAAAAAGGAAATGAAGAACCACTCAGTTGCGCCCAGCCAACTCTCAGAACTTGGGAGCATCATCATAATCTGTTATTTTAAGCCAAAAGAAAAGTAGAAGGTTATCAAAAATGTGAAGACACTCAATCAAGTTTACACAAGGACTGCAACTATAGGCTCAAAGGTAGTAACCATTTAGAGGCTATGACACAGGGCAGCGCTTCTGGTAGTTCATTGGGTCGCTCTGAGTCAGAATGGAGGGCCCCTAACAAGAAGAACAACGATGTGTCAGAATTACGTGGAAGAAAGACAAGGCTGCCCACTCCTGTAAGAACTACGGTCTCAGAAACCTGCAAGGGCCGTTCTACTCAGTACCATAGTGTCACTGTGAGTCAGAAGTGACTCGATGTCAGTGAGTTTATTTTTAATGAGTTAATGTTTATGAACTCAACATTGACTATGACAGTAAATTATACACAGTTTTCCCCTGAAAACCTCAAAAGTCCATCTTGTTTTAAATTCTGAAAAACATTACAGTAGATTTGTTCACTTCTCAGAGGTAGAGGATTACACCAGAGTCAGAGGCCACAGCTAGACTTTGCAGCAAGACGCTTGACTGCCTCCACTATTTAGTGAGTGGCCTTGGAAATTTTAATTTCTATGTTTCTCAGCTTTTCCATGTGTCAAATAGCAGAATAGCAAGCTTGCACCCAACCTGTGGAGAGCATGAAATTAACACATGTGGAGGGTTTACAACAGAGTCTGATTAAAGATGATAACTATCAATTAAATCATGGGTGTCTAAATAGGACTGAAAAGGAGGATGATGGACTGAGCTGATTACATTAGCACTAGTTGACTCTAGTCTAATCCCTAGAGAATAATTAATGGAAAACTTTTTACTTCTGTTAATTGTCTATGTTTCTCCACTGGAAACGTTTAAATTCACTGGAAGCAGTTAAAAGGGCCTCTGCTTTAAGAATACTGTAGTCTCTCCAGTACCAAGGAGGAGGCTGTGAGACGAGACCAAACGAAGGCAATTGATTATAGTCCTTCCAGATTTACCCTGGCCAAAAATTTCCGGAGTATCTCAGTATGTAATTTTGGCAGGAATACCCTGAACAGATTATGTCTGGTGACTCCAATCCACCATTGGCACCTTCCTGTTCCATTTAGTTTTGAGCTGATTACTCACCCAACAGGTGATGGTTTGAATGCACCGAGCAGTACTGCAGATGATGGACTATTTTCTTCAATATTGCAGCCGAGAAAACAGCATGGAGCAATTCTACTGTGTACCACACGGGGTTGCCATGAGTTGGAATCAAGTTGATGGCAACAGGTTTGTTTATTTGTATTTCCCCCTCCTCTCAGTGTTTTGCTTTCCTAACTCAGCCATGACCTTTAAGAAACAATATTTTGACCCTAGCCCATTATTTACATCCTTCATTTGTCTGAAACCTAGTCTTCTTCTTTCTTTTTACACATTGCATTTCTCATGAAAGTACTTGTTTATTAACAGAAACCAAGGTCTTTCAGCTAATCACAAGTGCTCTTTCTTAGGACGGCAACATTAGGCAGCTTGTGGAGTGGAGATGGAGGGCTGGAAATGTACTGAGGACATGCTACGCGGGACCATTTTGCTAAAGGTTTGCCTGTTTTCATTTTGGTAATTTTAACTTGCAGTGACCCACCCAATTGCCTTCAGCTAACAACAACAAAAATAGAATCATGGAATCTTTCTGCAATAACTGTTCAGCAGGAGACTGATATCTTTTGGGGCTGACCTAGATCGTAACTGTGAGCTCACAGCTACCCTGCTGGATAACTTGAAACTGATGAATCTTCTTCCTGTAGGTGGTGTCTCCACCATCACTCAGTCTTCATGTCTCTTAAGATATCTTCCATAAAGTTTTAATGAAAAATAAGAAATGTCTCAGCTATTTTATTTCAAATACATGATTGTGTGTAAATTTTCACAAAAATTTTTGATGATATTCATTCAAGTCTATTAAAAGTCATGAAGGTGAGAAAAAGTATATTTGGACTTTTTTATTTACTACCACCAATGTGTTATTGCTTCAAGCCATGTGAAAAGCCACCAGTGCATTAGTTACAGAGATTTGAATGGTTCGTCTTTTCCAGAGATCAAGAGAGGTTGTTGCCTGCTTCCCCAAACTCACCCTAGGCCCCAGATAATCAGGATAATGTGAAAACCGCTTCAGGAAGTTGCAGGCATGTATACTGTTCCCTTGTGACGTGTATTGGTCTGTTTGCTCCATTCTGTTGGGAATTCCAATTTCAACACAGGTTTTCATGCAGTGGCGGTGGTAGTGGGGGATTACTTTCTTAAATGTCTTCTTTTAACTGTTTCAATATCCTTGTCGTTTTGGTGATCTCCTGCCATGTGCTATAGTGAGAACGCTTGGGTCACCACCACCACTGACAGCAGGAAGTAGAACAGTGCCACGGTGCTAGCAACCTTCTGAGCTACATCAGCCTCTCTCCACACCATGCCCAGGACACCTCTTTGCTTGCTTCTGTAATTTTATCATTTATGCACACATCACTGGATAATATGTTTTTTTCTCCAGTTCATAAGGTTTTGATTTAGCAGTCTTATTGAAAATTCTGTTGAGTCTTTTTTCATTTAATTGCTATTGTATTTGAAAGCTTCTTCTGTGTAAATGTGCATCCCTAGTTTGTTGATTTTTATTTTCATATAGCAGAATTGTTTTATAAGACTAGCCCACAATTTATATATCCATTGTATATTGATGAGTATTTGGGTTGTTTATACTTTGAGGCTAATAGAAACGATGTGCTGGTGAGCATATTCACATATGTATCCAGTGTATATTTACGTAACAACTTCTTCAGGATTTAGTGGTAGAAATTGAATTGCTCAATCCTAGATAAATATCACCCTATTTTGTGGCTGTGTTCACTGTCTTATAAAAAGGTTGTCTTAGCAAGAGATCCTAGGGGAAAATTGCTAGAATTCCAAGATTTACCTTATGAAATTTTTAGAAAATTTTCTTGGGATTGACATCTGATAGGAAGTTGAGGAAATAGAATTGGGCAGGAGAGGAGTTATATAGTGATTCAGTCAAACAAGAGCTTCTGCCAATCCTATGGAGGTAGGATAGCCATCCACCTGCAGCCTCAGGTAGTTCTCCCTCTGGATGGTGCAGAACCTTCAATGAGATGTCTCCAGGTGATGCATGAAGGGGATTCAACTCAGAGTCATCAGTCACACGTAATATGTTCAGCTGGAGGAATGAGCAACTTTGTCCTGAGGAAGGGATGTGCGTAGTACACCACAGCATCCTTTACAGTTCAGCCCTTGTGCTACTGAGGTTTATTTGTGTAGTTGTAGTAACAATTTCTCCAGATTCCAGCTGAACTCTTCCTGGAGAAATTTACAAGTGAAAAATCAATGGAATGAACTAAGTCCCACCACCACTAAACCAGGTCTTCAGCGTGTAACTGTTATTAAATTATTCAACCCTTTATTATGTATATTTAATTCACTTAGATTAGTCCCAATTCCAACTCACAGAGTTTCTTTACTGATTTTATTTTTCTGTTGTGTCCTCGCTTTTATTCGCATGCAAACCTTCTTATATTTAGAAAAAGGGTCATTTGTGATTCCATGTGTTAACATATATTTTTTTCTATTCTTGCTTTTTTTGCCTTTTAGAATTCTTGTTATCACTTTAGTTCTTCTTTGGTTTTTGTCTATAAGATGAAGAAGGTGGGTTTTGTTATTGACTTTTTACACTTATTAAATCTTGTATATTTTGAGCATCACTACATAAAATTTTACATGACTAATTCCAGGGGTTGAAAAACTCTCAAGAAATCTTTCGATCACACATTTGTGTATCTATACTGCATCACTATTTGTAGTGACCTTTAAGATTGCTCAACTACCTTTTGATGCAAATACTGTTAAGGAGAAATCCGTGACAAATATGAGATTTTTCTTCTTAAAGGAAACTCACTTTTTTTTTTGGCCTGGATCCAAAGAGTTTCCTTTATTTTGAATTCCAGTAAATTCAGCAGGAGATGACTTGGTGATGATCATTATATGCTGAGGGCTTTATTGGAGGGAAGAGGTTTACATTCCATCTGTAAGTCTAAGTCATTGACTACTTTAGGGAAATATCAATGAAAGATATTTAAGTATCTTTCCTATTTCACTATTGTTGTGTACCCTGGGTGGTGTTATCAATCAGTAAGAAGATGTTAACCGCAAGGTCGGTGGTTCAAGCCCATCAATTGCTCTGAGGGAGAAATATGAGACTGTCTGCTCTCCAAAGATTTACCGTCACAAAAACTCTAAAACTTTGGCCAGTTCTGCTCTCGCCTGTAGAGTCCCTGTACATCAGCATCCAAGAGACAGCAGCCGGTTTGGGCTTTGGACCTTAGGGTCACCAGTTCGTTTTATATGTCTTCCACATCTTATCTTTTCCCTTAATGTTTTACACTCTATTCCACATTTAATTTTTCAGTCTTACAAGCCTATTTTCAATGTCATTTGTTGTGTTTCTAACAGTCTGTTTTTGTCCTTATTGTTGTTTGCTAAGCAGACTTAATTTCTGTATTCTGTATTCCGTGGTGGAGTTTTTAACCCTCCCATGTAGCTGAGTTCTGCATGTTCAGGTTTCATTTACTTCTGTTGACTTCTTATTTCTCTATTGAGCCTTCATGCTACTGTTTCAAATTTTGAAGTATGGTTTTTTACTAGTAGCTTATTTACGTGCATGGCAGTATGAGTGAGCCATTCTTTAATCACCTGTCAGAGAATATTTTTAAAATTTTCTTTACCCTCATTACTTTTCTTCCCTCCCATTTTCATTTTTTTGAATTCATTTTGTGAAGATTCCTTTTGCTTCTTACTCATCTTAGATTGAGTTGAGATCTTCCAGTAGCAGCACTTTTGGGGAAATGATAACGAAAACATTGTGCTTAGGGAGGGGAGATATTGGCCTCTTCACCCAGGGGAGATGTGGCAATGCTTTGAGACATTTCGTTTAGACTACAATTTTATAGTGAATATAGTGTAGGAATGCAGCAAAACTTCTAATAATACACGGGGATAGCCAAGCCCTGCCAACAGAGAACTATCAAGTCCAAAATGTCAGGGGAGTTGAGGTGAGAAATCCTCATTTAGAACAATGTGAAGGAACAATAGAATGCATTTAAGCATTATGTGTTGTGTGTGTGTTGTGGTTAGTTCTCCTCTATTCAGCTAACATTATGGGCAGCTGTAGGATTCTTCACTAACACATTACTTCTGTCTACACTATCACTGCAAAATATATTTATTTAACCTCCAACATGCAATGTAACTCATGCCTGATCTTGAATATTTACCTGTCAGATAACAGAGAACATCGCCCCAGTCCCCAGTGCAGAACCATCCCTCAAAGAGACCAACCATCCACTAGATGGTAAATTGATAATTGGGCAACTCTTCCACTTGGAAAGAAGCATCAGCCCATTTGCTAGGAATGCCTACATCTTATGAATATGAGTTCTCCTCGTGGAGCGCAGGTACGAAGCTTTGAGTCTGTCATGAGCATCATATATTTATTATCACAAATATCAATAGAAAAACAAATGAAGGAAAACAACAAGGTATGAGGATTTTGAGCTAAATTTCATTGAATTTTATAGATTTTGGAGAAATGGAGCCAATTTAATTAATTTAGTCACTGCACAAAGACCACAGTATACTCCTTTATTGGATTATTTTCTAGTATTATTAAATACATATATAAAATGAAATATTCTCCATAAAGAGTTTGAACATTTTTGTTAGATTCCTTCCAGGATACCTCAGTATTTTTGGTGCTACTATTAAAGGTAGGTTTTTACTGTCTTTTTTGGTTTAGGAAAATCAAATTGATTATTGCACTCAAATTCATTATCTTTAAGTCAGTTCTGGTCTAAGCGACATTAAAATACTGCCCACTGGGTTTCTGAAGTCATAACTTTTTGCAGGCTCATCTCCATTAAACCAAAATTTGATTATTTCTATTATTTTAATTTTTCTTTTCTTACTATCATATCATCTGTGAATAATGACACCATTGCTTCTCTCTTCCTTATATTTTATTTACCTTTTTGGGTGTCATGCACAGCACAAAGAAGAATAGCTGTGAAGAAAGCCATGGTTCAATCACAAGGTACATCTTTCATTAATTCACAATAAATGACTTGACTAATGTAGAATTTTGTAGACAACCTTTATCTTGTGAAGAAAAGTTTCTTCTTTCTTATTTCATGAAACTATTAAAATCCTCCTTGGCTATTGAATTTTAGTGTCACCTTTTCTAATAATTTTTCTTTGTCTTGTTGAATTTCTTTATGAATGACTAGTTTATATCATCTTAAGGTGTCTGTATTTTGTTTAATATCGTAACCACAGCTTATGCTGGAAGTTTTGGAGCTGATTCATGAATACTGAAAGCACTCACTCTCACGCCCATTGAGTCAAAACTGACTCACAATGACCCTTGGGTTAAAATCTTCCCCAACAGAGATACTGGTAGGCTTGCACTGCTGACCTTGAGGTCAGGAGCCTAACATGTAAGCCCTGCACCACCTGGATTCCCTTCCTGAACACTAGGGAATGTGCAATTGAACTGTGCATAACAGGCATTCCGAAGAGTGTGAAGAGGCATAGCTAGAATTTCCTTGGGCAGATCATATGAACTTCATTTTTCTAACAAAACAGGGCCTCATAGCTAGATTTCCTGATGCTGTATGATATAATGGCTACATCACCATTGAGTTATGTCACTATATAATCCAGGGAAGCTATAGGCTACCACCTGGACTGCCAGGTTCTTTTATTAGATTTTCCACCTTGATGGGCCCACTATTTTAGATCTCTGAGGTCTAATAAATAGTTTATGCCCTGGTTCACCTTATTTGTCAAGGATCTCTAATACTAAAAACAGACTCACTGTTTTCCTAACTTACTGAATCCTATTACCAAACAGGACTTATTGTGAGTTACATATTTTGCTTTAAAAAATGACAACAAATTCACATATCTGACAGCAATACTAAAATATTAGATCCAGTCATTTGTTTTTGGTCTTGGTAACATGTGCTCCATATTAATTCATCAGGGTGTGTAGCTTCATTTTTCAATTTTTGAATTCTTGCACAGGTTTAATTTTGATTCCCATCTGAATGTATTCCTCCTTAAAAGGCATAATATTTTTAATATATTATGTTTAATATATCATTTCCCTAGAATTCAAGGGGCTTCAAAATGCATGGAAAATGAAATGAATAGATAGTCGCACTGCTCCATGATTTTTGGAAGTTCCTTTGTATAATCTTTTGCAAAAGATATGATTAAAGTTTGTAAATGGCAAAGATTTCACCTTGCCAATGAAGGGAAATGTTGCCCCATCTCTGGTCTTTTCAATCTCCTCCTATGCAGGAAAAAGATAGACCGTGAAAAAGAAGGCGAACTGGGCACGTGAAGTGTGCTGTTGACAAAGATTATTGAACATCCCCAGGAGTTCAGGAAGAATGAACAAATCAGTGTTGGAAAGAATTCCACAGGGATGCTCCTGAGAAGCAAGGATTGTAAGCCTTTATCTTGCTTACCTTGCACATGTCTACAGAAAAGTCCAATCATTACGAGAGGGCATCATGTTTATCACTTAGGAAGTCAGTGAAAGTGAGGAAAACATTCAATTATATACATGGAAAGGCTCTGCAAGGATGTGCTGAAATATATTAATGATGTTTTTGGAAAGGGTACGATGCACTGAGTAAAGTTTTCTTGTCATCCACAAGTCTGTGGTTCAGAACCCACTCCAGAGATAGTAATTGCAAGAACAACAAAGATATAATGTCATTTCTAAAAGCAAGGAAAGTCGAGCACTGCATTGAATGAACACACTTCTCTGCTTGTAGGTTCTGTTATTTCCACCCCACCCCCAAAATGTCAGAATTAAACATATGTAGGCAGCTTCTTTCTTCTCTTTCAAGCTGGAGGAATGAGTAATGGTGAAATATTCTAATCCTTTTCCAAGCCTGAGAATACCGAGATAACAAAATATCCTATAGATCTCAGGAGCGTCATGACAATGGCTGAAGGCAGAAACAGAACTACTGTTACCACGTTCATCCTCTTGGGATTCTCTGAATTTCCAAAGCTCACACTCGTCCTCTTTTCAATATTCCTAGGCATCTACCTTCTGACAGTTTTCTGGAACCTAGGTCTTAGCATCTTGATCAAGATAGACTCTCATCTGCACACACCCATGTACTACTTCCTCAACAAACTAGCCTTCATAGACATATGCTATGTGTCCTCCACGACTCCCAAGATGCTCTCAGACTTCTTCCAGGAGCAGAAATCCATCTCCTTCGTGGGGTGTGCTGTGCAGTACTTCTTCTGCTCTAGCCTTGGTCTGATTGAAAGCTGCCTTCTCGTGTCCATGGCTTATGATCGGTACACTGCCATTTGTAACCCTCTACTTTACACAGCCATCATGTCCCCGACCCTCTGTCTACAGCTGTTGATTGGATCGACCATAACTGGATCTTTGGGCTCTTTAATCCAGGTGTGTGGCTTACTTCAGCTTCATTTCTGTGGGCCAAATATCATTAACCATTTCTACTGTCACCTGCCACAACTACTGAACTTATCTTGTTCGGATACCTTTTTTTTTGAGGTTTTATTTGCTGTGCTGACAGTGATCTATGGACTGACCTCTGTCCTGGTTATCACGATATCCTATGGTTATATTGTTGCCACCATTCTGAAGATGAGTTCGGCTGAAAGCAGGTCCAAGGCCTTCAAAACCTGTGCCTCTCACCTGACAGTAGTGATTCTTTTCTATGGCTCAGCCGCCTTTGTGTATTTATCCCCTAATTCTGAAGATTCTGCTAGTCAAAGCAAGGTAACTTCTGTTGTATACATTGTAGTGATTCCCCTTTTAAATCCATTGATCTATAGTCTGAGAAATAAGGAAATCAAAGATGCCCTCATCAGATATAAGAGAAAGATTTTCTCCTGACAATATTATGCAAATTTTGCATATTTTCTTCCGAAATACATGATAAGCAACATGAATCTGGTGTCTTAAAAATATCTAGTGTAATACTCTGTGAAGTTGGTAAAATATTTGCTAAGTCTGGCTAGATTTCATCTATGGTGCTTTTTAATGAGAGTCTTCCTGAGGAAATTTCTTTTCACGTTGTTCCCCAAAGAAGAATATTCCATTGTGTTTTCAGAAAACATGAGCACAGCAAACTAGACTCCCATTTCCAAATTTCTACACAAGTCGCTCAGTTGTATTAGTTATACTTTTCACAATGTGTCAACAGTCTCATTGATTACATTCAGTTTTTTTCCACTTCCAGTATTCTAGTTTCCCTGCCTGCTTATCTTCTCATCTTCACTTTGGTTTCCTGACATTTTTGAGATTGGCCTGCCTTAGATTCAAGACGCAAACACATACAAATATTTATGAAAAACGAAACTCATTGCACTTTTATTTTATTGTGTATCTGTATGTCAATAGCTGTCTCCCCTCTCTACTCTGGGGGAGGATTAGGGTTCTTCATCCCCATGAATTTAGGCTTTATTGTGTGAATGGACATAAAATATATCACTTCTGGGTCCATATTTCATCTTTGGGTTTTTGTCCCCACTCATCTCTCAATGTTCTCATTAGCTGATGACTCAGTCCCAAGTTTTATATGTATTATTATCAATAAATATTTTTTGCATTCGGATTGAGTGCCAGTATAACTAATAGGGAAGTCTGCATATGTAGTGATGTCTTTTCATGACAATTATTAAAATGCTAACATTCCTCTGTCTTTAAATCTTGGCAGTGAATGTGTTATAAAAGTGTACTATTGAAAAGTGAAGGATATCAATTTTTGTTTGGAAAAATAAAGTTCAATTGTCCTTGTGGTAGCTGAAAAAGGAAGTTTGATAAGAAATGATGAAAAGTAAATTTTGGCTTTAGACGAAAAGTTATGAAAATATGGGTTGGGTGCTGCTGGATGCTTTTAATATGATTCTACAAGAATGAGTTACTGTATATACTTGAACAGAAGCTGACCCATGTACAAGCCGAGGTATCTAATTATTACCGGGGAACCCAGAAAAACTGATTGACTCAAGTATAAACCTAGGGTGGGAAATGCAAGATAGGAATTAACACAGAGACCAGAGGGGAGAGATGGAGCGCAGTCACAGACACATCCTTACCAGTTCAGCTGCAGGCGTAAGAGAATCATTTTGGGTGCTTCTGGGAATTGGAGCCATCCACATCATAGGACTGCTCTGATTGCTTAGATGTGAGTAAACAAACATTCAAAGCCCTGCAGTGTCACTGGGGTTTTGAATGAACAGCAGAGGAAAGCAATCGCCCCAGAGATATTACACCTTGCTGGGGTACCACTGCCCCGTGTAACATTTTTTTGTGCTGAAAAACTCGGCAAATACATGAGTATATACGGTAAGTCAGAAAACAAGTAATCAGTTTTTTGGTAAGACTACGAGAGAATAAATATTTCGAGATATCTGAGTGTTTTCAAGTTCGTGCAGGACATGAGCCTTGTCATTTCTAAGCCCCTGCATTTTGTGAACGTGAGAAGGACTCAGAGAAAACAAGTGGAGCTCAGAATTGAAGGAGGGTCAAATCAAGGGCACAGTCATCATAAGGCATTGTGGGTACCTCTGACCCCAAGCTCATGCTTACTAGATCTTTTAGTTGGACAAAGGATTTTCATAGAAAGTAAAGTTAGGGAGGTAGGATGTGATTGTCACATTGGAACCAGGGAGGTCCAGTATTGTGCCCGTGATGGCCATGCTTATTTAACATGGAAGAGTGAGAAAAGTAACAACACAGCAACTATCTGATCACGTGGAGCTGACCAAAGGAAGCTGAAGGATAGCACTGATCTCTCTATTTTCCATGGGCATCCTTCCCGAAGTGCACTTGGTTTAGCTCCTTGGATGACAGTGTCATGGTATCAAGTCAGTGTCTGTTGCAGTGAACAATTGGATTAAACTTTTAAAAACCGATCTTATTTCCTTCATGTCTTAACACTTCTGCTTGCTCACTTTCACTACCTGGGATGTTACTCACCATTCATAAAACATTGTCTTAGTTTCTGCTTTCTGGGAAACGCAGATTAAATCAGACTAAGACAGGTGACACAAACACCTGGCATGCAGATGTATCAACGTTACTGTGGTTAAGGTAAATAAGGTTTCTGTGTAAATAAGGTAGAGGAGGTACACAGTAATTTATAAAATGGAAATTGTTGTCCAGACAATGACACTTAAAAATGTGTTGAGACAACTTCTGCTAATGACAATGGAAATATTAATAAAATGAAAATAGCAGGATCTGGGTAGACAATTCCCAACTCAGACTATCCTGAGAAAGCTAGATGACCCCATGGCAGTCACTCAGGGAACTTTTATCTCCTGTGACTGCGGGAGAACTGTCCTGACAACAGCTCAATGTCAAGAGCAGCAGAGTTGCAGCCAAGATGGAATGGACAGCTTGGCAACGTCTCCTCTATCTCCATCAGGTTCCTCTAAGGAAAGAATAGAGCTCCAATGCGTGGTGTGGGGGAAATTGTTTATATGAATCTGAAGAACCTAAATTCCATTTCCTGAAAATTTCCTTCAGAAAGGGATCCCCCCTTTTAAAAGAGAGGCGTTCCCACTGGTCTCTGAAACCCATACAAAACTTCAACTGAGCTAACCACCCAGTAAGAACTGATGATAAACCCTGCCTTGCTTACTGTTTGCAGGTAAATAAACAAGGTCAAGTAACCCAAAGTGAGGAAATGAAAACGGGCTCTTGGAGAAAATAGCTTACTTGGAAAACATATTCCACAAGAAATAAATATTGAAAATGCTGGAGTAGGACAAATCAGAAAACCAACCCCACTGTTATCAAGTTGATGTCCAACCATAGCAACCAGTGGATATGCTTCCATCTGGCTTCTAAGGCTATGAGCTTTGCAGAAGCAGATTTTCACATTTTTTTCCCCAAAGAAAGTCTCTGGTGAGTTCCACCTGCTGACCTTTTTGTTTAACCAAAAACAACTCAGTGCCCTCGAGTCATGGCCAAGTCATGACGACCATGTAGGGCAGGGTAGAACTGCTCCTGTGGGTTTCCAGGACTGTAGCTTGTTACAGGAGTAAGAAGGCCTGCATTCCATTGGAGGAGCACCTGGTAGTTTTGAACTGCTGACCCTGCAGTTAGCCGCCCACTGCATAACAACTACTCCCAAGGCTCTACCTTTTGGGGTAACAGCCCAGCTGCAGAGCCAGGGTTGGTTGTCTGTGAAGTGCTGTGCAGTCAGTTCCACCTCGAGACTCTGTACAACAGAACTGAACACAGCCTGCTCCTTCGCCATCCCTACAGTTTTTGGTTGTGATGAAATTATGCATCACTAAAGGCTCCAAGGCCATTTCATATTTATTTTTGAAGCCACTCAGACCACTAAAGTGATGTTAGGGTTAAGAAATCTGGAGTGTAAAAAAAAGAAATATAGTACGCACAAACATTGAGCCCATCTAAAGAAATGAAATCAACAATCTAACAACACAGTCCCTGTGGGGGAGTGGGTTATGGTTGGGCTTCTGTGCTAGTTAAGGTTTATTGTGCCAACCTGGCCGATAAACACATGGGATTAATTGAAGGGCAGAGCAATAAACCGCTCAGTGAGCCTCGCCTTTGTTCTCCTCTGATCTCTCTTGTTCTCTGATAGTTATACCAAGTGTGGCTGCATCAGCTAGTTCTTTGCCTCAGCTGGCAAGGCTCAGTTCCTGCGAAACATCCCTGAGCAGAAGCCACATGGACTTACCTTGATGTGGCCCTGGGTGCTGGAGCAGCCACGTAGAGACTCCTGCCAGCGCCGAGATGGTAAAACACACTCATTGATTCAGCTTTCCTCCTATATTTGGCATTGTTGTGTGTGTTTTGTGAGTCTGAGGAGGACTTTGTAGATCGGTGTTGGACATGTAGCCTAATATCGGACTTATGCGCTTGGACAGCACTGGGTTTGGATGCTTTCTTTATGTATACTCACCTTTTATATAAAACTCTCTCTTGTATAGATATGAGTTTCAGTGGATTTGTTTCTCTTGTCTACCCAGACTAAAATAGCTGTATCTGTAATGTCAGCAGTTCAGATCTACCAGCTGCCTCCCAAACGAAAGATGAGATTTTTTAATTTCCATGAACAGTTACAGTCTCGCAGACTCACAAGGGCAGTTCCATCTCGTCATATAAAGTCACTATGCATTGGAATTGACTCAATGGCAGGGATGACTGACAATCTGAAAGAGGAAGCGTTCTATTCCCATAAAATGTCACAGTCTCAGAAACCCAGAAGGGCAGTTGTGTCCAATAGTGTCACTATGAGTCAATTCAGTGGCAGTGAGTTCTGTTGTTGTTTCGCCAGCCCTACTCCCCTATCTACTGCCATCTGGTGGATACATGTATAACATGTGAGTTTTAAGAAAAGGGCCCAACCCAGCAACCTGTGCACCAGAGATCCCTCAGGACACCTGACCCCACTAATTGTATCAACATTCAGATTGCCTGAGAATCCTTTCATTCAAAATGCTTTTCATGACTGAAAGCATCCAGTTAGGCAAAAAACAACAACAACAAACCAAAGCATACATCTTATTAGTCTGAAACAAAATTCAAATTCAGGGCCATAAAGTCAACTCTGGCTCAGAGCCATGAGAGTAATGAGAGTGGCCATTTTGGCTTCCCAGAACTCCACAGGAGAAAACGCTTCCTGGTTCAAACATGGAGCAACTGTTGGTTTTGAATTGCTGACCTGAGGTTAGCAGCCCAGCATGTAACTCACCACCAGGGTTCCTGTGTAGAAAGAGTGAGATGTAGAAGGTGTTTGAGTCACAGAGAGCCTCACACACGAGGCCATTTCACTATTCAGAGAGTCGATGCTGCCCTTTCTTCCGTGGGCTCTTTGCTATTGCCTCCAGAGCAGCAGCAACACAGCAAAGAGACAGAAAACGATCTGACCACCTGTGGAAGCCCCTGCAGGGAGAACCTGCACATGGAGCAGTCATACATTTGCTTGCTCTTTGTTCTAAGAACTAAAACCATTCAACATTTTGTCTAGATTCAAATAGTCCTGTTTCTGAGGTGAAGTGACATTGCCTTGCATGACTCTTCTGTCCCAGTGTTGACCCCTCGGATCCATAGAATGGATGGGAACAAGCGAAAATGGGATTTTGTTGCTGTTAGGTGCGATGGAGTCAGTTGTGACCCACACTGACCCACAGCACAGCAGAATGAAGAGTTAACCTGTCCTGCACCATCCTCCCAGTTGTTCCTCTGCTTGAGCCCATGGTTGCAGCCACTGTGTCAATCCATCTCCTTAGGGGCCTTTCTCTTTGTCACTTCCCCTCTACTTTGCCAAACATGATTGCCTTCCCCAAGGACTGGGCTCTCCTGACAACACGTGCAAAGTGTGTAAACTGAAGTCTCCCCATCCTCACCTCTGGGAGCCTGGCTGCATTTCTTGCAAGGCCCGTCAGCAGTCCATAGTACTTTCTATCTGCTTCTCCAGCACCACAGTTGAAATGCATCAATTCTCCTTTGGTCAATGTGTAAGTTTCACATGCATATGAAGTAACTGAAATCACTATCTCTTGGGTCAGGTGCATCTTAATCCTCAAAGTAGCATCCTTGTTCATCCACCATCTAAAAAGGTCTTATGCAATAGCTTATCCAATGTGATGCATTCTTTGATGTTCTGACTACTGCTTTCAATGGATCCAAGCAAGACAAAAACCTTAAGGTTTTAAATCTTCTCTGCACTGATAATGTTGGTACCTATTGGACCAGTGGTGAGGATTTGGGTCTTCTTGACATTGAAATGTAATTCACATTGGAGATCGCAATCATTGTTCTTCAGAGTATGTGTGTGAAGTCCTCCTGATGTTCACGAAGCAAGATTGTGTCATCTGCAAATCTCAGGTTGCTAATAAACCTCACTCTCATTCATCACATCATCCAGCTTTTTCTCTGAGTATTTGCTTCCCATACAAATTGAATACGTATGGTGAGAAGCTGGTATCCTGAGCTGCACCTTTCTTGATTTTAGACCATACAAGACTCCCGTGTTCTGTTTGCACAACTTCCTCTTGATTCATATAAAAGTTCTGAATGGGCACAATGAAGTGTTCTGGAATTCTCACTCCTCCTGAGGTTACCCACTGTTTGTTGTGATCCACACACAGTCAAATTCCTTAGCATAGTCAACAACCAAAAGAAAACATATTCCTAGTGTTCTCTGCTTTAAGCCAAAATTCATCTGACAGCAGCTTTGATATCCCTGTTCTATGTCCTCTTCTGAATCTGGCCTAAACCTCTGGCAGCTCCCTGTCAATGTATTGTTACAAGCATTGTTGGATGATCTGCAGAAATTTTTTCGATCAATTTATTAAATATTTTCCACAAAGATTTTGAACAGTTTAGTTAGATTCCTTTCTACATAGTGCATGTTTTTGTGATGCTACCATAAAAGTAGGGTTTTACTATGCTTTTTGTTTTGATTGTTTATGAAAATCTACTTCATTGTTGCATTCAAAGTCACTGTCAAGAAGTCAATTCTGAGTCATAAACACCTGTGCATCTGGTTAGGCTAGAGAAACAAATCCAGAGACACTCAGATGTGTGTAATAGAGAACTTTATATCACAGAGTAACTGTATGTAAAGAAAACATCCCAGCACAGTCCAGATCAAGTCCATAAGTCCAATATTGGTCCATATGTCCAATGCCAGTCAATAATATCCTCTTGAGACTCAAGGAACACATGCAAAGATGCCGAGTGCCGGAAGATCACAGGCCAGTGGGAGGAAAGTCTTGTGGATGTTGTGGTCATGGAAGTATCTCAGCATTGGCGTGGGTCTCCATGTGTGCTTGTCTTCCAGATCCCGGGCTCTGGTTCCATCTGGGGTCTCCATGTGGCTTGTCAGAAGGAAGACAAGCAGAGTGTGCGTGTCCTGCCTCCAGGAAGGAAAACAGGATTTTTCAGAATATTTAGGAGAACACAGAGGCCTCATTGGCTATGACCTGCTTGACAGACTAGACTCCACCCCTTTGCAAATGGACAGATTATGTAACTGCCACAACACCCCTGTTGACCTGTTGCGCTCCCTTTGCATTTCACCCCGCTCTGCATGGGGCACACTTTCTGCACAATGTCTCCCGTGCTGTTTACTGTAGTGCTATAGGTCAGTGAGGGAACGTTGTGTCCCATCGTCTGGCTGGCTCTAGTTCTCTGTGTACATTGGCTCCGCTGAGCAGGGTTGTTATCCACAGGCTTTGGTGGATCATGATGAGGTTCTCTCTCCCTCTTAGTGTGCTCCCATGAGGTCTGGACAGACCTGCCTCTCTCCCTGGGCTCCATATTCAGTGCTGACCTCTGCATTGCTTTCTTCTAGGAGGGGAGTCAACAGAGCTCAGCGTGGGCCTTGCCCGGTTGTCCTCTCTGTCAGTTCGCTGCTTCATGCCCATGTATTGCCTGGAAAGCTTGCTGCTCTGGGATGGGATCTGGTCCCTTTATCCCTTTCCTGTGGAGACATAAGCCATATTCTCCCCATGTGTATATTAGTGTCCTGCTCCCCATCACCATTGTTTCCCCCTTATATTTAATGGAATATATATATATTCTGAGATATGTATGTGAGTATTCTCCACCTGGATAGACCCATTATCAGAGATTCCTGAGTTCTACTTCCTTGAATGTTTCCTTAATTTTTACTGACTTTCTGTTTAATATTCATGATGTCCATTGTAATGCTTGAGCTTTCTTAAAGATATGCCAAAGGTAAGCAAGATATAGTAAGGTAGAAGTGACAAAGTTTCTGACATAATGTGTCCCAAAATACCAGTGATCATAAAAATGTTGCAGGTCTGAGCAACATTTTATTCTGTTATACACACGTCTGAAGACAAAATGTGTGCATAAGCAAATGTGGTGAACAAAGCTGATGGTGCGTGGCTACTAAATAATATAGTGTCTGGGATCTTAAAGGTTGGAAGATAAACAAGTGGCCATGTAACTGGGAAACAACAAAGCCCACATGGAATAAGCACACCAACTATATGATCATGAGGTACTGACAGGATCAGGTATCAGGCATCAGAAAACTCAAAACAAACAATCAATTTGAACCAGAGGGTGCAGAATGGCAACCCAAATCTCATCTGTAGACAATTGGGCATCCCCTCACAAGGGTCATTAGGAAGGCATGAGCCAGTCACGGTGCAGTACAGCACTGATGAAACATACACCATTCTTCTAGTTCTTTAATACTCCCTATTTCCCAAACCCACTATCATGACCCCACATTTACCTTACAAATCTGGCTATACTAGACCATGTAAATTGGTACAGATTAAAGCCCTCAACACATGGAATTCAAGGCAGATAAAACCCTTAGAAAAATAATGGGAGTAGTGATATCATGAGGGTAGGGACAAGGAGGGGAGAGAAAACGGGGAACGGATCACAATGATCGATGTATCTACCAAGATCCCAGGGTGACAAACAGCAGAATCATGGGTGAAGAGAGACAGTCATCAGTGTTAGATATGAAAATAATAATAATAATTTATATTTTATTAAAGTTTCATGGGTGGGGGAGGAAAAAAAGTGAGGTGAAACCAAGGGTTCAACTAGAAAGAAAATGTTTTGAACAGGATAATGGTAACATATGTACACATGTGCTTGACACAAAGGATGTATGGATTGTTATAAGAACTGCAAGAGCCCTCAATAAAATGATTTAAAAACCCTAGACAGTGAGTGTGGACAAACTTGTAATTGCAAAATGAAAGATAAAAATTCAAATTTGGTGAAATAAAGCATTTGGCGCAAATGTCCCTTGAAGGATCTCAAAAAGGAGGTTGTATAAGCAATGTTGTAAAGTGAATTTTGTATTGACATTAAAAATGAGAAAATAGTATTGGATGCTGTGGATACATTTAACTAAGTTCTACAGGGAAGGAGTCAGTCACAAAGGAAGTGGTAAGCTTGCAAGTAAAAATGAAAGAGAATATAAAAAAATGAAGAAATTTGGGAATTCTCAGAGTTAGAACATGAAAATTGTTGTCACTTCTATGTTGCTAGAACTTCTAAAATTTTGAAGGACTCAGAGCAAGGGGGTCAATTGAAGCAGGGATCAAATCAAGGAGGTGACCTTTATAATTCATTGCTTAGATCGCTAATGAGCTGAAGATGATGTTAAATAAACTCACTACCATTGAGTCAATGCCATCTCAACATGACCATAAAGCACAGGGAAAACTGTCCTTGTGGGTTTCTGAGACAGCAGCTCTTTATTAGAG
Organism: Tenrec ecaudatus; assembly: GCF_050624435.1. Taxonomy (NCBI): domain Eukaryota; kingdom Metazoa; phylum Chordata; class Mammalia; order Afrosoricida; family Tenrecidae; genus Tenrec; species Tenrec ecaudatus. The sequence continues at coordinate 15,163,642 of NC_134533.1, forward strand.
TAGGAAGCCTCATCTTTCTACCTTGGAACAATTAGTGGTTTCAAACTGCTGACCTGGCAGTTAGCAGCTCAACCCACAGCCACTATGCTACCAGGGCTCCTGAATGCTTAATAGCTATTTTAAATAGAACAAAGTAGTTGATGGAAAATAAAGTTAGTGTTGTAAGAGATGATTCTCCAATGGGAATCTGATTATGTCCAACATCATCCACTTAATGTTCATACTTATTTGACATGGAAGGATGAGGAAAGTCAAATGAGGCACATATTTGACCAATGTGAAACTGATCAAAGGCAGCTGAATTATAACACTTCTCCCTTTCCTTTTCCTGGGCATAGTGTCATGAAATACACCATGTAGTTTTTTTTGAATACAGTTCTGTGGGATGGTTTTCTTCTGTGCTTGTTTCTCAACGCTGAAGGAATTCCTGCTGCAGAAGCACTTTGTAATCCAACTAACTTTTAGAGGGAAAGGGGAGTTTCGGTAGGAGGGTCTCACTCCATGCCATCTCTGGAAAGCCTGCAAGGCCGTGCGGCAGACCACGCAAGTGATTACAACTGTAGATGACCCCTTCAGGGACCATGGAAAACCACGTGGAAGAAGTCCCAGAACAAGATGGCAACGGTCCTTGGTCTCTGCTTTTTGTCCCATCACACCCCAACTTGAGGGGGCATGGGTGAGGGCTTTGGCTGTTCTCAGTGGCTGAGTTCAGGTGCACATGTGATGTACTGTCGCTGGTAGCTAGAGTGCAAGCCCAGGTAGTCCTTCACCTGTGTCTAGGTGACCTTGGTCTGAGCATGTCCCGCTTTGGATTATCCCCATACATGTCTAATGATGCCTTCTTTCATTGCAATTTCGTATTGTGGCATGCCCAGCTCATTTTCAGTGATTAAAACCACCTTTATTCCTCATCTTCCTGCAGATCAATTCTATGAGATCAACAATTAATTGTAAGTTGCAGTGAACAGTTTGATTATACTTTTAAATTTTGGTTTTACTTCCTTCCCTGCCTTATTTATTGTTTTATTCATTCTTACTAAGTAGAATAACACTCTCCATTCAAAAAACCTTCATTTTATCTTCTGCTTAGGTTATGGCCCAGATGAAATCAGAATAAGACAGGTTGGCATAGGAGTAAGCATTGTTTCTTTCTGCGGTACATAGGGCCACTATGAGATGGAACCTACTATACAGCACCTAACCAGAAGACATAGGGCACGAACACCCAGCACACAGATATATCAAAAGACTCTAGTCTGTTTAAATGAGATTCAAGTACACCACGAAACACTGTAATTTGCGATGGTTATTGTATTAGAGTTCTCTGGAGGGATAAAATCCGATTGCTGATAATTATATTTATATATATATATATAAAGATAGATATATAACACAAGAAATGAACTGTTAGATTTTATACAGATAGATATATAATACAAGAAATGAACAGTTAACTTATAAAGAGATAGATAAATATATAAAGCAAGAAATGAACAATTGAATTATAAAGCAGTAGAAATGGCTCAGTGCAACTCACTACCCTGAATGAGTTGTGAGATATTAGCAGCCCTTCAAGTCTTGAGAGCGGCCAGGTAGTCAACTGTAGTGAGAGAGAGATCCCAGCCCAGGCAGAAAACTGCAAGGCAGGTCACTAATCATGAACCAGGTCACCAACTGTCATTCCCCAGCTCCAGAGATGTAAATTCCAATCATGTGGTTTAAAAGGGACCTCAACTTATAGCGACACAGTGTACAAGCTAGGCATCCCACAGGTAGTGTACCCTTTAAATTGAGGCATAGAACAAGCAAGGCAGCTGTACACTGGTCCTATAGTTAAAGAGCAAGAGACTAGAAAGGCGAGGCTCACCAAGCCATTTATCTCTCCACCCTTCAATTAACCCCACTTGTGTTTATCGGCCAGGGTGGCACAATAAACTATCTCAGTTATGGTCCCAACCATTGCATTGGCAAAGACAATAAAAAATGTTGAGTGAACTGACTTTTCCTAATTACAATGGAAACATTGACATAATCAAAATCGCATCTAGGGTTAGACAATTACCAATGAAAAGTACTCTGTGAAAGCTAGATGAGCTTCATAGCAGTTACTAAGGAACCTTTTTTAAATATTAATTTTATTTTTGGGGGGCTCTTACAACTCTTACTACAATCCATTCTTATGTCCATTGTGTCCAACATATCTGTACATATGTTGCCATCTTTTCCATACATTTTCTTTCTACATGAGCCTTGGCATCAGCTCCTCATTTTAAATTTTTTCTCCCTCCCCCATGTCTCATTGAAAATTAAATTTTGTTTCCCATGTCTTACAGTGACCGCTGTCTCTTTTCATCCACTTTTATCTCCTAAGGGAACTTTTGTCACCTGTACTGATATAGCATCTAAAATTCTATTTTAAAAGTAACAGAGCCGCAAAGAAGACCGTACAGATGTGATATGTCTCTTCAAACTCTTTCGGGTCCTTTAAGAAAAGAATGGGACTCCAAACCCTAGTGTGGAGAAAATTGCTGACATGATCCTAAAGATCATAAACTCCCCAGGCTCTCCAAAATCTCCTACAAAAAGAAGCCCCTCTTATTAATAGGAGACGTTCCCACAGGTTTCTGATGCCCGTGCAGTAGCTTCACCTGAGTTCATTGCCCTGCCAGATCACAAGATAAACCAGCCATTATTATTGTCTACAGGTTAATAAGCAAGATAAGGTCCAGCATGTCCCAAGGGAGGAAATCCTATATGACTCTGGGAGAAAGCTATTTCCTTGTTAAATATGTTATTCCATGAGGAGAAAATATTGAAGGTGCTGGAGCCAGACAAAACAGAAAATGAAATCCACTGCAGTCAAGTTTTCATAGACCCATAGCAACCAGTGGATCTGTCCCCGTTTGATTTCCAAGATTTCAATTTTTGCAGAAATACACCCACATTGTTCTCTCAAAGAGGGTTTAGTGAGTTCCGTATGCGATTTTTTAACTGCTCAACTTTTACCTGGTGCACCCCTAGACCTGAACTAGGGCGACTCTTGGTTGATAAGTGTCTTAGAGTCCATTTTGACATATGCAGACCCTATGCCCAAAACAGCCTGGCCCTCACTCATCCCAACAATAATGGCCAGGTGTTGCTATGATTGAGTCCATTCCAATTCATGACAACCACTTGTGTGCAGAGTGGAGCTTGTGTGAAAGGCTTTGATATTGGGGGAGCAGAGCACCGATCTATCTTCTGAGGAACCTCTCAGGACTCTTATCAGTTAGGGTGAGCATTTTTCTTTAATAGTGAACAAGAGCAGCTGATGATGGACTAAGTGAGCTCAGGGAGATGGTGTGCTCTAGTTGATGATGGAAGTTCAATGAAAACTTTTTGGTGTTGCTGGGTGTATCTTGGGATGCTGTATAGTCTCACTGATGTTCATGCTCAAGAACAGACTCCGCGAGCTGCAGAAAGTACTAATGAGAGTCAGCTTTAAATTATTTGTTATATTAATGGACAAAATTGAAGACAGGGCCACATAGTTACACAGAGATATCCCTGAAGATCAATTAGCACAATGGTATGGTTCAGATTTTACTCTTAGCTGATCCACATATTCTGACTAAAGCCAAATATGAAAATTAAAGGATAATTTAATTGGTTCACATTAATTGCACAAAAATTTGACCTTAAAATACACAAAGGCTATGATTTTATCCCCCCAGTCATCTCTATGGGTGTATTAAATAAATATATCAAGTGGATAATGAAGGGGAGAAGATAAATAAGGTTTCTCAGCCTTATATCTGTTTGGGAGCCCTAGTACATACATAGAATATTAAATTTGTTATAAAAGAATGGATGTTGACTGAAACAGAGTGACTGGTTAAGGAATGTGTGAAGATCAAAAGTTCACATGGATTAGCAGGTGTGTCTAAAGTTTACACTCAAGAGGAAAACCTTCAGTTCATATGTATGAGACTGTTTTGATAGAGCAAGAAGGTGAACATCACAACTAGATTGAAAGAATAGAAAAACTACTAATTCTCCACTGAAACTTCTGAGAGAAAGTAGACAGTTGAATGCACGTGAGCTGAGGAATAATCAGGCAAACATCAACCATGAAAATGAAGCTAAGCAAGTAAACGTCACACGATAAACAACACTGTAAAGGATGCATTAGAAATGCTGACTATAGCAGTTACGACATTCCATGTTGTGTGTGCATGAAACTCACTTGTTACAAGAGGGAAAAGCACTGCAAACAACGAAGTAAGTGAGCTGTGTCAATGGGTTAAAGGAAAATCAAGCCCCATTGATAGTCTGCTTGTTGCAGATGCTCTTATTGCCAAAAAACTCACAATAAATACCAAATGGTGGAGAGCCATATATAAGTGTATGTGAACAATATGGCTATGACAGCATAGAAACCTTTATTAAACAAAAATATCACAGGTCAACGCAGTGGTTTTAATACACATCCTCTCTCTGGTCTCTAGTACTCGGGATGCAGTGTTTCCATTTCTCGTGTGTTGGCGGGTATGTTATTATGATGATGGACACTATGTCACTGGTATTTCAAATGCCAATAGGGTTACCAAGAGTGAACATGGTTCAACAGAGCTTTCAGACTAAGAACAGACAATGAACAAGGAAACAAACAAAGAACAGACAATGAACAAGCACAACCTTCTACACAGATTGAAACATGGGCAGGCACTGAAGGCCTAATGAATGGAAGCAGACCATTATCGGGGATAGTGCAGAGGAAAGGCCCTGAGGTTGGAGTCACTTGAATGTGACTGTGAAAGACCTGCTTTCAGAGTGGAGTTGACCCGGGTGACATGAATGGCAGTGGAGCCCTCAAGATCTTCATTTGCTAATTATCTGTTAATTATTGGAACTTTGTGCAAAGCATAAATCTAAGAGAATTGGAAATCAACAACAATGAAATAAACCACCAAAGATAGATGATGTAGACATTAGTGAGCTGAAATGGACTAGTATTAGGCATTTGATTCAGAAAATCACATGACTTCCTATGCCAGGAATGACACCATCAAGAGTAAAGGCTTTGTATTAATTGTCAGAAAAGACTTTGCAAAATCAATCATAAGTACAATGTTGTCTGTGATAGGATCACATCTAACTGCTTTCTAGGAAATCCAATCAACACAACAATTCACATTTATGCACCAACCACAAAACTAGTGATAAAGCAATTGAAGAATTCTACCAATGTCTAAAGAGTGCAATAGATTAAACATTCAATCAAAATGCTATGCTATTTATTAGGGATTGAAATGCAAAAGATGGAAACAAAGAGGAAAGAAGAGATGTGTAAAACATACTCTTCCAATAGAAATGAAACTGGAAATCACATGATAGGATTTTTCATAATTAAGGACTTCATTTTCAAAAATGTCTTTGTCAACAACACAGAAGGTGACTGTATTCATGGACTTCTCCAGCTGGTATACACAGATATCAAATTGTCTACACCTGTGAGAAGAGATGATGGAGCAGCTCAGTAGCACCAGCTAAAACCAGGAAAGTTGCTGATTGTGTAACAGATCATAAATTGCCGATTTGTAAGTATAGGTAAAAACATGTCCATGAGAGTCAAAATATGAGCTTAAATCTATTCCATCTTAATTTCAAAATAAATGGTAAGAACAGATTTGTTTCATTGAATACTAATGACAAAAGATCTGATGGGCTGTCAGAGGACATTAAGAATATCATTCATATAAGATATTTATATATGATGATGGAGAAATAGATCAATATGCATATACATATAGGTTTAGTATTAAGGTAGCAGAAGAACGTTGGGTCTCTACTCAAGTCCTCCCTCAATGCAAGAACACTTGGTTCTTAAACTGGCACTCCATGATGCTCACCTTCTGTACATGATCACTGAACAAAAAGCAGGAGCATAAGCAAATGTACAGAAAGCTTATAGTGTCCAGCTACCAAAATATATAGCATCTGGCACCTTAAAGGCTTGAATATAAACAAGCGGCCACCTAGTTGAGAAGCAACAAAGTCCATATGGAAGAAGCACACCAGACTGTATGATCATGAGGTGTCAATGGGATCAGGTATCAGACATCAAAGAACAAAGAAGCATATCACTGTGATTGAGGTGGAGTGTTGGGGGGGGGGAACCACAGTCCTCCCCCACATCCCACCCACTATCATGATACCAATTCTACCTTACAAATCTGGCTAGACCAGAGCATGTACACTGTTACAGAGAGGAACTGAAAACACAGGGATCCAGGACAGATAAATCTCGCAGGTCCAGTGGTGGGAAGGAAAGTGGGGTAGAAAGGGGCAACCGATGACAAGGATCTACATATTATCCCCTCCTTGGAGGATGGACAACAGAAAGGTGGGTAAAAGGAAATGTAGGACCGTGTAAGAGAGGGAAAAATGTTTTTAATTGATAATTTATAAAACGTTCATGAGGGAGGGGTTGCAGGGAAGGGGAGGGGAGTGAGGATCTGATACCAGGGGACAAGTAAAAGGAAAATGTTTGCAGAATGACTATGGGAACAAGTGTACAAATGTGTTTGACCCACTGGATGAATGTAGGTATTGTGATAACAATTGTATGAGTCCCCAATAAAATGATATTTTAAAAATTTATAATTCATGTAGAAAGCAAAAGGTTATTCCAAAGAGAGGAAAGAAATAAAAGATCAAAGTACATGTTAAAATAGACATGATGAAATCAAAGAGCTGAACAGAAAAATTTCAAGGGACAGCTCAAGACAAGAAAGTAAAATAGCAAATGAAATTGCAAAGCCCTAGAGTTAGAAAACTAAAAAGAACATGCTTGGCATATCTTAAACATAAAGAATTCCAGAAAAATTTCAAACCTGAGTTTCTGTATTAAGATATATATTATTGTGGCAGACTCGTGACTGACGTCAGGGAATATTATAGTAAGTTTTGCCTGACTACAACTCCCATTGAGAAAATTGTGTCTAGTCATGTATTTTACTGTATATGTGAATAATCCTTGTATTACAATATGCAGTTAGCCTACATTTGTTGAATCTTCCTTTCTCAATTGTGTCAACATTAGTACAATGGGAGCAGGGGAGGTGGTGGGGCAAGGAAGTGGCATTAACAACCCCAAGGACTAGGGAGTAACAAATGATCCAAATCGGTGGTGAGTAGGGTGTAGGAGGCCTGGTAGGGCGTTATCAAGAGTAATGTACCCTAGAGAAATTACTGAAACCCAAATGAAGGCTGAGTATGATACTGGGACAGGAGGAAAGTGAAAGGAAATAGAGGAAAGAACTAGGAGGCAAAAGACATTTATAGAGGTCTAAATACAGACATGTACCTATGTAAATATATTTGTATATGAGGATGGGGAAATAGAACTATGTACACATAGGTTAAGTATTAAGGTAGCACAGGGACATTGGGCCTCCACTCAAGTACTCCCTCAATGCAAGCATATTCTGTTCTATTAAACTTGCATGACTTGATGCTCACCTTCCCAATCTGATCACTGAAGAAAAAGCAGGAGCATAAGAAAATGTGGCGAAGAAAGCTGACGGTGTCCCACTATCAAAAGATCTAGCATCTGGGGCCTCAACATCCTGAAGCCAATCAAGCAGCCATCTATGATGGAATCAACAAAGCCCACATGGAGGAAGCACACCAACATGTGTGATCATGAGGTGTTGACAGGGTTCGGTATCAGAAGTTCAAAAAGAAACAACCTCACCGAGGTGAAGGAGGGGCATCAAATTAGAGACCTAGAGCCGATCTGTGAATAATTTCACTCCCACCCTGTGAGAATACAGAGTAGAGAAGATACTTCTAGGGGGCTCATTAGTCTGGAGGAAACACAAAACACTCCTCTAGTTCTTTAATCTCCCACCCTACCCCCCTATTATGATTGCAATTCTACCTGGAATTCCTGCTGGACTGGTGAATGTACATTGGTACATAGGAGAGTTTTTAATTTATGGAATTTAGGATAAACAAACCCCATAAAAACAGTAATGGGAGTAACAATTCTAGGAGGACTGCAGAAAGATAGGGGTTTGGGAAGGGGAAACTGATAGCAATGTTGGGGAAAAAAATCCCTTTCAAAGTAGAGAGATAGTCAGAGTTGTAGGTAAAGGGATAAAGTACGCGGGGTGAAATATATATAAATAATAAAAATACATAAATATATTAAGGGTTCATGAAGGTGGTAGGGTTAGGAAGGGAGAGAATATAGAGGAGTTGATATCAAAGTGCTCAAGAAGAAAGATGATGTTTTGAAGTTGTTGACGGCACCATTTTTGCATGTCCACTGGATATAATAGATGTTATATGTAAAGGCCCCCAATAAAATGATTTATTCATTAAAAGAAAAAGAGTTTTCACAATGGAACCAGGAGGTAATGCCATAAATAATGGGGAAAAGATTGAGGTTTTCAAGGATTTCATTTTACCTGATTTACAATCTATGTCCATGGAAGCAGTAGACAAGGAATCAAAGATTCATTCCTCTCATTAAGCCTGCTACAGCAGACCTCTTTGAATGGTTCAAAAACATAGGGGTCCCTTTGAGAAGTAGGGTTCATTTGACTGTTACAGCCATCATATTTTCCATCATCTCATATGCATATAAAATCTGGAGAATGATGAAGGAGAACAACAGTACCTTTGAATTAGGGTGTTGACAAAGAATAGTGAACCTATCATTGACTGTCCGAATGAAGACACCTCTGGGGAAAGAACAACCAGAATGCTCCTGAGAAGTGAGAGCGGCAAAGCTGCAGCTCCGATGCTTTGGACTCGTCGCCCAGAGAGACCCCTCCCTAGAGGAAAACACCGTGTTTGCAAAAGCACATGGTTGGCAGAAGTAGAAAATATTTTGAAAATGATGATGGCAACACATATATGAATATATTTCATAGAATTGATGTATGTTGTGTTGCAGGAGCAGTAAGAGCCCACAATAAAATGATTTTTTAAAAAAGGAAACGAAGAACCACCCAGCTGAGCCCAGCCAACTCTCAGAACTTGGGAGCATCATCATAATCTGTTATTTTAAGCCAAAAGAAAAGTAGAAGGTTATCAAAAATGTGAAGGCACTCAATCAAGTTTATACAAGGACTGCAACTATAGGCTCAAAGGTAGTAACCATTTAGAGGCTATGACACAGGGCAGCGCTTCTGGTAGTTCATTGGGTCACTCTGTGTCAGAATGTAGGGCACCTAACAAGAAGAACAACGATGTGTCAGAATTACGTGGAAGAAAGACAAGGCTGCCCACTCCTGTAAGAACTACGGTCTCAGAAACCTGCAAGGGCTGTTCTACTCAGTCCCATAGTGTCACTGTGAGTCAGAAGTGACTCGATGTCAGTGAGTTTATTTTTAATGAGTTAATGTTTATGAACTCAACATTGACCATGACAGTAAATTATACACAGTTTTTCCCTGAAAACCTCAAAAGTCCATCTTGTTTTAAATTCTGAAAAACATTAGAGTAGATTTGTTCACTTCTCAGAGGTAGAGGATTACACCAGAGTCAGAGGCCACAGCTAGACTTGGCAGCAAGACGCTTGACTGCCTCCACTATTTAGTTAGTGGCCTTGGAAATTTTAATTTCTATGTTTCTCAGCTTTTCCATGTGTCAAATAGCAGAATAGCAAGCTTGAACCCAACCTGTGGAGAGCATGAAATTAACACATGTGGAGGGTTTACAACAGAGTCTGATTAAAGATGATAACTATCAATTAAATCATGGGTGTCTAAATAGGACTGAAAAGGAGGATGATGGACTGAGCTGATTACATTAGCACTAGTTGGCTCCATCCCAAACCCTAGAGAATAATTAATGGAAAACTTTTGACTTCTGTTAATTGTCTCTGTTTCTCCACTGGAAACGTTTAAATTCACTGGAAGCAGTTAAAAGGGCCTCTGCTTTAAGAATACTGTAGTCTCTCCAGTACCAAGGAGGAGGCTGTGAGACGAGACCAAACGAAGGCAATTGATTATAGTCCTTCCAGATTTACCCTGGCCAAAAATTTCCGGAGTATCTCAGTGTGTAATTTTGGCAGGAATACCCTGAACAGATTATGTCTGGTGACTCCAATCCACCATTGGCACCTTCCTGTTCCATTTAGTTTTGAGCTGATTACTCACCCAAAGGCTGATGGTTTGAATGCACCGAGCAGTACTGCAGATGATGGACTATTTTCTTCAATATTGCAGCCGAGAAAACAGCATGGAGCAATTCTACTGTGTACCACACGGGGTTGCCATGAGTTGGAATCAAGTTGATGGCAACAGGTTTGTTTATTTGTATTTCCCCCTCCTCTCAGTGTTTTGCTTTCCTAACTCAGCCATGACCTTTAAGAAACAATATTTTGACCCTAGCCCATTATTAACATCCTTCATTTGTCTGAAACCTAGTCTTCTTCTTTCTTTTTACACATTGCATTTCTCATGAAAGTACTTGTTTATGAACAGAAACCAAGGTCTTTCAGCTAATCACAAGTGCTCTTTCTAAGGACGGCAGCATTAGGCAGCTTGTGGAGCGGAGATGGAGGGCTGGAAATGTACTGAGAACATGCTACGCGGGACCATTTTGCTAAAGGTTTGCCTGTTTTCATTTTGGTAATTTTAACTTGCAGTGACCTCACCAATTGCCTTCAGCTAACAACACCAAAAATAGAATCATTTAATCTTTCTGCAATAACTGTTCAGCAGGTGCCTGATATGTTGTGGGGCTGACCTAGATCGTAACTGTGAGCTCACAGCTACCCTGCTGGATAACTTGAAACTGATGAATCTTCTACCTGTAGGTGGTGTCTCCACCATCACTCAGTCTTCATGTCTCTTAAGATATCTTCCATAAAGTTTTAATGAAAAATAAGAAATGTCTCAGCTATTTTATTTCAAATACATGATTGTGTGTAAATTGTCACAAAAAATTTTGATGATATTCATTCAAGTCTATTAAATGTCATGAAGGTGAGAAAAAGCATATTTGGAATTTTTTATTTACTACCACCAATGTGTTATTACTTCAAGCCATGTGAAAACCCACCAGTGCATTATTTACAGAGATTCGAATGGTTCAGGTTTTCCAGAGATCAAGAGAGGTTGTTGCCTGCTTCCCCAAACTCACCCTATGCCCCAGATAATCAGGATAATGTGAAAACCGCTTCAGGAAGTTGCAGGCGTGTATACTGTTCCCTTGTGACATGTATTTGTCTGTTTGCTCCATTTGTTGGGAATTCCAATTTCAACCCGGCTTTTCATGCAGTGGCGGTGGTAGTGGGGGATTACTTTCTTAAATGTCTTCTTTTAACAGTTTATATATCCTTGTTGTTTTGCTGATCTCCTGCCATGTGCTTTAGTGAGAACGCTTGGGTCACCACCACCACTGAGAGCAGGAAGTAGAACAGTGCCACGGTGCTAACAACCTTCTGAGCTACTTCAGCCTCTCTCCACACCATGCCCAGGACACCTCTTTGCTTGCTTCTGTAATTTTATCATTTATGCACATATCACAGGATAATATGTTTTTGTCTCCAGTTCATAAGGTTTTGATTTAGCAGTCTTATTGAAAATTCTGTTGAGTCTTTTTTCATTTAATTGCTATTGTATTTGAAAGCTTCTTCTGTGTGAATGTGCATTCCTAGTTTGTTGATTTTTATTTTCATAAAGCAGTATTGTTTTATAAGACTAGCCCACAATTTATATATCCATTGTATATTGATGAGTATTTGGGTTGTTTATACTTTGAGGCTAATAGAAACGATGTGCTGGTGAGCATATTCACATATGTATCCAGTGTATATTTACGTAACAACTTCTTCAGGATTTAGTGGTAGAAATTGAATTGCTCAATCCTAGATAATTATCACCCTATTTTGTGGCTGTGTTCACTGTCTTATAAAAAGGTTGTCTTAGCGAGAGATCCTAGGCGGAAATTGCTAGAATTCCAAGATTTACCTTATGAAATTTTTAGAAAATTTTCTTGGGATTGACATCTGATAGGAAGTTGAGGAAATGGAATTGGGCAGAAGAGGAGTTATATAGTGACTCAGTCAAGCAAGAGCCTCTGCCAATCCTATGGAGGTAGGATAGCCATCTACCTGCAGCCTCAAGTAGTCCTCCCTCTGGATGGTGCAGAACCTTCAATGAGATGTCTCTGGGTGATGCGTGAAGGGGATTCTGCTCAGAGTCATCAGTCGCACGTAATATGTTCAGCTGGAGGTATGAGCAGCTTTGTCCTGAGGAAGGGATGTGCGTAGTACACCACAGCATCCTTTACAGTTCAGCCCTTGTGCTACTGAGGTTTATTTGTGTAGTTGTAGGAACAATTTCTCCAGATACCAGCTGAACTCTTCCTGGAGAAATTTACAAGTGAAAAATCAATGGAATGAACTAAGTCCCACCACCACTAAACCAGGTCTTTAGTGTGTAACTGTTATTAAATTATTCAACCCTTTATTATGTATATTTAATTTACTTAGATTAGTCCCAATTCCAACTCACAGAGTTTCTTTACTGATTTTATTTTTCTGTTGTGTCCTCTCTTTTATTCTCATGCAAACCTTCTTATATTTAGAAAAAGGGTCATTTGTGATTCCAGTGTTAACATCTATTTTTTTCTATTCTTGCTTTTTTTGCCTTTTATAATTCTTTTTATCACTTTAGTTCTTCTTTGATTTTTGTCTATAAGATGAAGAAGGTGGGTTCTGTTATTGACTTTTTACACTTATTAAATCTTGCATATTTTGAGCATCACTACATAAAATTTTACATGACTAATTCCAGGGGTTGAAAAACTCTCAAGAAATCTTTTGATCACACATATGTGTATCTATACTGCATCACTATTTGTTGTGACCTTTAAGATTGCTCAACTATCTTTTGATGCAAATACTGTTAAGGAGAAATCCGTGACAAATATGAGGTTTTTCTTCTTACAGGAAACTCACTTTTTTTTTTGGCCTGGATCCAAAGAGTTCCCTTTATTTTTGAATTTCAGTAAATTCAGCAGGAGATGACTTGGTGTTGATCATTATATGCTGAGGGCTTTATTGGAGGGAAGAAGTTTACATTCCATCTGTAAGTCTAAGTCATTGACTACTTTAGGGAAATATCAATGAAAGATATTTAAGTATCTTTCCTATTTCACTATTGTTGTGTACCCTGGGTGGTGTTATCAATCAGTAAGAAGATGTTAACAGCAAGGTCGGTGGTTCACGCCCATCAATTGCTCTGAGGGAGAAATATGAGTCTGTCTGCTCTCCAAAGATTTACCATCACAAAAACTCTAAAACTTTGGCCAGTTCTGCTCTCTCCTGTAGAGTCCCTGTACATCAGCATCCAAGAGACAGCAGCCGGTTTGGGCTTTGGACCTTAGGGTCACCAGTTTCTTTTATATGTCTTCCACATCTTATCTTTTCTCTAAATGTTTTACACTCTATTCCACATTTAATTTTTCAGTCTTACAAGCCTATTTTCAATGTCATTTGTTGTGTTTCTAACAGTCTGTTTTTGTCCTTATTGTTGTTTGCTAAGCAGACTTAATTTCTGTATTCTGTATTCCGTGGTGGAGTTTTTAACCCTCCCATGTAGCTGAGTTCTGCATATTCAGGTTTCATTTACTTCTGTTGACTTCTTATTTCTCTATTGAGCCTTCATGCTACTGCTTCAAATTTTGAAGTATGGTTTTTTACTAGTAGCTTATTTACGTGCATGGCAGTATGAGTGAGCCATTCTTTAATCACCTGTCAGAGAATATTTTTAAAATTTTCTTTACCCTCATTACTTTTCTTCCCTCCCATTTTCATTTTTTTGAATTCATTTTGTGAAGATTCCTTTTGCTTCTTACTCATCTTAGATTGAGTTGAGATCTTCCAGTAGCAGCGCTTTTGGGGAAATGATAACGAAAACATTGTGCTTAGGGAGGGGAGATATTGGCCTCTTCACCCAGGGGAGATGTGGCAATGCTTTGAGACATTTCATTTAGACTAAAATTTTATAGTGTAGTAATGCAGCAAAACTTCTAATAATACACGGGGATAGCCAAGCCCTGCCAACAGAGAACTATCAAGTCCAAAATGTCAGGGGAGGTGAAGTGAGAAATCCTCATTTAGAACAATGTGAAGGAACAATAGAATGCATTTAAGCATTATGTGTTGTGTGTGTGTTGTGGTTAGTTCTCCTCTATTCAGCTAACATTATGGGCAGCTGTAGGATTCTTCACTAACACATTACTTCTGTCTACACTATCACTGCAAAATATATTTATTTAACCTCCAACATGCTACATAACTTAGGCCTGCTCTTGAATATTTACCTGGCAAATACAGAGAGCATTGCCCAGTCCCCAGTGCAGAACCATCCCTCAAAGAGACCAACCTTCCACTAGAGTGTAAATTGATAATTGGGTACATGTTCCACTTGGAAAGAAGCATCAGCCCATTTGCTAGGAATGCCTACATCTTATGAATATGAGTTCTCCTCGTGGAGCGCAGGCACGAAGGCTTTGAGTCTGTCATGAACATCATATATTTAGTATCACCAATATCAATAGAAAAACAAATGAAGGAAAACAATAAGGTATGGGGATTTTGAGCTAAATTTCATTGAATTTTATAGAATTTGGAGAAAATGAGCCTATTTAACTAATTTAGTCACTGCACCAAGACCACAGAATTCGCTTCAATGGATTATTTTCTAATGTTTTTCAATAATTTATAAAATGAAATATTCTCCATAAAGAGTTTGAACATTTTTGTTAGATTCCTTCCTGGATACCTCAGTATTTTTGGTGCTACTATTAAAGGTAGGTTTTTACTGTCTTTTTTGTTTAGGAAAATCTAATTGATTATTGCACTCAAATTCATTATTTTTAAGTCAGTTCTGGTCTAAGCGACGTTAAAATACTGCCCACTGGGTTTCTGAAGCCATAACTTTTTGCAGGCTCATCTCTATTAATCCAAAATTTGATTATCTCTTTTATTTTAATTTTTCTTTTCTTACTATCATATCATCGGTGAATAATGACCCCATTGCTTCTCTCTTCCTTATATTTTATTTACATTTTTGTGTGTGACCCACAGCACAAAGAAGAATAACTGTGAAGAAAGCCGTGGTTCAATCACAAGGAACATCTTTCATTACTTCGCAATGAATGACTTGGCTAATGTAGAATTTTATAGACAACCTTTATCATGTGAAGAAAAGTTTCTTCTTTCTTATTTCATGAAACTATTAAAATCCTCCTTGGCTATTGAATTTTAGTGTCACCTTTTCTAATAATTTTTCTTAGTCTCATTGAATCTCTATGAATGACTAGTTTATATCATCTTAAGGTATCTGTATTTTGTTTAATATCGTAACCACAGCTTATGCTGGAAGTTTTGGAGCTGCTTCATGAATACTGAAAGCACTCACTCTCACGCCCATTGAGTCAAAACTGACTCACAATGACCCTTGGGTTAAAATCTTCCCCAACAGAGATACTGGTAGGCTTGCACTGCTGACCTTGAGGTCAGGAGCCTAACATGTAAGCCCTGCACCACCTGGACTCCCTTCCTGAACACTAGGGAGTGTGCAATTGAACTGTGCACAACAGGCATTCCGAAGAGGGTGAGGAGGCATAGCTAGAAATTCCTTGGGCAGATCATATGAACTTCATTTTTCTAACAAAACAGGGCCTCGCAGCTAGGTTTCCTGATGCTGTATGATATAATGGCTACATCACCATTGAGTTATGTTACTATATAATCCAGGGAAGCTATAGGCTACCACCTGGACTGCCAGGTTCTTTTATTAGATTTTCCACCTTGATGGGCCCACTATTTTAGATCTCTGAGGTCTAATAAATAGTTTATGCCCTGGTTCACCTTATTTGTCAAGGATCTCTAATACTAAAAACAGACTCACTGTTTTCCTAACTTACTGAATCCTATTACCAAACAGGACTATTGTGAGTTACATATATTGCTTTAAAAAATGACAACAAATTCACATATCTGACAGCAATACTAAAATATTAGATCCAGTCATTTGTTTTTGGTCTGTGTAACGTGTGCTCCATATTAATTCATCATGGAGTGTAGCTTCATTTTTCAATTTTTGAATTCTTGCACAGGTTTAATTTTGATCCCCATCTGAATATATTCCTCCTTAAAAGGCATACTATTTTTAATATATTATGTTTAATATATCATTTCCATATCATTCAAGGGGCTTCAAAATGCATGGAAAATGAAATGAAAAGATAGTCGCACTGCTCCATGATTTTTGGAAGTTCCTTTGTATAATCTTTTGCAAAAGATATGATTAAAGTTTGTAAAAGGCAAAGATTTCATCTTGCCAATGAAGGGAAATGTTGCCCCATCTCTGGTCTTTTCAATCTCCTCCTATGCAGGAAAAAGATAGACTGTCACAAAGAAGGCAAACTGGTGCATGTGAAGTGTGCTGTTGACAAAGATTATTGAACATCCCCAGGAGTTCAGGAAGAATGAACATATCAATGTTGGAAATTATTCCACAGAGATGATCCTGAGAAGCAAGGGTGGTAAGGCTTTATCTTCCTTACCTTGCACATGTCTACAGAAAAGTCCAATCCTTACAAGAGGGCATCATGTTTATCACTTAGGAAGTCAGTAAAAGTGAGGAAAACATTCAATTATATAAATGGAAAGGCTCTGCAAGGATGTGCTGAAATATATCAACGATGTTTTTGGAAAGGGTATGATGGACTGAGTAAAGTTTTCTTGTCATCCACAAGTTTGTGGTTCAGAACCCACTCCAGAGATAGTAATTCCAAGAACAACAAAGATATAATATCATTTCTAAAAGAAAGGAAAGTCGAGCACTGCATTGAATGAATGCTCTTCTCAGTTTGTAGGTTCTGTTATTTCCACCCCACCCCAATAATGTCAGAAATAAACATATGTAGGAAGCTTCTTTATTCTCTTTCAAGCTGGAGGAATGAGTACTGGTGAAATGTTCCATTCCTTTTCAAAGCCTGAGAATACCGAGATAACAAAACATCCTATAGCTCTCAGGAGTGTCATGGCAACGGCTGAAGGCAGAAACAGAACTACTGTTACCACGTTCATCCTCTTGGGATTCTCTGAATTTCCAAAGCTCACACTCGTCCTCTTTTCAATATTCCTAGGCATCTACCTTCTGACAGTTTTCTGGAACCTAGGTCTTAGCATCTTGATCAAGATAGACTCTCATCTGCACACACCCATGTATTACTTCCTCAACAAACTTGCCTTCGTAGACATATGCTATGTGTCCTCCACGACTCCCAAGATGCTCTCAGACTTCTTCCAGGAGCAGAAATCCATCTCCTTTGTGGGGTGTGCTGTGCAGTACTTCTTCTTCTCTAGCCTTGGTCTGATTGAAAGCTGCCTTCTCGTGTCCATGGCTTATGATCGGTACACTGCGATTTGTAACCCTCTACTTTACACAGCCATCATGTCCCCGACCCTCTGTCTACAGCTGTTGATTGGATCAACCTTAACTGGATCTTTGGGCTCATTAATACAGGTGTGTGGCTTACTTCAACTTCAATTCTGTGGTCCAAATATCATTAACCATTTCTACTGTGACCTGCCACAACTACTGAACTTATCTTGTTCGGATACCTTTTTTTTTGAGGTTTTATTTGCCGTGCTGACCGTGATCTATGGACTGGCCTCTGTCCTGGTTATCACGATATCCTATGGTTATATCGTTGCCACCATTCTGAAGATGAGTTCTGCTGAAGGCAGGTCCAAGGCTTTCAACACCTGTGCCTCTCACCTGACAGCAGTGAGTCTTTTCTATGGCTCAGCCGCCTTTGTGTATTTATCCCCTAATTCTGAAGATTCTGCTAGTCAAAGCAAGGTAACTTCTGTTGTATACATTGTAGTGATTCCCCTGTTAAACCCATTGATCTATAGTCTGAGAAATAAGGAAATCAAAGATGCCCTCATCAGATATAAGAGAAAGATTTTCTCCTGACAATATTGTGCAAATTTTGCATATTTTCTTCCAAAATACATGATAAGCAACATGAATCTCGAGTCTTAAAAATATCTAGTTTAATATCTCTGTGAAGTTGGTAAAAATATTTGCTGCGTCTGGCTAGATTTCATCTATGGTTTCTTTTTAATGAGAGTCTTCCTGAGGAAATTTGTTTTTACCTTTTTTTCCCCCAAAAAGAATATTCTATTGTATTTTCAGATAACATGAGCACAGCAAACTAGACTCCCATTTCCAAATTTCTACACAAGTCGCTCAGTTGTATTAGTTATACTTTTCACAATATGTCAACTTCTCTTTGATTACATTCAGTTTTTTTCCACTTCCAGTATTCTAGTTTCCCTGCCTCCTTATCTTCTCATCTTCACTTTGGTTTCCTGACATTTATCAGATTGGCCTGCCTTAGATTCAAGACACAAATACATACAAAAATTTATGAAAATGAAACTCATTGTACTTTTAGTTTATTGTGTATCTGTATGTCAATAGCTGTCTCCCCTCTCTACTCTGGGGGAGGATTAGGGTTCTTCATCCCCATGAATTGAGGCTTTATTGTGTGAATGGACATGAAATATATCACTTCTGGGTCAATATTTTATCTTTGGGTTTTTATCCCCACTCATCTCTCAATGTTCTCATTAGTTGATGACTTAGTCCCAAATTATATATGTATTATTATCAATAAATATTTTTTTGCATTCGGATTGAGTGCCAGTATAACTAATATGGATGTCTTCATAGGTAGTAGTGTCTTTTCATGACAATTATTAAAATGCTAACATTCCTCTGTCTTTAAATCTTGGCAATAAATGTATCATAAAAGTGTACTATTGAAAAGTGAGGGATATCTATTTTTGTTTGGAAAAATAAAGTTCAATTGTCCTTGTGATAGCTGAAAAAGGAAGTTTGATAAGAAATGATGAAAAGTAAATTTTGGCTTTACTACGAAAAGTTATGAAAATATGGGTTGGGTGCTGCTGGATGCTTTTAATATGATTCTACAAGAATGAGTTACTGTATATAATTGAATATAACTGACCCATGTATAAGCCAAGGTATCTAATTATTACCTGGGAAACCAGAAAAACTGATTGACTCAAGTATAAACCTAGGGTGGGAAATGCAAGATAGGAATTAACACAGAGACCAGAGGGGAGAGATGGAGCGCAGTCACAGACACATCCTTACCAGTTCAGCTGCAGGCATAAGTGAATCACTATGGGTGCTTCTGGGAATTAGAGCCATCCAGGTCATAGGACTGCTCTGATTGGTTGGATGTGAATAAACAAACATTCAAAGCCCTGCAGTGTCACTGGGGTTTTGAATGAACAGCAGAGGAAAGGCAATCGCCGCAGAGATGTTACACCTTGCTGGGATACCACTGCCCCGTGTAACATTTTTTTGTGCTGAAAAACTCAGCTAATACACGAGTATATACGGTAAGTCAGGAAACAAGTAGTCAGTTTGTTGGTAAGACTACTAGAGAATAAACATTTCGAGATATCTGAGTGTTTTCAAGTTCATGCAGGACATGAGCCTTGTCATTTCTAACCCTGCGTTTTCTGAACGTGAGAAGGACTCAGAGAAAACAAGTGGAACTCAGAATTGCAGGAGGGTCAAATCAAGGGTACAGTCATCATAGGGCATTGTGGGTACCTCTGACCCCAAGCTCATGCTTACTAGATCTTTTAGTTGGACAAAGGATTTTCATGGAAAGTCAAGTTAGGGAGGAAGGATGTGATTGTCACATTGGAACCAGGGAGGTCCAGTATCGTGCCCCTGATGGCCATGCTTATTTAACATGGAAGAGTGAGAAAAGTAACAACACAGCAACTATCTGATCACGTGGAGCTGACCAAAGGAAGCTGAAGGATAGCACTGATCTCTCTATTTTCCATGGGTATCCTTCCCGAAATGCACTTGGTTTAGCTCCTTGGATGACAGTGCCATGGTATCAAGCAAGTCAGTGTCTGTTGCAGTGAAAAATTGGATTAAACTTTTGAAAACCGATCTTATTTCCTTCATGTCTTACACTTCTGCTTGCTCACTTTCACTACCTGGAATGATACTCACCATTCATAAAACATTGTCTTAGTTTGTACTTTCTGGGAAACCCAGATTAAATCAGACTAAGACAGGTGACACTAACACCTGGCATGCAGATGTATCAACGTTACTCTGGTTAAGGTAAATAAGGTTTCTGTGTAAATAAGGTAGAGGAGGTACACAGTAATTTGTAATAATGGAAGTTGTTGTCCAGACAATGACACTTAGAAATGTGTGAGGGAACTGTTGCTAATGACAATGGAAATATTAATAAAATGAAAATAGCAGGCTCTGGGTAGACAATTCCCAACTCAGACTATCCTGAGAAAGCTAAATGGCCCCATGGCAGTCACTCAGGGAACTTTTATCTCCTGTGACTACAGGAGAACTGTCCTGACAACAGCACAATGTCAAGAGCAGCAGAGTTGCAAAGATGTTTGAACGGACAGCTTGGGAATGTCTCCTCTATCTCTATCAGGCTCCTCTAAGGAAAGAATGGAGCTCCAATGCGTGTTGTAGGGAAATTGTTCATATGAACCGGAGGAACCTAAACTACATTTCCCAGAAATTTCTTTCCAGAAGGGATCACCCCTTTTTAAAGAGAGAAGTTCCCACTGGTTTCAATACCTTCAACTGAGCTAACTGCCCAGTCAGAACTGAAGATAATCACTGCCCTGCCTACTGTTTGCAGGTTAATAAGCAAGATAAGGTCCAGCAAATCCCAAGTGAGGAAATGAAAAGGGGCTCTGGGAGAAAATAGCTTACTTGGAAAACATATTCCACGAGAAACAAACATTGGAGATGCTGGAGAAGGACAAACCAGAAAACCAACCCCACTGTTATCAAGTTGATGTCCAACCATAGCAACCAGTGCATCTGCTTCACTCTGGTTTCTAAGTCTATGATCTTTGCAGAAGCAGATTTTCACATTTTTCCCCCAAAGGAAGTCTCTGGTGAGTTCCACCTGCTGACCTACCTTTTTTATTTAAACAACAACTCCGTGCCCTCAAGTCATTGCCAACTCATATCGATCCTGCAGGATCCTGCAGGTAGAAATGCTCCTGTGGGTTTCCAGGACTGTAGCTCTTTACAGGAGTAAGAAAGTCAGCCTTTCTTTGGAGGAGCGCCTGGTAGTTTTGAACTGCTGACCCTGCAGTTAGCTGTCCACTGCATAACAACTACTCCCAAGGCTCTACCTTTTTGGGGTAACAGCCCAGCTGTAGAGCCAGGGTTGGTTGTCTGTGAAGTGCTGTGCAGTCAGTTCTACCTCGAGACTCTGTACAACAGAACTGAACACAGCCTGCTCCTTCGTCATCCCTACAGTTTTTGGTTGTGATGAAATTATGCATCACTAAAGGCTCCAAGGCCATTTCATATTTACTTTGCCTCCTTTTTATTTTTGAAGCCACTCAGACCACTAAAGAGATGTTAGGGTTAATAAATCTGGAGGGATTTTTAAAAAACAGAAATACCTTATGCACACACACCGAGTTCTTCTAAAGAAATGAAATGAACAACCTAACAACCTAGTCTAGTGGGGTAGTGGGTTAAGTTTGGGCCTCTGTGCTATTTAAGGTTTATTGTGCCAACCTGGCCGATAAACACATGGGATTAATTGAAGGACAGAGCAATAAACCGCTCGGTGAGCCTCGCCTTTCTTGTTCTCTGATCTCTCGCCTTTCTTTGTTCTATGATGGTTATACCAGTGTGTGGCTGCATTAGCTAGTTCTTTGCCTCAGGTCGCAAGGCTCAGTTCCTGTGAAACATCCCTGAGCAGAAGCCACATGGACCTACCTTGATGTGGCCCTGGGTGCTGGAGCAGCCATGAGGAGATTCCTGCCTGCACTGACATGCTTACAACACGCTCATTGATTCAGGTTTCCTCCCATATTTGGCATTGTTGTGTGTGCATTGTGAGTTTCAGGAGGACTTTGTAGATCGGTGGTGTACATATAGGCTAATGTCAGACTTATGGGCTTGGACAGCACTGGGTTGGGATGCTTTCTTAATGTACACTCACCTTTTATATAAAACTCTCTCTTAAATACATATGAGTTTCTGTGGATTTGTTTCTCTAGTCTACCCACACTAACACAGCTGTAACTGTAATGTCAGCAGTTCAGATCTACCAGCTGCCTCCCAAACGAAAGATGAGTTTTTCAATTTCCATGAACAGTTACAGTCTCACAGACCCACAAGGGCAGTTCTATCTCGTCCTATAAAGTCCCTATGAATTGAAATGGACTCAATGGCAGCGAGTTTTTTGTTTTTGTTTTTCTTCTGAGGGATGAGTGACAATCTGAAAGAGGAAGTGTTCTATTCCCATAAAGTGTCACCTTCTCAGAAACCCAGAAGGGCAGTTCTGTCCTGTCCAATAGAGTCACTATGAGTGGATTCAGTGGCAGTGAGTTTGGTTGTGGTTTGGCCAGCCCACCTCTGGTATCTACTGCCATCTGGTGGATACATTTATAACTGTGTGAGTCTTAAAAAATGGGGCCAACCCAGCAACCTCTGCACCAGAGACCCCTCAGGACACCTGTTGTATCAACATTCGTATTGCCTCAGAATCATTTCATTGAAAATGATTTTCATTACTGGTAGCATCTATTTTGGCAACAAACAAATCAAAGCATAAATATTTTTAGTCTCAAGCAAAATTCAAATTAAGGGTCATAAAGTTGATTTTGGCTCAGAGCCATCTGAATAGCAAGAAGAGTGGCCCTTTTGGGTTCCCAGAACTTTACAGTAGTAGAACGCAGGGAGCAGCTGGTGGTTTTGAACTGCTGACCTTGAGGTTAACAGCCCAACATGTAACCCACTGCATTCCTGTCTGGAAAGACTTAGATGTAGAAGTTATTTGAGTCACAAAGACCCTAACACATGAGGCCATTTCACTATTCGGAGAGTAGATGGTGCACTTTCTTTCTTGGGCTCTTTGGTATTGCCGTCAGAACTGCAGCAACACAGGCAAAGATACAGGAAATGATTTTACCTCCTGTGGAAGCCTCTGCTGGGGAGAAGCTGCAGATGGAGAACTCATATATTTGCTCGCTCTTTTTCTAAGAACTAAAACCACTCTATCATGTGAAGAAATTTTTCTTCCTTCCCTTATTTCATGAAAGTATTAGAATCCTCCATGACCACGGTTGCTATGTCTTTTTTTGTGCTATATTTTCCTTCGTCTTGTTGAATCTATTTATGAATGAGACTAATTTGTAGATTTCCTTTTTGAGGGTCTCAACTTTAGGTTTAACAGCATAATCATGTCCAAGCTGTAAGCTTTAAGTACTCCTTCAGATCTTTCCTGTGACAAAGTTTGTAGATGATTACAATTAGTTGTTCCTAGCAACCTCTGTAACTGAAGTGCTTTTGTGTTGTGATTTTAGAATTATTTATTAAGCTGTTTATATTTTCGCTAGAAAGACCAGGCTATCTACTCCTATAAAGAGTCATAGTTTCAGAAGCTCACAGGGATGATTCTATCCTGTCCTATAGGATCACATGGACTCTTTGGCAGTAAGTTTGTTTTTCAAGTTTAAGTTTTCACTGTTCTAATAAATCATTTTTGCCAAGTCACGGTTTCTCAGTACTTAAAAAAAATTCCTGACATCAAGTTTTCTTTCTTTTTAAAAATCATTTTATTGGGGGCTCTCACTACTCGAAACACTCAATACACCAATTGCATCAAGCATATTTGTGCATAGGTTGCCTTCTTCATTTCCAAAACATTTTCTACTTGAGCCCTTGGTATACGCTTTTCTATTTCCCCTTCATCCCCAACTTTCCCATCTTCATGAATCCTTGATCCATTATATGCTGTTATCATTATTTCATATCTTATACTGTTCATTGTCTCCCTTCACCTACATTTGTGTTATTCATCCCTTTGGGGGAGGAGTGCTTACATATCCAATCTTGTTATGAGTTCCGCATTTCTCCCTCTTCTCTCTCCCCAGTGATCCCCCTCCACTCTTGATATTGCTATTCCTACTCCTGTTCATGGGGGAATTATCTGTCCTGAATTCCATGTGTCCAGAGCTCTTATATGTAACAGTGCATTTCTCCAGTTTAGCTAGATTTGTAAGATAGACCTGGGTCATGGAAGTGGGGGGTGTGGGGGGGGGAATTTAGGAACTAGAGGAATGATATGTGATTCATTGGTGCTATACTACACTTTAGTTGAATCATCCCTTCCTTATAACCCTTCCATGGTGTGGATATCCAGTTGTCTACAGATGGGCTTTCAGTCTCCACTCCAGCTTCCCTCATTCAAATTGATATAGTTGTTTGTTTTGGATCTTTTGATACCAGATCCAGTGGACCCCCTGATCACACAGGCTGGCGTGCTTCTTTTATGTGGGCTATTTACTTCCTGCTAGATGGCTGCTAATTTAAGCTCCAGCCTTTAAGATTCCAGAATGATATATGTTTTGATAGCTGGGCACCATCTGCTGTCATCACATTTGCTTAAGCACCTATTTTATTTTCAGTGATTGTGTTGAGAAGGTATGTATCAAAGAGTACCCGGTTATCAGAACAAAGTGTTCTTGGGTTAAGGGAGGTCTGAGGAGAGGCCCAAAGTTCATCTGCTTTCTTAATACTTAACATAAATACATGTACATTGGCCTCTATGCCTTTCAGTATAAATCAATCAATTATATATATACATAACTATATCTATAACTCTATAAACAGTTTTTACCTCCAATTCTTTCCTCTATTTCCTTCTTTACCTTCTTTCTATCCCACTATCCTGCTCACCCTCCATTCAGCTCTCAGCACAGCAGTTCCTCTCAGACACACTGCTCTTGATCAAACCCCATCAGGCATTATATAGCTCTCAGTTGTTCCCTTATCTCTGAGTTTATTGCTTCCCCACACCCTCTCCCCACGCCTCCACTCCCTTGTACCCCAAGAACCGCAGGTACCATTGTTTTCTCCTCAAGATTGTTCGCTCTACCTTTCTTATATAGATGGCCATAGGGTGGGGAAAAAAACTCCAAGCAAACAAAAACAAACAACATAACAAATGTGTTGACCTTTATGTATGCTTTCTGATCAAGTATGATGAGGTCTATTTTGAGGATTCCCTGGGGACTTGGTTACTTTGCCCCCCTTGCTGCCCTGCTGCATTCCCTTTGAATCTCACCCGCTCTGCATGGGGCAGACAGGGCACACTTTCCCCACAATGTCTCCAGTGCTGTTTACTGTAGTGCTATAGGTCAGTGAGGGAACGTTGTGTCTCAAGTATGGCCGGTCCTACAGTCCTCCCTGTACATTGGCTACTCTGAGCAGGGATGTTGTCCACAGGACTTGGTGGGTCGTGATGCGGTTCTCTCTCCCTCTTAGTTTGCTCCCTTGAGGTCTGGACAGAGCTGGCTCTTTCCCTGGGCTCTCTATTCAGTGCTGTCCTCTGTATTGCTTTCTTCTAGGAATGGAGTCAACAGAGCACAGCGTGGGCCTGGCCCTGTTGTCTCTCTGTCAGTTTGCTGCTTCAGGACCATGTATTGCCTATAAGGCTTGCTGCTCTGGGATGGGGTCTGGTCCCTCTTCTTTCCTGTGGAGACATAAACAATACCCTCCCCTTGGTTGTATTAGTTTCCTGTTCCCCATCACCCTCGTTCCCCCCTCATATTCTATGGAATTCCCTCACCATTTGCTTTTATGTTACTGATACAATCCAATGTATTTCCATACACACAAACACACACACACAGAGATATGTATGTGGGTCTTCAGTTAGATTATCCACCTACATGGGCCCGTTATTATAGATGCCTGATTTCTACCTCCTTGAATGCTTGCTTAATTTTTACTGACTCTCTATTTAACAGACATGATGTCCTTTGTAATGCTTAAGCTTTCTTATAGAAATGGCAAAGGTAAGCAAAATATAATAAGGTAGAATTGACAAAGTTTCTGCCATAATGTGCCCAAACATACTAGTGATCATAAAAATGCTGCAGGACTGAGCAATATTTTATTCCGTTATACATAGGCCTGAAGACAAAATGGGTACGTAAGCAACTGTGATGAAGAAAGCTGATGGTGTCTGGCTAATAAAATATATATTGTCTGGGATCTTAAAAGTTTAGAGATAAACAAGCAGCCATGTAATGGGGAAGCAACAAAGTGCACATAGAATCACACCAACTGTGTGATCATGAGGTGTCATGGGATCAGGTGTCAGGCATCAGAAGACTCAAAACAAACAATCATATTGATGTGAATAAGGGCGAGAATGGGGACCCAAAGCCCATCTGTAGACAATCGGTTTCTTTAATATTCTTAACCCCGTCACTATCATGACCCCAAGTCTACCTTACACATCTGGCTATCTAGACCATGCACACTGGTACAGATAAGAGCTCTCAACACACGGAATCCAGGCCAGATAAACCCCTTGGCAAAAATAATGGGAGTAGTGATACCATGAGGGTACGTGGAAGGTGGAGGGAGAAGAAAGGGAAGAATGGATCATAATGATCGATGTACCTACCCACTGCCTAGGTTGACAAACAGCAGAAACATGGGTGAAAAGAGACAGTCATTAATGTAAGATATGAAAATAATTGATAAATTATCAAAGGTTCATTGGGGGTGGTAGGGAAGTGAGGTGATACCAAGGGCTAAAATAGAAAGAAAAGGTTTTGAAAAGGATGATGGCAAATATGTGCACATGTGGTTGACACAATGGATGTATGGGTTATTATACGAGCTGCAAGAGAAACCAATAAAATGATTTTTAAAATCTAGGTAGTGGTTGTAAAAAATTTGTTATTGCAAAATGAAAGATAGAAATTCAAATTTGACAAAATAAAGCACTTGCAACAACCGTCCCTTGAAGTATGTTAAAAATGAGGTTGTCTAAGCAATGCTATAAAGTAAGTTTTGTATTGACATTAAAAACGAGAAAATAGAGTTGGATGCTCTTGGATACATTTAACAAAGTTCTACAGGGAAGAATCAGTCACAAAGCAACTGATAACCTTGCAAGCAAAACTGGAGGATATAAAAAAGTCAAGAAATTTTCACAGTTAAGACATGAAAATTGTGGTCACTTCTAAATTTTTGAAAGGTTCACTTTTTGAAAGAGGTCAATTAAAGGTAGCATTGAACCAGGGATCAAATCAAGGATGTGACCATTATATTTCATTGCTTAGATCTCTAATGAGTTGAAGGTGATGTTAAATAAACTCACTGCCATTGAGTCAGTGCCAACTCTCCATGACCATAAAGCACAGGGAAAACTATCCCTGTGGGTTTCTGAGACAGCAGCTCTTTACTACAGTAGGAAGCCTCAGCTTTCTACCTTGGAGAAGTTAGTGGTTTCAAACTGCTGACCTGGCGGTTAGCAGCTCAACTCACAACCACTGTTCTACCAGGGCTCCTGGATGCTTAATGGCTATTTTAAATAGAACAAAGTAGTTGGTACAAAATAAAGTTAGTGTTGCAAGATATGATTCTCCAATAGAAATCTGATTGTGTCCACCAGCATCCACTTGATGTTCATACTTGTTTCACAGGGAAGGATGAGGAAAGTCAAATGAGGCACATAGTTGACCAACGTGAAGCTGATCAAAGGCAGCTGATATGTAACACTTCTCCCTTTACTTTGCCTGGGTGTTCTGTCCTGAAATACACCGTGTAGCCGTTTGGAATACAGTTCTCTGGGATGGTTTTCTTCAGTTCTTGTTTCTCAATGCTGAAAGAATTCCTGCTGCAGAAGCACTTTGTAATCCAACTAACTTTTAGAGGGAAAGGGGAGTTTCGGGTAGGAGGGTCTCACTCCATGCCATCTCTGGAAAGCCTGCAAGGCCGTGCGGCAGACCACACAAGAGTATGCAACTGTAGATGATCCCTTCAGGGGACCATGGAAAACCACGTGGAAGAAGTCCCAGAACAAGATAGCAACTGTCCTTGGTCTCTGCTATTTGTCCCCTCACACCCCAACTTGAGGGGCATGGGTGAGGTTTTTGGCTGTTCTCAGTGGCTGGGTTCAGGTGCACAT
The DNA here is from genome assembly GCF_050624435.1 of Tenrec ecaudatus. Classification (NCBI taxonomy): domain Eukaryota; kingdom Metazoa; phylum Chordata; class Mammalia; order Afrosoricida; family Tenrecidae; genus Tenrec; species Tenrec ecaudatus. The sequence continues at coordinate 15,191,722 of NC_134533.1, forward strand.
GTGATGTAGTGTTGCTGGTTCCTAGAGTGCATGCTCATGTTGTCCTCCACCTGTGTCTAGGTGGCCCTGGTCTGAGCATGTCCAGCTTTGGCTTGTCCCCATAGGTGTCTAGTGATGCCTTCTTTCATTGCAATTTCGTATTGTGGCATTCCCAGCTCATTTTCAGTGATTAACACCACCTTTATCTTTCATCTTCCTGCTGATCAGTTATTTGAGATCAACAATTAATTGTAAGTTGCAGTGAACAGTTTGATTTTACTTTTAAAATTTGCTTTGCCTTCCTTCCCTGCCTTACTTATTTTTTAATTCATTCTTAATAAGTGAAATAACACTCTCCATTCAAAAAACTTCATCCTAGCTTATGCTTAGCCTTTAGAATTAGATTACATTTTAGATTAAATCAGAATAAGACAGGTTGGCATAGGACTAAGCATTGTTTCTTTCTGCGGTACATAGGGTCACTGTGAGATGGAACCTACTAGACAGCACCTAACCAGAAGACATAGGGCACTAACACCCAGCACACAGATATATCAAATGACTCCAGTCAGTGTAAATGAGATTCAAGTGCATTAGAAGACACTGTGGTCTCCATTATTGCACAGGCAAAGACAATAAAAAATGTTGAGTGAACAGATTTTACTAATTACAGTGGGAATATTTACAAAGTAAAAAGCATAGGCTAGGAGTAGACAATTACCAATTTAAGGTACCTTGTTAAAGGTAGATGAACTTCATCCCAGTTACTAAGGAATCTTTTTTAAATATTAATTTTATTTTATTGGGGGCTCTTACAGCTCTTGCCATAATCCATGCTTATGTCCAATGTGTCAAACATATCTGTACATATGTTGTCATCTTTTTCAAAACACTTTCTACTTGACGGCTTGGCATCAGCTCCTCATTTTAAATGTTTCTCCCTCCCCCATGTCACCTTGATAATTTATAAATGCTTTCCATGTCTTACAGTGACCACTGTCTCTTTTCATCCACTTTTATCTCCTAAGGGAACTTTTGTCACTTGTGCTGATATAGCATATAAACCTCGATTTTAAAAGTAAGAGAGTTTCAAAAAAGACTGTACAGATTTGGTATGTCTCTTCAAACTCTATCTATCAGGATCCTTTAAGAAAAGAATGGGACTCCAAACCCTAGTGTGGAGAAAATTGTTTACATGATCCTAAAGATCATAAACTCCCCAGCCTCTCCAAACTCTTCTACAAAAGGAAGCCTCTCTTATTAATAGGAATAAGTTCCCAAAGGTTTCTGATGCCTGTGCAGTAGCTTCACCTGAGTTCATTGCCCTGCCGGATCACAAGATAAACCAGTCATTATTATTGTCTACAAGTTCATAAGCAAGATAAGATCCAGCATGTCCCATGGGAGGAAACACTATATGGTTCTGGGAGAAAGCCATTTCCTTGTCAATATGTTATTCCATGAGGAGAAAATATTGAAGGGGCTGGAGTCAGACAAATCAGAAAGTGAAATGCACTATGGTCAAGTTTACATAGACCCATAGCAGCCAGTGGATCTGCTCCCGTTTGATTTCCAAGATTCCAATTTTTGCAGAAATAGACCCGCATTTTCCTCCCAAAGAGGGTCTAGTGACTTTCATGTGCGATTATTTTAACTGCCCAACTTTTACCCAGCGCACCCGTAGCCCTGACGTAGGGCGACTCTTGGTTGATAAGTGCCTTAGAATCCGTTCTGACATATGCAGACCCACTGCACAACACAGCCTGGCTCTCAGTCATCTCAACAATGATGGACAGGTGCTGCTATGATCCAGTCCATTCCAATTCATGACAAGCCCTTGTGTGCAGAGAGGAACTTGTGTGAAAGGCTCTGATATTTGGGGAGGAGAGCACCAGCTCTGTCTTCCGGGGAACCTCTCAGTAGTCAAGCACCTGTTGTACTACTCAGTGACTCTTACCAGTTAGGGTGAGCATTTTTCTTTAATATTGAACAAGAGTAGCTCTGATGGACTATGAGAGATCTTGAGATGGTGCATTGAAGTTGATAATGGAAGTTGGATGATAACTTTTTGTTGGTGCTGTGTGTGTTGGGATCCTGTATAGTCTCACTGATGCTCATGGTCAAGAACGGACTCTGCGAGCTTCAGAAAGTACAAATAAGAGTCAGCTTTAAGGGATTTATGACATTAATGGACAAAATTGAAGACTGGGAATCATAGTTACAGAGAGATGTCCCTAAAGATCAATTAGCACAATGGTATGGTTCAGATTTTACTCTTAGCTGATTCACACCTTCTTACTAAAGCCAAATATGAAAATTAAAGGATAATTTAATTGGTTCACAGTAATTGCACAAAATTTTGACCATATGATACATAAAGGGATGATTTGATCCGCTAGTCATCTCTATGGATGTATTAAATAAATATATGAAGTGGATAATGAAGAGGAAAAGATGAATAAAATTTCCCATCATTATATCTATTGGGAAGCCCTAGTACATATATAGAATAATAAATTTGTTATACAAGAATGGATGTTGACTGAAACAGAGTGACTGGTTAAGGAAGGTGTGAAGAACAATAGTTCACATGGATTAGCAGGTGTGTCTAAAATTTACCCTCAAGAGGAGGCCCTTGAGTTCATATGTATGAGATTGATTTGATAAAGCAAGCAGGTGAGCATCACAACTAGATTAAAGGAATAGAAAAACTACTAATTCTCCCCTGAAACTTCTGAGAGAAACTAGACAGTTGAAAGAATGTGAGCTGAGGAGTAATCAGGCAAACATCAACCATGAAAATGAAGCTAAGCAAGTAAACTTCACACGATAAACAACACTGTAAAGGATGCAGAAGCAATGCTGACTGTAACAGTTATGACATTCCAGGGTGTATGTGTATGAAACTCACTGGTTAAAAGAATGAAAAAACACTGCAAACAATGAAGTAAGTAACCTGTGTCAATGAGTTAAAGGAAAATCAAGCCCCATTGATAGTCTGCTTGTTGGAGATGCTCTTAATGTCAAATAACTCACACTCAATACCAAATGGTGGAGAGCCATATGTAAGTCTATGTCAAAAATGCGGCTATGACTCTTAGAAACCTTTAATAAACAAAAATATCACAGGGTAATGCTGTTGTTTCTTTACACATCCTCTCTCTGGTCTCTAGTACTCTGAATGCAGTGCTTCCATTTCTACGGTGGTGGCTGGGGTGTTATTATGATGATGGACGCTATGTCACTGGTATTTCAAATGCCAATAGTGTCACCCACAGTGAAGATTGTTCAGCAGAGCTTCCAGACTAAGAACAGACTATGTATGAACAAGGACAACCTTCTGCGCAGCTTTGAAACATTGTCAGGTTCTGAAGGCCTAATGAATGGAACAGAACATTATTGGAGATAGTGCCAGAGGAAGGGTGCCTGAGGTTGGAGGGAATTTGAATGTGACTGTGAAAGACCTCCTTTCAGAGTGGAGTTGACAAGGGTGACATGAATGGCAGTGGAGCCCTCAAGATCTTCATTTGGTAATTATCTGCTAATTATTGGAATTTGTGCAAAGCATAAATCGAAGAGAATTGGAAATCGTCAACAATGAAATAAAACCCAAAGATAGATGATGTAGACATTAGTGAGCTGAAATGGACTAGTATTAGCCATTTGATTCAGAAAACCACATGACTTCCTATGCCAGGAATGACACCATCAAGAGTAAAGGCTTTGTGTTAATTGTCAGAAAAGACTTTGCAAAATCAATCTTAAGTACAATGTAGTCTGTGATAGGATTACATCTAACTGCTTTCAAGGAAATCCAATTAGCATAACTATTCAAATGTATGCACCAACCAAAAAACTAGTGATGCAATTGAAGAATTCTACCAATGTCTTCAGACTGCCAATGATTAAACATTCAATCAAAATGCTTTGCTAATTATTAGTGATTGGAATGCAAAAGTTGGAAACAAAGAGGAAAGATGAGACATAGTCTTCCTATGGAAATGAAACTGGGGATCACATGATAGGATTTTTCCCGATGAAGGACTTCATTTTCAAAAATGTTGTTTTTCAACAACACAGAAGGTGACTATATACATGGAATTCTCCAGATGGTATACACAGATATCAAATTGACTATACCTGTGAGAAGAGATGATGGAGAAGTTCAGTAGCAGCATCTAAAACCAGGCAAGATGCTGACTGTATAACAGTCCATCAATTGCCGATTTGTAAGTATAACCAAAAACACACCCATGAGAGCCAAAATATGAGCTTTAATCTATTCCACCTTAATTTCAAAATAAATGGCAAGAACAGATTTGTTTCATTGAGTATTAATGACAGAAGATCTGATGGGCTGTCAGCGGACAGTAAGAATATCATTCATATAAGATATTTGTATATGATGATGGAGAATTAGATCCATGTGAATATACTTATAGCTTTAGTATTAAGGTAACAGATGAACATGGGGTCTCCACTCAAGTCCTCCCTCAATGCAAGAACACTTTGTTCTTAAACTGGCATTTCATGATTCTCACCTTCCTGACATGATCATTGAACAAAAAGCAGGAGCATAAACAAATGTATAGAGAGCTGATGGTACCAAGCTATCAAAAGATATAGCATCTGGGGCCTTAAAGGCTTGAAGGTAAACAAGCAGCCACCTACTTGAGAAGCAACAAAGTCCATATGGAAGAAGCACACAAGCCTGTAGGATCATGAGGTGTCAATGTAATCAGGCATCAGACATCAAAGAACAAAAGCATATTACTGTGAATGAGGCAGAGTGTTGAGTGGGGACCAAAGCCCATCTGTAGGCAATTGGACATCCCCTTACAGAAAGGTCATGGGGAGGAGATGAGCCAGCAGAGTGCAGTGTAGCAATAATGAAACATACAACTTTACTTAAGTTATTTTATGCTTCCTCCCCCACCTCCCGCCCACTATCATGATACCAATTCTACCTTACAAATCTGGTTAGACCAGAGGATGTACACTGGTACAGACAGGAACTGGAAACACAGGGAATCCAGGGCAGATGAATTCCTCAGGTCCAGTGGTAAGAAGGAAGGTGGGGTAGAAGGGGCAACCGGTCACAAGGATCTACATATAAACCCCTCCTTGGGGGATGGACAACAGAGAAGTGGTTAAAGGGAGATGTAGGACAGTGTAAGAGAGGAAAAATGATAATAATTTATAACTAATAAAGGGTTCATGAGGGAGGGGTTGTAGGGAGGGTGGAAGTGAGGAGCTTATACCAAGGGCTAAAGTAAAAGGAAATATTTGGAGAATGACTATAGGAACAAATGTACAAATGTGTTTGACCCACTGGATGGATGTATGGATTTGATAAGAATTGTATGAGCCCACAATAAAAGGATTTAAAATATATATAATTCATGAAGAAAGCGAAAGGTTATTCAAGAAAGAGGAAAGAAATAAAAGATGAAAGTACATGTTTAAAAAGACATGATGAAATCAAAGAGCTGAACAGAAAATTTCAAGGGACACCTCAAGACAAGAAAGTAAAATGAAACTGCAAAGCCCTAGAGTTAGAAAACTAAAAAGAACATGCTCAGCATATCTTAAACATAAAGAATTCCAGAAGAATTTCAAACTTGAGGTTCTGTATTAAGATATATATTATTCTGGCAAACATGTGTCTGACGTCAGTGAATATTAAACTAAGTTTTGCCTGACTACAACTCCCATTGGGAAAATTGTGTCTAGTCATGTAAGTATTTTACTATATATGTGAATAAGCCTTGTATTACAATATGCACTTAGCCTACATTAGTTCAATCTTCCTTTCTCAATAGTGTCAAAATTAGTACAATCAGAATAGCTGAGGTGAGGGGAAAGGAAGTGGCGTTAACAACCTCCAAGGACAAGGGAGCAACAGATGATCCAAATCGGTGGTGAGGAAGGTGTAGGAGGCCTATTAGGTCGTGATCAAGAGTAATGTACCCGAGATGAATTACTGAAACCCAAATGAAGGCTGAGCATGATACTGGGACAGGAAGAAAGTAAAAGGAAATAGAGGAAAGAGCTAGGAGGCAAAGTACATTTATAGAGGTCTAAATACAGACATGTACATATGTAAATATATTTGTATATGAGGATGGGGAAATATATCTATGTACACATATTTATAGGTCAAGTATTAAGGTAGCAGATGGACATCGGGCCTCTACTCGAGTACTCTCTCAATGCAAGAATATTTTGTTCTATTAAACTGGCATTACTTGATGTTCACCTTCCCAATCTGATCACTGAAGAAAAAGCAGGTGCATAAGCAAATGTGGCTAAGAAAGATGATGGTGCCCAGTTATCAAAATATATAGCATCTGGGGCCTCAACAGCTTGAAGCCAAACTAGCAGCCATCTATCAGGGAATCAACAAAGTCCATATGGAGGAAGCACACCAACATGTGCGATCATGAGGTGCTGACAGGAGTCGATATCAGAAGTTCAAAAAGAAACAACTTCACCAAGGTGAAGGAGGGGCATCAAATTAGAGACCTAGAACGTCTCTGTGGATAATTGCACAATCCCACCCAGAGAGGACACAGCAAAGAGAAGATACATCCAGGAGGTTGTTTAGTATCGAGAAAACACACAACACTCCACTAGTTCTTGAATCTTTCCTCCCCACCCCCCCCCCAAGTATTATAATTGCAATTCTACCTGGAAATCATGCTAGACTGGTGAGCCTATATTGGTACATAGGAGAGATTTCAATTTACGGAATATAGGATAGACAAACCCCTCAGAAACAGTAATGGGAGTAACAATTCCAGGAGGGTTGGAGAAAGAAAGGGGTGGGGGAGGGGGAACTGATAGCTATGATGGCAAAACAACCCCCTTCAAAATAAACAGATACTATGAGTTTCAGGTAAAGGGATACAATGGGCGGTGTTAAATATGTATAAATAATAATAAAAATACATAAATACATTAAGGGTTCATGTAGGTGGCAGGATTAAGAAGGGAGAGAATAAAAAGGAGTTGATATCAAAGGCCTCAAGAAGAAAGATAATATTTTGAAATTATTGACGGCGCCATTTATACATGCCTGCTTGATATAATAGATGTTATATGTAAGAGACCCCAATAAAATGATTTATTCATTAAAAAAAGGAACAAAATTCTCACAATGGCACCAGTAGGCAATGTCATAAATATTGGGGAAAATAATGATATTCTCAAGGATTTCATTTTACCAGATTTACAATTTCTGTCCATGGAAGCAGTGGACAAGGCATCAAAGGATGTATTCCTCTGGTTAAGCCTGCTACGGCAGGCCTCTTTAAATGGTTCAAAAGCAAAGATGTTCCTTTGAGGATTAAGGTGCATTTGACTGTTACAGCCATCATATTTTCCATCATCTCATATGCGTATAAAATCTGGAGGATGGTGAAGGAGAACAATAGTACCTGTGAATTAGGGTGTTGACAAAGAATAGTGAACCTATCATTGACTGTTCGCATGAAGACACCTCTCCGGGAAAGAACAACCAGAATGCTCCTGAGAAGTGAGAGCGGCAAAGCTGCAGCTCCGATGCTTTGCACTAGTCGCCCAGAGAGACCCCTCCCTAGAGGAAAACACCATGTTTGCAAAAGCACATGGTTGGCTAAAGCAGAAAATGATTTTGAAATGATGATGGCAACATATGTACAAATATGCTTGATGGAATTGATGTATGTTGTGTTGCAGGAGCAGTAAGAGCCAAAATAAAATGATTTTTTTAAAGGAAAAAAGAAACACCCAGCTAAGCCCAGCCAACTCTCAGTACTTGGGAACATCATCATAACTGTTATTTTAAGACAAAAGGAAAGTAGAAGGTTAACAAAAATGTGAAGGCACTCAATCAAGTTTATACAAGGACTGCAATTATAGACTCAAAGGTAGTAACCATTTAGATGCTATGACACAGGGCAGCGCTTCTGGCAGTACATTGGGTCGCTCTGAGTCAGGATGGAGGGCCCCTAACAAGAAGAACAACGAGGTGTCAGAATTACGTGGAAGAAAGACAAGGCTGCCCACTCCTGTAAGAACTACGGTCTCAGAAACCTGCAAGGGCCGTTCTACTCTGTCCCGTAGTGTCACTGTGAGTCAGAAGTGACTCAATGCCAGTGAGTTTATTTTTTAATGAGTTAATGTTTATGAACTCAACATTGACCGTGACAGTAAAATTAGAGACACGTTTCCCCCTGAAAATTCCAAAAGTCTCTCTTGTTTTAAAGTCTGAAAAACTTTAGAGTAGATTTATTCACTTCTCGGAGGTAGAGGATTACACCAGAGTCAGAGGCCACAGCTAGACTTTGCAGCAAGATGCTTGACTGACTCCACTATTCAGAGGGGTGGCCTTGGAAATTTTAACTTCCATGTTTCTCAGCTTTTCCATTTGCCAGATAGCACAATAACAAGCCCACCCCCAGCCTGTGGAGAGCATGAAATTAACACATGTGGAGGGTTTACAACAGTGTCTGATTAAAAATGATAACTATCAATTAAATCATGGGTGTCGAATAGGACTCAGAAGGAGGATGATGGACTGAGCTGATTACATTAGCACTAGTTGGCTCTATCCCAAACCCTAGAGAATAATTAATGGAAACATTTGACTTCTGTTAATTGTCTCCATTTCTCCACTGGAAATATTTAAATTCTCTGGAAGCAGTTAAAAGGGCCTCTGCTATAAGGATACTGTAGTCTCTCCAGGAGCAGGGGGGAGGCTGTGAGATGAGACCGAATGAAGGCAATAGATTATAGTCCTTCCAGATTTACCCTGGCAAAAAATGTCAGGAGTATCTCAGTATGTAATTTTGGCAGGAATACCCTGACAGATTACGTCTGGTGACTCCAATCACCATTAACACCTTCCTGTTCCATTTGGTTTGGACCTGATTACTAACCCAAAGACTGATGGTTTGAATGCACCGAGCAGTACTGCAGAAGAAAAGCTGATGGAGCAATTCTACACTGTACCACACGGGGTTGTCATGAGTTGGAATCAAGTCGATGGCAACAGGTTTTTTATTTGTATTTCCCCCTCCTCTCAGTGTTTTGCTTTCCTAACTCAGCCATGACCTTTAAGAAAGAATATTTTGACCCTAGCCCATTATTAATATCCTTCATTTTTCTGAAGCCTAGTCTTCTTCTTCTTTCTTATTGCACATTGCATTTCCCATGAAAGTGCTTGTTTATTAACAGAAACCACGGTCTGTCAGCTGATCATAATGCTCTTATTTAGAACAGCAACGTTAGAAACCTTGTGGAGCAGAGATGGAGGGCTGGAAATGCACTGAGGACATGCTACGTGGGACCATTTTGCTAAAGGTTTGCCTGTTTCCATTTTGGTACTTTTACTTGCAGTGGCCTACCCAATTGCCTTCACCCAAAAAAAAAATAATACAATCATGGAATCTTTCTGCAATAACTGTTCAGCAGGAGACTTATATGTGGTGGGGCTGCCCTAGATCATAACTCTGAGCTCACAGCTACCCTGCTGGATAACTTGAAACTGATGAATCTTCTTCCTGTAGGTGGTGTCTCCACCATCACTCAGTCTTCATGTCGCTTTGGATGTCTTCCATAAGGTTTTAATGAAAAATAAGAAAAGTCTCAACTATTTTATTTCAAATATATGATTGTGTGTAAATTTTCAGAAAAATATTTGATGATATTCATTCAAGTCTATTAAAAGTCATGAAGGTGAGAAAATTTAATATTTGAAATTTTTATTTACTACCACCAATGTGTTATTACTTCAAGCCATGTGAAAAGCCACCAGTGCATTAGTTACAGAGATTGGAATGGTTCATCTTTTCCAGAGATCAAGAGAGGTTGTTGCCTGCTTCCCCAAACTCACCCTACGTCCCCAGATAATCAGGATAATTTGAAAACCTCTTCAGAAAGTTGCAGGCGTGTATAGTGCTCCCTTGTGACGTGAATTGCTCTGTTTTGCTCCATTCTGTTGGGAATTCCAGTTTCAACACAGGTTTTCATGCAGTGTTTGTCTATGAAATAATTTATGCCCTGGTACACATTGTTTGTCGAGCATGTTTAATATTAAAAACAGGCTCACTGTTTTTCTAAGTTACCGAATCCTATTACCAAACAGGGCTTAGTGTGAGTTACACATGTTGCTTTAAAAAATGACAACAAATTCACGTGTCTGACAATAATACTAAATATTTAATCCAGTAGTTTTGTTTTGGGTCTGGGTAGCTTGTGCTCCATATTAATTCATCGTGGTATGTAGCTTCATTTTTCAATTTTTGCACAGGTTTAATTTTGATCCCCATCTGAATGTATTCCTCCTTAAAAGGCATACTATTTTTAATATATTATGTTTAATATATAATTTCCATATAATTCAAGGGGCTTCAAAATGCATGGAAAATGAAATGAAAAGATAGTCGCACTGCCCCATAATGTTTGGAAGTTCTTTGGAAAATCTTCTACAAAAGATATGATTAAAGTTTGTAAAAGGCAAAGATTTCACCTTGACAATGAAGGGAAATGTTGCCCCAGCTCTGGTCTTTTTAATCTCCTCCTATGCAGCAAAGTGATAGACCATGAAAGAGAAGCAAACGTGCACGTGAAGTGTGCTGTTGACAAAGACCACTGAACATCCCCAGGAGTTCAGGAAGAATGAACAAATCAACGTTGGGAATAATTCCACAGGGATGCTCCTGAGAAGCAAGGACGGTAAGGCTTTATCTTCTTTACCTTGGACAAGTCTCCAGAAAAGTACAATCATTAGAGGGCATCCTGTTTATCAAATAGAACGTCAGTGAAAATGAGGGAAAAATTCAATGATATAAATGGAAAGTCTGTGCTATGATGTGCTGAAACATATCAACGATGTTTATGTAAATGGTATGATCGACTGAGCAAAATTTTCTTCTCATACATAAGTTTGTGGTTCAGAGCCAACTCCAGAGATAGTAATTCCAACAACAACAAAGATATAATATCATTTCTAAAAGCAATGAAAGTCGAGCACTACACTAAATGAACGTTTTTCTCTGCTTGTAGATTCTAAGTTCTTTTTTCCCCCAAATGTAAGAAATAAACATATGTAGGAAGCTTCTTTATTCTCTTTTAAGCTGGAGGAATGAGTAACGGTGAAATTTTCCATTCCTTTTCAAAAGCCTGAGAATACCGAGATAACAAAGTTCCTGTAGATCTCAGGAGCGTCGTGACAATGGCAGAAGGAAGAAACAGAACTACTGTTACCAAGTTCATCCTCTTGGGATTCTCTGAATTTCCAAAGCTCACACTCGTCCTCTTTTTAATATTCCTGGGCATCTACCTTCTGACAGTTTTCTGGAACCTAGGTCTTAGCATCTTGATCAAGATAGACTCTCATCTGCACACACCCATGTACTACTTCCTCAACAAACTAGCCTTTGTAGACATATGCTATGTGTCCTCCACGACTCCCAAGATGCTCTCAGACTTCTTCCAGGAGCAGAAATCCATCTCCTTTGTGGGGTGTGCTGCGCAGTACTTCTTCGGCTCTTGCTTTGGTCTGACTGAGAGCTGTCTTCTCGTGTCCATGGCTTATGATCGATATGCTGCCATTTGTAACCCTCTACTTTACACAGCCATCATGTCCCCGACCCTCTGTCTACAGCTGTTCATTGGATCAACTGTAACTGGATCTTTGGGTTCATTAACCCAGCTGTGTGGCTTACTTCAGCTTCATTTCTGTGGGCCAAATATCATTAACCATTTCTACTGTGACCTGCCACAACTACTGAACTTATCTTGTTCTGATACCTTTTACATGGACGTTTTATTTGCTGTGCTGACAGTGGTCTATGGACTGACCTCTGTCCTGGTTATCATGATATCCTATGGTTACATCGTTGCCACCATTCTGAAGATGAGTTCTGCTGAAGGTAGGTCCAAGGCTTTCAACACCTGTGCTTCTCACCTAACAGCAGTGAGTCTTTTCTTTGGCTCAGGCACCTTTGTGTATTTATGCCCCAATTCTGATGATTCTCTTAGCCAAGGCAAGCTGGTCTCTGTTGTCTACACTATAGTGATTCCTATGTTAAACCCATTGATCTATAGTCTGAGAAATAAGGAAATCAAAGATGCCCTCATCAGATGTAAGAGAAGGATTTTCTCCTGACAATAGTATGTAAAGTCTGTGTATTTTATTTCCAAATAAGTAATAAGCAACATGAATCTGAGGTCTTAAAAATATCTTGTGCAATGCCTTTGTGAGGTTGGTAAAAATATTTGCTACATCTGGCTAGATTTTCATCTATGATCTTTTTTAATGAAAGCCTTACTCAGGAAATTTCTTTTCATTTTTTCCCAAAAAATAATATTCTATTTTGTTTTCAACAAACATGGGGACAGCAAAGTAGACTCCCATTTCCAAATTTCTATACAAGTCACTCAGTGGTATTGGCTATTATTTTCACAGTGTGTCAGCATTCTCGTTAATTGCATTCTGTGTTTCATTTCCAGTATTCTAGTTTCCCTACCTGCTTATCTTCTCAGCTTTGCTTTGATTTCCTGATGGTTTTGAGATCAGTCTGCCTTTAGCTTCAGGACAGAATCACATACAACCATGGATGAAAAATGAAGCTCATTACCCTTTGAGTTAATTGTGTATCTGTACGTCAAGAGCTGTCTCCCCTTTCTACTCTGGGGGAGGATTAGACTTCTTCATCCCCATGAGTATAGGTCTTATAGCATGAAATTTTTTGTCAAATGAAACAGGAATGGACATGAAATACATCACTTCTTGGCCAACAGTTTATCTTTGGGCTTTTATCCCTGCTCATCTCTCAATGTTCTCATTAGTTAATGACTCAGTCCCAAGATTGATATGTATTATTATCAATAACTATTTTTGCATTTGGATTGATTGCCAATAAACTATTATGGATATCTATATAGGTAGAAGGTGTCCTTTGGCAAAAATTATTAAAATGTTATCATTCCTCTGTCTTTAAAACTAGCCAGTGAATGTGTAAAAACATTCCAAAACTATTGAAAAGTTGAGGATAGCAATTTTTGTTTGGCAAAATTAAGTGTTTGGTTCAATTGTCCCTTGTGGTAGATCGAAAGGGAGGTTCTATACTTGCTGCTGAAAAGTAAACTTCAGATTTAGATGAAAAGTATGAAAACAGAATGTCTGCAACATGGGTTGGTTGCTGCTGGATGCACTTAACATGATTCTACATAAAGAGGTAAGTCACAAAACAACTGGTCAGTTTGTTGGTAAGACTATAAGAGAAGAAAAATTCCCATAAATCTGAGTGTTTTCAAGTTCATGCAGCACATGAGCCTTGTCATTTCTAACCCCCTGCGTGTTCTGAACGTGAGAAGGACTCAGAGAAAACAAGTGGAACTCAGAATTACAGCAAGGGTCAGTTCAAGGGCGTCGTTTTCATAGGGCATTGTTAGTATCTCTGAACCCAAGCTCATGCTTACTAGATCTTTTAATTGGACAAACTATTTTCGTGGAAAGTCAAGTTAGGGAGAAGGATGTGATTGTCTCATAGGAACCAGTGATGTCCAGTATCATGCACCTGATGGCCATGCTTATTGAACATGGAAGAATGAGAAAAGTAACAATAGGGCAACTATCTGATCACGTGGAGCTGACCAAAGGAAGCTGAAGGATAGCACTGATCTCTCTGTTTTCCATGGGCATCCTTCCCGAAATGCACTTGGTTTAGCTCCTTGGATGACAGTGCCATGGCATCAATCAAGCCATTGTCTGTTGCAGTGAACAATTGGATTACACTTTTTAAAAACTGATTTTATTTCCTTCATGTCTTACACTTCTGCTTGCTCACTTTCACTACCTGGGATGATGCTCACCATTCATAAAGCATTGTCTTAGTTTCCACTTTCTGGGAAACCCAGATTCAATCAGACTAAGACAGGTGACTTTAACACCTGGCATGCAGATGTATCAACGTTACTGTGGTTAAGGTAAGTAATGTTTCTGTGTAAATAAGGTAAATGAGGCACACAGTAATTTTCAATAATTGAAACTGTTTTCCACACAATGACACTTAAAAATATGTTGAGGAAACTTTTGCTAATGACAATGGAAATATTATAAAATGAAAATAGCAGGCTCTGGGTAGACAATTCCCAACTCAGACAATTCTGAGAAAGCTAGGTGACCCCCATGGCAGTCACTCAGGGAACTTTTATCTCCTGCGACTGCGGGAGAACTGTCCTGACAACAGCACGATGTCAAGAGCAGCAGAGTTGCAAAGAAGATGGAACGGACAGCTTGGGAATGTCTCTTCTATCTCTATCAGGTTCCTCTAAGGAACGAATGGAGCGCCAGCACGTGGTGTGGGGGAAATTGTTTATATGCATCTGAGGAACCTAAATTACATCTCTTGGAAATTTCCTTCAGAAAGGGATCCCCACATTTTTTAACATTAATAAATCTTTTTATTGGGGCTCATACAACTCTTATCATAATGCATACATACAGCAATTGAGCAAAGCAACCTTATACATTCGTTGCCCTCATCATTCTCAAAATTCACCTTCCACTTGGGTTCCTGGAATCAGCTCGGTTTCCTTTTTTTCCCCTCACCCTCCCTACCCACTTCCACCTTCCCCCTGCTCCCTTAATAGTTTATAAATAATGATTATATCTTATCTTACATTGCCCGGCATCTCCCCTCACCCGCCTCCCCATTGCCCATCTCCCAGAGAGGAGGTTACACATAGATCTCCAAGATCGGTTCTCCCTTTCTACACCCCCTTCCCTCCCGGTGTCGCCACTCCCACCGCTGCTGTTGAGGGATTCATCCTTCCTAGATTCCCTGTGTTTACAGATCCCTATTGCACCGCTGTACATCCTCTGGTATAACCAGTTCCGCAAGGTAGAATTGGGGTTATGATAATTGGGAGGGAAGGAAGCGTTCAAGAACTAGAGGAAGGTTTTGAGTTTCATTGTTGCTACACTGAACCCTGAGTGACTCATCTCCTCCCCACTACCCATCTGCAAGGGATGCCCAGCTGTCTACAGATGGGCACTAGGTCCCCATCACGCACTCCCCCTCATTCACGGTGATGTAATTCCCACCACCCCCCTGCCTTTGTTGTTTGAGACCTGGGAGTTCCCACTGGTTTCTGAAATCCATACAATAACTTCAACTGAGCTAACTGCCCAGTAGGAACCTAAGATATAACCTTCCCTGCTTGCTGTTAAGAAACAAGATAAGGTCCAGATCCCAGGTGAGGAAATGAAATGGGGCTCGGGGGAAATTAGCTTCCTTGGAAAATATATTGCATGAGGAATAAATATTGAAGATGCTGGAGCAGGACAAATCAGAAAACCAACCCCACTGTTATCAAGTTGATGTCCAACCATAGCAACCAGTGCATCTGCTTCCCTCTGGCTTCTAAGTCTATGAGCTTTCAGAAGCAGATTTTCACATGTTTTCCCAAAGAAAGTCTCTTTTGAGTTCCACCTGCTGACCTACCTTTTTGTTTAACCAACAACAACTCAGTGCCCTTGAGTCATTGCCAACTCATAACAATGCTGTAGGGCAGGGTAGAACTGCTCCTGTGGGTTTCCAGGACTAACTCTTTACAGGAGTAAGAAGGCCAGCCTTTGTATGAAGGAGCGCCTGGTAGTTTTGAACTGCTGACCTTGCGGCTAGCCACCCACTGCATAACGACTACACCCAAGTCTCTTGGACCTTTTCGGGTAACAGCCCTGCTTTTAACCATCATCCCACCATGCCTATCCAGGGTTGATTGGTTGTGAAGTGCTGTGTAGTCAGTTCCACCTCATGGAGACTCTGAACAACAGAACTAAACACAGCCTGTTCCTTAGGGATGCCTAGTTTTTGGTTGTGATGAAATTATGCATCACTAAAGGCTCCAAGGCCATTTCAAATTTAATTTTCCTCCTTTTGATTTTTTAAGCCACTCAGACCACTAAAGAGATGTAAGGGTTAAGAAATCTGGAGTGAGTTTAAAAAAAAAAAGAAATATACTATGCACACACAGAGAACCCATCTAAAGAAATGAAATCAACAACCTAGCAACACAATGCCTGTGGGGTTGTAGGTTATGGCTGGGCTTCTGTGCTAGTTAAGGTTTATTGTACCAACCTGACCGATAAACACATGGGATTAATTGAAGGGCAGACCAATAAACAGCTCAGTGAGCCTCGCCTTTCTTGTTCTCTGGTGTCTCTTGTTCTCTGATGGTCAGTCCGGTGTGTGGTTGCATCAGCTAGTTCTCTGCCTCAGCTGGCAAGGCTCAGTTCCTACGAAACATCCCTGAGATGAAGCTACACAGACCTACCATGATGCATCCCTGGGTGCTGGAGAAACAGTGTGGAGACTCCAGCCAGCGCTGAGGTGCTTACAACACGCTCATTGATTTGGCCTTCCTCCTGCATTTGGTGTTGTATTGGATATGTTTTGTGAGTTTGAGGAGGGCTTTGTAGATTGGTATTAGACATATGGGCTAATGTTTGGACTGGACTGGTTAGGATGCATTCCTAATGTATAACTTACCTTTTATATAAAACTCTCTTATATATATCTGAGTTTCTGTGGATTTGTTTCTCTAGTCTACCCAGACTAGCACAGCTGAAACGGTAATATCAGCAGTTCAAATCTACCAGCCATCTCACGAAAGAAAGATGAGGTTGTAATTTCCATAAATAGTTTCAGTCCGGCAGACCCACAAGGGCAGTTTCATCTTATCCTATAAAGTCACTATGAACGGATTTGACTAGATGGCAGTGAGGTTTTTGTTTTTCTTCTGAGGGATGAGTGACTATCTGAAAGAGGAAGCATTCTATTCACACAAAATGTCACCTTCTCGAAACTCACCAGGGCAGTTCTGTACAATAGGGTCACTGTGAGTATATTCAGTGGCAGTGGGTTCAGTTGTAGTTTGAGCATTCCACCTCCCGTATCTACCGCCATCTGGTGGATACATGTATAACAGTATGAGTCCTAAGAAAACGGACCATCCCAGCAACCTCTGCACCAAAGATCCCTCAGGACACCTGTCCCCACTAATAGTATCAACATTCATATTGCCTCAGAATCATTTCATTCAAAATGCTTTTCGTTACCGATAACACCTAGTTTTGCAAAAAATTAAAGCATAAATATTTTTAGTCTGAAACAAAATTCAAGTTCAGGACCATAAAGTCAACTCTGGCTCAGAGCCATGAGAGTAATGAGAGTGGCCCTTTTGGCTTCCCAGAACTCCACAGGAGAAGAACGCTTCCTGGTTCAATCATGGAGCAACTGGTGGTTTTGAACTGCTGACCTGAGGTTAGCATCACAACATGTAACTCACCACCACGGTTCCTGTGTAGAAAGAGTGAGATGTAGAATGTGTTTGAGTCACAGAGACACTCAAACATGAGGCCGTTTCACTATTTGGAGAGTCGATGCTGCCCTTTCTTCCGTGGGCTCTTTGGCATTGCCGCCAGAGCAGCAGCAACACAGCAAAGAGACAGGAAACGATCTGACCACCTGTGGAAGCCCCTGCAGGAGAACCTGCACATGAGCACTCGGATAGCTGCTCGCTCTGTGTTCTAAGAACTAAAACCACTCAACATTTTGTCTCGATTCAAAATAGTCCTGTTTCTGTGGTGATGTGACATTGCCTAGCGTGACTCTTCTGTCCCCAGTGTTGACCCCTCGGATGGGAAAAAGCAAAAAAGCTATGTTGTTGCTGTTAGGTGCCGTGAAGTCGGTTCTGACCCGCTGTGACCCACAGCACAGCAGAATGAAACGTTGCCCTGTCCTGCACCACCCTCCCAGTTGTTCCTCTGCTTGAGCCCATGATTGCAGCCACTGTGTCAATCCATCTCCTTAGGGGCCTTTCTCTTTGTCACGGCCCCTCTACTTTGCCGAACATGATTTCCTTCCCCAAGGACTGGGCTCTCTGACAACACATGCAAAGTGTGTAAACTGAAATCTCGCCATCCTCACTTCTGGGAGCACACTGGCTGTATTATTCCCAGGCCCTGTTAGCAGTCCACAGTACTTTCAATCTGCTTCTCCAGCACCACAGCTGAAATGCATCAATTCTCCTTTGGTCTCATTTAGTCAATGTGCAAGTTTCACATGCATATGAAGTAACTGAAATCACTATCGCTTGGGTCAAGCACATCTTAATCCTCAAAGTAGCGTCCTTGCTCGTCCACACTCTAAAGAAGTCTTATGCAGTAGCTTATCCAATGCGATGTATTCTTTGATGTTCTGACTACGGCTTTCAGTGGATCCAAGCAAGACAAAATCCTTAAGGACTTAAATCTTTTCTGCACTGATCATGCTGGTACCTATTCGACCAGTGGCGAGGATTTGGGACTTTTTTACATTGAGTTGTCATTCACATTGGAGACCTCAATCCTTGATCTTCATCAGCAAGTGCATCAAGTCCTCCTCATGTTCAACCAGCAAAGTTGTGTCATTTGCAAATCTCAGATTGCTAATAAGCCTCACTCTCATTCATCACATCATCCAGCTTCTCTGAGTATTTGTTCTCCACACAAACTGAATACGTATGGTAAGAAGCTGGTACCCTGAGGTGCACCTTTCTTGAGTTTAGACCATGCAAGACTCCCGTGTTCCGTTCGCACAACTGCCTCTTGATTCGGGTATAAGCTCTGGGTGAGCACCATGAAGTGTTCTGGAATTCTCACCCCTCCTGAGGTTACCCACAGTTTGTTGTGATCCACACACAGTCAAATTCCTTGGCATAGTCAACAAACAAAGGTAAACATGTCCCTAGTGTTCTCTGCTTTGAGCCAAAATTCACCTGACAGCAGCTTTGATATTCCCTGTTCTATGCCCTCTCTAGTCTGACCTGAACCTCTGGCAGCTCCCTATCAATATATTGCTGCAAACATTGCTGGATGATCTGCAGAAAAATTTTTCAATCAATTTATTAAATATTCTCCACAAAGATTTTGAACACATTCATTAGATTCCTTTCCAGATAGTGCATGTTTTTGTGATGCTACCACAAAAGTAGGTTTTTGCTGTGCTTTTTGTTTTGAGTGTTTACGAAAATCTAGTTGACTATTGCATTCAAAGTCACTGTCAAGAAGTCAATTCTGACTCATAACCACCTGTGTGTCTGGGGAAGCTAGAGAAACAAATCCAGAGACACTCATATGTGTGTAATAGAGAATTTTATATCACAGAGTAACTGTATATTAAGAAAATATCCCAGCCCAGTCCAGATCAAGTCAATGAGTCCAATATTGGTCCATATGTCCCATGTCAGTCAGTAATATCCTCTTCAGACTCACGCAACAGATGCAATTATGCTGAATGCAGGAAGATCACAGGCCAGTGGGTGCAAAGTCATGTGGCTGTTGTGGTCATGGAAGTATCTCAGCATTGGCGTGGGTGTCCATGTGTGCTTGGCTTCCAGATCCCGGGCTCTGGTTCCACCAGGGGTCTCCATGTGGCTTGTCAGAAGGAAGACAAGCAGAGTGTGTGTGTCCTGCCTCCAAGAAGGAAAACAGGAGTTTCCAGAAGTCTCAGGAGAACATAGAGGCCTCATTTGCTATGACTATTTGACAGACTAGAGTCTACCCCTTTGCAAGTTGATGGATTATGTAACTGCCACACCACCCCTATCGGCTGAGACTATAAATCTTTACAGGACCAGAAAGCTTCGTCTTAAAATCCCAAAGCCAGGCTACACTCGCTGATTATCTCTTTTATTTTTACTTTGTTCTTTATAGAGAATCATATAATCTGTGAATAATGACAGCATTGGTACTATATTCCTTAGAATTTTATTTTACTTTTTTATCCTGTTGCCTGTGATCCACCACACAGTGAAGAATAACAGTGAAGAAAGCCAGGATTTTAGTCACAAGGAAATCTTTCCTTACTTCACTATGAATGACTCGGCTAATATAAAATTTTTTAGTCAACCTCTATCATATGAAGAAATTTTTCTTTCTTCCCTTATTTCATGAAAGTATTAGAGTCCTCCATGACCACGGTTGCTATGTCTTTTTTTGTGTGTGCTATATTTTCCTTAGTCTTGTAGAATCTATTTATGAATGAGACTAATTTATAGATTTCCTTTTTGAGGGTCTCAATTTTAGGTTTAATAGCATAATCATGCCCCAAGTTTTAAGTTTTCAGTGCTCCTTCAGCTCTTGGCTGTGACAAAGTTTGTAGATGATTACAATTAGTTGTTCCTAGAAACCTCTGTAACTGAAGTGCCTTTGTGGTGTGGTTTTAGAATTATTTACTCAGCTATTTAAGTTTTCACTAGAAAGACCAGCCTTTCTACTCCTATAGTCATAGTCTCAGAAACTCACAGGGATGATTCTATCCTGTCCTAGAGGGTCACATGGACTCATTGGCAGTAAGTTTGTTTTTCAGGTTTAAGTTTTCACTGTTCTAATAAATCATTTTTTGCCAATATATAGTTTCTCAGTACTTAAAAAATTCCTGACATCATTTTCTTTCTTTTGAAAAATCATTTTATTGGGTGCTCTTACAACTCATAACATTCCTTACATCAATTGTATCAAGCATATTTGTAGATATGTTGCTATCATCATTTCGAAAACATTTTCTACATGAGCCCTTGGTATAAGCTTCTCTTTTTTCCCTCCCCTCCTTTTCCATCTTCATGAATCCTTGATCCATTATATGCTGTTATCATTATTTCATATCTTACTCTGTTCATTGTCTCCCTTCACCTACATTTGTGTTATTCATCCCCTTGGGGTAGGAGGGCCTATATATCCAATCTTGTTATGAGTTCCCCATTTCTGCCTCCTCCCTCTCCCCTACGATCCCTCTCCCCTCTTCATATTGCTATTTCCACTACTGTTCCTGGGGGAATTATCTGTCTTGAATTCCATGTGTTGAGAACTCTAATACATAATAGTGTGTTTCTCCGGTCTAACCAGATTTGTAAGGTAGACCTGGATCATGGTAGTGGGGGACGGGGAGGAAGCTTTTAAGAACTAGAGGAATGATATGTGATTCATTGGTGCTATACTACTCTTAATTGAATCATTCCTTTCTTATAACTCTTCCATCAGGTTGATATTCAATTGTTTTAAGATGGGATTTCAGTCTCCACTCCAGCCCACCTTGTTCAAATTGAAATAGTTGTTTGTTTTGGATTTTTGATACCTGATACCAGTTCCTGTAGACCTCCTGATCACACAGGCTGGTATGCTTCTTCCATGTGGGTTATTTGCTTCTTGCAAGATGGCTATTTTTTAAACCTCAAGCCTTTAAGATTCCAGATGCTATATGTTTTGATAGTTGGGCACCATCTGCTCTCCTCATCATATTTATTTATGCACCTATTTTGTCTTCAGTGATTGTGTTGAGAAGGTGCATATCAAAGAGTTCCAGGTTATCAGAACAAAGTGCTCTTAGGTTAAGGGAGGCCTGAGAAGAGGCCAAAGTTCATCTGCTATCTTAATACTTAACATAAATATATGTACATTGGCCTCTTTGCCTTTCATTATAAATCAATAAATTAGATATATGTACCTATGTTGATACCTGTATAAACAAATTTTCCCTATTTCTTTCCTCTATTTCCTTTTACCTTCTTTCTAGCCCACTATCATGCTTACCCTCCATTCAGCTCTCAGATGCATTGCTCTTGATCAAACCCCACCTGGCAATATATGCCCTCCTTACCATCAAGTTTAGATCTCAGTTGTTCCCTTATCTCTGAGTTTTTGCTCCCCAACTCCTGCTCTCCACCCCTTCACTCCCATGTCTCCCAAGAACTGCCAGTCCCATTGTTTTTTCCTCGGGATTGTTCATCCTGCCTTTCTGATATAGATGGACATAGGGCAAAAAACAAATAAATAAGCAAACAAATAAAGACAAAACAACATAACAAATCTGTTGACCCTTATGTACGCTTTCTGATCAAGTCTGATGAGGTTCCAAGCCCTGTCCCCCAAGTCAGAAGTTTATTTTTAACATTGCCCTGGGATTTGGTTACTTTGCTCCCCTTGTTGTGCTGTTGCACTCCCTTTGCATCTCACCCCGCTCTGCAAGGGACAGACAGGGCACACTTTTTGCACAATGTCTCCAGTGCTGTTTACTGTAGTGCTATAGGTCAGTGAGGGAACGTTGTGTCTCATGATGTGGCCGGTCCTATAGTCCTCTCTGTACATAGGCTACTCTGAGCAGGGATGTTGTCCACAGGGCTTGGTGGGTGATGATGAGGTTCTCTCTCCCACTTAGTGTGCTCCCATGTGTTCTGGACAGAGCTGCCTCTCTCCCTGGGCTCCATATTCAGTGCTGACCTCTGCATTGCTTTCTTCTAGGAGGAGAGTCAACAGAGCTCACCATGGGCCTGGCCCTGTTATCCTCTGTTAGTTCACTGATTCATGCCCATATATTGCCTGCAAGTCTTGCTGCTCTGGGGTGGGGCCTGGTCCCTCTCTCCCATTCCTGAAGAGACATACACAATACCCTCCCCATGTGTGTATTAGTTTCCTGCTCCACATCACCCTTGTTCCCCCCTTATATTCTATGGATTTCCCTTATTTTATATATATATATATATATATATATATATATATATATATATATATATTCCCAGATATGTATGTGGGTCTTCTGTTAGATTATCCACCTAGATGGGCCTGTTATCATAGTTCCCTGAGTTCTACCTCCTTGAATGTTTCCTTAATTTTTACTCACTTTCTATTTAATAGACATGATGTCCTGTGTAATGCTTATACTTTCTTATAGATATGGCAAAGATAAGCAAGGTATAGTAAGGTAGAATTGACAAAATTTCTGTCATAATGTGCCCCAAAATAACAGTGATCATAAAAATGTTGCAGGACAGAACAACATTTTATTCTGTTATGCATAGGTTTCAAGACAAAATGTGTTCATAAGCAAATGTGGTGAAGAAAGCTGATGGTGCATGGCTACTAAATAATATAGTGTCTGGGGTCTTACAGGTTTGAAGATAAACAAGTGGCCATGTAACTGGGAAGCAGCAAGGCCCACATTGAATAAGCACACCAACTATATGATCATGAGGTGCTGACAGGATCAGGTATCAGGCATCAGAAAACCCAAAACAAGCAATCATATCAATGTGAACCAGAGGGTGCAGAATGGAGACCCAAAGTCCATCCATAGATAATTGGACATCCCCTCACAAGGGTCACTAGGAAGGGATGATCCAGTCACGGTGCAGTACAGCACTGATGAAATATACACCATTCTTCTATTCTTTAATACTCCCTACCCTCCCACCTCACTATCATGACCCCAAGTCTACCTTACAAATCCGGTTATACTAGACCATGTACACTGGTACAGATAAGAGCTCTCAACACATGGAATCCAAGGCAGATAAAACCCTTAGGAAAAATAATGGGAGTAGTGGTATCATGAGGGTAGGGGCAAGGTGGGTATAGAAAAGGTGGACCAGATCACAGAGATCGATGTATCTACCCAGACCCCACGGAGACAAACAGCAGAAACATGAGTGAAGAGAGACAGTTATTATTGTTAGATATGAAAGTAATAATTTATCAAAATTTCATGGGGTAGGGTAGGGAAAAAGTGAGGTGATACCAAGGGTTCAAACAGAAAGAATATGTTTTGAAAAGGATGATGCAACACATGTGTACAAGAGCTTGACACAATGGATGTATGGATCATTATAAGAGCTGCAAGAGCCCCCAATAAAATGATTTTTAAAATCTAGGCAGTGGGTGTGGACAAACTTGTAATTGAAAAATGGAAGATAAAAATTCAAATTTGGTGAAATAAAGCATTTGGAGCAAATGTCCCTTGAAATATCTTGAAAATGATGTTGTCTAAGCAATGTTGTAGAGTAAATTTTGTATTGACATTAAAAATGAGAAAATAGAGTTGGATGCTGTTGGATACATTTAACAAAGTTCTGTAGAGAAGGAGTTAGTCAGAAAGGAACTGGCATGCTTGCAAGTAAAAATGAAAGAATATAAAAAAATCAAGAAATTTGGGAATTTTCAGAGTTAGTACATGAAAATTGTTGACACTTCTATGTTGCTAGAACTTCTAAAATTTTGAAGGACTCAGAGCAAAGAGGTCAATTAAAAGTAGCATTGAAACAGGTATCAAATCTAGGATGTGACCATTATATTTCATTGCTTAGATCTCTAGTGAGTTTAAGGTGATGTTAAATAAACTCACTGCCATTGAATCAATGCCAACTCACCGTGACGATAAAGCACATGGAAAACTGTCTTTATGGGCTTCTGAGACAGCAGCTCTTTACTAGAGTAGGAAGCCTCATCTTTCAACCTTGGAAGAGTTAGTGGTTTCAAACTTCTGACCTGGTGGTTAGCAGCTCAACTCACAACCACTGTTCTACCAGGGCTCCTGGATGCTTAATAGCTACTTTAAATAGAACAAAGTAGTTGATGGAAAATGAAGTTAGTGCTGTGGGATATGATTCTCCAATAGGAATCTGATTGTGTCCACAATCATCCACTTGATGCTCATACTTATTTGACATGGAAGGATAAGGAAAGTCAAATGTGGCACAGAGTTGACCAATGTGAAGTTGATCAAAAGCAGTTGATATATGACACTTCTTCCTTTACTTTTCCTGGGCATATTGTCATGAAATACACCATGTAGCTTTTTGGAATACAGATCTCTGGGATGGTTTTCTTCAGGTCTTGTTTCTCAACGCTAAAAGAATTCCTGCTGCAGAAGCACTTTGGTAAACCAACTAACCTTTTGAGGGAAAGGGGAGTTTCGGGTAGGAGGGTCTCACTCCATGCCATCTCTGGAAACCTGCAAGGCCGTGCGGCAGACCACGCAAGAGTTTGAAACTGCAGATGGCCCCTTCAGGGACCATGGAAACCCACGTGGAAGAAGCACCAAAACAATATGGTGACAGACCTTGGTCTCTGCCTTTTGTCCCCTAACATCCAACCTTGAGGCGGCATGGGTGAGGGTTTTGGCTGTTCTCAGTGGCTGAGTTCAGGTGCACATGTGATGTAGTGTCACTGGTACCTAGAGTGCTTGCCCAAGTTGTCCTTACCTGTGTCTAGGTGACCTTGGTCTGAGCATGTCCAGCTTTGGATTGTCCCCATAGGTGTCTAATGAATGCCTTCTTTCATTGCAATTTCATATAGTGGCATGTCCAGCTCATTTTTAGTGATTAAAACCACCTTTATTCATCATTTTTCTGCTGATAAGTCCTATGAGATCAAAAATTATTTCTAAATTGCAGCGAACAGTTTGGTTATACTTTTAAAATTTGGTTTCCCTTCCTTCCCTGCCTTATTTATTGTTTTATTCATTCTTACTAAGTAGAATAACAATTTCCATTCAAAAACCCTTCACCTTAGCTTCTGCTTAGGTTTTAGCCCAGATGAAATCAGAATAAGACAGGTTGGCATAGGACTAAGCATTGTTTCTTTCTGCGGTACATAGGGTCACTATGAGATGGAACCTACTAGACAGCACCTAACCAGAAGACATAGGGCACTAACACCCAGCACACAGATATATCAAAAGACTCTAGTCAGTTTAAATGAGATTCAAGTGCAGCATGAGACACTGCAATTTGCGATGGTTATTGTATTAGGGTTCTCTGGAGAGAAAAAACCAGATTACTGATAATTTTATATTTATAAAGATATATATATATCACAAGAAATGAACTGTTAAATTTTATACAGATAAATATATAAAGCAAGAAATGAACAATTAAATTATAAAGCAGTAGAAATGGCTCAGTGCAACTCACTCCCCTCAGAGAGTTGTGAGACACTAGCAGTCCTTCAAGTCTTGAGAGCCGCCAGGTAGTCCTCTGCAGAGAGAGAGAGCTATGCTATCCAGGCACTGGCAGCAAACTGCAAGGCAGGTCACCAATCATCAGCCAGGTCATCAACTGTCATTCCCCAGCTCCAGAGATGTAAATTGAAATCGTGTGGTCTTAAAGGGACTTCAAATTTAAGCGACACAGTTACAAGCTAGGTGTCCCACAGGTAGTGTACCCTTTAAATTGAGACACAGAATAAGCAAGGCAGGTACACACTGGTTCCATGATTAAAGAGCAAGAGACAAGAAAGGTGAGGCTCACTGAGCCATTTACTTCTCCACCCTTCAATTGTGTTTACCAGCCAGGTTGGCACAATAAACTATCCCAGTTATGGTCCCAACTATTGCACGGGCAAAGACAATAAAACTGTTGAGTGAACTGACTTTTACTAATTACAATGGAAACATTGACAATATCAAAATCACAGGCTAGGGATAGAGAATTACCAATTTAAGCTCTCCTGTGAAAGTTACATGAACTTCATAGCAGTTACTAAGGAATCTTTTCTTAAATATTAATTTATTTTAATGGGGGCTCTTACAGCTCTTACCACAGTCGATACATATGTCCTTTGTGTCAAGCACATCTGTACATATGTTGTCATCTTTTCCACAACATTTTCTTTCTACTTGAGCCCTTGGCATCAACTCCTCGTTTTAATTTTTTTCTCCTTCCTCCAAGTCTTCTTGATAATTTATAAATTATTTTAATTTTTTTCCCATGTCTTACAGTGACTGCTGTCTCTTTTCATGCATTTTTGTCTCCTAAGGGAACTTTTGTCACCTGTGCTGATATGGCATCTAAACCTCGATTTTAAAAGTAACAGAGTTGCAAAGAACATAGTACAGATGTGATATGTCTCTTCGATCTCTATCGGGATCCTTTAAGAAAAGAATGGGACTCCAAACCCTAATGTGGAGAAAATTGTTTACATGATCCAAAAGATCATAAACTCCCCAGGCACTCCAAACTCTCCTACAAAAGGAAGCCCCTCTTATTGATAGGAGAAGTTCCCACAGGTTTCTGATGCCCATGCAGTAGCTTCACCTGAGTTCATTGCGCTGCCGGATCACAAGATAAACCCTGCCATTATGATTGTCTACAGGTTCATAAGCAAGATAAGGTCCAGCATGTCCCAAGGGAGGAAATGCTATACGGCTCTAGGAGAAAGCCATTTCCTTGTCAATATGTTATTCCATGAGGAGAAAATATGGAAGGTGCTGGAGTCAGACAAATCAGAAAATGAAATCCACTATGGTCAAGTTTACAAAGACCCATCCCTGCCAGTGGATCTGCCCCGTTTGATTTCCAAGATTTCAATTTTTGCAGAAATAGACCCACATATTCCTCCCAAAGAGGGTCTAGTGAGTTCCATCTGTGATTCTTTTTAACTGCCCAACTTTTACCTAGCGCATCCCCAGACCTGACCTAGGGCGACTCTTGGTTGTTAAGTGCCTTAGAATCCGTTCCAACATATGTAGACCATCTGCACAATACAGCCTGGCCCTCTGTCATCCCCAAATGACGGCCAGGTGTTGCTATGATCCAGTCCATTCCAACTCATGATAACCCCTTGTGTGCAGAGAGGAGCTTGTGTGAAAGTCTCTGATATTTGGGGAGCAGAGCACCAAATCTGTCATCTGAGGAACCGCTCTGTAGTCAAGCACCTGTTGTACTACTCAGTGACTCTTATCAGTTAGGGTGAGCATTTTTCTTTAATAGTGAACAAGAGCAGCACTGATGGACTATGAGAGCTCTGGGAGATGGTACATTGAAGTTGATGTTGGAAGTTCGATGATAACTTTTTGGTGGTTCTGTCTCACTGATGGTGTATAGTCTCACTGATGGTCATGCTCAAGAACTGACTGCAGAAAGTACATTAGATGCAGAAAGTACTAATGAGAGTCAGCTTTAAGGTATTTATGATATTAATGGACAAAATTGAAGACAGGGAAACATAGTTACACAGAGATGTCCCTGAAGATCAATTAGCACAATGGTATGGTTCAGATTTTACTCTTAGCTTATCCACACATTCTGACTAAAGCCATATATGAAAATTAAAGGATAATTTAATAGGTTCACAGTAATTGCACAAAAATTTGACCATATAATATGCAAAGGGGATGATTTGATCCACCACTCATATCTATGGGAGTAGTAAATAAATATATCAAGTGGATAATGAAGGAGAAAAGATAAATAAGGTTTGTCATCTTGGATCCACTTGGGAGCCCTAGCACATATATAGAATAATAAATGTGTTATAAAATAATGGATGTTGACTGAAACAGAGCGACTGGCTAAGGAAGGTGTGAAGAATAACAGTTCACAAGGATTAGCAGGTGTGTCTCAAATTTACCCTCAAGAGGAGGCCTTGAGCTTGTTTTTTTTTTTTAGATTGATTTGATGAAGCAAGCAGGGGAGCATCACAACTAGATTGAATGAATAGAAAAACTACCAATTCACTGAAACTTCTGAGAGAAAGTAGACAGTTGAATGCATGTGAGCTGAGGAGTAATCAGGCAAAATTTAACCATGAAAATTAAGCTAAGCAAGTAAGCTTCACACGATAAACAACACTGTAAAGGATGCAGAAGCAATGCTGACTGTAGCAGTTATGACATTCCAGGCTGTGTGTGTATGAAACTCACTTGTTAAAAGAGGGGAAAAGCACTGCAAACAACGAAGTAAGTGAGCTGTGTCAATGGGTTAAAGGAAAGTCAAGCTCCATTGATAGTCTGCTTGTTGGAGATGCTCTTAATGCCAAATAACTCACACTAAATACCAAATGTTGGAGAGCCATATATAAGAGTATGTCAAAAATACGGCTATGACAGCATAGAAAACTTTATTAAACAAAAATATCACAGGGTAACACTGTTGTTTCTTCACATATCCTCTATCTGGTCTATAATATTCTGGATGCAGTGATTCCATTTCTCGTGTGGTGGCTGGTGTGTTACTATGGTGATGGACGCTATGTCACTGGTATTTCAAATGCCAATAGCATCACCCACAGTGAACATGACTCAGCAGAGCTTCCAGACTAAGAACAGACAATGAACCAGGACAACCTCCTGCACAGATTTGAAACATGGTCAGGTACTGAAGGCCTAATGAATGGAAGCAGACCATTATCGGGGATAGTGCAGAGGAAGGGCCCTGAGGTTGGAGGGCACTTGAATGTGACTGTGAAAGACCTCCTTTCAGAGTGGAGTTGACCAGGGTGACATGAATGGCAGTGGAGCCCTCAAGATCTTCCTTTGCTAATTATCTTCTAATTATTGGAACTTTGTGCAAAGCATAAATCGAAGAGAATTGGAAGTTGTCAACAATGAAATAAAACCCAAAAGATAGATGATATAGATATTTTTGAGCTGAAATGGACTAGCATTAGCCATTTAAATCAGAAAATCACATGACTTACTATGCCAGGAATGGCACCATATAGAGTAAAGGCTTTGTATTAATTGTCAGAAAAGACTTTGCAAAATTAATCTTAAGTACAATGTTGTCTCTGATAGGATTACATCTACCTGCTTTCAAGGAAATTCAATTAGCACAACTATTCAAATTTATGCACCAATCACAAAACTAGTGATGCAATTGAAGAATTCTACCAATGTCTTCAGACTGCCAATGATTAAACATTCAATCAAAATGTTTTGCTAATTAGTAGTGATTAGAATGCAAAAGTTGGAAACAAAGAGGAAAGAACAGACTTGGAAAACATAGTCTTTCTATAGAAATGAAACTGGAGATCACATGATAGGATTTTTCACGATGAAGTACTTCATTTTCAAAAATGTTGTTTCTCAACAACACAGAAGGTGACTGCACATGGGCTTCTCCAGATGGTATACACAGATATCAAATTGACTACATCTGTGAGAAGAGATGATGGAGAAGCTCAATAGCAGCAGCTAAAACCAGGCAAGATGCTGACTACGGAACAGATCAATTGCCGATTTGTATGTATCAGTTAAAACAAGGCCATGAAGCCAAAATTTGAGGTAAAATCTATCCCACCTGAATTGCAAAATATATGGAAAGAACAGATTTGTTTCATTGAATACTAATTACAGAAGATCTGATGGGCTGTCAGAGGACATTAAGAATATCATTCATATAACATATTTATATATGATGATGGAGAAAGAGATCAATGTGCATATACTTACATGTTTAGTATTAAGGTAGCAGATGAACATTGGGTCTCCACTCAAGTCCTCCCTCAATGCAAGAACACTTTGTTCTTCAACTGGCACTCCATGATGCTCACCTTCCTGACACAATGACTGAACACAAACAGGTGCATAAACAAATGTAAAGAAAGCTGATGGTGCCTGGCTATCAAAAGATATGGCATCTGGGGCTTTAAAGTTTTAAAGATAAACAAGCAGCCACATAGTCGAGAAGCAACAAAGTCCACATGGAAGAAGCACAGCAGCATGTATGATCATGAGGAGTCAATGGAATCAGGTATCAGACATCAAAGAACAAAAAGCATATCACTGTGAATGAGGTGGAGTGTTGAGTGAGGACCAAAGCCCATCTGTAGGCAACTGGACATCCCCTTACTGAAAGGTTATGGGGAGGAGATGAACCAGCAGGGTGCAGTGTAGCAAAGATGAAACATACAACTTTACTTTAGTTCTTTAATGCTTCCTTCCCCGCCCCCCGCCCAATATCATGATACCAATTCTAACTTACAAATCTGGCTAAAGCAGAGGATGTACAATGGTACAGGTACGAACTGGAAACACAGGGAATCCAGGAAAGATGAATAACTCAGGTCCAGTGGTGAGAAGGAAGTTGGGGCAAAAAGGGGGAACTAATCACAAAGATCTATATATAACCCCCTCCTTGGGGGATGGACAACAGAAAATTTGGTAAAGGGAGATGTAGGACAGCGTAAGACAGGGAAATGATAAAAATTTATAACTTATGAAGGGTTCATGAGGACAGGGTTGCAGGGAAGGGGGGCGGGATGTGAGGACCTGATACCAAGGACTCAAGTAAAAGGAAAGTGTTTGGAGAATTATTATGGAAGCAAATGTACAAATGTGTTTGACCCACTGGATGGATGTGTGGATTGTGATAAGAATTGTATGAAACCCCAATAAAATGATTTTTTAAAAGAGTATCATTCATGAAGAAAGCAAAAATTCATTCAAAAAAGAGGAAAGAAATAAAAGATGAAAGTACATGTTAAAAAAGACTTAATGAAATTAAAGAGCGGAACTGAAAATTTCAAGGGACAGCTCAAGACAAGAAAGTAAAATAGCAATTGAAATTACAAAGACTTAGAGTTAGAAATCTAAAAAGAACATGCTTGGCATATCTTAAACATAAAGAATTCCAGAAGAATTTCAAACCTGAGGTTCTGTATTAAGATATATATTATTCTGGCAGAACTGTGTCTGACGTTGTAAATATTATAGTAAATTTTGCCTGACTACGAACTCCCATAAGAAAAATTGTGTCTAGTCATGTAAGTATTTTACTGTTTGTGTGGATAATCTTTGTATTACAATATGTAGTTAGACTACATTTGTTGAATCTATCTTTCTCAATAGTGTCAAAATTAGTACAATGGGCAAAGTGGTGGTGGGAGGAAAGAAAAGGTGTTAACAAACCCAAGGAAAAGAGAACAACAAATGGTCCAAATTGGTGGTGAGGAGTGTGTAGGAGGCCTGGTAGGACGTGATCAAGGGTAATGTAACCGAGAGGAATTACTGAAACCCAAAAGAAGGCTGATCATGATACTGGGACAGGAGGAAACTAAAAGGAAATAAAGGAAAGAGCTAGGAGGCAAAGGGCATTTACAGAGTTCTAAATACAGACATGTACAAATGTAAATATGTTTGTATATGAGGATGGGGAAATAGATCTATGTACACATATTTATAGCTTTAGTATTAAGGTAGCAGAGGGACATTGGGCCTCCACTCAAGTACTTCCTCAATGCAAGCATATTTTGTTCTATTAAACTTGCATTAGTTGATGCTCACTTTCCCAATCTGATCACTGAAGAAAAAACAGGTGCATAAGAAAATGTGGCGACAAAAGCTGATGGTGCCCAACTATCAAAAGATCTAGCATCTGGGGCCTCAACAGCTTGAAGCCAAACAAACAGCCATCTATCAGGGAATCAGCAAAGCCCACATGGAGGAAGCACACCAACATGTGTGATCATGAGATGTTGACAGGAATCGGTATCAGAATTTCAAAAAGAAACAACCTCACTGAGGTGAAGGAGAGGGGTCAAATGAGAGACCTTGAGACCTTCTGTGGATAATTGCACAATCCCTCCCAGAGAGCACACAGAGAAGACAAGATACATACAGGGGGCTGTTTAGTATCGAGGAAACACACAACACTCCTCTAGTTCTCTAATCTTTCCTACCCCCACTATTATGATAGCAATTCTCCCTTCCAAATTCTGCTAGACTGGTGATCCTACGTTGGTACATATGAGTGTTTTCAATTTACAGAATTTAGGATAGACAAACCCTCAGAAACAGTCATGGGAGTAACAATTCCAGGAGGGTTGGGAAAAGAAAGAGGTGGGGGAAGGGGAACTGAGAGCAATGATGCCAAAGCAGCCCCCTTCAAGGTGGACAGATACCAGGCATTGTAGGTAAAGGCATACAATGGGTGGAGTGAAATATGTATAGACAGTAATAAAAATACCAAAATATATTAAGGGTTCAAGAAGCTGGAAGGATTAGGAAGGGAGAGATAAAGAGGAGTTGATATCAAAGTGTTCAGGAAGAAACATAATGTTTTAAAATTGTTGACGGCACCATTTTTACATGTCTGCTGAATATAATAGATGTTATATGTAAGGGCCCCCCCAAAATGATTTATTCATTAAATAAAAGAAACAAAATTCTCATAATGGAACCAGTACACAATGTCATAAATAGTGTGGAAAAGATTGACGTTTTCAAGGATTTCATTTTACCTTATTTACAATCTATGTCCTTGGAAGCAGTGGACAAGGAATCAAAGGATGCATTCCTCTGATAAAGCCTGCTACAGCAGGCCTCTTTAAATGTTTCAAAAGCAAAGATGTCCTTTTGAAGACTAAGGTACATTTGACTGTTACAGCCATCATATTTTCAATCATCTCATGTGCATATAAAATTTGGAGGATGAAGAAGGAAAATCATAGTACATTTGAATTAGGGTGTTGCCAAAGAATAGTTCATCTATCAATGACTATCCCAATGAAGAAATTTCGCCTGAAAAGAACAACTAGAATGCTCCTAAGAAGTGAGAGTGGCAAATCTTCAAGTCCGATGCTTTGGACTAGTCATCCAGAGATAACTCTATAGAGGAAAACATCATATTTGCAAGAGTAGATGGTTGGCAGAAGTAAGTACGTAAGTACAATCAGCATGACAGAAATAGAAGAATAAACATCCATCCCACAATAAATGGGGGGAAGCATAGATAGTTGGAGGGAGGGCAGGCCACACTTGGGGAGGTACATGAAAGCCCAGCATAAAGAAGGAGTAGTGGGGATGGGGAGAATCCGAGTGGATGGTATGGGGGGGAACAGGGTATTAACCCACCCGGGGGACAGTATCGGTTGTGTCCCAGAGTACTGGAACATGCATAGGGACCCCACCACAACACACCAAACAAGGAGGGCAACATAAAGTACAGAGGACTACACAAAGGGGCTGGATGACACGCTGGTCCAAACCAGAATAAGGCCAACCCCCACACTCAAAGGGAGTACCACAGAAAACGAAAATAGATCGTCTGGAGTGGGAAAAGAACTGACCCACCACACCACATCCAGAAGGAAGTTGAAACAAATGAAGGAGAAAGGACATAGTGGAGTACACCTGGGTCCACCAAGACCAAGGTCGATAGACCAGCTAGAAGGGCCCATCATACAGAGAGGATCATTTAGCTGGCCACACTACGAGATGCGACATTCTGCACCAACATATGGCCCTACACGGGACAGCACCTGAGACACAGTGGGGGATGTGCGACTGAGCTGACCCCACCACACTGAGGCAAACACTGGGGGCGTGCAATGGAGCAGCGGAGGAAGCAGAGCAAAGGGATCCCAAGGGAGTATAAAGGATGGACTTTCGGGCCAGGACGTGGCACCTCACAAGCTACATCTAGAAAAGACTCCTAAAGGCCAACGAACTGACCTTGAACTACTAGCCATTTTTCTTTTAATATTTGCGATCTTTTTGTTTTGTCTTTTGTTTTTTTAATTTGTTTTGTTTTTTACCTTGTAAATTTTGTATGTTAGTGACTTTTCTGCTTATCAGCATGTCGATATTGCTTCTGTCAAAGCCGTGTTCTTATGTGCCACTTGGGCACTATCAAAGTCATCTGCATTAGTATGCACATATTACTATATAAGCAGGTCCACCTAGACAAGATAGGCTGGACAAATAATGAGAGAAGAAAATAACAGGACCAACAGCATGGGAGGTAGGGGAAGGGAGGATGTGTCGCCCAACACAGGGACAAGGGAACAGAGAGTGGTTCAAAACCAGAGGAGGGAGGGGAGGGGAGGGGAGGACTGGTAGGGAGTGACCAAGAGCAAGGTAACTGAGAGGAATTACTGAAACCAGAATGAAGGCTAAACATGGTAATGGGATGGGAGGAAAGCGAAAGGAACTAGAGGAAAGGAGTAGGAGGCAAAGTGCACACAGAGAAGCCTAAATATAGACATGTACATATGTAAATATATTTATGATTATGGGGGAAATAGACTTATGTGCATGTATTTATAGGTTCAGTAGTAGGGTAGCAGATGGACATTGGGACTCCTCATACATAATTCCCCAATACCATAGCACCTCGCCCTGCTAAACGGTTATTGCATGACACCCACCTTCCTGACATGATCACTGAAGACAGACGTGTGTGTAAGAAAACGTGGTGAAGAAAGCTGATGGTGCCCGGGTATCAAAAAGATATAGCGTCCGGGGTCTTAAAGGCTTGAAGGCAAACAAGCAGCCATCTAGCTCAGAAGCAACAAAGCCCACAGAGAAGAAGCACACGGCCTAAGCGAACACAAGGTATTGAATGGACCATGTAGCAGACACCAAGGAACAAAAACAATCATTGTGTGATCACCTTCCTCACATAATCGCTGAAGACGAAAGTGTGCATAAGCAAGTGTGGTGAAGAATGCTAATGGTGCCCGGCTACTGAGAGATATAGAGTCTGGGGACTTAAAGGCTTGAAAGCAAACAAGCGGCCATCTAGCCCAGAAGCAACAAAGCCCACACGGAAGCAGCACACCAACATAGGTGATCGTGAAGGGCAGAGGAGACCAGGTCTCAAACAACAAAGGCGGGGTGGTGGTGAGAATCACATTACTGTGAATGAGGGGGAGTGCATGATGGGGACCCAATGCCCATCTGTAGACAGCTGGACATCCCTTGGAGAGGGGTAGTGGGGAGGAGATGAGTCACTCAGGTTTCAGTGTAGCAACAATGAAACTCAAAACCTTTCTCTAGTTCCTGAACGCTTCCTCCCCTCCCAATGATCATGACCCCAATTCTACCTTGCGGACCTGGTTATACCAGAGGATGTACAGCAGTGCAGTAGGAATCTGGAAACACAGGGAATATAGGACGGATGAACCCCTCAACACCCGTGGTAGGATTGGCGACACCAGGAGGGAAGGGGTTGTAGAAAGGGAGAACCGATCTTGGAGATCTATGTGTAACCTCCTCTCTGGAAGATGGGCAATGGGGAGGTGGGTGAGGGGAGACGCCGGGCAGTGTAAGATAAGATATAATAATTATTTATAAACTATCAAGGGACCAGGCGGGATGGGGGGAGCGGGGAGGGAAGCGGAGGGGGAAAAAAGGGAAACCGAGCTGATTCCAGGAACCCAAGTGGAAGGTGAATTATGAGAATAACGAGTGCAACAAATGTATAAGGGTGCTTTGCTCAATTCATGTATGTACGGATTGTGATAAGAGCTGTATGAGCCCCAATAAAAAGTTTTATTAATTACAAAAAATAAAATATTTTGGAAATGATGATGGCAACATATGTACAAATATGCTTGATAGAATTGATGTATATTGTGTTGCAGGAGCAGTAAGAGCCACAATAAAATGATCTTTTTAAAAGGAAAAAAAAAGAACCAATTCTCAGAACTTGGGAACATCATCATAATCTGTTATTTAAAGCCAAAATAAAAGTAGAAGGTTATCAAAAATGTGAAGGCACTCAATCAAGTTTACACAAGGACTGCAACTATAGGCTCAAAGGTAGTAACGATTTAGAGGCTATGGGACTGGGCAGTGCTTCTGGTAGTACATTGGGTCGCTCTGTGTCGGAATGTAGGGTACCTAACAAGAAGAACAACGAGGTGTCAGAATTACGTGGAAGAAAGACAAGGCTGCCCACTCCTGTAAAGAACTAAGGTCTCAGAAACCTGCAAGGGAAGTTCTACTCTGTCCCGTAGTGTCACTGTGAGTCAGAAGTGACTCAATGTCAGTGAGTTTATTTTTAATGAGTTAATGCTTATGAAATCAACATTGACCCTGAAAATAAATTACAGACACTATTATCCCTGAAAACCCAAAAGTCCATCTTGTTTTAAAGTCTGAAAAACGTTAGAGTAGATTTGTTCACATCTCAGTGGTAGAGGAGTACAACAGAGTCAGAGACCACAGCTAGACTTGGCAGCAAGACGGTTGACTGACTCCACTATTTAGTGTGGTGGCCTTGGAAATTTTAACTTCTATGTTTCTCAGCTTTTCCATGTGTCAGATAGCACAATAACAAGCCCCCACCCAGCCTGTGGAGAGCATGAAATTAACACATGTGGAGGGTTTACAACAGTGTCTGATTAAAAATGATAACTATCAATTAAATCATGGGTGTCGAAATAGGACTGAGAAGGAGGATGATGGACTGAGCTGATTACATTAGCACTAGTTGGCTCTATCTCAAACCCTAGAGAATAATTAATGAAAACATTTGACTTCTGATAATTGTCTCCATTTCTCCACTGGAAACATTTAAATTCCCTGGAAGCAGTTAAAAGGGCCTCTGCTATAAGGATGCTGTAGTCTCTCCAGGACCAAGAGGGAGGCTGTGAGATGAGACCAAATGAAGGCAATAGATTATAGTCCTTCCAGATTTACCCTGGCAAAAAATGTCAGGAGTATCTCAGCAAGTAATTTTGGCAGGAATACCCTGAACAGATTATGTCTGGTGACTCCAATCCACCATTGGCACCTTCCTGTTCCATTTTGTTTGGACCTGATTACTAACCCAAAAGCTGATGGTTTCAATGCACCGAGCAGTACTGCAGAAGAAAAGGTGATGGACTATTTTCTTCAATATTGCAGCTGAGAAAACCCCATGGAGCAATTCTACTCTGTACCACACGGGGTTGCCATGAGTTGGAATCAAGTCGATGGCAACAGGTTTGTTTATTTGTATTTCCCCCTCCTCTCAGTGTTTTGCTTCCTAACTCAGCCATGACCTTTAAGAAACAATATTTTGACCCTAGCCCATTATTTACATCCTTCATTTGTCTGAAACCTAGTCTTCTTCCTTCTTTTTACATATTGCATTTCTCATGCAAGTACTTGTTTATTAACAGAAACCAAGGTGTTTCAGGTAATCATAAGTGTTCTTTCTTAGAACGGCAGCATTAGGCAGCTTGTGGAGCGGAGATGGCAGGTTGGAAATTTACTGAGGGCATTCTACGTGGGACCATTTTGACAAACGTTTGCCTTTTTTCATTTTAGTAATTTTAACTTGCAGTGCCTACCCAACTGCCTTCAGCTAACAACAGCAATAATCGAATCATGGAATCTTTATGCAATAACTATTCAGCAGGAGCCTGATTTGTGGTGGTTGGGGCTGCCCTAGATCATAACTCTGAGCTCACATCTTCTCTGCTGGATAACTTGAAACTGATGAATCTTCTTCCTGGAGGTGGTGTCTCCACCATCACTGAGTCTTCATATCTCTTTGGATATATTCTATAAGGTTTTAATCAAAAGTAAGAAAAGTCTCACATACTTCATTTCAAATATGTGATTGTGTGTAAATTTTCAGAAAAAATATTTGATGATATTCATCCAAGTCCATTAAAAGTCATGAAGGTGAGAAAAATTATATTTGGAATTTTTTATTTACTACCACCTATGTGTTCTTACTTCGAGCCATACGAAAACCCACCAGTGCATTATTTACAGAGATTTGAATGGTTCTTCTTTTCCAGAGATCAAAGAGGTTTTTGCCTGCTTCCCCAAACTCACCCTACGCCCACAGATAATCAGGATAATTTGTAAGCCTCTTCAGAATGTTGCAGGCATGTATATTGTTCCCTTGTGGAGTGAATTACTCTGTTTTGCTCCATTCTGTTGGGAGTTCCAATTTCAACACAGGTTTTCATGCAGTGGCGGTGGGAGTGGGCGGTTACCTACTTAAATGGCTTCTTTTAACAGTTTAAATATCCTTGTCGTTTTGGTGATAATCTTCCATGTGCTATAGTGAGAACGCTTGGGTCACCACCACCACTGAGAGCAGGAAGTAGAACAGTGCCACGGTGCTAGCAACCTTCTGAGCTACATCAGCCTCTCTCCACACCATGCCCAGGACACCTCTTTGCTTGCTTCTGTAATTTTATCATTTATGTACCTATCACTGATCATATAATTTGTCTCCAGTTCATAAGGTTTTGATTTATGGAGTCTTATTGAAAATTCTGTTGTGTCTTCTTTCATTTCATTATTATGGTATTTGTAAACTTCTTCTGTATAAATGTGCATCCCTAGTTAGTTCATTTTTATTTTCATATAGCAGTATTATTTTATAAGAATAGCCGACAATTTATATATCCATTCTATATTGATGAGTGTTTGGGTTGTTTCTATTTGAGCCTAATAGATACGATGTGCTTGTGAACAAATTCACATATGTATCCAGTATATATTTATATAACAATTTCTTCAGGATTTAGTAATAGAAATTGAATTGCTCAATCATAGATCCTTATTGTCCCGTTTTGTGTGTTTCGTGTTCACTGTCTTATAAAATGGTTATCTAAGGGAGAGATCCCTTGGGGAAAATAGCTAGATTCCAAGATTTGCCTGTAAGAAATTTATTAGAAAATTTTCTTGGGATTAAAATCTGATAGGAAGTGGAGGAAATAGAAGTGGGCCAAGAGAGGAGTTATACAGTAATGCAGTCAAATTAAATCCTCAGCTAATCCTTTGTGAGCTATGGAGGCAGGATAGCCATCCACCTGCAGCCTCAGGTTGTCCTTACTCTGGAGGATGCAGAACCTTCAGTGAGATGTCTCTGTGTGATGCGTGAAGGGGATTCAGCTCAGAGTCATCAGTCACAAGTAATATGTTCAGCTGGAGGAATGAGCAGCTTTGTCCTGAGGAAGGGATGTGGGTAGTACACCACAGCATCCTTTACAGTTCAGCCCTTGTGCTACTCAGATTTATTTGCGTAGTTTTAGGAACAGTTTCTCCAGATTCCAGCTTAACTCTTCCTAGAGAAATTTACAAGTGAAAAATCAATGGAATGAACTAAGTCCCACCACCACTAAACTAGGTCTTTAGCGCGTAACTGTTATTAATTATTTGACCCTTTATTGTGTATAAGTAATGCACTTAGATTTGTCCCAATTCCAACTAACAGTGTTTTTTTACTGATTTACTTTTTCTGTTGTGTCATCTGTTTTATTGTTATGCAAACATTCTTCCTATATTTAGGAAAATGGTCATTTGTGATTCCATGTGTTGACATATATTTTTTCTATTCTTGCTTTTTTTGCCTTTTAGAATTCTCCGTGCCACATTATTCTCCTTGGCTTTTATCTCTATTATGAAGAAGGTGGGTTCTGTAATCTACTTTTTCCATTTACTAAGCCTTGCATATTTTGAGTGTCGCTACATCAAGTTTTACATTACCAATTCCAGGGGATGAAAAATTCACAAGAAATCATTTTATGATGCATGTGCGTATCTACACTGCATCACTTTTGTAGTGACTCTTAAGGTTGCTCAGCTTTCTCTTGATGCCAAACATTGCTGTGGAGAAATCTGTGACAAATAGGAGCTTTTCTTCTTACAGGTAGCTCACTCTTTTTTTTTTGGCCTGGATATCCAAATAATTCCCTTTATTTTTGAATTCTAGCAAATTCATCAGGAGATGCCTTGGTATTGATTATCATATACTGAGGACT
Organism: Tenrec ecaudatus; assembly: GCF_050624435.1. Taxonomy (NCBI): domain Eukaryota; kingdom Metazoa; phylum Chordata; class Mammalia; order Afrosoricida; family Tenrecidae; genus Tenrec; species Tenrec ecaudatus. Next base: position 15,231,782 of record NC_134533.1, read on the forward strand.
TTTTTGGAGGGAAGAGGTTTATATTCAATCTGTAAGTGTACATCATTGACTACTTTTGGGAAATATCAATGAAAGATTAAATATCTTTCCTATTTCACTATTGTTGTGCACCTTCTGTGGTGGTATCAATCAGTAATAGGATGTTAACTGCAAAGTCGTTGGTTCAAGCCCATCAATTGCTCTGAGGGAATTATTAGTCTGTCTGCCCCCAAAAGATTTACCATCACAAAAACTGTAAAATCTGCCCAGTTCTGCTCTCTCCTGTAGAGTCCCTGTCCGTCAGCATCGATTAGACGGCAGCAGGTTTGAGCTTTGGACCTTAGGGTCACTAGTTCGTTTTATATGACTTCCACATCTTTTATTTTCTCTGAACTCTGTACACTCTATTCCACATTTAGTTTTTCTGTTTTACAAGCTGATTTTCCAGGTCATTTGTTGTACTTCTAACAGTCTGTTTTGGCCTTACTGTTTGCTAAACAGACTTAATTTCTGTATTCTGTGTTGGAGTTTTTAACTCTGTCATGAAGCTGAGTTCTGCATATTCAGTTTTCATTTGCTTCTGTTGACTTCTTATTTCTCTCTTGAGCCTTCATGTTGCTGCTTCAAATTTTGAAGTATCATTTTTGACTAGTAGCTTATTTACATGCATGGCAGTATGAGTGAGCCTAGTCTTTAACCATCTGTCAGAGAATATGTTTTTGAATTTTCATTACTAGTTATTATGTTTCTTGCCTCCAGTTTTCATTTTTTGGGAATTCATTTTGTGAAGATTCCTTTTGCTTCTTACTTATCTAAGATTGAGTTGAGCTCTTCCAGTCCCGGGGTTTGTGGGGAAATGAGAAAGAAAACAATGTGCCTAGGGAAGAAAGAGTTTGACCTCTTCACGCAGGGGAGATTTTGCAATGCTTTGAGACATTTCATTTTGACTACCAGTTTCTAGTGACTAGAGTGTAGGAATGCAGCAAAACTTCTAACAATGCACAGGATAGCCATCTGCAGCCAACAGAGAACTATCAAGTCCAAAACGTCAGGAGAGGTGAGGTGAGAAATCCTCATTCAGAAAATGGTGAAGGAACAATGGAGTGCATCTGAGCATTATGTGTTGTGTGTGTGTGGTGTGTGTGTGTGTGTGTGTGTGTGTTGTGGTTATTTCTCCTCTATTCGGCTAACAATATGGGCAGCTGTAGGATTCTTCACTAACACATTACTTCCGTCTACACTATCACTGCAAAAATATTTATTTAACTTTCAGCATGCTACGTAACTTAGGCCTGCTCTTGAATATTTACCAGGCAAACACAGCGAACAATGCATTAGTCTACAGTGTAGAGCCATCCCTCAAAGAAACCAACCATCTACTAGATGGTAAATTGATTACTGGGCCCCTCTTCCACTTGGGAAGAAGAATCAGCTTATTTGTGAGGAATGACCACATCTTTTGAATATGAGTTCTCTTTCTTATGGAGTGCAGGCATGATGGTCTCAGCTCTGTCCTGAACATCGGATACTCAGTATCTCAAATTTCAATGGGAAAAAAAATTAAGGAAAACAGCTAGGCATGGGGATTTTGAGCTAAATTACCTTGAATTTTATAGATTTTGGAGAAATTGTATATATTTAATTAATTTAGGCACTGCACAAAGGCCAGAGCATATCTCTTCATTGGAGTATTTTCTAATATTTTTCAATAAAGTTATAAAATTATATATTCTCCCTAAAGAGTTTGAACATTTTTGTTAGATTCCTTCCTCTATACCTCATGCGTTTTTGGTGCTACTATTAATGGTAGGTTTTTACTGTCATTTTTGGTCTAGGAAAATCTAATTGATTGTTGCACTCAAAAACATTGTCTTTAAGTCAGTTCTGATGTAAGTGACCCTAAAATACTGCCCACTGGGTGTCTGAAGTCATAACTTTTTGCAGGAGGATAAAGGCTCATCTCCATTAATCCAAAATTTGATTATCTCTATTATTTTTAATTTTTCTTTTCTTACTATGATATCATCTGTGAATAATGACACCATTGCTTCTCCCTTCCTTATATTTTATTTACCTTTCTGGGTGTGACCCACAGCACAAAGAAGAATAACTGTGAAGACAGCCGTGGTTCAATCACAAGGAACGTCATTCATTACTTCACAATGAATGATTTGACTAATGTAGAATTTTGTAGACAACGTTTATCATGTGAAGAAAATCTTTCTTATTTCATGAAACTATTGAAATCCTCCTTGGCTATTGAATTTTAGGGTCACCTTTTCTAATATTTTTTCTTAGTCCTGTTGGATTTCTTTATGAATGACTAGTTTATATCTTTTTATGGTGTTTGTATTTTGTTTAATATCGTAATCACAGCTCATGCTGTAAGTTTTGGAGCTGCTTCATGAATACTGAAAGCACTCACTCTCATTCCCATTGAGTTAAATCTGATTCACAATGACCCTCAGGGAAAATTCTTCCCCCACAGAGATTCCAGTGGGCTTGCACTGCTGACTTTGAAGTCAGGAGCCTAACATGAAAGCCCTGCACCACCAGGACTCCCTTCCTGGATACTAGGGAGTGTGCAATTGAACTGTGAGCTCTAGACCTTATGAAGACTGCGAAGAAGGCATAGCTAGAAATTCCTTGGGTGGTTCATATCAACTTAACTTTTCTAACAAAAACAGGGCTTTGTAGCTAGATTTTTGATGCTCTATGGGCTAATGGCTACGTCACAATTGAGTTATGTTACTATATAATCCAATGCAGCTATAGGCTACCACCTGGACTGCCATGTTCTTTTATTAGATTTTCCACCTTGATTGGGCCACTATTCTAGATCTCTGAGGTCTATGAAATAATTTATGGCCAGGTTCACCTTTTTTGTCAAGGATCTCTAATACTAAAAACAGACTCACTGTTTTCCTAACTTACTGAATCCTATTACCAACCAGTGCTTATTGTGAGTTACATATTTTGATTTAAAAAACAACAACAAATTCACACAACTGACTGTAATACTAAATACTTAATCCAGTAGTTTTGTTTTGGCTCTGGGTAGCTTGTGCTCCATATCAATTCATCATGCTGTGTAGCTTCATTTTTCAATTTTTGAATTCTTGCACAGGTTTAATTTTGATCCCCATCTGAATGTATTCCTCCTTAAAAGGCGTACTCTTTGTAATATTTTCTGTTTAATACATCATTTCCCTAGAATTCAAGGGGCTTCAAAATGCATGGAAAATGAAATGAAAAGATAGTGGCAATGTTTCATGACTTTTGGGAGTTCCTTTGTATAATCTTTTACAAAAGATGATTAAAGTTTGTAAAAGGCAGAGATTTCACCTTGACAGTGAAGGGAAAAGTTGTCCAAGCTCTGGTCTTTTTAATCTCCTCCTATGCAGGAAAAAGATAGGCCATGAAAAAGAAGGCAAACTGGTGCACATGAAGTGTGCTTTTGACAAAGGTTTTTGAACATGCCCTGGAGTTCAGGAAGAATGAACAAAACAACTTTGGAAAAAATTCCATAGGGATGCTCCTGAGAAGCAAGGGTGATAAGGCTTTATCTTCCTTACCTTGGAAATGTCCACAGAAAAGTCCAATCGTTAGAGGGCATCCTGTTTATCAAATCGAAAGTCAGTAAAAAGGAAGGAAACATTCAATGGTATAAATGGATATTCTCTGCAATGATGTTCTGAAACGTATCAATGATATTTATGTAAATGGTATGACCGACTGAGCAAAATTTTCTTGTCATACAAAGTTTGGGGTTCAGAGCCAACTCAATAGATAGTAATTCCAACAACAACAAAGATATACTATTTTTAAAAGCAATGAAAGTTGAGCACTACATTGAATGAAAACTCTTCTCTGCTTGTAGGTCCTCGTATTCCCTCCTTCCCCAAAATGTGAGAACTAAACATATGTAGGAAGCTTCTTTCCTCTCTTTTAAGCTGGAGGAATGAGTACTGGTGAAATATTCTAATCCTTTTCAAAAGCCTGAGAATAACAAGATAACAAAATATCCTGAATATCTCAGGAGTGTCATGGCAACGGCTGAAGGAAGAAACAGAACTACTGTTACCACGTTCATCCTCTTGGGATTCTCTGAATTTCCAAAGCTCACACTCGTCCTCTTTTCAATATTCCTAGGCATCTACCTTCTGACAGTTTTCTGGAACCTAGGTCTTAGCATCTTGATCAAGATAGACTCTCATTTGCACACCCCCATGTACTACTTCCTCAACAAACTAGCCTTCGTAGACATATGCTATGTGTCCTCCACGACTCCCAAGATGCTCTCAGACTTCTTCCAGGAGCAGAAATCCATCTCCTTTGTGGGGTGTGCTGTGCAGTACTTCTTCTTCTCTAGCTTTGGTCTGATTGAAAGCTGTCTTCTCGTGTCCATGGCTTATGACCGATACGCTGCCATTTGTAACCCTCTACTTTACACAGCCATCATGTCCCCAACCCTGTGTCTACAGCTGTTAATTGGATCAACTGTAACTGGATCTTTGGGCTCATTAACCCAGCTGTGTGGCTTACTTCAGCTTCATTTCTGTGGGCCAAATATCATTAACCATTTCTACTGTGACCTGCCACAACTACTGAACTTATCTTGTTCTGATACCTTTTACATGGACGTTTTATTTGCTGTGCTGACAGTGGTCTATGGACTGACCTCTGTCCTGGTTATCATGATATCCTATGGTTATATCGTTGCTACAATTCTGAAGATGAGTTCGGCTGAAGGCAGATCCAAGGCTTTCAAAACCTGTGCCTCTCACCTGACAGCAGTGAGTCTTTTCTATGGCTCAAGCACCTTTGTGTATTTATGCCCCAATTCTGATGATTCTCTTAGCCAAAGCAAGCTGGCTTCTGTTGTCTACACTATAGTGATTCCCATGTTAAATCCATTGATCTATAGTCTGAGAAATAAGGAAATCAAAGATGCCGTCATCAGATGTAAGAGAAGGATTTTCTCCTGACAATATTATGCAAAGGTTTTACATTTTATTCCAAAATAAGTGATATGCAACATGAATCTGGGGTCTTAAAAATGCCTTATTCAATACCTTTGTGAGGTTGTTAAAAATATTTGCTACATCTGGCTAGATTTTCATCTATGTTGTTTTTTATTGACAGTCTTACTCAGGAAATTTCTTTTCACATTTTTTCCCCAAAATGAATATTCTGTTTTGTTTTCAGAGAACATGAGGTCAGCAAACTAGACTCCCATTTCCAAGTTTCTACACAAGTTGCTCAGTGGTATTAGTTATACTTTTCACAATATGTCAATATTCTCTTTAATTACTTTCAGATTTTTTACACTTCCAGTATTCTACTTTCCATGCCTGCTTATCTTGTCATCTTTACTTTGATTTCCTGACATTTTTGAGATTGGGCTGCCTTCGGATTCAGGACACAAACACATACAACCATGCAAGAAAAATGAAACTCATTACCCTTTTAGTTTATTGTGTATCTGTATGTCAACAGCTGTCTCCCCTGTCTACTCTGGGGGAGGATTAGACTTCTTCATCCCCCTGAATTTAGGTTTGTTGTGTGATTTTTCTGGCAAATGAAGCATGAATGGACATGAAATATATCACTTCTAGGCCAACGTTTTATCTTTGTGTTTTTATCCCTGCTCATCTCTCAATGTTCTCATTAGTTAATGACTCAGTCCCAATATATATATATGTATTATTATCACTAATTATATTTTTGCATTCGGATTCATTGCCAGTATAACAAATATGGATGTCTATATAGGTAGTGGTGTTCTTTTGTAACAATTATTAAAATGCTAACACTACTCTGTCTTTAAATCTAGGAAATGGGTGTGTTAAAAAATGTGTACTATTGAAAAGTGAAGGATAGCAATTTTTGTTTGGAAAAATAAAGTTTAATTATCCCTTGTGATAGCTCAAAAAGGAAGTTCAATAAGTTATGCTGAAAAGTAAATTTCAGCTTTAGATGAAAAGTATGAAAATATGGGTTGGTTTCTGTTGGGTGCATTTAGCACGATTCTTTAAGAAAGAGTTACCATACATACTTTAATATAAGGCAACCCAAGTATAAGCCAAGGTACCTGATTATTACCTGGGAAAACAGAAAAACTGATTGACTCGAGTATAAGCCTAGGGTGGGAAATGCAAGATATGGATTAACACAGAAACCAGAGGGGAGAGATGGAGCACAGCCACAGACACATCCTTACCACTTCAGCTGCCGGTGTAAGTGAATCACTATGGGTGCTTCTGCGAATTAGAGCTGTCCACGTCATAGGACGGCTTTGATTGCTTTGATGTGAGTAAACAAACATTCAAAGCCCTGTAGTGTCAGCGGGGCTATGAATGAAAGCAGAGAAACAGCAATCACTTGTGAGATGTTACACCTCACTGGGGTACCACTGACCCATGTATAAGCCAAACCCAAGTTTTTCAGCACAAAAATTTTGTGCTGAAAAACTTTGTTTATATACGAGTATATACAGTAAGTCACAAAACAACTGGTCAATTTGTCGGTAAGACTAAAAGAGAATAAAATTTTCCAGAAATCTGAGTGTTTTCAAGTTTCTGCAGAACATGAGCCTTGTCGTTTCTAACCCCCTGTGTTTCTGAACGTGTGAAGGACTCTGAGACTTGGAACTCAGAATTGCAGGAGGGTCAAGTCAAGAGCGGAGTCATCATAGGGCACTGTGAGTACTTCTGAACCCAAGCTCATGCTTACCAGATCTTTTAATTGGAAAAATGATTTTCATGGATAGTCAAGTTAGGGAGGAAGGATGTGATTGCCTCATTGGAACCAGTGAGGTCCAGTATCGTGCCCCTGATGGCCATGCTTATTTAACATGGAAGAGTGAGAAAAGTAACAACACGGCAACTATCTGATCACGTGGAGCTGACCAAAGGAAGCTGAAGGATAGCACTGATCTCTCTGTTTTCCATGGGCATCCTTCCCGAAATGCACTTGGTTTACCTCCTTGGATGACAGTGCCATGGTATCAATCAAGTCGTTGTCTATTGCAGTGAACAATTGGATTAAACTTTTGAAAACCGATCTTATTTCCTTCATATCTTAGAATTCTGCTTGCTCACTTTCACTACCTGAGATGATACTCACCATTCATAAAGCATTGTCTTAGTTTCTGCTTTCTGGGAAACCCAGATTAAATCAGACTAAGACAGGTGACACTAACACCTGGCATGCAGATGTATCAACGTTACTGTGGTTAAGGTAAATAAGGTTTCTGTGTAAATAAGGTAGAGGAGGTACACAGTAATTTGAAATAATAGAAATTGATGTCCAGAAAATGTCCCTTAAAATGTGTGAGGGAACTGTTGCTAATGGCAATGGAAATATTAATAAAATGAAAATAGCAGGCTCTGGGTAGACAATTCCCAACTCAGACTATCCTGAGAAAGCTAGATAGCCCCATGGCAGTCACTCAGGGAACTTTTATCTCCTGCGACTTCGGGAGAACTGGCCTGACAACAGCTCAATGTCAGGAGCAGCAGAGTTGCAGCCAAGATGGAACGGACAGCTTGGGAACGTCTCCACTATCTCTATCAGGTTCCTCTAAGGAAAGAATGTAGCCCCAGCACGTGGGGTGGGGGAAATTGTTTATCTGAACCTGAAGAACATAAAGCACATTTCCTGGAAATTTCCTTCAGAAAGGGATCACCCCTTTTAAAAGAGAGGCGTTCCCACTGGTTTTGGAAATCCATACAAGAACTTCAACTGAGCAAACTGCCCCGTAGGAACCTAAGATCTACCCGTCCCTGCTTGCTGTTTGCAGGTTAATAAACAAGATAAGGTCCAGTAAATCCCAAGTGAGGAAACGAAATGGGCTCTGGGGAAAGTAGCTTCCTTGGAAAATACATTGCATGAGGAATAAATATTGAAGATGCTGGAGTAGGACAAATCAGAAAACCAACCCCAATGTTATCAAGTTGATGTCCAACCATAGCAACCAGTGGATCTGCTTCCTCTGGTTTCTAAGGCTATTATCTTTGCAGAAGCAGATTTTCCCATGTTTTCCCAAAGAAAGTCTCTGTTGAGTTCCACCTGCTGACCTACCTTTTTGTTTAAACAACAGTAACTCAGTGCCCTCAAGTCATTGCCAACTCATAAGGACCCTGTAGGACAGGGTAGAACTGCTCCTGTGGACTTCCAGGACTGTAAGTCTTTACAGGATTAAGAAGGCCTGCCTTCCTTTGGAGGAGCGCCTGGTAGTTTTGAACTGCTGGCCCTGCAGTTAGCTGTCCACTGCATAACAACTACACCCAAAGCTCTACCTTTTGGGGTAACAGCCCAGCTGCAGAGCCAGGGTTGGTTGGTTGTGAAGTGCTGTGCAGTCAGTTCCACCTCGAGACTCTGTACAACGGAACTAAACACAGCCTGCTCCTTCGTCATCCCTACAGTTTTTGGTTGTGATGAAATTATGCATCACTCCAAGGCCATTTCAAATTTACTTTTCCTCCTTCTGATTTTTAATCCACTCATATCATTAAATAAGTGTTAGGGTTAAGAATCTTGATGGATTTTTTTAAAAAAGAAATACACTGTACACACCCAGAGCCTATCTGAAGAAATGAAACCAACAACCTAACAACACAGTCCCTGTGGGGTAGTGGGTTATGGTTGGGCTTCTGTGCTAGTTAAGGTTTATTGTGCCAACCTGGCCAATAAACACATGGGATTAATTGAAGGGCAGAGCAATAAACCACTCGGTGAGCCTCGCCTTTCTTGTTCTCTGGTCTCTTGTTCTCTGATGGTTAGACCAGTGTGTGGCTGCATTAGCTAGTTCTTTGCCTCAACTGGCAATGCTCAGTTCCTGTGCAACATCCCTGAGCTGAAGCCCCATGGACCTACCTTGATGTGGCCCTGGGTGCTGGAGCAGCCATGTAGAGACCTCTGCCAGCCCTGATATGCTTACAATACGCTCATTGATTGGGAATTCCTCCTGCATTCGGTGCTATTGGGTGTGTTTTGTAAGTTTGAGAATGACTTTGTAGATCAGTGTTGGACATATGGGCTAATGTCGGACTTATAGGTTTGGACTGAACTGGGTTGGGATGCTTTCTTAATGTACACTTACCTTATATATAAAAGTCTCTCCATTATATATCTGGGTTTCTGCGGATTTGTTTCTCTAGTCTACCCAGACTAGCACAATTGCTAACTGTAATGTCAGGAGTTCAGATCTAACAGTCACCTCACAAAAGAAAGATGAGGTTTTTAATTTCCATAAAATAGTTACAGTCTGGCAGACCCACAAAGGCAGTTTCATCTTGTCCTATCAAGTCACTATGAACGGAATTGACTTGATTTCAGTGAGGTTCTTGTTGTTTTGTGAGGGATACGTGACAATCTGAGAGGAAGCGTTCTATTCACATAAAATGTCACACTCTCAGAAACCCACAAGGACCATTTTGTCCTGTCCAGTAGGGTCACTATGAGTCGATTCAGTCGCAGTGAGTTCGGTTGTGGTTTGGTGAGCCCACCTCCCGTATCTACTGCCATATGGTGGATACATGTATGAATGTGTGAGTCTTAAGAAACGGGGCCATCCCAGTAACTTCTGCACCAGATACCCCTCAAGACACCTGTCTGACTAATTGTATCAAAATTCAAAATGCTTTTCATTACTGAAAACACCTGGTTTTGGAAAAAAAAAATTCAAAGCATGAATATTTTCATTCTGAAACAAAATTCAAATTCAGGGCCATAACATCGATTCTGGCTCTGAGCCATGAGAGTAATGAGAAGAGTGGCCCTTTTGGCTTCCCAGAAATCCACAGTAGTAGAACACTTTGTGGTTCAAACATAGAGCAGCTGGTGGTTTTGAACTGCTGACCTTGAGGTTAGCAATCCAGCATGTAACCCACTGCACCACCAGGGTTCCTGTCTAGAAAGAGTGAGATGTGGAAGGTGTTTGAGTCACAGAGACCCTCACACAGGAGGCCGTTTCACTGTTCGGAGAGTCGATGCTGCACTTTCTTCTGTGGCTCTTTGGTATTGCCGCCAGAGCAGCAGCAACACAGCAAAGAGACAGGAAACGATCTGACCACCTGTGGAAGCCCCTGCAGGAGAACCTGCACATGAGCACTCAGATAGCTGCTCGCTCTGTGTTCTAAGAACTAAAACCACTCAACTTTTTATCTGGATTCAAAATAGTCCTGTTTCTGTGGTGAAGTGACATTGCCTAGCATGACTCTTCTGTCCCCAGTGTTGACCCCTCGGATCCATAGAATGAATGGGAACAAGAAAAAATGTGATGTTGTTGTTGTTAGGTGCCGTGAAGTCGGTTCTGACCCGCTGTGACCCACAGCACAGCAGAATGAAACGTTGCCCTGTCCTGCACCATCCTCCCAGCTCTTCCTCTGCTGGAGCCCATGATTACAGCCACTGTGTCAATCCATCTCCCTAAGGGCCTTTCTCTTTGTCACGGCCCCTCTACTTTGCCGAACATGATTTCCTTCCACAAGGGCTGGGCTGTCCTGACAACACGTGCAAAGTGTGTAAACTGAAGTCTCCCCATCCTCACCTCAGGGAGCGCCCTGGCTGCATTTCTTCCAAGGCCCGTTAGCAGTCCATACTACTTCCAATCTGCTTCTCCAGCACCACAGTGGAAATACATCAATTCTCCTTTGGTCTTATTTATTCATTGTGCAAATTTCACATGCATATGAAGTAACTGAAATCACTATCGCTTGGGTCAAGTGCGTCTTAATCCTCAAAGTAGCATCCTTGTTTGTCCACACTCTAAAGAGGTCTTATGCAGTACTTTATCCAATGTGATGTAACTTTTGATGTCCTGACTACTGCTTTCAGTGGATCCAAGCGAGACAATATCCTTAAGGACTTAAATCTTTTCTGCACTGATCATGCTGGTACCTATTGGACCAGTGGTGAGGATTTGAGACTTCTTAACATTGAGCTTTAATAATCATTGAAGAGCACAATCCTTGATCTTCATCAGCAAGTGCGTCCAAGTCCTCCTCATGTTCAGCCAGCAAGGTTGTGTCATCTGCAAATCTCAGGTTGGTAATAAGTCTCCCTCTCATTTGTCACATCATCTAGCTTCTCTGAGTATTTGTTCACCATACAAATTGAATACGTATGTTGAGAAGCAAGTACCCTGATGTGCATCTTTATTGATTTTAGACCATGCAAGATTCCCTTGTTCTGTTTGCACAACTGCCTCTTGCTTCATGTACAAGTTCTGAATGATCACCTTGAAGTGTTCTGAAATACTCATTCCTCTTGAGTTTACCCACAGTTTGTTATGATCCATACAGAGTCAAATTCCTTGGTATAGTTGTGTTAGTCTGGGTACTTTAGAGAAACAAATCTACAGAAACTCATTTATAAGAGAGTTTTATATAAAGGGTAAGTGCACTTCAAGAATACATCCCAACCCAGTGCTTCCCAAGCCCACAAGTCCAACATTATCCCATTAACTCATATGTCCAAGACCAATCCCCAAAGCCCTCTCCATCTCACAAAACACACGCTATGATGCCGACTGCAAGAGGAGAGCTAAGTCAGTGAACGTGTAAGCATCTTATCACTGGCAGGGGTCTCCACACGGCTGCTCCAGCACCCAGGGCTGCATTGGGGTAGGTCCTTGTGGCTTTTCCTTGGGGATATCTTGCAGAAAGTGAGCCTTGTCAGCTGAAGCAGAGAACTGGCTAAGGCAACTGCACCCTGGTCTGACCATCACAAAGCAAGAGACCTGAGAACTGGAAAGGCGGAGCTCGCTAACCCATTTATCCCTCCACACCACATGTGTTTATCAGCCAGGTTGACAAAATAAACTAACTACCTCAATAGTCAACAAACAAAAGTACACATGTTCCTACTTTTCTCTGCTTTGAGCCAAAATTCATCTGACATCAGCTGTGATATCTCCTGTTCTATGCCCTCTTCTCAATCTGGCCTGAAGCAGGGATGATGGTTGGATGATCTGCAGAAAATTTTTCTTGCATATATTATAATTGATATTGTTCTATAATTTGAGCATTCTGTTGGGTCACCTTTCTTTGGAATGGGTACACATGTGGATCTCTTCCATTCATTTGGCCAAGTAGCTATCTTCCAAATGTCTTGTCATAAACTAAGAAGTGCTTCCAGTGCTTCATCATGAGCTTGATGAAACCCTTAAATAGGTATCCCATCAATTCCTGGAGCTTGTTTTTGACTAACACTTTCAATGCAGCATGAAATGTGTCCTTCAGAACCGTTGGTTCTTGCCCATGAGCTATCTCCTGAAATGGTGGAATGCCAACCAGTTCTTTTTGGTGCGACGACTCTGGACTCTCTTCTTTTGGTGCTTCATGCGTAATTAAGTATTTTCCCCAAATCTTTCAATTCTGCAGCTCAGCGCTTGAATATTTTCTTAGTTCTTTCAGTTTAAGACATGTGGAGCATGTTCTTTATGGTTTCCTAACTCTAGGTCTTTGCACATTTCATTATAATGTTTGGCTTTGTCTTCTGGACCTGCCCTACGAAATTTTATTTTCAGTTCTTTGGCTTCATCATTTTTTCCCTGTTTGCTTTGGCCATTCGATGATAGCAAGTTTCAGCGTCTCTTCTGACATTAACTTAGATTTTTTTTCTCTGTTCTGTCTTTTGAATAACTTTTGTCTCATGAATGGTGTTCTTGATATCCTCACACAGCTCATCAGGTCTCTGTCATAACTGTCCAAGAATCAAATCTGTCTTTGAGATGTTCCCAAAATTCATGTGGGATAGACTCAAGGTCATATTTCATCTCTCATAGACTTGTTTTAATTTTCTTTGGTTTATCTTGAACTTACATATGAGCAATAGATGGTATGTCCTACAGTCAGCCCATAGCCTTATTTTAGTTGCTTATCTTGACCTTCTGAATTGTGTCTTCCCACAGCTGTAGTCAATTTGACTTCTGTGAATTCAGTCCGGAAAAGTCCATGTATATAGTCGCTTTTTGTATTGCTGAAAAAAGGAACTTGCTATGAACAAGTTGTTGGATTTTCAAAATTCTTTCCTGAACTCTCCAGCTTCATTTCTCTCACCATGATCATACCTTCCAACTACTGTTACTTGCTCTTTTTCCCCCAACTTTTGCATTTCCATTGTTAATAAGTATCAATGCATCTTGCTTGTATGTTTGATCAATTTCTGACTGAAGTTCTTGGTAGATTCTTTCATTTCTTCATCACTAGCTTGTGTGGTTAGTGCATAAGTTGGAATAATAGTGGTATTGATTGAATTTCCTTGAACGCAGATAGATATAATCCTAGCACAGACAGCATGGCACCTCAACATTGATTTTGAAACATCCTTTTTGACAACACCATTCTTCTTGACTGTGTTATTCCCCTCATAGTAAATCATATGATTTTATGATTCAAAATGGCTTATACCCACCCATTTCAGATCACTAATACCTAGGATATCCATTTTTATGAGGTCCATTTCAGTTTTGATCACTTCCAATTATCCTAGATTCATATTTTTCACATTCCAAATTCTGATCATTAGCAGATTTTTGGAGCTGTTTCCCTTACTCTGAGTCATGCCTCATCAGCAAATAAAGATTCCAAAGGCTCTACTCCCCTCCTTACATCACCATGGTCGACTTCACTGGGAGAAATAAGCTCCATCTCAGTCACTTTTTGAATGACCTTCAACTTCAGGGACTCATCCTCTGACACTATCGCTTACAATGTTCTGCTTCCATTCATCAGACCTTCAGTGTCTGAAAATGTTTCAAAGCTAAGTATAAGGTTTTCAGTGGCTACTTCCTCTGAAGTGGGCAGCCAAGTCCTTGTCTGCTCTTAGTCTGGAAGCTCTGCTGCAACCTGTTCAATGTGGATGAGCCTACTGGCATTTGAAACACTGGTGACATAGCTTCCAACGTCAGAGCAGCACATACGCCACACAGTACATCAAAGTGACAGACAAGTCGTGAAAATAGGTGTGGAGGACTCTAGCTTATTTTTTGTATTCGATTAGTCATTTTTGTGATTCTCCTGGGTCTAAGAGTGACCCAGGAATAGGAAGCACATGACCGTCAAGAAAGAAGATTCACTAATAGAGCACATATGAGTTCTCTGTCCGAAGTGGAGGAGGCACCAAAGGCCACAGCACTGAGACAATGAGACTGAGAGGTGGGTGGACTTCCTGGCCTAAATAGTCAGAGACCAAAACTTATGTTGCTCAGAGGTGGAAGAACAGAGAGAGATACCTTCAGCATGGCTGAAATGAGCTACTGTGGAGCAAGAAAAGACTGGATCCTTCTCATTTTGTAATGTGAGAACTTCCCTTGGTTGTGAGTGCTATGTGGCCACTGCAACACGTTTTGAGTGTAGCAGAGACTCAGAGTGCCTTAGGAGGAATGGTTGGTGTCAGGATAGGGTAAAGTAGGATGGAAGTTGGAGACCTGTCTGATCCCTGCTGTGGCATTCCGACGGGGACTGGTGTGGAGTTGTAGTCTCCTTCCCCTTTGTGTAGTTGGAAGAGATCAGACATGACCCCCGGGTCAGTGTCTCAATTTTTCAGGGACCCTTTCGGCTGGATCCAAGCTACGTGACAAATTCTGCACAGTGTTATGTGAACAGAAGCGATGTGTAAAGTTTCTAAGAACCATTCTTAAAGATTCTTAGCTTCTTGGTTTCTTCATCTCTCCATCTGAATTGGAAAGTAACTGGATAAGTAGAGACAGAGGGCTGTATTGAACCTTGAGTGAAAAGCATTTCTTAAGGATAGCTGAACAATAAGAGAGAAATACTTCTTCAATGGTCATGGAAGACCACCCTTCCATTGCCTTAGTTCACGTGTGAAAAATGTGTGTGTTTTTTTCCTCCTTTTTACTTAGTTCATTCAGTCTTAACTATTCTATGTTCTACGTGATTTTCTCGGAATATTAGGGCATTGTAGTGATTCTTGCAAAAGAGTTACCTCTGGTTAGGAACAAAGATTTCCCTAAGGAACAAAAGCACTCTGTATCAATCAAGGTCCTGGAAGTAAATAAATGGCAAATTCAGACAGCATGATTGAAGAGACTTTTTAAAAGAGACTATTAAAAGGATGTGGGTAAATTTTGTGAAAAATACTAGTCCAGTAAATTGAGTCTAGTAATGGTGGAGAGCATTTGCTACACTAAAGCCTGAAGGATCAAACGAAGGGAAGCATTATTTTTTAATCATTTTATTAGGGGCTCATACAACTCTTATCACAATCCATACATACATCAATTGTGGAAAGAACAGTTTTACATTCATTGTCCACATCATTTTCAAAACATTTGCTCTCCACCCAAGCCCCTGGTCCTCATTTTCCCCTCCCTGCCCACCCCCCACTCCCTCATGAACCCTTGATAATTTACAAATTATTATTTTGTCATATCTTGCACTGTCTGACTTTGCTTAGCATGAGATCCTCCAGTTCTTCCCATGCAGCGACGTACTCCATAAGTTCATCACTGCTTTTTAGCGATGTGCAGTACTCCATTGTATGTATATACCACAACATTTTAATCCAATCGTCAGTTGATGGAAATTTGGGTTGTTTCCAACTCCTTGCAATTGTGAACTCTGCCGCAATGAACATTGGAGCACAGATGTCTGACCATGGTTTGGTTCTTGCCACTTTTGAGTATATGCCCAGTTGGGGAATTACTGGGTCATATGGTAACTAGATTTCCATCTGTTTTAGGTATCGACAGATCGATTTCCATAGTGGCTGTATGTACTTACAGGTATACCAGCAGTGGATGAGTGTTCCTGTCTCCCCACAGCTACTTCAATACTTGTTGCTTTCTGGTATTTTGAATTGGGCTACTTTTGAGAGTATTAGTTGGTACCTCAGTGTTTTAATTTGCATTTCTCTTATGGCTAAAGATTGGGAACATTTTCTCATAGTTTTGTTGGCCATTCGGATTTCTGCTCCTGTGAAATTTCTCTCCAGGTCCTTTGCCTACCTCCTCTTTGGGGAATTCGGTTTTGTTTTTTTTTTTCCTTTTTGGAAGCTGGTAGAATATTGTAGATTTTAGTAATCAGGCCTTTGTCTGATGTGGCATTGCTAAAGATGTTTTCCCAGTACGTGAGCTCTCTTATTACTCTTTTGGTGAATTCTTTTGAGGTACACAGGTGTTTTGTCTTCAGTATATCCCATTTGTCAATTTGTTCCTCTCCTGTGTTTGTGTCCTTCCCTATTTCTGATAGCCTATATATTCCCTGTGCCAAAGTCCGCAAGTTGGTCTCAATGACCTCACTGATGGCGCTTTTAGTTTGGGGTTTTACTTAAAGGTTTGTGATCCACCTTGAGTTTCATCTTGTGCATGTATGAGGTAAGGGTTTGCTTCATTTTTCTGTAGGTAAATATCCATTTTTTTTCCAGCACCACTTGTTAGAGAGGGCATCTGCTTCCCATTGGATCTTTTTTGGGCCCTTATCAAAGATTAGTTGTCTGTATGCTGGTGATTTTATTTCTGGGTTTTCAGTTCTTTTCCATTGGTCTGAGTATCTATCATTGTACCAATACCAAGCGGTTTTGACATCTGCAGCTGTATAGTATGTGTTAAAGTCAGGTAAAGCAAGCCCTCCTACCGTGTCCTTCTTGAGGAGTTCTTTGTTAATTATGGGCTTCTTCTCTCTCCATATGAAGTTGGTAATCAGTTTTTCCATTTCTTTGAAGGAAGATGAGGGTAATTGTATCAGGACTGTCTTAAACAAGAATTGGTGTTGGATATTGTCGAATAATTTTCTGCATCTATCGATAGTATCATGTGATTCTTATAGTTTTTCAAGTCAATGTGATGAATAATACTAATGGTCATTCATCTCTTGTCCCATTCCTGCATAACTGGTATGAATCCCACTTGATCATGGTGAATTATTTGTTTTATATACTTTTGTATTCTGTTGGCTAGTGTTTTGTTAAGGATTTTTTGCATCGATGTTCATTAGGGATATTGGTCTGTAGTTCTCTTTTCTTGTGGGATCCTTGCCCGGTTTGGTTATCAGAGTTATACTAACTTCATAGAAGGAGTTCAGGAATTTGCCATCTTTTTCTATGCTCTGGAAGAGTTTGTGTATGATTGGTGTTAGTTCTTCCCTAAATTCATGGTAGGATTCTCCAGTGAAGCCATCCAGGGGATTTTTTTGTGGGTAATCCCTTGATAACCTTGTCTATTTCTTCTATTGCTATGGGTCTGTTGAGAGTTTTTGGCATCCATCAAGGGTAGTCTAGGGAGGGATTGTTTTTCCAAGAATTTGTCCATATCTTCCAAATTTTTGAATTCATTGGAGTACAATGCTTTGTAGTACTGTGTAATTATCCTTTTGACTTCATTAGGGTCTATTGTAATGTCCCCTCTTTCATCCCTTATTCTTGCTATTGAAATTTGTTCCTCCTTTCTTTCATTAGGTTTGCCAGTGGTCTGTCGATTCTGTTTATCCTTTCAAAGAACCAACTTTTAACAGCATTAATTTTTCCCATAGTTTCCTTATTTTCCCTCTCCTGAATCTCAACCCTGATTTTTATAATTTATTTTCTTTTGCTTTTAGTAGGATTGTCCTTCTCACTCTGCTCTAGTTGTTGTAAATTTGTGACAGCATGTCAATCGTGAGTCTCTCTACCTTTCTCAGGCGTGCTATGAAACTTCCTCTGATAAATGCGTTTGCTGTGACCCATAAGTTTTGGTGCATTGTGTGCTCATTCTTGTTGGTTTCTAGAAGTTTCCTAATTTCATCTCTGATCTGTACCAGTACATACTCCTTTTGCAGTAGAGAGTTATTTATCCTCCAATTGTTTGCTCTTGTTTTCTTCATCTTCTTTTTGTTGATTTCCAGCCTTATGGCACAGTGATCAGAGAGAGAATTCTGTATGATATCAATGTGCTTCAATTTATGTATATTCACCTTATGCCCCAGCATCTGGTCTATCTTTGAATATGTGCCATGTGGCCTTGAGAAGAATGTGAATTTTTTTGTGTTTTGATGGAAAGCTCTGTAAATATCTATGAGGGAAAATTGTCTAATTGTAGTCTTTAGATCTCTAGCCTCCTTGTTGAATTTCTTTTCCTGTGATCTATATTTCTCAGAGAGTGGTGTATTGAAGTCACCCTCTATAACTGTTGAGGCTAATTTCTTTTTTCATCTTATGGAGTGCTTGGTTGACGTATTCCGGGGGTCTCTCATTCAGGAATTATATGTTTACAATGCTTAATGGTTCTTTGTCTACCATTCCCTTGAGCATGATATAGTGACCATCCTTACTTCCTTTTATGGTTTGCACTTTGAGGTCAATTTTATCTGAGATTAGGATTGCAACCTCTGCTTTTTTTGAATTGTTGTTTCCTTGATATGCCTTTCTCCAGCCTTTGATTCTCAGCCTTTTTCTGGTCTGTAGCCTTGATATGTGTCTCCTGTAGGCAGCAGATTGATTGGTTGTGTTTTCTAAACCAGTCTCCTGGTCTCAGTCTTTTACTGTCTAAGTTCAGTCCATTGATATTCAAGGTTATTATCTCCATCTGAAGACTCTGTGATGTCATCTTATACCTTTTGTGTTGGGTGTTTTCCTACTTTGCTTTCTCATTAGTGTGTTGTGTGCATGTGTGTGTGTGCGTCTATCATTTTTGACTACTTTCCATCCTTAAGCTAATGCTATCTTTGGGTCTGTTTTCTCTTTGTTACCCTCTGGGTGAGGTTGTTCTATGTGATGTTCTTTTATTAATGCTTGGTGAGTGTTCTTCTGCCCTTACTGGGTCAGGAAGGATCTTTTGTAGGGATGGGTTTCTCCTAACATATTCTTTGAGTTTTTCCTTGTCTGGGAAGACTCTTACTTCTCCATCTATCTTGATCAATAATTTGGCTGGGTAGAGTATTCTTTGGTTTGCATTGTTTTCCTTCAATTCTTGGAATGTGTTACTCCATTCTCTCCTCTTCTTCATAGTGTCTGCTGATAGGTCTGAGTATATTCCTATTTGAGCACCTTTATATGTGATTGCTTGTTTTTCTCTAGCTTCTCTCATGATTTTCTCCATTCCCTCAAAGTTGGATAGTTTAACTATTATATGCCTTGGAGCTTTCTTCTTGGCATTTAGTCTAGCTGATGTTCTTTCAACCGCCTGAATGGTTGCCTGGGTTTCACTCCTTAAGCTGGGGAAGTTTTCCTCCAAGAGTTCACTCACTATTGTTGCAGATAACTTCTTTGTTGTGTCTTCCTCTGGCTATCCAATAAATCTAATGTACTTTGCAGCATCAGACAAAGCTCTTACGTTTTCTTCAGCTTTCTGATGATCTTATTAGATTTTTGTTCATGTTTGTTAAAGTCTGCTTGGCTGACCTCCAAGTGACCGATGTGGTTCTCTGCTTCCTCCAGTCGATTCTCAGGGTCAGTGTTTCTGCTACTGGTTTTTGTTATCTCTCCCCTAAGCTCCCGTATTTCCGTTTGTTGTATGGACTTTATCTCCTCTACAATTTCATCCTATTTCTGTATTGTTTTCCTTATATCCTTTTTTACTCCAAGTATCATTCTGAAATTTTCTTTCTGTGGTAGCTCAATGTCTGCTTCTTCTATCCATGTCATCATGTTTGGGACATATTCTGCCATTGCCTTTTGTTTCTCCTGTTTTGTCGTTGAGGTCATTGGGGCTGATGGCTGTTTGCATTGTGTTGTTTTAGAGGAGACAGGTGCCATTTTCCAGGGAGTTCAAGAGCACAGGCGCTCTCTGGGAGCCTTGTAGGAATGCTTCTTTGAACTGCCTACAGCTAATTTCACTATGGAATTAGCCTACCACTTTATCCTCTTGTGGTTTCCCTCTCAGGGGAGTGCCCCTGAGAGCTGGTGGGTTGCCTGCTTTGGTGTTGCAGAGGTTGGGCAGAGGTTCCTGCAGCAGCTTGGAACATTGATGAGTGTTGGCCAAGCTGCCTTAGGCCTCCAGGCACACAGGTAGGAACTCTTGGGTAAGATGTTGGGCAGAATATCCCCTGATGGAGTCAGCAGGGCTTTCACTAGTCTGGGCTAGCTACACAGGGTGGAGTTCACATAGCTGGATGTGGCACAGGGGAAAATTCCCTAGGCTAAGGGGAGTGGTCTAGAGGTCAGCGATGGAGAGTGGGAGAACAGGAAAGAGACCAAGAGGAGAAACAAAAATAAAAATGAAGCCCACTGAGACTGTTGGGATATAATGAAGAGAGGGAAACAAAATCAACAATGTATCTGAGTCCCAATCCCCACCTGTGGAGCTGCAAGTATTTAGTCTCTTCCTCCAGGCTGTGGCAGTAAGCTGTGGCTGTGTTGAGAAAAGGCCCCTTTACAACTCTCCAAGACTGTTGGGGGAGGGGGCATAAAGAGAAGAGATGAAAGCAAAAGTAACAATGTTGCTGAACCCTGATCCCTGACCCTGGAGCTGCAAGGGTCCAGTCCCTGTCTTCAGGCAGGAGGTGGCAAACTGTGGCTGTGTTGAGACCCAGCCCCACTATAGACTCCAAATGGTCTGGGCTCCTGCAGAGACAGTGGCATGGCCAAGGTCAAGCTCCAGCCAGCCTCCCTGAGGTAAGCCAAAAGCCCCGAGTCCCTCAAAACCTCATGGCTCTGTGCCTACTTATCTTTATGATGCTCCTCCTGCATTCCAGCAGCATTAAATTTCCCTCTGAGCAACTTTCCTTGACTGAATTTTGTGGAGTCCCTCTGGTGTGTGTCACTCCCTCACCATTTTCCTGGAAGTCCGGGAAGTATTACTGAAACCTAGATAGAAAGTTTATAGAGGTCTTTGATAAAGGAAACCATAAAATAATATATTAGTCAGCCAACCAAATTCTATTAACAGTACTTGTAGATAATTTCAAAATGCTTATGGTGGGTTCAAATAAATGACAGCCACTATAATGTCTTTTTTTCTCTTTTTACATTTTATTAGGGACTCATACAACTCTTATCACAATCCATACATATACATACATCAATTGTATAAAGCACATCCATACATTCCCTGCCTCAATCATTCTCACGTCATTTGCTCTCCACTTAAGCCCTTTGCATCAGGTCCTCTTTTTTTCCCCTCCCTCCCCGCTGCCTCCTCCCTCATGTGCCCTTGGTAATTCATACATCGTTATTTTGTCATATCTTACCTTATCCAGAGTCTCTCTTCCACCCCCCCCACTCTGCCATCCCTCTCCCAGGGAGGAGGTCACATGTGGATCCTTGTAATCAGTTACACTATAATGTCTTGATAATGTTTTTCTTTTCAATCGTTTTACTAGTGGCTTATATAACTCCCATCACAATCCATACATACATCAATTGTGTAAAGTACATTTATACATTCATTTCCCTCATCATTCTTAAAACGTTTGCTCTCCACCCAAGCCCCTGTCATCAGCTCCTCAATTTCCCCTCCCTTCCCACTCCCCACTCACTCATGAATCCTTGATAATTTACAAATTATTATTTTGTCATATCTTGCACTCTCTGATGTCTCCCTTCACCCACTTTTCTGTTGTCCATCCCATGGGGAGGAGGTTATATGTAGACCCCTGTAATTGGTTCCTCCTTTCCAACCTGCTGTCTTTCCACCTTCCCAGTATTGTCACTCACACCAGTGGTCCTGAAGGGATCATCTGCCCTGGATTCCCTGTGTTCCCAGTTCCTAGCTGTACCAGTGTACATACTCTGGTCTAGCCAGATTTGTAAGGTAGAATTGGGATCATGATAATGTGTGTGTGTTTGGGGGGGGGCATTTAGGTACTAGAGGAAAGTTTAGAAGGGTCTTTATTCAGTTATAACTGGACTGCTAGAATCTAAAAGAGATTCTTTGATTGCAGTCCTGAGTCCACATTTCAGTCCATCTTTAAAGACAAAAACCTCATTTATTCTTTTTTTTAAGACTTAAGCAAGCATGAACAGAAGCAGAAAACAAAATCAATGTTACTAGTCTTTAGGGTTGGGGAGCATTTCAAGGTAGAGCATTGATTATAACATTCTGGTAACTTCAAGGAGAGCAAGCATTACAGGGTACACGCCTTATCATAAATGGAACAATACCAAAATTGATTATAACATCCTGGTCACCATAACTAAATCATCCAGATCACAACATCAAAGGGAACAATACTGAATCAGAACAAATGATATATTGAAGAATAGTCAATTCTTCAATTGAAAACTAATTATAGTGTCCAGAAAAAGAAAACTAATTATAGTGTCTAGAACCTGGGAACATGGGAGTACATTCTAAAATTAATCACCAGCAGAGAGTTTCCCATAAGAGGAGGGAGAACATGCAGGTAAACTAGCACTAAACTTTCTGAGATGGGAGGGTTGGAACAAGCTAGTCACTTAGAAGCTAACAAAAATGGAGTTTCTTTTGCTACTCTGCCTCACTTATATCAGAAAATTTTTTAAAAATTAAGAGAGTATGACTTTGGAAATTTAAAGACTACTAAACTCTATGGGTTCTACTTTATCTTAGTGGATCATTATAATTCAGTATCAACTCAACAGCCTAGAACAATAAGAACAACTGGAGAAAAATAATAATCATGCTAGCACTTCCTGAACACTAGTAATACAAAGTGCTACAAAGAAAAGGGAACGACATTGAGTCAGAAAACCAAAGCGGGGAAACATAGTCAATATTTCTTAAGCTGAAAAAATTGAAGAAAATATTCAAGCTCCAAGTTGCAATATTGATGGGATCTAAGGGGAAAATATTGAACGTTAAAGGAAGAAGCACAGGAAGGTGAAAGGGATACATAGTCATTTTACCAAAAATTTTGTTAATGTCCAATCATTTAAAGAGGTAGCACATTTTCAAGAACCATTGGGACTTAAAGAACAAGTCCAAACTGAACTGAAGGCTTTGGTGAAAAGCAAGTATACATGAATTCAAAGGATACACATTTAGATGTTAGAATAAATGGAAGCCTTCACTTGTCTATGCCAAGAAATTCACAAAATGCTAGGTGTCTAGATAACTAAAGGAAATCCTTTTTGTGTCCATGATAGCTAGGTTCTGTGTCAATAGTTCAGTTGTTAGGGCTTGGTAGTCCCCCATGGTGTGACCTAAAACAGTGCAATCAACTTCAGGATGATATTTTTTTAAGCAACCAAACAGTTGTAAGATTAGGTTCAAGTGCAATCAAAGGGAAGTTTCTTCCGGGGGTGCAGTCTACTATAAAAACAGACACTGGAAAGCTTCTCCCCTTTTTTGTTGGTCTGTATCCTGCACCTGGCTCATTGATCTCCAGTTCTTGGGAACTGAGTTAATAGACTGCCGTATGCCTACTGATTCTGGGAGACATTTGAACTTGCCATTCAACCTGCTGACCTTTGATTCATTCATCTCTGCGTCCACCAGCCACAATCTTTCTGTTTCCTGGTTCACCAGTCCCAGCAGCTACACGAGTCAGAAAAAGTCTCCAGCTTAACTTCTGACACATGGCTTTGAACAGAACTGGGCTTACCCACTTCTACAGTCCTGTGCGCTACTTTCTTGATATGCATTTTTTATATATGTGTATGATTTATATATATAAGTTTCATATATCACTAGTTTTGCTTCCCTAGATAACTAAGCCCAACACAATGTACATTTAAAAAAGTAATCTAACAGAATACAGAAATGATAGAATAATATTAATAGCAAATACAAATAAAATTTTTCTGGAGTTAAAAATATTTACAACACTATATTGATAGAAATCTTCCAGATATTCATGTCAGATTCAGAAGAGAACATTGAATATAGAGTATTGTCTATATCAAATGGATCTTGGCTGGAAGTAGAAATAAAAGAAATGTTTATTTTTGTTTCATTGACTATGCAAAGGTACTTGACAGTGTGGATCATAACAAATTATGGGTAACGTTTCAAAGAATGGGAATTTCAGAATAATAAATTGTATTAATTTGGAACCTATGTTGTTAGGTGCCATCGAGTCAGCTCTGACCCATAGTGACCCTATGTGCAACACAACGAAGCATTGCATAGTCCTGCACCATCCTCACAATTGGTCCTCTGCTTGAGCCCATTGTTGGAGCCATTGTGTCATTCTATTTTGGCAAGGCCTTCATCTTTTTCACTCACCCTCCAATTACCCAGCCTGGTATCCTTCCCCAGGGACTGTCCTCTCCTGACAATATGTCCAAAAATGTCCTTTTTATATGCATAAATTTTTCAAACAAGAGTTGATGCCTTTGAATTATCATATTGGTGAAGAATGGTGAATATGCCATGGACTGCCTATGAATAAAGACATCTATATTGGGGATTTCAGTCAGAACACTCCTTAGAAGTGGATGGCAAGACTTTGCCTCACATGCTGTGGACTAGTTATCAGGAGAGACTAGTCCTTAAACAACAACATCATGCTTGGTAGAGTGTCAATGAAACAGCAAAAGAAACTCAACAATATGAGTCAACAGTGGCTACAAATCTGGGCTCAATCATAACAACTGTGAGGATAGCTCAGGAAAAGACAGTGTTGCATTATGTTGTTCATAGGGTCATTATAAGTCTGAATTAAGTTGCAGTCACCTGACAATTGCCAAAGCAGCAGTGTGCCATCCGTTTTATTTACCTTGTGCTTTGTGGCTATGCACTCAAAATTGACCATGAATGTGAAATTGAAGATGCTGCTTCTGGATGCACAGAAAGCTCCCTTCTTGCTCTAAAAATTGGAAAACTTAGAATTTGAGCCAGCTAAGACTTACACCACCACCAGACTCTATAGCTTGAGAGACTGAGTGTGAACTTGGCTCTTTCACTGATTAGTGGGGTGGCCTTGCACAAGGCACTTAACTTTTCTGTGACTTAGCTTTCACATCTGTCAAATGAGCCCAGGCTATTGCAAGATGGCATTAATAAGTGTGGAAGTCTCACAACACTGTCTGATATAACAAGTATTATAAAAATTATACCACCATTAGTCTGTCCGTCTGCCTTAACCTAGTGGCTTGCATTTTGCTATGATAACTGAAAGCTATTCCATCAGTTCACCAATTAAAAACAGGTCACCAAAGGTTATTTGGTTTCAGCAGAGCCACCAGACACAGACCTGATTATGAAGAAGGAATAAGGTTTCCACTTTTGAGTAAACCACCACTCAAAATCTAATAAATAGCTTCAGAACATTGTCAGATATTTCTAAAACTTTAAAAACAAGAGCTAAACATTGTCAGATAGAGTGCTGGAAGGTGAGTCCCACAGGTCAGAAGACACTCAAAATGCCAAAGTAGATTGAACCATAGTAATATGGATTGATAAAGGCTGCATATGAGAATTTGGGATGTATGTATGGATTGTGGTGAGAGTTTGATAAGCCCTCAATAAAATTATTTTTAAAAGAAGAAAAATAAACAGAGGAAATATTGGAAAAAAGAGAGAGAATTTAACAAGATCAAGAAATTTTTCATTATGAATACTTCTTTCAGCAATATAAATGGGGGGCAGTGTAGGAGGAATTCACTAGATGTAATACACAGGAATCAAATTGACTATGATTCAACATTAACTCAAATATAGGGAGTTAGTGGGAAGAATAGAGAAAAGTTCAATATCAGCAGCCAAAACGAGGCCAAGAACTGGTTGTGGAATGTGCCATCAAATGTTCATAGGTACACTCAAGTTGACATTGAATAAAATTAAAACAAATCCACAAGAGCCAAAATATAACTTTGAGTGGATCCTACTTGAATTCTGAGAGCATCTGAAAAATGCATTTGACTCATAAAACGCAAATAGTAGAAGACCTAATGACCTGTTGTGTGACAAGAATATCATACACGAAGAAAACAAATGGTCATTAGAAAAACAGGAAAGAAGAAAGATCAAAGTGGATAATAAAAGATACCCTCAAACACGCTTTTATCATAGAATAGCTAAAGGAAATAGACTAGATGGAGTAAAAAATTTGAGCAGCAGAAAATTCCAAAGGTCAACTTGAAAAGACAAAGTAAAGTATTATAAGGAAATGTGCAAAGATCTGAAAGCAGAAAACACCCCTCCCCTGAAAAGAGCATGCTGAGCATATCTTAATGTGAAAGAATGGAAGGAAAACTTCAAGCCTTGAGTTTCAATGTGAAAAGATTCTATGGGTTAAATAGTGAATGATGCAGGAAGAATCAAAAGGAGATGGAAGGAATACAAAGAGTCACTGTACCAAAAAGAACTGGTCAACATTCAACCATTTCAAGAGGAACCACAAGATCAAGAACCAATGGTATTGAAGGAAGAATTCCAAAGTCGCACTGAAGGCATTAGTGAGGAAAAAGTCTCCAGGATTGGACAGAATACCAACTGAAATGTTCCAACTAGCTGACGAAGCACTGGGAACACTCCCTGATCTACACCAAGAGATTTAATAAACAGCTCCTGACCAATGGAATGGAAGAAATCCA
This sequence comes from Tenrec ecaudatus, assembly GCF_050624435.1. NCBI lineage: Eukaryota > Metazoa > Chordata > Mammalia > Afrosoricida > Tenrecidae > Tenrec > Tenrec ecaudatus. The sequence continues at coordinate 15,258,161 of NC_134533.1, forward strand.
TATTCATACTTATGCCAAAGAGAAGCAACACAACAAAAGGCAGAAATTATCAAACAACATGAAATATATCACATGCAACCACAATCTTGCTGAAGATCATTCAACAAAGGTGTCAGCTGTACATCAGTCAAGAGCTGACAGATATTTAAGCCAAATTCAGAAGAGGATATAGCAGGAGTGATATCACTGCTAATGTCAGATTGAACATTGCTTTGAGCAGAGAATACCAGGAATAAGTTTATTTGTGTGTTTTAGCTATGCAAAGGTATTAGACTGTGTGAATAATATTGAGATTAGTGAGAATTCTTCATTGTGCTCATGAGGATCCTGCATTCAGACTAAGAGGCAGTTGTTCAACAAAGAAAGGAATTGTGTGTGTCAAGGTTCTAGCCTTTCACCATAATTATTCTGTATGATGAGTAATAATCTAAGAACTGGGCTATATGAAGAAGAATTTGGCATTTGGGTTAGAGGAAGGCTTATCAGCCTCTTTGCATGTGACATACCACTGTTTTCTGAAATCAAGAATTTGAAGCCCGTTTTGAAAAAGAACAAAGATTAAGATTAAGATCAATTAAGGACTGAAACCTTCAGTATGGATTGCAACTCAATGTTAAGAAAATCTAAATCCTTATACCTAGACATAATAGATAACGTGATAAAAAATGAAGACAGATTGAACTTGTCAAGGATCTAATCTAGCATGGATCCACAATCAATACTCACAGAAGCAGTAGTTCAGAGATGAGCTGATGCATTGTATTCGGTAAATCTGCTGCATACGACCACTTTGAAGCCTTTGAAAGGAAGGACATTACATTGAGGACAAAGCTACATGTGCCCCACCTTGGTATTTTCAACATTTTCACATTACGTGCGAAAGTTGAGCATTGAATTAGGAAGGCGGAAGAAGTGATGTATATAAATGAGGTGCTGGTGAAGATTATTGAAAGTTACCGTGGAATTTTAGAAAAATAGACAAGCTTCTGTCTCAGAAGAAGTGCAGTCAGAATAGCTTTTAGGAGCAAGGATAATGAGACTCCATCTCACAGACTAGGGATCAGACTTGGATCCAGAATACTTGAACAAGTAGCAGGACATCAAGAGAGAGGAAGAGCCTTGACTAGAAGAACTGACTCAGTGGCTGCAACAATGGGCTCACATACAGCAATAATCGCGAGGATCCTGCATACCAGGGCTGTGTTTTGTACTGTTATACATAGGGTCACTGTGAGTTGAAATGAACTTGATGGCTCCTAACAGCAAAAAATTGCAATAAAATTTCTTGATAGGATGAAGTAATGGAATAATGGAATTAGCTAAGAAAAGTTACCACTAGTTTCTTTTCTCCAACCCCTAGAGAACAATTAATGGAAAGCATTGTTTTCTGTTAATTATCTCCTCTCCTCATTATTAAACCCTAAGGAAACATTTAAGAGAATCTCTTCTGAAAAATATCTAATGGGTCTCTTGAGAACCCAGGGAGAAGCTGTGAAAGAGGACCAAAAGAAGGCAGCAGATCGATGGCCATGCCAGGCTTACCCAGGTACAGAATTACCAGTACTATCAGAGTAAGTAATACTGGCAGGAATGCCCTAAAACCAACTATCTCCAGTGACTCCAACTCTCCAGTAGCACCTCCCTATCCTATGGAGGTTGCAATCACATACTACCCAGCAGTGCTGCCGAAGAGAGGTTAACAATCTGCTACCTAACTATGACAGCCAATAAAACCCTGTGGAGCAATTCTACTCGATAGCACATGGGTTACCATGAGTTGGAATTCACTTGATGGCAACAAGTCGGTTTGCTTATTTTCCTCTTTTTTTTTCACAGTGTCTTCCTCTCCTTACTAAACCCCATTATCTACCCTCCCCCCTTTCCAAATACTAATTTTTAATTTCTCATATTACACCATGCAAAAATGACTTGTATTTTAAGATAAACTAAAGCCTTGTTAGCTAAACATGGATCTTCCTGTCTAGAATGCTCAACATTAGACATTTTGTAGAATGGGGATGGAGAGTTGGAGATGTTTGGAGTTCGTGCCATATGGGGTTATTGATGTCAGTTATGAAATAATTATCCTTTTTGCTTCTGCTAATTCCAACTTGCAGTGACTCATTAAATGGCCTTTAGCTAACAATAAGAACAATAATAGGATAATAAACTCTTATTATATTAACTTTTCATCAAAACCCTAGTATGCGGTAGAACTGCCTTCAGTATGACCCTAAAAGGTGACTTTTATTATCACTGAATATAGGATAGAAGTGAGGCACAGAGGAAGGAAGCAATTTTGGTAAAATTCACATCATGGACAATTGGGAATTATAATGGAATGGGTCAGCATTTGCAACAAGGTTTTCAAATATAGAAACATTCATAAGGATGGTCCAGGATGATAGGAGAGATGATCCTTCTAAATGTTTTGGGTAAAAGTTTCCCAAGGATACAAAAATGCATTCAACATAAAATGATAGAACACTTGGGCAAACATCACAGCTCAGATATTAGGTTCCACCGGCATCCCAGAAGCCCTTTGTGCCTCCTTGAATCAAAACAGTTTCTGTATTCACTATGTCTAAGTGCTTCTTTTCTTTGATTTATAGTTGATAATTTATGAATACATCAATGGGCAATATAATGCAATTTTCATAATACCTAAGAGATTTTGATTTTTGGAGTCTGATTGAAGTATAATATTGAGCCGTGCTTCTTTGACTAAATATTATATGTATAAGGTTCTTCATTATAATTTTGTCTTCCTAATTTGCTCATTTTTATCTAGCAGTATGGTTTATGATTCAGACCACATGAATGGATCTTTGGGCTGTTTCCAATTTGTGTTAGTACAAACAATGCTGCCTTGAGTAGTTTGATATGTGTGTCCAATGCTTATCAATTTCTTTAAGGTATAGCTCCAGAAGTTGAATCACTGGGCCATACTGAATGACTATGTTGTTGTAGGTATGTTTGAGTTTATTGTTTGTAAAAGTGGTTGTTTTAGGTTCAGATCCCTTAGAAATGAGCTGTGAGATCAACACTTGCCTGAAAGAAATTAAGTGGGAAATTTCTCAGGTTGAACACTTGGTAGGAGGTAGAAGAAATAAATTTGGGCAAAAGTGAATCACAATTCAATTTTTTGAAACTATCTTTCAGTTTTGTCCTATTACATTACTTTGATTTACTTCCTTGAGATACCAAATATGTTTATAATATATTTATTTTATGTTCTGTATGTAGCTTTTCTCTCTAATTAAAATTTTTTCATCCAATTTTTTACAATTCCCAAGCTCGTTTTCCATGTTATTTGTTGTGCTTTTGAGAGTCTATTTTTGTCCTTATTGCTGTCTGTTACCTGCACTTGATTTCTGTATTCTGTGGTGGTATTTTTATCCCCTCCTGTGTAGTTGAGTTCTGCAGATTCAGTTTTCATGCACTTCTGTTGACTTCTCATAGCTCTCTTAAGCCTTCATACCTCAGCATCAATTTTTGAAGAACAGGTATTTATTAACATCATGGCAGCATTTTTGAATAAATATTTTTGAGACTTTTTTGTATTTAAATTTTATTGTGGGTTCTTACGCTCTTATCACAATCCATACATATATCCATTTTGTCAAACACATCTGTACATATGTCATCATCTTTTGCGAAACATTTTCTTTCTATTTGAGCCCCTAGCACCAGCTCGTTTTACCCCCTCCCTTTAAAACCCTCCTCCTATTCCCCTTTAATAATTTATAAACTATTATTTTTTCCATGTCTTAAATCAACTGCTAGATAATCATTTTAATGAATTTTCTTTATCTGCCATTCTTTCCTGTTCTATTTTACTTTATTATTTTTCTTAAATTAATTTTCTGAAGACTCTTTTTGCCTGTTACTCAACTATGATTGCTATCTTTTAATACCCGCCATTGTGGGGAAATGATTAGAGAAAATTTTTTCCAGATAGAGAATATTTTGCACTTCCCTTTCACCCCCACCTCTTAAGGATACTTGGAAAAGTCTGAAGACATTTTCACACCCCCAATTTTTGAAAGGAAGAGGACACTACTAGTTTTAAGTGAGTAGAGACCAGGGATTCAGAGAAACACATGGCATTTCCCAAATAACACCACCACCACCACCCAACGCACAAAGAATTATCCAGCCCAAAATATCAGTAGTACTGAAATTGAAAAGTCTTCATTTAGAAATGTTGGAAGGAACAGTGGCCTGCATTGAAGTTTTGTGCTTGCTTGTGTGACCTGGTTATTTCTCCTTTGCCATCGTGTATTGCGTCTATAGAGTTTTTCTACTCAAAAATGATTTAAGTACAAAAATTCTCACAATTCGACTAATAGACCACATCAAGATAAACGGAAAAAGATGGATGGACATGAATGTCATCACGGGAGACCAGTTCCTGGCAAAGGACATCATTCTTGGTAAAATAAAAATGAGTAACTGCAACATACCAACAATTACGAAGAGGGTGCTGAACTGTCCAGTGCGCATGGTCTCTAGTCTGAGACAACTGACTTAAGGACACTTCGCAACAAGAAAGAGTTATTGTTTAGTTAGAGTATTTTGTATCTATTTGTGTTACAGCACTTAATTATGAAGGATATCTATTTAATGGTGGGGTGAATGGATAGCATGGTCTCTATTTATGTTTCCAGGTAGCACTGTACAATTTCCCACAGTGGTTGTATCAATTGACAATTCTTCCCCACACTATTGTCAACATTTCTTGGGTTTCTGCGCTACTGATCACTGCTATTCCTACTGGGGTGGGATACTATCTTATTGCTGTGTGGATTCGCATCACTCTAATGACTAACGATTGCTTTCATTTCTTCCTGTATTTGTTGTTCACCTAAATGACAAGCGTGTGCATCATATATTCCAAATTTTATGGCATTGTTCTAGTTATCTTTTAAATTTTTTTAATAGGATGAAGAGTTGACCCAGAGAATGTAAAGCAATTACAGCAGTGACTACACTCTGTACTATCATATAGTTCTGCTGTCATCTATGTCACAGAGGTGCTTCAGGAACAAGCAGAGCATTGCAATGAGCCACCAGGTCCTCGTCTCATAGGACATTGGTAACAATCTGTTCATGGACTGACTGTCGAGATATACTGGCTTTTTCAACCCAAAATATCTTTAAAATACATCACCATTTGGGGTTCTTTCAGGTGTACTAAGTAAAATTGAATTGTGTGAACCAGGCATTGAAAACAGTGTGAAGTGGGTATTCCTACAAATTTCGTGGTAAGTTTGAAACAATTTCATCTTCTCCTTTCAAAATTAGACTTTTTAGAGAGAAAAATTTCAGAAATTCCTTGAGATGAAGACACAGGATTCTAAGACCCCCAGTATTGTATGTGATCTCCTGTCGGTCTTCCACCTTGACTTGGCCTTTATTCTAGGTGCCTGAGACCAATAAGCTAAAAATCTATACCCAGATTCACTTTGCTTGCTCAGTGTCTTCAATATAAAAGTCAGATTCAATATTCTCCTAGGTCACTGGATCCTATTTTTCTTTAGTGTCAAAACTTTTTACATCAATTCAGGTTATGAATATATTTGTGTGGTATTTTTCATATTTTATAAGGTTATTAGTCCTCTACACAACCTCAACAAACCTTTTAGTTTCTCATATTCATTTTAGGATTCTTGGGCAGCTTAGAATTGCCTTGCTTGTTTCTCACATCAATTCATTCCCTGTCATTGGGGCAGGGTTTTCCTGGCATATCATAATACATAATATTTAATATATTATGTATATTAAATGTATATAATCTTCTGCAACAGAGCTGTTTAAATTTTGAAAAGCCAAAGATAAAGATTTCATTTTGATGACTAAGTTCTGCCTTGCCCCACCCCTGGTCTTGCCAATCATCTCATGTGGAGGCAAAGGAAAGACAATTAAAAAATAAGATAAACATGCATTTGAATTGTTTTGGAAGAGACTTTTCAAAATACCACAGACTTCAAAAAGAATGAGCAAATAATTTCTAGAAGTAATACAATTAAGTAGTTCCCAGAAGCAAGGATGGTGAGAATTATTTTTTACCTTGGGCACATCATCATGCAAGTTCAAGTGAGAAAAGAGAATGTCAAGATTGGTAACATAGTGGGTATTTGAAAAATGACAGAGAGTTAGTGAGAATGGGAAGACCCTCAAGGAGGTAGACTGACATAGCATCTGCAACAATATGTTTACACATATTAATGGTCATATAAATTAAGCAAAACTCTTTGTCCTTTGATAGACAAGGTCCCCAGAGGCAGCACCATCTCCACAGCTACTAACCATAACAGCAACAAATATTTAATACACAATATTATTTCAAGTCACAATGTTGGTCGAACTGTACACTGCTACATATATCCATTTTTATATGTAGGTAATATTTTAATAACACACTTCTCCAACATTAAGAAATAAAAATTTAGGCAACTTCCTATGTTTGTAACCTGGAGGACTCAGTAATAGGATAACATGTTCTTATTGCTGAGACTGAGAATAATGAGCTAACAAGAGATTTTCTTTTCCTCTTCACGGTCTCAGGAGTACAATGACAATAGCTGAGGTAGGGAACAGAACTGCAGTTACCAAGTTCATCCTCTTGGGATTCTCCGACTTGCCAAAGCTCAGAGTCGTCCTCTTTTCAACATTCCTTGGGATCTACCTCATGACAGTATTCTGGAACATGGGTCTTATGACTCTGATCAATATGGATGTCCATCTGCACACACCCATGTACTACTTCCTCAATAAACTTGCCTTCATCGACATATGCTATGTGTCCACCACGACTCCCAAGATGCTCTCAGACTTCTTCCAGGAACAGAAATCCATCTCCGTTGTGGGGTGTGCTGTGCAGTATTTCTTCTTCTCTAGCTTTGGTCTGACTGAGAGCTGTCTTCTCGTGTCCATGGCTTATGACCGATATGCTGCCATATGTAACCCTCTACTATACACAGCCATCATGTCCCCGACCCTCTGTCTACAGCTCTTGATAGGCTCTTGTATAACTGGGACCTTGGGCTCTTTTATCCAAGTGTGTGGCTTACTTCAGCTTCAATTCTGTGGGCCCAATGTCATTAACCATTTCTTCTGTGACCTTCCCCAACTACTGGAATTATCTTGTTCTGACACATTTTTCTTACAAGTTATAACTTCTGTGCTGACAGTGATCTATGCACTGGCCTCTGTCCTGGTTATCACAATATCCTATGGTTATATCGTTGCCACCATTCTGAAGATGAGTTCGGCTGAAGGTAGGTCCAAGGTTTTCAACACCTGTGCTTCTCACCTGACATCAGTGAGTCTTTTCTATGGCTCAACCACCTTTGTGTATTTATGCCCCAATTCTGATGATTCTCTGAGCCAAGGCAAGCTAGCTTCAGTCATATACACTTTGGTGATTCCCCTGTTAAATCCATTGATCTATAGTCTGAGAAATAAGGAAATCAAAGACGCCCTCATCAGATGTAAGAAGAGAGTTTTCTCCTGACATTATTTTATTGATAAGGTTTACATATCTTGTATAGTTATTCCAAGATAAGTGATAAATATGAATATTTAATTTTAAGTATATATACTTTAGTATCCCTTACCTGAGCCTGGCTAGACTTTCATCTATTAATGACCAGTAATTATTGGTGTTTTAAAATGAGGATCTTTATTAAAAATAATTTTATTGGGGTCTCATGCAGCTTTTATCACAATCCATGCATTCTCTCTAGCTCATTTGTACATTGGTTGCCATCACCATTTTCAAAACATTTTCTTTCTACCTGAGCTCTTGGTATCAGCTCATTTTCCCCTACCCCACTCTCCCTTCTTCATGAACCCTTGGTAATTTATTTTTAAAAAAATTCATGTCTCACACCATCCGCTGTCTCCCTTCACCCTCTTTTCTGCTGTCCATTCCCCTGGGAGGAGGTCATATATTGATCACTATGATCATTTCTCCCTTTCTCCCCTCACCTTAGCCTTACCCTCTTGGTATCGCTTCTCTCCCTTTTGGTCCTGAGGGGTTTATCTGCTCTGCATTACCTGTGTTTCCAGCTCTTATCTGTTGCAGTGAACATGTTCTGGTCTCGCCAGGTTTGTAAGATAGAGTGGGGGTCATGATAGTTGGGGGAAGGAAGCATTAAAGAACTAGAGGAAATTTGCATATTTCATCGGTTCAATAATATACCCTGACTGGCTTATCTCTTCCTTGTGACCCTTCTGTAAGCAGATGTCCAATTGTCTACAGATTAGATATGCATCTCCAACCCACCCTCCCCCTCATTCACATAGATGCAATTTTTTTGTTCTGGATCTTTGATTCCTGATACGTGATCCCCTCAACACCACATGATCACACAGGCTGGTGTGCTTCTAGCTTGTGGGCTTTGTTGCTTCTCAGCTAGATGTCTGATTGTTTCTCTTCAAGCCTTTAAAACCCAGACGCCATATCTTTTGATAGCTGGGCACCATCAATCAGCTTTCTTTACCAAATTTGCTTATGCAGCCGCTTTGTCTTCAGGGATCATGTTAGGATGCTTAACATCACAGAATTTCAGGTGAAGTAGTTTATTGTGCCAACCTGACCTATGAACACATGTGGGGTTAATTGAAGGACAGAGGGATAAATGGCTCGGTGAGCCTTGCCTTTCTAGTTCTTGGGTCTCTTGCTTTCTGATGATCAGACCTGGGTGCAGCTGCCTTAGGCAATTCCCTGCTTTAGCTGGCAAGACTCACTTCCTGCAAGACATCCCTGAGGATAAGTCACATGGACCTTAACCGATGCAGCCCTGGGTGCTGGAGCAACCATGTGGAAAACCTGCCAGCACTGAGATGTTCATACATCCACTGACTCAGCTTTCCTACTGCAATTGGTGTCATTGCATCTGTTTTGTGTGATGGAGGAGGACTTTGTGGATTGGTGTCGGACATACAGGTCAATGGGTTAATGTTGGACTTGTAGGCTTGGGCAGCCCTGAGTTGGGATGTTTTCTTGATGTGCCTGTAACCTTTATATAAAACTCTCTCTTATACATTAGTTTCTGTGGATTTGTTTCTCTATAGTACCCAGACTAACACACAAGGCTATTAGGACAAAGTGTTCTTATGTTGAGGCCCTATATCCATCTGCTACTTTTATACTTAACATATGTACATATAACTATTTCTCTATAGTTATATATAAATATATTTACATATGTACATGCCAGTATTTAGACCTCTATAAATGTCCTTTGCCTCTGAATTCTTTCCTCTATTTCCTTTTCCTTTTCTCTTGTCCCACTATCATGTTTGGTCTTCATTCAGGTTTCAGTAATTCCTCTAGGCTTCATCGTCTTTGATCAAGCCTCACCAGGCAGCTTATGCCCTCCTTGCCATCCATTTTAGATCATTTGTTGTTCCCTTGTCCCTGGGTTTGCTGACACCACCCTTCCTTTCCCCTGCATCATTCGCACCCTTGTCCCCAGGTCACCGTTGGTACAGTTGTTTTCTACTCTGGATTGCTTATCCTGCCTATCTTGTCTAGGAGGACATGCAGAGACACTAATACACAAAAATAAGACATGGCAAAAGAAAACAAAAGAAATAAACCAATGACAGGAAAGAAAAAATCCTTTGAAGAGCTCCAGGTCTGTTTGTTGATTTTTGTTGTTTTGTGATTGGGTCTGATGGGGTGCCACTGCCTGCCCCGGATGTCTGTTTTTGGTATTCCCCAGGGACTTCATTGCATTTCTCCCCTTGCTGCTCTATTGCACACCCTTAGTGTTTCATCCAAGTTTGGTGGGTTAAGATTGGGCACAATTCCCACATTGTGTCACCGGTGTTATCCCCAGTAGCTCTATGGATAAGTGAGGGAAGGCATGTCGTGTGTTGGGGCAGGCCCTATGGTCCTTTCTGTGCATTGGCTACAATGAGCAGGAATATTGTCCTCAGGTCTTGGTGGTAAAATGAGGATCTTAATGCTAATTATTTCTTTTGATTTTTTAAGAAATTTCATTTTATTGCATTTTACTGTACTTGCACTTACTAAATAGTTTCTCACTGTATGCTTTCTCCACAAATTGTTCAATGACATTAGTTACCTTATTTGAAATGTATCAATATTGTCTTTACTTATATTCCTTGTCCATTTCTGTACTCTTTTTCCCCTCTCCACTTACCTTCTCTTCATTCTTTTAGTTTCCTGACACTATTGAGTATGGATACCTCTTAGGATCCTGAATACAAACCATATATTGCAGTGTGTCATACACTGGAGTAGAATCATATTTCTTCGTGTCTTTGAATTTAGACGTGGCCTTGTGAGCTTTTCTGGCAAGCAGAACACGAATGGGCAGAGTGTCTTACCCTTCCAGGCAGAAACTTGATGTATTTGTTTCTCTACCTATTCATCTCACCAGTCTCCATTAGTGGATGACTCAGGGTAAGACAGCCTAAAGTGACTCAAGACGGATGTAGAGTGTTATCAAGAAATAAACCTTTCCTTTGGATTGGTTGCAAATATAGGATAAGCTAACATAACTCATGGTAACTTTTACATGTGAATGGTTTAATATTGTAAAAAGTATAAAAATTTAAACATTTGTAAATGTCTTTAAGCTAAGCAATGGGTGTGAAAGAAACAGTGCTTAATGAAAAGAAAAAAATCCATGTTGGCTGCAATAAAGCATTTGACTCAGCTGCCCCCTGTAGTAGTTTGGGAAGAAGATTAGATAAGTAATGGCCTAGAGTAAATTTATGATTTAGATAAAAGTGGGAAACAATCCTTATAACATTTGTTGATATTGAATGAATTTAACTTATCCTTAAGAAAACAACTGGTCAGGTTGAAGGTAAGAATGAGAGAAACAACCTAAATTTCCATCAATGGACAAAAGGATTAAAAATCTCTGGTGCCAGGGAATCCAGGGTGGATGATACCTTCAGAACCAGGGGGTGAAGGGCGATACTGGGAGAGTAGAGGGTGAGTGGTTTGGAAAGGGGGAACTGATTACAAGGATCTGTATGTGACCTCCTCTCTGGGGGATGGACAATAGAGAAGATGGTGAAGGGAGTCGTCGGATAGGACAAGATATGACAAAATAATAATCTATAAATTGTCAAGGGCTCATGAGGGAGGAAGGAAGGATCGGGGAGGGGAGGAATAAAAGGAGGACCTGATGCAAAGGGCTTAAATGGAGAGCAAATGCTTTGAAAATGATTAGGGAAAAGAATGTACAGATGTACTTTATACAATTGATGCATGTATATATATGGATTGTGATAAGAGTTGCATGAGTCCCTAATAAAGTGTTTTAAAAAAAATCTCGGGTACATACATTCAATGATATACTATACATTCCTAAAAAGCAGTGATGAATGCAAGATGCACATCATCACTTGGGAAGAGTTCGATTAAATTAGGCTTAGTGAAGTAAGCCAAGCACAGCAGGACAAGCACAATATGAGTCCACTGAAGTAAGTTTAGAAAGCAGAAGACTGGACATTGGCCTCCACTCAAATACTCTCTGAATGCTAGAACACTTTGTTCTATTAAACTAACATTCCATGATGATCACCATCCTGACTCGATCACTGAAGACAATATTTTGAAGTATAGCTTTTAACTAGCTTATTTACATGCATGGCGGTATGAGTGAACCTAGTAGTTCTTTTTAATCATCTTATTTGGGGCTCATACAATTCTTATCACGATCCATACATACATCCATTATGTCAAGCACATGTGTACATGTTTTGCTATCATTATTCTCAAAACACTTGCTTTCTACTTGAGCCCTTAATATCGGCTGCTCATTTTCCCTCTCCCTCCCCACTACCCCCACCTCACGAACCCTTCATCATTCATAAATTATTATTAATTTGTCATATGTTACACTGTCCGATGTCTCCCCCCTGCCCTCTTCTCTGCTGTCCATCCCCTAGGGAGGAGGCTATACATAGATTATTGTAATCAGTTCCCCCTTTCTTCCCCACATTCTCTCCACCCTTCAGGCATCGACACTCTCACCACTGATCCTGAAGGAGTCAGCTATCCTGGATTCCTTGGGTTTCCAGTTCTCATCTGTACCAATGTACGTCCTCTGGTCTAGACAGATTTTTAAGATAGAATTGGTGTCATGATAGCTGGGGAGGGGGGTGAGGAAACATTTAAGAACTAGAAGAAATTTGTATGTTTCATTGCTACCCTGCACCCTAACTAATTTCCTCCCCACAACCCTTCCAAAGGGGGTGTCCAGTTGGCTTCTGGTGTGCTTTGAGTCTCTAGTCTGCACTCAGCCACATTTAAAATGATGTGATTTTTGTTCCTTGATGCTTGATACCTGATTCCTTCGACAGCTCCAGGTCACACAGGCTAGTGTGTTTCTTCAATGTGGGCTTTGTTGCTTTTGAATTAGATGGCCGCTTAGATATCTTCAAGCCTTTAAGACACCAGATGCTATATCTTTTGATAGCTGGACACCATCTGCTTTCTTCACCACACTTGCTTATGCACACATTTTTCTCCAGCAATTGTGTCGGGAAGGTGTGCATTCTGCTGAGTGCCCCATTTGCCAGCAGCAGAAACCAACATTAAGTCTAAGACATAGGACTATTCTTCAGGGAGATCAAACAGCAACTTGGTGACAAGTTGAGTACACAAGACCACTTGCACTATGGAGGGGACAGCGTTTTTTTCTTACTGGAATAGACACCTACTCTGGATAAGGATTTGCTTTCCCTGAACACGATGCTTCGGCCCAAACTACTATTCGTGGACTTACAGAATGCTTCATCCACTGGCATGACATCCCACTTAGTATTGTTTCAGATCAAGGAACTCACTTCACAGCAAATGCAGTGCGGCAATGGACCGATTCCCATAGATCCACTGTTCGTATCATGTTCCTCATCATCCAGAAGCTGCTTGCTAGATAGAATGATGGAATGGGCTCCTAAAGACACAATTACAGTGCCAACAAGGTGGCAAAAACTTGCATGGCTGGGGCAAAGTTCTCTAGGAAGCTGTATATGCTGTAAACCAGCAGCCAATATATGGTACTGTCTCCAACAACCAGAATTCATGGGTCCAGGAACCAAGAGGTAGAAGCTGGAGTGGCACCGCTCACTATTACTCCTAGTGATCCCCTTGATGCATTTTTGCTTCCTGTCCCAGAAACCGTGTGTTCCTCAGGCATGGAGGTCCTGGTCCCGAAGGAAGGAACTCTCCCACCTGTAAACCCAGCAAAGATTCCACTGAACTGCAGCTGAGAATGCCCCCTGGCCACTTTGGACTTCTCGTGCCTTTGGATCTACAGGTCAGGAAGGGTGTCACTGTACTAAGTGGTGCGGTTGATCCTGATTACCAAGGAGAAATTGGTCTAGTGTTACATAATGGAGGTAAAGAAAATATGTCTGGAATACAGGAGATCCCATAGGCCGACTCTTAGTGCTCCCATATTCTGTGATCAAAGTAAATGGTAAATTACAGCAGCCCAATCCTGACAGGACTTATAATGATCCAGACCCCTCAGGAATGCATTCTGGGTCACGCCACCAGGCAAAAACCACAGCCAGCTGAGGTGCTTGCTGAGGGCAAAGGTAATAAATACAGTAATAGAAGGTAATTCTATCTATCAATTACGACCACGTGATCAATTCTAAAAGCTAGGTTTGTCACTGTCGATGTATTTACTTTTCATGTGCTTATTGCATATTTTTCCTTTGTTCAGGTGTCATACATCAGATACAATTGGACTCAGTGTGTTTTCATTTATATGTATGATAGATGATTGATGATAAGTATAAGTGTGATTTTCTCAATGTCCGGAAATTATATAAGTATATGTGGCTAAAGAATTGTGTACAGGGGCCAGGTTGACAAGGGGTGGATTGAGATGTTTTATTGTGCCAGCCTGGACAATAAACACAAGTGGGTTTAATTGAAGGGCAGAGATAAGTGTCTCGATGAGCCTAGCCTTTCTTGTCTTTCGCTCTTTACTCATCAGACCAGAGTGCATCTAGCTTGCTTGTTCTGTGCCTCAATTTAAAGGGCACATTAACTGTGGGACGCATAGCTTGGAGACTGCGTCGCTGTGCACAAATGAAATTTACATCTCCGTAGCTGAGTACTGACATTTGGTGACGTGGGTGAAGGTTGGTGACCTGCCTTGCTGTTTGCTGCCTGTGATGGGATAGCCTAGCTCTCTCTCTCTCCCACAGAGGGCTACCTGACAGCCCTCAAGACTTGAAGGGCTGCTAGTGTCTCACAACTCTCTCACGAAAGTGAGTCACACTGAGCCATTTGTACTGCTTTATAATTTAACTGTCCATTTCTTGCGTTATATACTTATTTTTATTTAAAATATATATACAATTATCAGCAATCTGGTTTTAGCTCTCTAGAGAACCCTGAACCCTGTCTAACACACCATCCCCCAGGGAGGAGGTCACATGCAGATCCTTGTAATCGGTTCCCCCTTTCAAGCCTACCGTCCCTCTACACTCCCAGTATCACCAGTAACAACTCTGATCTTGAAGGGGTCATTAGTCCTGGATTCCCTGTGTTTCCAGTTCCTATCTGTACCAGTGTACATCATCTGGTATAGGCAAATTTTCAAGGTAGAATTGGGATCATGATAGAGAGGAGGAAGCAATTAGGAACTAGAGGAAAGTCGTATTTTTCATCGCTGCTACATCGCACCTTGACTGGCTCGTGTCCTACCAGAGACCCTTCAGTAAGGAATATCCAGTGGCTTACAAATGGCCTTTTGGTCTCCACTCGGCATTACCCCCTCATTCACTATGGTAAGATTTTTTTTGTTCTGATGATACCTTATAGCTGATCCCTTCAACACCTCATTTTCACACAGGCTGTTGTGATTCTTCTATTTGGGTTGTATTGCTTCTGAGCTAGATGCCCACTTGTTTACCTTCAAGCCTTTAAGACCCCAGACGCTATATCTTTTGATAGCCTGGCACCATCAGGTTTCTTTGCCACATTTGCTTATGCACTCATTTGTCTTCAGTAATCATATCATAGAGGTGAGCACACAATGATATGTTTTTTTGTTCTTTGATGCCTGATACCTGATCTCTTCGGCACCTCGTGATGGCAGAGGCTGAGGTGCTTCTTCCATGTAGACTTTGTTGCTTCTGTGTTAGGTGGCCTTTTGTTTACCTTCAAGAATTTAAGACCCAAGACGCTATATCATTTGATAACTGGACACCATCAGCTTTCTTCACCACATTTGCTTATTGACCCACTTTGTCTTCAGTGATTGTTTCTGGAAGGTGAGCATCATAGAATGTCAATTTAATAGAACAAAGTATTCTTGCATTGAGGGAGTACTTAGGTAGAGGCCCAATGTCCTTCTGCTACCGTAATATTAAACCTATAAATATATGCACATAGATTAATTTCCCCATCCTCATATATAAATATATTGGCATCTGTACATGTCTTCATCTAGACCTCTATAAATGCCCTTTGCCTCCCAGCTACTTCCTCTATTTTCTTTGACTTTCCTCCTGTCCCACTATCATGCTCAG
The DNA here is from genome assembly GCF_050624435.1 of Tenrec ecaudatus. Lineage (NCBI taxonomy): Eukaryota > Metazoa > Chordata > Mammalia > Afrosoricida > Tenrecidae > Tenrec > Tenrec ecaudatus. The sequence continues at coordinate 15,273,713 of NC_134533.1, forward strand.
TCCCCAGCAGGGTTTCAGCAATTCCTCTTGGTTATATTACCCTTCATCATGCCCTACCAGGCCTCCTACATCCTCCTCACCAGCAATATCGATCACTTGTTGTTCCCTTGTCCCTGGGTTTGTTAACCCCACAACCTTCCCCAACACCTCCCATTCTTTCATGCTCCCCCTCCCCAGAATTGCCCGTCCTGTTGTTTTCTCCTCCAGATTGTTCCTCCAGCCTATCTTATTTATACAGACCTGCAGAGATAGTGACATGTTGAAAAAGAAGACGGAGCAAAATGAAGCAACAAGATACAATAAAACAACAACAAACCATTGACCGAAAAAAGCACAACAAGAAAGAAAAGCATGTAATTACTTCAAGGATCGTTTGTTGGCCCTTAGGAGTGTTTTCATTCCAGTCTGTTGGACACCACACCCTGGCACCAAAGTCCACCTTCAGCGTTCCCTGGGCACCATACCGCTCCATTCCCTTGCTGTTCTGCTGTACCCCCTTAGTGTTTTGCCTCAGTGTGGCAGGATCCGATCGGGTGTAATTCCCACTCTGTTTTTCTGGTATTGTCCCTGTAGGGCTATGGGTCAGTGAAGGGCATCATGTCTCATAGTGTGTCTGGCCATGTGGTCCTCTTTGTGGACTGGCTGTTCTAATTGGGAATATCTTCCTCACTGCTTGGTGAGTCAGGATGGGCTCTACTCTCTCCTGCTCCCAATTCATCTACTCCTGTGTGCTCCAATCAGATATGTCCCTCACCTGGAGCTGCAGATTCAATGCCGTCCTTTGAAATAAATTCTTCTGGATGTGGGGGTAACAGTTGTCGAATTAGTAGTTGGGTTTGGGTCTGGCCCCCCAGACCTCTCAACTGGTTCCTTACTCCATGCTGGCATGTTACATTCACATCTTGGAGCACTGGGTTGAAGTCTGGTTTCTCTTTCCCTGTGGAGATGTAAACAATACCATCACCTTGGGTGGGTCAGTTCCCTGTGCCCCAGCTACACATTTCTTTTTATTTTTATTATTTTTCCTTTCCACACCTCATTTTTAGTTGTCTCTTATGTGTATTCCTTTATTTGGTCTGTCCCTGCCATATTACCTGGTCCTTACCCCAGGAATGTTTGTATACAGTAACGTTTTCCCTATGCCCCTCATGCAGTTTTTTTTTAAAAAGCTTACCTCAGCAGACTCATGCAGTACTTGTCCTTCTGTGCTTGCGTTACTTCGCTTAGCATGAGTTCCTCCAGTTCTTGCCATGCATCGATGTGCTTCATAATTCACCATTGCTTTTCAGCGATGCGTAGTACTCCATTTTATGTGTATACCACCGCTTTTTGATCCAAATGTCTGTTGATGGAAATTTGGGCTGTTTCAAACTCCTTGCAATTTTGAACTGTGCCGCAAAGAACATCGGAGTACACATATCTGGCCTTGGTTTGTTTCTTGCCACTTCTAGGTATATGCCCAGTTGGGGAATTGTTGGGTCGTTTGGTCACTCGAGGTCGATCTGTTTTAGATATTTCCAGATCGATTTCCATAGTGGCTGTATGCACATACAGGTCCATCAGCAGTGGATGAGTGTTCCTGTCGCCCGACAGCTACAACAATACATGTTGCTTTCTGATTATTTGAATAGGGCTACCTTTGAGGGTATTAAGTGGTATCTCATCATTTTAATTTGTATTTCTCTTATAGCTAAAGATTGGGAACATTTTCTCATATGTTTGTTGGCCATTTGAATTTCTGCCCCAGTAAAACTTTTGTTCAGTCCCCTTGTCCACCTCCTCATTGGGCAATTAGGTTTTTTTCTTTTTGGAAGCTAGCAGAATATTGTAGGTTTCAGTAATCAGGTCTTTGTCTGATGTGTCATTGCTAAAGATGTTTTCCCAGTCGTGGACTCTCTTATTACTCTCTTGGTGAATACTTTTGATGTACACAGGTGTTTTAACTTCAGTATATCCCATTTGTCAATTTGTGCCTCCTCTGTGTGTGTGTCCCTCCCTGTTTCTGAAAGCTTAAGGTCCCTACATTAGAAGAGCACACAAACCTGAATTGCGGGGCAGGGTCTAAACACCTCTGCTCCCACATTCAGGCGTCAGGGACCAGCTGTCTCATTAGTCTTTATTTCCTCTTTCTGTCTCTCCTTCCCCTTATCATCACAGACAATCTTAGTGAGCACAGTTTTTATTCCCCTTATTCCCTTTGTTCTCTTTTTCTTTCTTGCCACGTTCTGCCTTTGTTCTGTTTGCTTCTCTCTCTGCTTGTACGATTCTCTCTTCACCCTCTCATTCCTTGCACATGCCACTGCTGCTTCCCAGACCCCGACACTCTGCCTAGGAAACCCTGTTCTCCCAGTGGGCAGCCTGGCCATGCTGCACACGGCATGAGTAAGTACTACAAGCAGCACAGCACAGGGTCGGCTATTTCTTTATCTATTTTTAATATTCTCTCTCCTTCTCCTTCCTTTTCTCTTCTTGTACTTTCTTTGTGTTCTCATTTCACATTTTCTTCTTTTCTTCTAGGTCTTCTCTATTTCCCACCACAGCCTCAGCAGATTCAGCTCTCCCTTTTTGTTGTTTTCTTTTCTTTTCTTTCTTTCTTTCTTTTTTTTTTTTATTTTACTGTTTTCACCTTTGTTTACTCTGTGCATATTAGTTGTGTGTGAGAGTGGGTGTCAGTTTTCTTGGCATTGGTGCTCAAGTCTGTGTCTTCCTCTTTCACTCTTTTTCCTCTCCTTTCATTGTCTTTCCAGTTAGAAGCCACTAGCGGCCTCCAGGCCTCTCCCCTCTGCCTAGGGTAACTGAAAGCCCAACTGGCGGAGCTCCCACACGCATTTATTGGCTTGGCAAGCAGCTGGGGAATACCCACCAGTCCTCTTCCACAGCCCAGCAGCAGGGGGTTCTCCCAAGCATCAATTGGTGGAATCCTCAGCCTAAATACTGAGGTCCTACAAGCTATTGGTGAAAAGCCTGACCAGCACTGGTGGGGCTCCATGTTACTGCGGAAACATCCACCCAACCTCCTGGTTGATCACTCAGTCTATGGTAATCCCCGTGCCAGCCTCAGAGCTCTGCACCACAGAGGCTATACCCACAGGCCCTCCTCAGAACTGGAGTTGCAGAGGAAAACACCACAGGCCAGCTGAGGTGTTCCAAGCCCCTGGAGCCTTCTTAGAGTTCCTCCAGAGAAGCGATGTATTCGTGGGCCCACAACAACCCAACCAGTATCACATGAGAGGAATATCCAACACACATTCCAAGTAACAGATTACTGGACGGCTAGGTTAAGAGTGAAACCACAGGAAGATATCACGATAGCCTGACTCCTCAGTAAGGGATTACCAACAATAAATCCCCTGTGCCAGATGGCTTCACAGGAGAATTCAAACAGGCATTCAGGGAAGAACTGACACCAATCCTATACAAAATCTTCCAGAATGTAGGAAAAGGTGGAAAACTACAAAACTCTTTCTATGAAGTAGTATAACTTTGATACCTAAAGTGGGCAAAAATGCCACAAGAATCGAGAACTATATAATAATATCCCTAGTGGACATTGATATAAAAATCCTTAACAAAGCATTGGCCAATAGGATACCAAAGCATATTGAAAAAAATAATTCACCATGACGAAGTGGGATTCATACCATGGATGCCAGGTTGGTTTATCATATGAAAGAACATCAGGTTTTTCCTTCATATTGGCAGAAAAAATGATAAGAACCACATGAAAATACCGATAGATGCAGAAAAAGCTTTCGACAATATCCAACATGTATTCCTCTTTAAGACACTCAAGAATATCAGAATACAAGGAAAATACTTCAATATTATACAAACCATATAAGAAAAACCGACACTTAATGTGTTAGTTAATGGAGAAAAGATGAAAGCAATTCCACTGAAAAAGGGGACCAGACAAGGATGCCCCTTGTCCTCAATCTTATTTAACATCGTGCTGGAGGTCCTAGTTAACAACACAAGACAAATGAAAGATATTAAATGTAATCAGCTGGGAAAGAAAGGATAAATTATCATTATTTGTAGATGATATTATTATATATATCCAAGATCCCTTAAACTCCACGTTAAGTGAAGTAAACCAAGCACAAAAGGACAAGTAGAGCATAAGTCGACTGAGGCAAATATATATATATATATAACAGTATATATATATATAACAGTATATATATATAGAACAGTATATATATATAGAACAGTATATATAAATATAGAACAGTATATATACAGAACAGTATGTTGTGTGTGTATAAAACAGAAAGGTAAATGCAAAAGGGGAACAGGAAAAAAGGTACTGTATACAAACCCTCCAGGGTTGAGAACCAGGTAGTACGGCAGGGGCCAGACCAAATCCAGGGGTACATATGGTAACCAACTAACACAGGGGTGGAGGGATGAGAGGGGAAAGAGCAAAAAAGATGTGTGATGGGGGAATAGCGCAACGACCCACCCAAGGGGAGGGCATTTTTTGTGTCTCCACAGGGAAAGAGGGACCAGATATAAAGCCAGTGCCAGATGACTGCAGTGTGCCGGGAAGGCGTGGGGTGCCAGTTGAGGGGTCTAAATGCTTGATCCCCATCCCAGCTATGTGGTATGAAGTATTTACTTGAGAGACGCCACTGAAGCGGTAACTAGGGGACGGGGGCATGTCTGACAAGAGTAAATGGGAGCAAGCAAAGGGGGAGGATATTCTATCTCAGCAGGGCTAAAGGGTGATATCCCCGTTCTGAACAGCTAATAGAGAGAGTGGACAATATGGCTGATCACACTATGAGACACGCCGTCCCTTGATAATCCAGGACCCTAAGGAGGACAACACTGGAGATTCAGTGTCAGGACTGGCCCAGACTGACCCTGTGACACTGAGGCACACAACTGAAAGCATGAGGCAGAGCAACCGTGGGAGCACAACAGGGAACCCCCGAGGGAGTACAAAAGATAGACTCTGGGGCCAGAGCATGGTACCCCATTGGACCTGACTGAAGGACACGCCTAGAGATTAAAAATCACACTTTGATCTACTTACAGGTTTGTCTTTCTTTGAATTTTTTCCTTTTAATTAATTTATTTTTCTATGGGTAATTTGTTTGCTTTTTTTGTTGTCATCGCTGTGTTCTCACTCATCACCGATCAAGCTGTGGCTTGATTTTTGATGCATATTATTATTATTTTTATGCATGTCTACAGCTCTATCTACATAAGGTAGATTGGATGAATAGTCCACATTTGCTTATTCACCTGCTTGGGCTTTAGCGGTTGTGTCTGGAAGGTGAGCGTCATAGAATGCCAATTTAATAGAAGAAAGTATTCATGCATTCAGGGAGTGCTTGAGTAGAGGCCCAAAGTCCTTCTGCCACCTTACTACTAAATATAGGTTTAATATTAAGGCAGCAAATGGACATTGGGCCTCCACTCAAGTACTTACTCAATGCAAGAACACATTGTTCTATTAAATTGGAATTCCAGGATGCACACCTTTCAGACACAATTGCTGAAGAGAAATGTGTGCATAAGATATGTGGTGAAGAAAACTGACAGTGCCTAGCTATCAAAAGATATAACATCTGGGGTCTTACAGGCTTGAAGATAGACTAGCGGCCAACTATATGAGAGGCATCAAAGCCCACATGGAAGAAGCACACCAGGCTGTCTGACCACGAAGTATAGATGGGACAAGTTATCAGACATCAAAGAACTAAAAAGCATATCAGTGGGTGGCCAACTTCCTGATACCATCAATGAAGACAAACGTTCGTGCGCATCAACAAATGTGGTAAAGAAAGCTAATGGTGCCCGGCTATCAAAAGATATAGTGTCTGGGATCTTAATGGCTTGAAAATAAACAAGTGGCCATCTTGTTCAGAGGCAACAAAGACATGTAAGAAACACACATGTGCTGTTGAGCGGATCAGGTACCAAGCATCAAGGAACAAAAAAATCATATCATTGTAAATGTGGGTGAGTACAGAGTGGAGACGCAAAGCCCATCAGTAGGATACCGGGCACCACCTTGCTGAAGGATTTGTGGGAGGAGATGAGCCAGTCAGGCTTCAGGGTAGCAATGATTAACTTTCGTCTAGTTCATAAATGCTTCCCGCCACCCCACTCTCCGCCCACCAGTATCATGATCCCATTTCTACCTTACAAATCTGGCTAGACCAGAGGATGTACATTGGTACAGATAGCAACTGGAAACACAAGGAATCAAGGACAGATGACTCCTTCAAGACCAGTGGTGAGAGTGGCAATGCCTGGAGGGTGGAGGGAATGGGGGTAGAGAGGGGAAACTTACTACAAAAATCTATGTATAGCCTCTCCTTGGTGACTGGACAGTAGAGAGGATGGCAGGGGGAGACGTCAGACAGTGTAACATATGACAAAATAATAATAATTTATAAATTATGAAGGGGTCATGAGGTTGGGGAGGAGGGGAGAAAAGAACAGCTGATGTTAAGGGCTCAAGTAGAAGGCAAATATTTTGAGAATGATGATGGCAACAAATGTACATATGTGCTTAACACAATGGATGTATGTATGGAATGTGATGAGATTCTTATGAGCACCCAATAAAATTACTTAAAACACAAAAACATATACATGTATCAATAAATATGAAATAGTTTTAACCACGAAAAAATAAAATAAAAACAATCCAACAGAATACAGAAATGATACAATAATATTAATACCAAATACAAATAAAAGTTAGCTGGAGTTAAAAATATTTGCAACACTATACTGATAGGAATCTTGGAGATATTCATGCCAGATTGAGAAGGAACATTGAATCTATAGTTTTGTCTATATCAAATGGATCTTGGCTGGAAGTAGAAAGAAAAGAAATGTTTATTTTTCTTTCATCGACTATGCAAAGGTACTTGACAGTGTGGATCATAGCAAACTATGGATAATGTTTCAAAGAATGGAATTTCATAACACTAAATTGTATTAATTTGAAACTTGTGTTGTTAGGTGCCAGCGAGTCAGCTCTGACCCATAGGGACCCTGACCCATAGCAACCCTATGAACAACCGAACGAAGCATTGCATAGTCCTACACCATCCTCACAATTGGTCCTCTGCTTGAGCCCATTGATGGAGCCATTGTGTCATTCTATTGTGTGAAGGGCTTTCATCTTTTTCACTCACCCTCCAATTACCAAGCACAGTGTCCTTCTCCAGGGACTGTCCTCTCCTGACAATATGTACAAAGTATGTAAGTCTTTTTATATGCATAAATTCTTCAAAGAAGAGCTGATGCCTTTGAATTATCGTGCTGGTCAAGAATCGTGAATATGCCGTGGACTGCCTATGAATAAAGACATCTACATTGGGGATTTCACTCAGAACACTCCTTAGAAGTGAGGATGGCAAGACCTTGCCTCACGTGCTGTGGACTAGTTATCAGGAGGGACTAGTCCTTAACCAACAACATCATGCTCGGTAGAGTGTCAATGAAACAGCAAAAGAGAATCAACAGTAGGAGCCCACAGTGGTTGCAACACTGGGCTCAATCATAACAACTGTGAGGATAACTCAGGAAAAGGCAGTGTTGCATTAAGTTGCTCATAGGGTCATTATAAGTCTGAAGTAAGTTGTAGGCACCTGACAATTGCCAAAGCAACAGTGTGCCATTCGTTTTATTTACCTTGTACTTTGTGGCTATGCACTCAAAATTGACCATGAAAGTGAAATTGAAGATGCTGCTTCTGGATGCACAGAAAGATCCCTTCTTGCTCTAAAAATTGAAAAGCTTAGAATTTGAAACAGCTAAGTCTGACAGTCAGGAACTTACACCACAGCCAGACTCGATAGCCTCAGAGACTGAGTGTGAATTTGGCCCTGTCACTGATTAGTGGGGGCCTAGCACAAGGCACTTAACCTTTCTTGGTCTCAGCTTTCACGTCTGTCAAATGAGCCCAGGCTATTGCAAGATGGAATTAATAAGTGTGGAGGTCTCACAACAGTGTCTGATATAACAAGTGTCATAAAAATTATACCACCACTAGTCTGTCCGTCTGTCTTAACAAGGTGGATTGCATTTTGCTGATGACAGGAAGCTAGTTCACCAGTTCACCAATTGCCAACAGGGTTAGCGAACATTATTGGGGCTCAGCAGAGCTACCAGACACAGACTAGACTATGAAGAAGGAATAAACTTCCAATTCTTAGCAACCCACCACTCAAAACCTTATAAATAGCTTCAGAACATTGTTAGGTATAGCTAAACCTTTAGAAACAAGAGCTGAACATTGTCAGATAGAGTGCTGGAAGGTGAGTCTCACAGGTTAGAAGACACTCAAAATGACAAAGTAGTTTGAACCATTGTAATATGGATTGATAAAGGCTGCATAAGAGAATTCTGGATGTAGGTATGGATTGTGGTAAGAGTTGGATAAGCCCCCAATAAAATTATTTTTAAAGGAAGAAAATAAATAAACAGAGGAAAGATTGGAAAAAGAGAGAGAGAATTTTACAAGGTCAAAAATGTTTCACTACGAATACTTTTTTCAGCAGCATAAATGGGGGCTGTATAGGAGGATTTCACCAGATGTAATACACAGGAATCAAACTGACTATGATTCAACATCTACTCAACTGCAGGGGGTGAGTGGGAAGACTAGAGAGAAAAGTTCAATATCAGCACCCAAAAGGAGGCCAAGAGCTGGCCGTGGAATGTGTCCTCCAATGCTCACAGGTACGTTCACGTTGACATTGAAGAAAATTAAAACAAACCCACAAGAGCCAAAATATAACTTGGAGTGTATCCCACCTGAATTCTGAGAGCATCGAAAAATACATTTGACTCATTAAGCACAGTAGTAGAAGACCTAATGACCCGTTGTGTGACATCAAGAACATCATGCCTGAAGAAACAAATGGCCATTAGAAAGACAGGATAGAAGAAAGATCAAAGTGGACAATGAAAGATACCCTGAAGCCTGCTCTGATCTTACAATTGCTAAAGGAAATAGAAGAAATGAAGTAAAATTTATGAGCAGAAAATTCCAAAGGTCAGTTTGAAAAGACAGAGTAAAGTATTATAAGGAAATGTGCCAAGATCTGAAAGCAGAAAGCACCTCTCCCCCCAAAAGAGCGTGCTGAGCAGATCTTAATGTGAAAGAACTGAAGGAAAACTTTAAGCCTTGAGTGTCAATGTGAAAAGATTCTATGGCCTAAATGGTAAATGATGCAGGGAACATCAAAAGAACATGGAAGGAATACAAAGAGTCACTGTACTAAAAAGAAGTCGTCAACATCAGCCATTTTGAGAGGACCATATGATCAAGAACCAATGGTATTGAAGGAAGAATTCCAAAGCCGCACTGAAGGCATTAGTGAGGAACAAGTCTCCAGGAAAAGACAGAATACCAACTGAAATGTTCCAACAAGCTGACGAAGCACTGGGAACACTCACCACTCTACACTGAGAAATTTAATAAACAGCTCCCTGACCAATGAACTGGAAGAAATCCACATCCATACTTATGCCAAAGAAAGGCAACACAACCACGGGCAGAAATTATCAAAAAACATGAAATATATCACATGCAACCACAATCTTGCTGAAGATCATTCAACAAAGTTGTCAGCAGTACATCATGCAAGAGCTGACAGATATTTAATCCAAATTCAGAAGAGGGTGTGACAGGAGAGATGGCATTGCTGATGTCAGATTGAATATGGCTTTCGACAGTGAATGAGTTTATTTGTGTGTTTTAGCTATGCAAAGATATCTGACTGTATGAATAACATTGAGTAGAATTAGAATTCTTCATTATGCTCATGAGAAACCTGCATTCAGACTAAGAGGCAGTTGGTCAACAGAGAAAGGAATGCGTGTGCCAACGTTCAAGTCTTCCAGCATAATTATTCTGTATGATGACTAATAATCTAAGAACTGGGCTATATGAAGAATAATTTGGCATTTGGGTTGGAGGAAGGCTTCTTAGACTCTTTGCATGTGACATACCATTGCTTTCTGAAATAGAGAATTTGAAGCACTTGTTGAAAAAGACCAAGGATTAAGATTAAGATCAAGATTAAGGACTGTAACCTTCAGTATGGATTGCAATTTAATGAAAAGAAAACGAAAATCCTTATACCTAGACATAATACCCAACGTGATGAAAAAGGAAGACAGATTGAAGTTGTCAAGAAATTCATCTAGTGTGGACCCACAATCAATACTCACGGAAGCAGTAGTTCAGAGATGAGCTGATGCATTGTATTGGCTAAACCTGCTGCATACGACCACTTTAAAGTCTTTGAAAGGAAGGACATTACATTGAGGACAAAGCTACATGTGCCTCACCATGGTATCTTCAACTGGTTCACATTACGGGTGAAAGTTGAGCATTGAATTAGGAAGGCGGAAGAAGTGATGTATATGAATGTTGGTGCTGGTGAAGATTATTCAAAGTTACCGTGCACTTTTAGAAAAATAGACAACCTTCTGTTTTAGAAGAAGTGCAGTCAGAATAGGTTTTAGGAGCAAGGATGATGAGACTCCATCTCACAGACTAGGGATCAGTCCTGGGTCCAGAATACTTGATCAAGTAGCAGGACATCAAGAGAGAGGAAGACCCTTGACTAGAAGAACTGACTCAGTGGCTGCAACAATGGGCTCACATACAGCAATAATCGCGAGGATCCTGCATACCAGGGCTGTGTTTTGTACTGTGACACATAGCGTCACTGTGAGTTGAAATGAACTTGATGGCTCCTACCAACATAAAAATGCAATAAAATTTCTTGATAGGATGAAGTAATGGAATAATGGAATTACCTAAGAAAAGTTACCACTAGTTTCTTTTCTCCAACCCCTAGAGAACAATTAATGGAAAGCATTGTTTTCCGTTAATTGTCTCCTCTCCTCATTATTAGACCCTCAGGAAACCTTTAGGAGAACCTCTTCTGAAAAAAATCTATGGGGTCTCCTGAGAACTCAGGGGGAAGCTGGGAGAGAGGGCCAAAAGAAGGCAGCAGATCGATGGCCATGCCAGGCTTACCCAGGTACAGAATTAGCAGTCCATCAGAGTAAGTAATACTGGCAGGAATACCCTAAAACCAACTATCTCCAGTGACTCCAACCCTTCAGCAGCACCTCCCTATCCTAAGGAGCTTGCGATCGCATACTACCCAGCAGTGCTGCCGAAGAGAGGTTAACAATCTGCTACCTGACTATGACAGCCAATAAAACCCTATAGAACAATTCTACTCGATAGCACATGGGTTACCACGAGTTGGAATTCACTTGATGGCAACAAGTCGGTTTGCTTATTTTCCTCTTTTTTTTCACAGTGTCTCCCTCTCTTTACTAAATCCCATTATCTACCCTCCCCCCTTTCAAAATACCAATTTTTAGTTTCTCATATTACACCACGCAAAAATGACTTGTATTTTAAGAGAAACTAAAGCCTTGTTAGCTAAACACGAATCTTCCTGTCTAGAATGCTCAACATTAGTCATTTTGTAGAATGGGGATGGAGAGTTGGAGATGTTTGGAGTTCGTGCCTTATGGGGTTATTGATGTCAGTTATTAAATAATCATCCTTTTTGCTTCTGCTAATTCCAACTTGGAGTGACTCATTAAGTGGCCTTTAGCTAACAATAGTAACAATAATAGGAAAATAAACTCTTATTATATTAACTTTTCATCAAAACCCTAGTTTGTGGTAGAACTGCCTTCAGTATGACCCTAACAGGTGCTTTTATTATCACTGAATATAGGATAGAAGTGAGGCTCAGAGGAAGGAAGCAATTTTGGTAAAAGTCACACCATGGACAATAGGGGATAATAAAGGAATGGGTAAGCATTTGCAACAAGGTTTTCAAATATAGAAACATTCATAAGGATGGTCCAGGATGATAGGAGAGATGATCCTTCTAAATGTTTTGGGTAAAAGTTTCCCACGATACAAAAATGCATTCAACATAAAATGATAGAACACTTGGGCCAACATCACAGCTCAGATATTAGGTTCCACCGGCACCCCAGAAGCCCTTTGTGCCTCCTTGAATCAAAACAGTTTCTGTATCCTCTATGTCTAGGCGCTTCTTTTCTTTGATTTATAGTTGACAATTTATGAACACATCAATGGGCAATATAATGCGATTTTCATAATACCTAAGAGATTTTGATTTTTGGAGTCTGATTGAAGTATAATATTGAGCCGTGCTTCTTTGACTAAATATTATATGTATAAGGTTCTTCATTATAATTTTGCCTTCCTAATTTGCTCATTTTTATCTAGCAGTATGGTTTATGACTCAGACCACATGAATGGATCTTTAGGCTGTTTCCAATTTGAGTTAATACAAACAATGCTTCCTTGAGTAGTTTGATATGTGTGTCCAATGCGTATCAATTTCTTTAAGGTATAGCTCCAGAAGTTGAATCACTGCGCCACACTGAATGACTATGTTGTTGACTTCATTGTTTGTAAAAGTGGTTGTTTTAGGTTCAGATCCCTTAGAAATGAGCTGTGAGATCAACACTTGCCTGAAAGAAATTAAGTGGGAAATTTCTCAGGTTGAACACTTGCAGGAGGTGGAAGAAGTAAATTTGGGTAAACGTGAATCACAATACAATTTTGAAAATGTTTTTCAGTTTTGTCCTATTACATTACTTTGATTTACTTCCTTGAGATACCAAATATATTTATAATATATGTATTTTGTGTTATATATGTAGCTTTTCTCTCGAGTTTAAATTTTTCTTCCATTTTTTGTTTTACAGTTCCCAAGTTGGTTTTCCATGTCATTTGTTGTGTTTTTAAGAGTCTATTTTTGTCCTTATTGCTATTTGTTAAATGCAGTTCATTTCTGTATTCTGTGGTGGTATTTTTACCCGCTCCTGTATAGTTGAGTTCTGGAGATTCAGTTTTCATTCACTTCTGTTGACTTCTCATAGCTCTCTTAATTTTTCACACCTCAGCATCAATTTTTAAAGAATGGTATTTATTAGCATCATGGCAGCATGTTTGAATAAATATTTTGAGACATTTTTATATTTAAATTTTATTGTGGGCTCTTTTGCCCTTATCACAATCCATACTTATAACCATTTTGTCAGACAAAGCTGTACATCTGTCATCATCTTTTTCTATACATTTTCTTTCGACTTGAGCCCTTGGCACCAGTTCGTTTTACCCCCTCCATCCCTTATGCTCCTTTGCTAATTTATAAACAATTATTTTTCCCATGTCTTAAACCAATTGATAGACAATTGTTTTAATGAATTTTAGACAATTGTTTAAATGAATTTTCTTTATAAGCCATTCTTTTGTGTTCTATTTTACTTTATTATTTTTCTTAAATTAATGTTGTAAAGACTCCTTTTGCCTGTTACTCAACTTTGATTACTATCTTTTAATAACAGCCATTGTGGGAAAATGATTGAGAAAATTTAATCCCAGATAGAGAATATTTTGCCCTTCCCTTCACCCCCCACCTCTAAGGGATACTTGGAAAAGCCTGAAGACATTCCCCCTCCCCCACCCCCACCCCACAATTTTGGAAAGGGAGAAGACACTACTAGTTTCAAGTGAGTAGAGATCAGGGATTCGGAGAAACATCTGGCAATTCATACATACCATCACCCCCACCCCACACACAAAGAATTATCCAGCCCAAAATATCAGTAGTACTAAAATGGAAAAGCCTTCATTTAGACATGTTGGCAGGAACAGTGGCCTGCATTGAAGTTTTATGCTTGTGTGTGTGTCCTGGTTCTTTCTGTCTATAGATTTGTTCTACTAAAACATGATTTAAGTACAATGCTAATTGCCTTAAGCACTCTGTGTGATTCATGTCTGCTCCTGAACATTCAACCTGTCAGCACAGATATAGCAAAATATTCTATGGTGGCTCAGTAGGTTACACACTGAGTTGCAAATCACAGGTCACCAGTTCAAAACCACAAGACACTCCTCCGTGAAGACAATGTTTTCTATTCTTCCAAAGAGTTGCAGTCTTAGGAACATACAAGAGACAGTTGTAGATTGTCCTGTGGAGTGGCTATGAGTCAGATTTGACTCAATGGCAGCCGGTTTGAATGGATAAGATGTTAAATGATGCAGGAAGTGTCAAAAGATAGAAGTAAAATACAAAGTTACTTACTAAAAACCAACTGGTCAGCATGAAACTATTTCTAGAGTTAATGTAAGATCAATAACCAGTGGTACTAAAGGAAAAATCCAACCTGCTCTGAACATATTATTGAAATCACAGGTCGAGGTATTGAGCAAATGCCAATTGAAATGTTGGAAAATAGGTGCATCTCTGCCAAGAAATTTGGAAGAGAGCTAACCGGTCTCAAATTAGAAGAGGTCCATATTTATGCCCATTCCATATAAATGTGATCCAAAAGAATGCAGAAATGATCAAACAATATAATTAACATTCTAAGCAAATAAAAGTCGGTAAAGATATTTCCAAAACAGTTGCAGCAGTACATTGAAAGGGAGCTGCCAGAAATTCAATCCAGATTAAGAAGAGGATTTTGCTGGTTTTTGGTTTAAGCAGAAAATGCCAGACATTTGCTTATGCTTCACTGACAATGCAAAGGCATCCTATTGTGTGGATCATAGCAGGTTATGAAGAACAGTGTAAAGAGTGGGAATTTCAGAACACTTCATTGTACTAATGTGGTACCTGTACTTAGATCAACAGGCAGTTATGGAAGAGAGCAAGAGGGTAGTACATTGTTTAAAATTAAAAAGGTGTGTGTCATGTTTGTTTCTTTTCACCATATTCAGTCAATAGCTATATGATGAGAAGTTGGACAGGAAGACTATTCTTATAGAATCTGTGATATGCAGATGACACAACTTTGCTTGCTAAAAGGGAGGAAGGCCTGAGGTACCAGCTGATGAAGGTCAAAGACCAGTATGGATTACAACTCAGCATAAAGAAAACAAAAATCCTCACAATTCGACTAGCAGACCACATCATGATAAACGGAAAAAGATGGATGGACATGAATGTCATCACGGGGGACCAGTTCCTGGCAAAGGACCTCATTCTTGGTAAAATAAAAATGCGTGACTGCAAAATAACAATTACGAAGAGAGGGCGCTGAACTGGCCAGTGCGTGGTCTCTATTCTGAGACGATGGACAGAGAGTTGTTGTTCAGTTAGAGCCCTTTCTACTTTTACTATGGATTCCTTTTCATACCATGACTTTGTCACAACGAGTTTTTTAATTGTCTGTATTTCTGAACATGTTACTGAGCCTTGGGTGGAAGATTACAAAGTTTGGTAGTTACGCATATTTTCCTCCATGGAATCTGTTGCAATATCCTGTATGTAACTTTTCTCACTTTCCCTCTGGACTCTTCATTTGTATTTTTCCTCCTTTCCTGATTCATGTTGCCTTTGAGCTTTGTTTTGGACAATGCTGCCCTTATGGTCTCATTGTGTTTGATGGTTCTGAGGAATATCGTTATCATAGGAATTGTTGTCCACTTTATTGGTTAGCTGAAAGGTGATCCCAGGTTCGGTTCCAGGTTTGAAAACAGCCTAAGGGCCATAGTCTCTGGGATTTCATTAGTCTCTATTAAACCAGTAAGTCTGGTCTTTTTATTTGCAATTTTATTCTACAGTTTCCTCCTGCTCTGTCCAGAACCTTGTATCGTGTTCTCATTAAGAATGGTCAGTAATGGTAGCTATGCACCAACTGATTCTTCTGCTTCCTTTCCTGACATTTTGTAATATGCCCTCAAACATGTGTCCTCTTATTACTGATATTTTACCCAGGATAAGGTCTTCCAGGACATCTATGTTATGGAAATCATGGTTATTCCATAATGTGCACTCTCGCATTGCGCATGTATCACAGTTTATTAGTTCATCATGTGTTGGACACTTAGATTGTTACCATCTTCTTGTTATTGTGAATAGTGCTGTGTATGTATCTCTTTGTGTTGTGTGTGTCTATTTGTGTTGCAGCACTGAATTCTGAAGGATACCTATTTAACAGTGGGGTGAATGGACCGTATGGTCTCTATTTGTTATGTTTCCAGGTAGCACTGTACCATTTCCCACAGTGATTGTACCAATTGAAAATTCTTCTCCACACTATTGTCAACATTTCTTGGTTTTCTGCTGTACTGATCACTGCTATCCCTACTGGGGTGGGATGCTATCTTACTGCTGTGTGGATTCGCATCACTCTAATGACTAATGACTGCTTTCATTTCTTCCTGTAATTGCTGTTCACCTAAATGACAAGCGAGTGCACCGTAAATTCCAAATTTTATGGCTTTGTTCTAATTATCTTTTTTAATTTTTTAGTAGGATGAAGAGTTGACCCAGAGAATGTAAAGCAATCATAGCAGTGACTACACTCTTTACTATCATATAGTTCTGCTGTCATCTGTGTCACAGAGGTACTTCAGGAACAAGCAGAGCATTGCAATGAGCCACCAGGTCCTCATCCCATAGGACATTGGTAACAATCTGTTCATGGACTGACTCTTGAGATATACTGACTTTTTCAACCCAAAATTTCTTTAAAATACATCACCATTTGGGGTTCTTTCAGGTGTACTAAGTAAAATTGAATTGTGTGAACCAGGCATTGAAAACAGTGTGAAGTGGGTATTCCTACAATTTTTGTGGTAAGTTCGAATCAATTTCATCTTCTCCTTTCAAAATTAAGCTTTTTAGAGAGAAAATTTTCAGAAATCCCTGGAGATGAAGACTCAAGATTCTAAGACTCCCAATATTGTATGTGATCTTCTGTCAGTTTTCCACCTTGACTTGGCCTTTATTCTAGGTGCCTGAGTCCAGTAAGCTAAAAATCTATACCCAGGTTGACTTTTCATGCTCAGTGTCTTCAATATAAAAGCCAGCCAGATGCAATATTCTCCTACCTCACTGGGTCCTATTTTTTCTTAGTGACAAAAATTTTTACACCAAAGCAGGTTATGAATATATTTTATCTGGTATTTTTCATTTTTGATATGGTTATTAGTCCTCTGCAATACCTCGACAAACTATTTAGTTTCTCATTTTCATTTTAAGATTCTTGGGCAGCTTAGAATTATCTTGCTTTGTTTCTCACATCAATTCATTCCCTGTAATTGTGACAGGGTTTTCCAGACATATTGTCATGTATAATATTTAATATATTGTACATATTAAATGTACATAATCTGCTACAACAGAGATGTTTAAATTTTGAAAAAGCCAAAGGTAAAGATGTCATTTTGATGACTAACTTCTGCCTTGCCCACCCCTGGTTTTACAATCACTTCATGTGCAGGCAAATGAAAGACAATTAAAAAATAAGCTAAACGTATGCATTGGAATTGTTTTGGAAAAGAGACATTTGAAAATACCACAGACTTCAAAAAGAATGAGCAAATAAATTCTAGAAGTAATACAATTAAGTAGTTCCCAGAAGCAAAGATGGTGAGACTTAGTTCTTACCTTGGGCACATCATCAAACAAGTTCTAGTGAGAAAAGAGAATGTCACGATTGGTAACATAGTGTGTATTTGAAAAATGACAGAAAGTCAGAAAATGAGAAGACCCTAAAGGAGGTAGAGTGACACAACATCTGCAACAATTTGCTTACACATATTAATGATCATACAAGTATGCAAAACACTTTGTTCTTTGATACACAAGGTCCCCAGGGGCAGTGCCAACACCACAGCTACTAACCATAATAGCAACAAATATTTAATATGCAATATTATTTCAAATCACGATATTGGTGTAACTGTATACTGCTACAAATATTTTTTTATATCTAGGTAATACTTAACACATTTCCCAAAAATAAAGAAAGAAAAATTTTTGAGCAACGTATGTTTGTAATCCGGAAGACTCAGTAGCAGGATAACGTGTTCTACTTGCTTTCAATAAACTGAGAATAATGAGATAACAAGAGATATTTTTTTCCTATTGAAGGTCTTAGGCGTACAATGACAATTACTGAAGCAGGGAACAGAACTACAGTTACCAGGTTCATCCTCTTGGGATTCTCCGACTTGCCAAAACTCAGAATCGTCCTCTTTTCAACATTCCTAGGGATCTACCTCATGACAGTATTCTGGAACCTGGGTCTTATCACTCTGATCAAGATGGATGTCCACCTGCACACACCCATGTACTACTTCCTCAACAAACTTGCCTTCATAGACATATGCTATGTGTCCTCCACGACTCCCAAGATGCTCTCAGACTTCTTCCAGGAGCAGAAATCCATCTCCTTTGTGGGGTGTGCTGCGCAGTACTTCTTCTTCTCTAGTTTTGGTCTGACTGAGAGCTGTCTTCTCGTGTCCATGGCTTATGACCGATACGCTGCCATTTGTAACCCTCTACTGTACACAGCCATCATGTCCCCGACCCTCTGTCTACAGCTCTTGATAGGCTCTTGTATAACTGGATCCTTTGGCTCTTTTATCCAACTGTGTGGCATACTTCAGCTTCAATTCTGTGGGCCCAATGTCATTAACCATTTCTTCTGTGACCTTCCCCAACTACTGAACTTATCTTGTTCTGACACATTTTTCTTACAAGTTTTAACTACTGTGCTGACAGTGATCTATGCACTGGCCTCTGTCCTGGTTATCATGATATCCTATGGTTATATCGTTGCCACCATTCTGAAGATGAGTTCGGCTGAAGGCAGGTCCAAGGCTTTCAACACCTGTGCTTCTCACCTGACGGCGGTGACTTTTTTCTATGGCTCTTGCACCTTTGTGTATTTATGCCCCAATTCTGATGATTCTCTGAGCCAAAGCAAGCTAGCTTCAGTCATATACACTTTGGTGATTCCCCTGTTAAATCCATTGATCTATAGTCTGAGAAATAAGGAAATCAAAGATGCCCTCATCAGATGTAAGAAGAGAGTTTTCTCCTGACATTATTTTATTGATAAGGTTTACATATCTTGTGTCGTTTATTCCAAGATAAGTGATAAACATGAATATTTAGTTTTAAATATATATACTTTAGTATCACTTACCTGAGCCTGGCTAGACTTCCATCTATTAATGATCCGTAATTATTGGTGTTTTAAAATGAGGATCTTTAAAAAATAATTTTATTGGGGGCTTATACAGCTTTTATCACAATCCATCCATCCATCCATCCATCCATCCATTCTCTCTAGCTCATTTGTACATTTGTTTCCATCACCATTTTCAAAACATTTTCTTTCTACCTGAGCCCTTGGAATAAGCTCATTTTCCCCTCCCCTCCACCCCCTTCATGAGCCTTTGGTAATTTATATAAAAAAAATTTCTCCACCCAGTTTTCTGTTGTCCATTCCCCTTGGAGGGGATTATACATCAATCACTGTGATCAGTTCTCCCTTTTTCCCCTCATCTTACCCTTACCCTCTTGCTATCACTACTCTACTTATTGGTCCTGAGGGGGTTATTTGTCCTGTATTCCCTGTGTTTCCTGCTCTTATCTGTACCAGTGAACATGCTCTGGTCTAGCCAGATTTGTAAGATAGAGTTGGGGTCATGATAGTGGGGGGAAGGAAACATTAAAGAACTAGAGGAAAGTTGTATGTTTCATCAGTTCAGTACTACACCCTGACTAGCTCATCTCCTCCTTGTGACCCTTCTGTAAGCGGATGTCCAATTGTCTACAGATGGGATATGCATCTCCACTCCACCCTCCCATAATTTACATAGATGCAATTTTTTTTTGTTCTGGGTCTTTGATTCCTGATGCCTGATCCCATCGACACCACATGATCACACATGCTGATTTGCTTCTAGCATGTTGTCTTTGTTACTTCTCAACTAGGTGTCTGCTTGTTTATCTTCAAGCCTTTAAAACCCAGACACTATATATTTTGATAGCTAGCACCATCAATCAGCTTTCTTTACCACATTTGCGTATGCACCTGCTTTGTTTTCAGCGATCATGTTAGGAAGGTTAACATCACAGAATGTCTGGTGATGTAGTTAGTTTATTGTGCCAACCTGGTCTATGAACACTTGTGAGGGTTATTGAAGGGTGGAGGGATAAATAGCTTGGTGGGTCTCACCTTTCTAATTCTCCGATCTCTTGCTTTCTGATGGTTGGGCCAAGGTAGAGCTGTCTTAGCTAGTTCCCTTCTTTAGCTGGCAAAGCTCACTTCCTGCAAGACATCCCTGGAGAGAAGCCACATGTACCTACCCCAATGCAGCCCTGGGTTCTGGAGCACCCGTTTGCAGACCTCTGCCAGCACTGAGATGTTTACACACAGTCACTGACTCAGTTTTCCTCTGGCAGTTAGTGTCATTGCATCTATTTTGTGAGATTGAGGAAGGCTTTGTGGATTGGTGTCGAACATATTGGTTAATGGGTTAATGTTGGGCTTGTGGGTTTGGGCAGCACTGGGTTGGGATGTTTTCTTGATGTGCCTTTAACTTTTATATAAAACTCTCTCTTACAAATCAGTTTCTGTGGATTTGTTTCTCTAAAGTACCCAGACTAACACACCAGGCTATTAGAACAAAGTGTTCTTGCATTGAGGGAGTACTTGAATAGAGGCCCAATATCCATCTGCTACCTTGACTATTTCTCTTTGGTTATATATAAATATATTCACATATGTACATGCCTGTATTTAGCCCTCTATAAATGTCCTTTGCCTCTGAATTCTTTCCTCTATTTCCTTTTCCCTTGTCCCACTATCATGTTTGGTCTTCATTCAGGTTTCAGTAATTCCTCTTGGCTTCATTGCCTTTGATCAAGCCTCATCAGGCATCCTATGCCCTCCTTGCCAACCATTTTAGATCATTTGTTGTTTCCTTGTCCCTGAGTTTGGTGGCATCACCCTTCCTTTCCTCTGCATCCTTCTCTCCCTTGTCCCCCAGGGAACCACTGGTACAGTTGTTTTCTCCTCTGGATTGTTTATCCTGCCTATCTTGTCTAGAAGGAAATGCAGAGACACTAATAAACATAAAAATAAGACGTAGCAAAATAAAACAAAATAAATAAACCAATGACAAAAAGAGAAAAGCCTTTAAATAGTTCCAGGTCTGTTTCTTAACTTCTGTTGATTTGTGGTTGAGACTGATGGGATGCCACCGCCTGCCCCAGAAGTCTGTTTTTGGTATTCCCCAGGGACTTCATTGCCTTGCTCCCCTTGCTGTTCTGTTTCACATTGTTAGTTTTTCATCCCAGTTTGATGGGGTAAGATCGGGCACAATTCCCACATTGTGTCACCAGTGTTATCCCCAGTAGCTCTATGGGTAAATGAGGGATGTCATGTCTTGTAGTGGGGCAGGCCCTATGGTCCTTTCTGTGCATTGACTGCTCTGTGCAGGAATATCGTCCTCAGGTGTTGGTGGCAAAATGAGCATCTTAGTACAGATTACTTTTTTTCATCTTTTAAGAAATTTCATTTTATTGCATTTTGGCTGTACTTGCAATTTCTAATTAGTTTCTCATTGCATGATTTCTGCACAAAAATAAATGACATTAGTTACCTTATTTGAGATGTGTCAATATTGTCTTTATTTATATTCCTGTTCCGTTTCTGGTGCTCTATTTCCCCTCTCCACTCACCTTCTCTTCATTCTTTTAGTTTCCTGACACTATTGAGTATGGATACCTCTTAGGATCCTGAATACAAACCATATATTGCAGTGTGTCATACACTGGAGTAGAATCATACGTCTTCATGCCTTTGAATTTAGACGTGGCCTTGTGAGCTTTTCTGGCAAGCAGAACACGAATGGGCAGAGCGTCTTACACTTCCAGGCAGAAAATTGATGTATTAGTTTCTCTACCTATTCATCTCACCAGTCTCCCATTAGTGGATGACTCAGGGTAAGACAGCCTAAAGTGACTCAGGACGGATATAGAGTGTTATCAAGCAACACACCTTTTCTTTGCATTGGTTGTCAATATAGCATAATCTATCATAATTGTTTTGGTAACTTTAACATGTGTATGGTTTAGTATTGTAAACAATATTAAAACTTAAACATTTGTAAATGTCTTTAAGCTAGGCAGTGGGTGTGAAAGGAACAGTGCTTATTGGAAAGAAAAAATCTATGTTTGGCACAATAAAGTATTTGACTCAGCTGCCACCTGTTGTAGTTTGGGGAGGAGATTATATAAGTAATGATGTAGAGTAATTTATGATTTAGATAAATGTGGGAAACAATGTTTATAACACTTGTTGAATGAATGTAACGTATCTGTAAGAAAACAACTGGTCCATTTGAAGGTAACTAAATTTCCGTAAATGGACAAATGGATTAAAAATCTCTGGTACATACATACAATGATGTACTATACATCCCTAAAAAGCAGTGATGAATGCATGGTGCACATTGTCACTTGGGAAGGGTTGGATTAAAGTATGCTAAGTGAAGTAAGCCAAGCACAGCAGGACAAGTGCAATATGAGTCCACAGAAGTAAGCTTAAAAAGCAGAAGGGTGGACATTGACCTCCACGCAAGTACTCCCTCAATGCTAGAACCCTTTGTTCTATTAAACTAGCATTCCATGGTGCTCACCTTCTTGACACTATCACTGAAGACAAAGTAGGTGCATAACAAATGTGGTGAAGAAAGCTGATGGTGCCTGGCTATCAAAAGATATAACATCTGGGGTCTTAAAGGCTTGAAAATAAACAAGTAGCCATCAAGCTGAGAAGTAACAAAGCCCACATGGAAGAAGCACACCAGCCTGTGTGATCATGAGGTTTCTTTAGGATCAGTTATCAGGTATCAGAAGACCTAACACAAACAACATCGATGTGAGTGAAGTGGGGGGCAGAGGGAGACCCCAAGTCTATCTGTTGACTATTGGACATCCACTTACAGAAGGATCACAAGAAAGGGACAAGCCAGGTGGAGTGCAATATAGCACCAACAAAACATACAACATCCCTCTAGTTCTTTAATGCTTCCTACGCCCCGCTATCATGACCCCAATTCTACCTTACAAATCCAGCTAGACCGGAGCATGCACACTGGTACAGATAAGATCTCTGAACACACAGAATTCAGAATAAATTAACCCCTCTGGAACAATAATGGAAGTAGCAATACCATGGGGGTAGGATGAAGGTGGGGCTAGAAAGGGAGAACTGATCACAGTGATCGACACAGTACTTCCCGACCGCCACCAGCCAAGCCCCACTCAGGGGGTCAAACAACGGAAACATGAGTGACAGGAGACAGCAGCTGATGTAAGATATGGAGATAATAATAATTTATAAGTTATCAAGGGTTCATGAGGGAGGGGAAAATTAGGGGCTGATCCCAAGGGCTAAAGTGGAGAGAAAATATTTTGAAAAGGATGATGGCAACATCTGTGTGAATGTGCCTGAGGCAGTGGACATATGGATTGCTATAAGCACTGTAAGAGCCCCCAGTAAAATTTTTAAACAAATAAAGTCAAGAAATCTACGACTTCCAGAGTTAGAACATAAAACCAGTTCCCATTTCTAACCTTGTAAAAATTAGAAAGACTAATCAAAAAAGGTCAGTTAAACTCAACATTTGAGTAAAGACTAAGTTAAAGATAAGATCATCAAACCTCATTGTTAATACCTCTAAATAATTGAAGGTCATGCTCAAGAAATTCTTGCAATAGAACAAAATGGCTCATGGAAAGAAAGTTAGGGAAATACGATATGATTCTCCCACAGGTGCCTGCTGATGTCCGTCATCATCTCTCGATACCCATGCACATTTAAGTATGGGTATGGGAAGTGTGAAGAAGGAAGAAATGCAACAAGTCTTAATTAATGCTGTGAGGAGATTGAAGGATGAAGCTTTTGCCCCCTCTGTTCCTGAGTAAACTGTTCTGCAATGCACTCTATGTAGCTTCTCAGAGGACAGTTCAGGTGATCCGGCAATCAGTTATACATTGCAGTGAGCATTTCTTTATGCACCTTAAAAAATGGTTTTCCTTTCTTCTCTGACTCATTCCTCTTTTTCCTCACTCCTGCTCACTAGTACAATGCACCTAGTTCATGACACTTCATTTTAGGGTGTGCTTTCTGGAAAACCCACCTGGTTGACTAACATGCATGTTACTAACTGCTGGCATGCAGATTATCCAAATTACTGTGGTTAATGAGGATCATCTTTCCATGTGTCTTTCATTTTTCATCACTCTTCTTCCTTCTGGACAGTGAGAGTCTTCAACTTCAACCTGAACTTACATATGAGCAACTGGTAGCTTGTTCCATAATCAGCCCTTTGCCGGTTTTAGCTGCTGATAGTGAGTTTCTCCATTGTCTCTTTCCAGGGATGTAGTCAGTTTGATTTCTGTGTATTCCATCTGGATTAGTCCATATGTACACCCTGTGTTGAAAAACAGTATTTTCTATGAGCAAGTCGTTGGTCTTGCAAAATTCTATCATGTAATCTCTAGCTTTCTTTCTATCACCAAGACCATATTTTCCAAATAAAGGTTTCTTGTTTTTATTTCCAGCTTTTGAATTCCAATCACCAATGATTATCAGTGCTTCATGATTGTATGTTTGTCCAGTTTCAGATTGAAGACGTGGGTAGAATTGTTTAAAATCTTCCTAACTTGGTTTAGTGTTTGGTGTATGAATTTGAATTATAATTGTTTTCATTGGAATTCCTTGTACGAGACAGAAGTGTTCTTTTACACAATAAAAGTAATGCCATTCCTCTTGATTGTGTCATTTTAGAAGAGCAAACTGTATCATTTTCTAATTCACAATGACCAATATCAGTCCATTTCAGCTCACTAATGCCTAAAATATCAATTTTTAAATGTTCTATTTCATTTTTAACCACTTCCAAATTTCCTAGACTCATACTTCATACATTCCAAATCCCAATTATGAATTGATGTTTGCAGCTGTTTCTTTCTATTTTGAGTCATGCTCCACAGCAAATGAAGAATCTTAAGGCTCTGCTTACACAAGTTTACTCATTCCACATTATTGTGATCAACTCTACTTTGAAAAGGAAGTTCTTCCCCAGTCATATTTTGAATGCCTTCTGACCTGAGGGGCTCATTTTCTGGCGCTATCTCGGACAATATTCGGCTTCTATTCATTCGGTTTTCAGTAACTTAAAGTGTCTTGATGCTATTCTTAAGGTTTCCAGTGACTAATTCCTCTGATGTGGACAGCCTATTCCTTTTTTGTAGTCTGTTCTTAGTCTGGAAGTGCTGCTAAAGTCTGCTCACTTTGGGTGACCCTGGTGGTCTTTGAAATACTAGTTCTATAGCTTGTACCGTCATAGCAACAGAACATCCATCACAATTCCAAAAACTGACAGACAAGTGGGGCCTAGCCATTATGGATGCATTCTATTAAAGTTTAAAATGTGATATTAATGACACTCTTCTATAACTTGTGCATTCTGTTGGTCACCTTTTATGTTTTTGAATTATTGAAGTGTTTTTTGGTTTTAATTTTTTTAATTTTTTATGGGTACAAAGATGATTCTCTTCCAGTCAATTGGAAAAATAGCTATCTTCCAAATTTGATATGATCCCTAGAAACAAAAATATTACTTGCCTTGGTCACATTATTAAGAAATATCAATCACTGGAAATGAACATGATATTTTCTAAAGTAGAGAGTCAGTGAAAATAGTGGGAACTCCCAATTCAACAGAAGGTCAGTGAAAAATGAGAAACCTTCAGTGAGATGAACAGAGGCTGGTTATCTACTGCTTATGTGTTGGGCTGTGAACTACTAGATTAGCAGTTGGCAAAAGTTGGGAAAGATGAAGTTTTCTATGCGGAGAAAGAATTACAGTCTAGAAAAGTCACAGGGGAAGTCCCACCTTGTCCTATAGGGTCACGATATTGAAATCCACTTGATGGCAGCGAGTTTGTTTTGTTTTGTTTTGTTTTTGGTCCTGTGAGGTGAATTGATATAGTACCTGCAACACTGTGCTCAACCGTATCTATTATCATAGAAATGGTGTGGGGATAAGCTATTTTGTTCTGCACCACATGGTCTCCATGAGTCAGCACAATTCCATAACTACTAACAACATAATAAATGTTCAATATGCAATATTATTTTTGGAATAATATTAGTGTAGCTGTACACTGATGCCAATGTCCTCTTCTGCTTGTAGATGATACTTTAAGAAAATGTTTACAAAATGTTAAGAAATTAAACCATTTGGGTAGCTTCGTTTTCCTTTTAACCTGGAGGAATGTTACAGAGTGAAATCTCCTATTTAATTCTAATAGCTCGAGAATTCTGAGATAACATGAGATTTTCTTTTCTTCCCTATGCATCTCAGGAGCACCACGGCAAAAGCTGAAGGAATAAACAGCTCGACAATTACCAAGTTCATCCTCTAGGGATTCTCCTAATTTCTAAAGCTCACAGTCATCCTGTGTTAAATATTCCTAGGGATCTACTTTCTGACCTTATTCTTGAACCCAGGTCATATCCCCTTGATCAAGATGTGCTCCCATCTGCACACACCCATGTATTATTTCCTCATTAAACTTTCCTTCTTAGATATATGCCATATTTCTCCACAGCCCCCAAGATGCTCTCAGACTTCTTCCAAGAGCTAAAATTCATCTCTTTTATGAGTACATCAAGAAGTGTATCTTCTCTACCTTTGCTGTAAGTGCTATCTTCTTGCAACCATGGCTTATGGTCATTGTTCTGCCATGTATAGACCTTTGCTCCACTAAGCCATCATGTCCCCCTGCTTTCTGTCTGCTAGATGATGCCAGGGTTATACATAACTGGATCCAGTAGCCCATTTATCCAATTATGCAGCTTGCTTCAGCTCTATTTCATGGGCCAACTGTCATTAACTATTCTTCTAAGATGTGCTCAACTGATGATCTTATCTTACTCTGAAATCCTTCTCTTTTTTAAAAACAAGTTATAACATCTGTGCTCATAGTGATCTTTTGCTTGGCTTTTGTTCTGGGTCTCATGATATCACATGGTTTATCATTCACATCATTCTAAATATCCCTTCAGTTAAAGGGAGGTCCAAGGTTTTCAACACCTGTGCTTCTCGCCTTGTATCCATGCTCTTTTTCTTTGGCTAAGGTACGGTTGTATATTGATGCACCAGTTCTAACAAAAACAAGCTAGTGTCTGTTGTATGTGCTTGGGGATTGCCATGTTAAAGGCATTTATCTAAGGAACAAGAACATCAGTGATACCCTAGAGAGATGGGAGAAGAAAATATTCTCCTGACTTTACTTTTTGGCAAAGCTTTCATATTTTATTCTAAGATAGGTGATAAAAACTTGAATATGGAGTTTTAAAAGATCAGTGGAAAATATTGGCTGAGTTTGTCTAGATTTTTATCTATTAATGAACAATAATTATTGGTATTTTTACATGTGGGGCTTAATTAAAAAGTTGATTTTTGCATCTGTTAATAAAATAATATCATTTTTGCTGCCCCTCTAGTTGAGCAAGCATGTAAACATCATTGCTTATTGATTTCCTATGTACCATGTGTTCATCTCTCTATTAAAAATATTCTTCATTTTCATACTCTGAGATCTTTAATGCAGTTCTCAATTTGTGCCTTGGGAGAATATGATGGAGATCAAGTATTGTAGCCTTCAGCATGGCTTAGTTTTCAATGTAAACATGATAAAAATCCTTACAACTAGATAATCATAAATGGATAAAAGGTTGAAGTTATCAAAAAATGTTCTTGCTTGAATCCGAAATCATGGAAGCAGCAGTCAAGAGATCAAAAGGTGAGTTGCATTAGGCAAATCTATGGCTCAAGATTTCTTTAAGGTATGAAAAGCAAGAAGAGTTACTTTGAGGATTAAGGTGACCATGACCCAAGCCACGGTATTTACAGTTGCCTCATTTGCATGTGAAAGTTGTACATTGAATAAGTAAGACCAAAGAAAAATAGGTGCATTTGAATTGTGGTGCTGGCAAAGAATATTGGAATTACTCTGGACTACTAAAAGGACAAATTAATGTGTCTTATAAGAAGTACATCCTTAGAGGCAAGGATGGCAAGACTTCATCTTACATACTTTGTACATATTGTCAGGAGAGACCAGTACCTAGAAAAGGACAGCATGCTTGGTCAAGTAGAGGGGTATCAAAAATGAGGAAGCCTCTCAATAAGGTGTATTGACAGAGTGGCTCTAACAATTGATTCAAACATAAGAATTATTGTGAGGATGGTCCGGGACTGGGCACTCTTTTGGTCTGTTATGCATAAGGTCATTATAAATTGGAAACAACTCAATCCCACCTAAAAACACAAAAAAATATACAACAGTATATGAAAGTAGAATGTATTACTCCTGTTGTATATTGTATACCTGTGCATCAATATCTGGCTCTTCTTTACACACTGGAGGAAAATCATACTTCTTTCTGTTTTTCTTTAATTTAGGTTGGGTCTTGTGCCTTTTTCTGGCAAATTGAAAACTAAGTGGCCATGGCATATGTTACTTCCAGGCAAAATATTTATATATGGTATATTTAGTGAGGATGATACAGAAGAAAATCCAGTGTCATTAATATATGTATAAGAAAGATCTACATAGCATTTCTGGCAAGATGACAACCAGGTAGGCAGCTTGTGCTGGGAGCTCCAAATATATCAGTGAATGGAGAGATCTGGGGGCCCAGTAGGGGATCTGAGGCCATTGGTTAAACACTTTAACAACTAAGAGCATTTCTCTGAACTGGCAGCTGACTTCCATTCCTTCTCCTGTGCCTACTGTGGTTTCCCAGGGCCCTTGGGTGCTGCAGGACCGGTCCAGCCCACACCACCCAAGCTGCTGCAGGTCTTATGACTATCACCTCCGGTTATCACTGATACTTAAAGCACGCAAGGATCCCACAAGAACCATGAACTACAGATCAATATCTCTAAAGAACATCTATGCAAAAATCCTTAACAAAGTACTGGTATATAGAATACAAAAGTATATAAAACAAATAATTCACTGTGATCAAGTAGGATGCATTCCAGGGATGCAGGGATGGTTTAACATATGAAAGACCATCAGTATGTTTGCCACATTGGCATGAAAAATTATAAGAACCATATTATATTGTTGATAGACACAGAAAAAGCATTTGGAAACATCCAATATCCATTCCTGTTTAAGACACTCGAGAAGATAGGAATAGAAGGAAAAAACAGCAGGCAGCCTGGTAGCCAATGGAGAAAAATAA
Source organism: Tenrec ecaudatus (assembly GCF_050624435.1). Lineage (NCBI taxonomy): Eukaryota > Metazoa > Chordata > Mammalia > Afrosoricida > Tenrecidae > Tenrec > Tenrec ecaudatus. The sequence goes on from NC_134533.1 coordinate 15,302,852, forward strand.
ACCGACTGAAAAATGGGACCAGACAAGAATGCCCTTGTTCCCACTCTTGTTTAACATCACAGTGGAGGTCCTAGCTAACAACAAAGGAAAGACACCAAAGGTATTCATCTGGGAAAAGAAGTGGTGAAACTATCATTAGTCGCAGAAGATATGATTTTATTTATGGAAACCCCCCAAAACTCCACAAGAGGAGTACTGGAAGCAATAGAGGAATATGGCAGAGTGGCAGGTTACAAGATCAACAAACAGAAGTCTATCGGATTCCTATATACATTGCACAAGACCATGGAACAGATCAATAAGGTTGTACACTTCACAATAGTCAAGCACAAATTTAAGTATCTAGGGATACACCTGACAAAAAATCAAAAAAAATTGTACGAGGAAAACTAGAGAACACTATTACAAGAAACCAACGGTGATCTCCACAAATAGAATATGCCATGCTCACGGATGGGAAGGTTCAATACAGTAAAAATGTCAGTTCTGCCCAAGACATGGTATAACTTTAATGCTATCCCAATACAAATGTCATCATCTTTCTTCAAATAACTGGAAAAACTGACTGCCAATTTCATATGGAGAGGGAAAAAACCAGAATTCGCAGAGAACGCCTCAAGAAGCAAAAATTCAGAGGACTTGCTTTACCTGACTTTAGCACCTTTATAAAGCCACAGCAGTCAAAACAGCCTGGTACTGGTATAATGACAGATATTCAGACTGATGGAAAATAACTGAGAACCCAGAAATAAAATCATCAGCATACAGGCAAGAATTCTCTTACAAGGTCCCCAAAACTGTGGAGATCTACCAGCAGAAAAACGAAGCAAGACCCTTATCTCACTCCACGCACAAGAATAAACTCAAGGTGGATCACAGACTCAAAGTAAAACCCCTAACTATCAGGGCCATCATTGATGGAATTAGGAAAAACCTGAGAACTTTAGTGCAGGGAATACATAGGCTATCAGAAATAGGGAAGGACACTAACATAGAGGAAGCACAAATTGACAAGTTACCGAAGATAAAACACCTGTGCACATCGAAAGAATTTGCCAAGAGAGTATTAAGAGAGTCCACATATTAGGAAACCATATTTGGTCATGACACATCAGACAAAGGCCTTATTACTAAAATCTATAATACTCTGCTAACCTATAATAAGAAAAATAAAATTACCCAGTGAGGAGGTGGGCAAAGTACCTGAACAGAAGTTTCACAAGGCAGGAATCCAAATGACCAATAAACATGAGAAAATGTTCCCAATCATTGGCCATAAGAAAAATGTGAGTTAAAACAACTAGGAGATACCACCACCACCCTTAAATATAGCCCAATACAAAAAAAAAAAAAACAGAAAGAAAAGAAGTGTTGGAGAGGCTGGGGTCAGATAGGAACTCTCATCAACTGCTGGTGGACCTGTAGATATGTGAAGTCAATATGGAAATCAGTCGAGCTACCAGACGACCCAGATAATCCCCCCACTGGGCACATACCCAGAAGAGGCAAGTAACAAACCATGACCAGACATCTGCACTCCAATGTTCATCATGGTGCAGTTCACAATCACAAAAAGTTGAAAACAACCTAAATTTCCATCAATGGATGAATGGATTAAAAAATTCTGGCACATACATACAATGGAGTACTACATATCCTTAAAAAGCAGTGACGGACGCATGTGGCACAATGTCACATGGGAAGAATTGGAGGAAATTTTGCTAAATGAAGTAAGCCAAGCACAAAAGGACAAGTACAACACGAGTCTACTGGGGTAAGCTTAAAAAGCAAAAGGGCATAGGGAAAAAGATACTAAATCCCTAAATTCCCAGGACGAGGTCCAGGCACTCTGGCAGGGGTCAGACCCAACCAGAGATACATATGGCAGCCCACTAAAAATGAGGGAGGGGGGAAAAACATGGGGAGTGGGGGAACAGGGCACTAACCCACCCATAGGGAGGGTATTGTTTTAATCTCCATAAGAAAGGGAGAGAGATACCAGACCTCAGTCTGGTGCACCAATACTTGAAGGCAACATACCAGCGTGAAACAGTGAACCAAAGGAGGTGTGCAGGGGAAGCCCCAATCCGAGCTACATGGACTTCTCCCCAGAAGAACACACTACAGAGGACAGCACTGAAGATACAGCTCAGGGAGAGGTGCGTCTGCTCAGACCACACGGGAGCAAACGAAGAAGGACAGAGAGAGAGAGAAAGTGGACCACATCCTGGCCCACCAAGCCCTGAGGGTGATATTAATGCTCAGCCAATGTACAGGGAGGGTTGTAGGACTGGCACCAACATGAGAAATGACGTCACCTCACTGACCTATAGTGTGGAAAGGAAATGGTAGTGGAGGAAGTGGAAGAAAGCAAGGGCTTGGGGATGGGGGATGTGGAGCCAACAAACCCAGGGACAACAGAACAACAAGTGATCTAAAATAGACAGCAAGGAGGGCATAGAAAGCCTGGTGGGGTATGATCAAGTGCAATGCACTGAGAGGAATTAATGAAAGCCAAATGAAGGTTGAACATGATATTGGGGCAAGAGGAAAATAAAAGGAAATAGAGGAAAGAACTAGGAGGCAAAGGACATTTATAGAGATATAAATACAGGCAAGTATATATGAAAATATATTTATATAGAATAATAGGGGCCTATATCTATGTACATATATTTATATGTTAAGTATTAAGGTAGCAGGCCTCTACTCAAGTATCCCCTCAATGCAAGAACATTTTGTTCTAATAACCTGGAATTCCAGGAGGCTCACCTTCCTGACACAATTCCTAAAGGCAAAACAGTTGCATAAGCAAATGTGGTGAAGAAACCTGATGGTGCCCAGCTATCAAAAGATATAGCATCTGGGATCTTAAAGGTTTGAATATGAACATGTGGCCATGTAGCTAGGAAGCAACAAAACCCACATGGACGAAGCACACCAGCTTGTGTGATCATGAGGTGTCGAGGGTATCAGGTATCAGAAGACCCCAATCATATCTATATGAACTTGGAGGATGGAGTAGAGACCCAAGTCCCATCTGTAGACTATTGGACATCCTGTCACAGAAGGGATGAGCCTGCCAGGGCTCATCGAAACATACAACATTCCTCTAGTTTTTTAATGCTTCCTCCTCCCTCTCCCCTATCCCCTGACTATCGTGACCCCAGTTCTAACTTACAAATCCGGCTAGATGAGAGCATGCACACTGGTACAGATAATTGCTGTCAACACACGGATTCCAGGACAGCTTACTTATTCAGGAACAATAATGGGAGAAACCGATCACAATGATCGACGTGTAATCCCCCACTCACCCACCACCCAGGGTGACAAACAACAGAAACTTGAGTGAAGGGAGACAGCAGACAGTGTAAGATATGAAAATAATAATAATTTGTTATTTATCAAGGATTCATGAGAGTGGGAGGGTCAGGGGGAGGGAAAAAATGAGGAGGTGATACCAAGGGCTCAAGTAGAAAGAAAATGTATTAAAAAGAATGATGCCATGATATGTACAAATGTGCTCGACACAATGGATATATGGATTGTTATAAGAGTTGTAAGAGTCCCCAATAAAATGATTAATAAATAAATAATTTTTTAAAAGAAAGAACTACATATCAAGAAGTAATTTTATATCAGGAAACATCCCCGCCCTGTCTAGGTCAAGTCCAATACTAGTCCATAAGTGCTTCTTCAGACTCATACAGCCCCATGCAATGTGATGCTGAATGCAAGATCACGGGTAGGTGGGTGCAGAGTCCTGTGGATCCAAGGTCAGGGGAAACATGGTAGGGCTCCCGCAGCTCCCAGGGTGTTCAACAATCAGTAAGGTGAAGGTGGGGGAGAGAGGAGGAGGTGAGCACAGTCCTTTTTATGACAAGGCCATGCCCCCGAGGAGACAGCATCAGGCTGACAAGGTCTGACTCCACCCCTATACTGGATATCTAGTTGACATTAAACCATTTAACTTTACCCAGGATCACCCACTAATGGGAGCCCTGAAAGATGAGTAGGTAAAAAACAAACAAAAGCAAAACAGAAAGAGCCCTGTGTGGTAATTAAATGACTTATGAACTATTTGAATCAAGTAACAAACGTCCTTTATAAATTTTAGAATCATGAAATCTGCGAGGAACTCTCAAAGCAAGGAAGTTCATTGCTTGATTCAATTAGTTTAGGAAGGGCAGAGAAATGGAATCAGTGGGGAATATTTCTCCATTTGTTTTCTGCATCTGTAACTCTAGAGAATTATCAGCTGAAAACAGTGCCTACTACTGCTTGCTTCTTCTCTCCCCACACAGGACCCTAAGGACACACGTAAGAGATTTAAGAGACTGGTGAGCTGGCAGCACCTCTCTTGCAGCGATGGCCAGTAGGCACCGTGGCCCCAAAGCACAGAGCCTGGCAGAAGTGACACATCTCTATCTGAATGCTCATAGTGTGCTGTCTGTAGCCTGTCATTTCTGAAAGAACTCTACGCGTGGCTGGTCGTCAGGAGCACGGCCACGGAAGGCAGACGTGGCGGCAACATTTCCCAGACTTCACCAAGGCACATCTGTCAGGAGCCAGACGCTTGTAAGAATATTTGTGTGGGTAAAATCAGAATGGGGGAAAGTTGGCTTCTTCTTTCTGCTATCCTGCTCTACTGGGTGTTCAACTCAATACTTCAAGCATTTATGCCCCATACCTCCCCCTGCCCCCATGACACCCATTATCTCTCTTTCTTATTCCATTGTGATTTTAATTTGGTGATAAACCAAGACAGTTGAGGTGAAAGGAAAGCACCTCACATGAAATTTCAAAGATTAGCATGATTGGAGTGGGAAATGGAAGGCATGGAGGTTCTCAGTAGCTTTCATCTGGATCACCAAGTCCAAAGTTTTCAACCGCCATGAAATCTCATCTTTTCCCCTGTGAAAAGTTTAAGTTGGTAAATTACTTTCCAGGTATAATTGTTATTGCTTATTAAGATCATAATTCTGTGTTTTAGTGCTTTCTATGCAAACTCTATTACGTCCGTTATCTGCCATATCTTAAAGGATCACAGAAACCCTGAGATGTGATGATCCTTCCCACTTCACAGACAAAAAAAAGGACAAGTACATTGATGTAATTGGCTAAAATAAATCACAAAACTGGTAAATGGAGTCAAACACTACTTTAGTTCTCATAATTAATTCAATTTCCTTTTTTAAAAAATCACGGGCAATTAGAACTGTAATTAGTCCAAAATAGAGTAACCAGAGGGAGCTATAATTTTAGTCCAAAGCAATTTGGTGGAGGTAGTTTGCATAAAATGAGTCCTGGTGACTCAGTGGCTAACTGCTAACCAGAAGGTTAGTGGTTTGAGCACAGCAGCTGCTCCGTGAAAAAAAGATGTAGCTGTTCACTTTCATGCAAACTACACCCTTGGAAAGCTTAGAGCCTAGAGGATAATAATGAATTAAAATACATTTTAAAGATATGGGTATATTGAATAAATGTACTATTTTAATATATTTTTGGAAATATTTATAGCCACCCTGCACTGTGGTTTTTGCAAATCCAGGGGCTGTGAGTCATTAGAGACGTAAAATGAGATTTACTTTAGCTACAATTGATATTGGGAAAATATAATCACGTACTCCACCAACACATACTTTGAAATGCTTGGTTACTCACCGAAAGGTTGGTGGTTCAAATCCATCCATCGGGACCTTAGATGAAGAGTGTGATAAGGTGATTCCCAAAGAAACCCCTAAATGAATTCCTAATGATGTGCATTGGCTCTGCAACACAAAATGATATAATAGCTAAGTAAAGTTGGCATCACTCTTTGTCCTGTTGACTTCTGCTGAACCAACGTCAGCTCCCCAAAGACCCAGAACCCCTGAGTGGTAACATTCCTCCTGGGATCTGAGAAGGGTGCTGTCAGAGAGAAGGGGTCACTCTGGACTTTTCAGAAGCCCATGGTGGCATTGTGGTTTGAAATAGTCACAGAACTGGTACCAGTGTAAACTTCTTAAATTAGCAAAGGAAAGGATGCTCTAACTTGTGTTGAAATTTTCTCTTCATGCCTTCTTACAAGTAATAAAGGAGGAAGGCAGGGAAGGAAGGAATGAGGGGCGAGAACTGAGGGAGGACAGGCAGGAAGAAGAAACAAAAGAAAGAACAAATAAGCAATAGATGAAAAGGGGAGAAGCCTGCATTTTAAACATTCAAGGAACAGTGATCCTTTTTAAACATTCAAGGAACAGTGAAAGCAAAACAATTGGGACCATTTACGTCATTGACTAGTGAAGCTCTTTACCTTTCAGCATTTTGTGGGATTGGGACTTGTTCAATAGTATGTTGAACCCTAAGTTGTACGAGCCCCCAATAAAATGATTTTTAAAAGATAGAGAATGAAATAAAAATAATGGTTCAACTGAGATTTAAAATTTTTTTTAATGATATGTCGAACCCTTTAAATGCTCCCTAGCTCTTATAAGGTGTGCTGGTGGTATAGTGGTGGATGTGGTGGCTGCTAAAATCTGTGTCTTTCTGCTCCTGCAGATAATTACAATTTGAGATCCACAGGGGCTGCTCTGTGGCACTGAGTCCAAATTGACTTGATGGCAGTGGCATTTGTTAGGTTGCTTTGAGAAGGCTTTTAAATGAATTTAATCAGAAATAAGTGGCTCCACGATGCACAAAAATATTGGCCCTTATTGGAACTCAGACATTATGACACCGTGTGTGCATAAGGGTTTGCTTACGGACAACTTTGAGCTAACAGACAAAGCAACCGCAACACGGGTTCAATATGGTAACTGTCTACTCTTCTGTTATCTCTGTCCTCATCAATGACAATAAGAATAATGTGTTAAGACATATGAGCACTTACTGCCGTACTACATAGATGAGGAAGTCAAAAGGTATTGCTATCATTCACAGAAATGTTTATTATACAAAAATATCAAAATGTGACTTTTTTTCCTCTCTCACTCAACATAGTCTCCTTAAGAAGGTGGTTATCCCATTTCGTTAACCTTTCCTCCAAAGGATCCTGTGCTCTTCAATATATAAATGGCAGTTTTAGCATGTGGGGAAGATCAGAGTTGTACGAACATTGGAATCCCTGCTCACAAAGAAGGAACAAGTGCATCGTTTGCTTGAAATTTGTCCAGGCCCAACTCTCCTGGACTTTTTTTGGTCACCAATGCAGTTTTTAATTTTTTTTTAAATGTCTTCACAATGAGTCCCCAACATTGTCTTCTATTCTATGGAGAAATCTATCAATATTACCCCATTGGAATGTCCCACCACAGTAACCTCATCCTGATCTCTGGGCTTCGCTGGAGTTTAACAGGTCCAGCGGATGCTCTCAGAAAGCACTATTTTGTTTGGACCTTTTAAAAAAAAATTTTTGAAGGCCTCCTAAGGGAAGTCAGCCCTTGTCGACAGTCATTTTATTGGGTACTTGTACAACTTAGGGTTCAACAAACAACTGAACAAGTCCTGACCCCACAAAATGCAGAAAGATAAAGAGCTTCACTAGTCAATGACCTAAATGGCCCCAATTGTTTTGCATTTACAAATGGGTCACTGTTCCTTGAATGTTTAAAACTCAGGCTTTTCCCTTCTTCCATTACTGCTTATTGTGCTTTCTTTACTTTCTTCCACCTTCTTCCTGCCTTTCCTCCCTCTGTTTTACTCTTCCTCTCCCTCCCTCTCTCCCTTTCTTCCTTATTTCCTTCCTTCCTTCCTTCCTTCCTTCCTCCCTCCCTTCCTTCCTTCCTCATTTATTACTTGTAAGAAGGCATGAAGAGAAAATTCCAACACAAGTTAGAGCATCCTTTCCTTTGCTAATTTAAGAAGTTTACACTGGTACTAGTTCTGTGACTATTTCAAACCACAATGCCACCATGAGCTTCTGAAAAGTCCAGAGTGACCCCTTCTCTCTGACAGCACCCTTCTCAGATCCCAGGAGGAATGTTACCGCTCAGGGGTTCTGGGTCTTTGGGGAGCTGACGTTGGTTCAGCAGAAGTCAACAGGACAAATAAGGATGCCAACAGAAGCACTCTGCATATTTTCGTCAACTTTAATTAGCTGTTATATCATTGAGTAACTCAAACTCTGCTTCTCAGTCTATGACAGAAGACTGTCTCACTTAAAACAGTAATTCATCTCCAAAATGGAATAGTGATAGCTCAAAGAATCAAACAACCTCTTAGAATTGTCACCTAATCCCCCGTGTGTGATTATTTTCCAAAACTAAAGAAAACTTATCGCAGCTTAAAGATTTTTCCACTACTGGAAATAAAATTAAGGAGCCTGGGTGAACCAGAGAAGCCCTGGTGGTGGTGCAGTGGATTAAGCATTGGGCCACTAACCATAAGTTTGATGGTTCAAACCTACCAGCCATGCTACAAAATATAGCTTTATAGTTGTGAGCAGTTCTTTCCTGACCTATGGGGTCCATATGATTTGGAATCAACTCAATGGACAGTGGGTCAGTTAAGGTGGCCCAAGTAGTTAGTGAGGTGTTAGAGGTTGGCAGTTGAAACCCACCCAATAACACCACACAGGAAAGGCCTAAAAACAGCTTCTGTAGAGATTACAGCCAGAAAGCAGATCTGGGCTGCCATGGGTTGGGGTCAACTGAACAGCAAGCAACAATAGCAATAAAGGATGAATTTCTTAGCTGGAAATATTATTCCTCTCAGAGACTGGCAAAGGTTGTGGAGATTCTTCAAGAGATGTATTCCCTTGCCCCTAGAGTGTATAAACCATTGGACTGGTCAAACATAAATATAGAATTGGAGTATGGTTTTGCTTCACAATGGATAGAGGTATAGCTAGCCTTTCTATTGGCTTATTATGCTCTAGCAAAATCAAAACAAAGTAAACAGCTCACTTTTCTCAGAATGTGCTCTCTGGATAAGCAGCATCCACATCTCCTGGAAACATATTAAAAATACAAATGCTCAGACTTCTTCCCTGGCCTGCTATCTCAGAGTTCTTGGGAATGGAATCTAGCAAACCATATTACCAATTCTTCAGATGGATAAGTCACACTTTCATGAGGAGTTTAAACAAATGCTCATGCCTGGTTCCTAGCCCCAGAGATTCTGATGTAACAGGTTTGAGGTGCAGGCAAGCCCATGGAGTATTTTTTTTTATGGTGTGGGTGAAAGTTTACTAAATAAATTAATTTCCCATTCAACAGTGTATGCCCATTTTGTTTTGTGGCATGACTTGCAATCCCCTCAAATGTAACAGCATTCCTCCCACCTCTTCGTTCTCGATCCTACCTGTCTTCTGGGTTTCTTTTGGAGCAGGTATTGTGCTTTTGGCTGATTTTCACAGAACATGTTCCTCCGGGGTTAACCAAGTTTTACAAATAAAATCATTGCAGATGACTCAGTGATACCACCATGACTGAGAACTCTGGTTTAGTGGGAAACTTTTCAGGCAGGTTTTGCAGAAACAAAGAAAGCATGCAGTTAACTCCACCGACCCCCTCTCACCATATTACGAGACTGCAAACACTGGAGCTCTCAGCGGGAATGATTTGGGTACCTTGCCCAGATGCAGGGTAACGCAAAATGCAGGGAACTCTTGCTGGCACTATGCCATTTTCTCTTGGTCTCCCACATTTTAGAAATAGGTGTTTAATATGAGACCATCGTATTATGTTATTACTCGGTTATATTCTGGGCTTAGTGAAAATTAAAAAATTTTATTATCATGTTTACTAATTTATATGCAGATAACATGTAAACAAAGTCATGTTTTATAATAAAATCATTTCTACCTTTCATAAATTTCTTTTCTATCTGTATTAATTTGGTAATAGTTGATGTTTTAATAGTACTAAATCTTCCAGTCTATAAACATTGTCTATTTCTCCAGTTATGTAGTAACTTGACATTTTACTTGATGTTTATGACTCCTTCTGAACGTTTCTTATTTTTGGTCAAATTTATTCCGCCGTACAATTTTTAGTTGTACTTTAAATTAACATTTCCAGATGCTTGATTGCTGGAATTTATGCATTAATTTGATTTTTTAACATTGGCTCTTTTTCTATGCTAAAATTTCATTGGTTCTAATGATTTTCTGTATATTCATTTGGATTTTTTATTTAGACACTCAGATTATCAAGAATATCAGTTAATTCTAACCATTGTACTCCAGTTTCTTTTGACTTTGTACAAAAATAATTGGCTCTTCTGAGGGAATATCATTTCTTCCTTTCTTATGCTCAAAAATTGAAACTCTCATAGTTTTATATAACAATGTAAAGTAGTACAATCAGGTGAATTATATAGCTTTTAAATATATAACAATAAGACAATTTAAAGTAGTACATGCTGGGCTTTTTAAAATTGCTATTTTCAAAAGGTCCAGATGGTACCATATTTGCTGCTTGTAGACGGAAGGCATTCCTGATGACATTTGCCTTGGCTCTTGGGCTTTTTGGGTAATGCTTAGAGCAGGCAGCTGGGGGACAAAGAGGTTTACCCATTTGTCAGAGGTCACGCAGTGAGGACATGCCTCGTTCAGTGGAAACCACCTAACTGGAATGGACCGATCATCAGCATACGCCAAAGACCACAGGAGGGCGCCGGAATGCGGAAACCCCTCTAGGTGAACTGCTTCTACCTCAAACATACTTGCAGACCTAGGACTTAAGTCTGAAACTGCATGGTGTGTGAAGAAGCAGAAGATAGTTATACTGAGTATTGAATTGTTGGTGGGCAGACTAACATATACTTACTACTTCAATGCCCAACTGCTTTACGAAGATAGGTATTATTCTAGCAGACCTGGGTCTGAAATTGTCAGTGAATATTGTACGTTTTGCCTGACCAACTCCCATTGTTTGCGTAGCTAATGTATGTAAGCATTTAATCTGTATGAATCAATAATGCACATAATGCTATTTGTAGTTAGCCTTTAAAAAGGGAAAATACAATAACCACTGTGGAAAACAATTTGACAATTAATTTTACAGTATAGTGTGCACACAGCATAAAACAACAGTAGCAACAAAAGCACAGTTACCATTGGATTCATTGAACCACAAAACATGCACATACACATACGGCAACACACACACACACCCCCCAAACTAGAAGCAGTTGGCATCAAATCTATGGCTCTTGAGTTGACTTCAACTCCTGGAAGGTGGCCCCATAGGTGTCACAGTAGAATTTACCTCCATAGGATTTTTGTTTGTTTTTCAATCATTTTATTGGGGGCTCATACAACTCTTAACACAATCCATACATTCATCAATTGTATAAAGCACATTTGTACATTCGTTACCCTCAACATTCTCAAAACATTTGCTCTGCACATAAGCCCCTGGCATCAGCCCCACTTTTCCCCTCCCTTCCCGCTCCCACCTCCCTCGTGAACCTTGGATAATTTATAAATTATTATTTTGTCATATCTTACAGGCATCCGCAAAACTACAGCCCATGGTCCACATGCGGCCCGCCGGGTGTTTTTGCCCCGTTTGCATTTTTACTTCAAAATAAGATATGTGCAGTGTGCATAGGAATTTGTTCATAGTTATTTTTTAAACTATAGTCTGGCCCTCCGATGGGTCTGAGGGACAGTGAACTGGCCCCCTGTTTTAAAAGTTTGAGGACCCCACTGTCCGATGTTTAATGGCTGTGATTACTGGCAGGTAAATTGCTGGGGCTTGCTTCTACAGCAACAATGAGTGGACTTGAATTGGCATTTCCAGTAGTGGAGAATTATAAACTTACTTGCATAACTTACGGCTCCAAGCTTAGCATTCAAAGCCAAAAAAAACCATTAGCATTAAGTTGATCAATCCCAAAGATTGTAGACTTTATGGAAGTTGAATGGCACATCTCTTTTCCAAGGGAGTAGCTAGTGGGTTCGAACTACTGACTCGTTGATTAGCAGTGGAGCGCTTAACCACTGAGCCCACAGGGCTCCTTGCACTTGCTACACAGCCCAGTCTTTCCACTCCAAAGTAGCTATCCAAGAAAATGAATGTAAGTCTAAACAATGACTTACACATGAATGCGAATAGATTTTGTTAATAATGAAAAATAGACACAGTCTGACTGCCCATCCGATGGGTGAACATATTGTGCTATGTACACACAATAGAATATTTCTCAGACCTTAAAAGGAACTGATGGACACAACTACAAGATTCCGTTAAGTAGGGGGAGGGGGGAATTAGGCAGAAAAGAGTACGTATGCATGGTTTCCTTTATGTTGAAAATGTAGAGTGACAGACGACAGATCAGTGGTTCTTAAGGCAACAGTCTAGGAGAAAGCATTGACTGAAAGGAGTCACAGGCAACATTTTGGCGTGAAGAAAATTCTTTCTATTATGACTGTGGTAGTATAAAAGGGTGTATACTTTTTTTCAACTATACACTTAAAATTAATATATTTTTGTATGTAAATTATATTTCACCAAAGCTACTTTTTTTAAATTCGATGTTTTTCTTCTTTCATTACTCTGGTTAGAAACTTTAAGGCAAAACCTAATATAACATATGACAGTGAGTTTTAGAAGGGAGTCCTGGTGTTGTAGTGGGTACACTTTGGGCTACCATCCTCATGGGCGGCAGTTCAAAGCCACCAGCAGCTCTGCAGGTGAAAGACAGCTTTCTACTCCCATAAATAAGTACAGTCTTGGAAACAAGGGACTCACTGTGAGTCAGTATTGACTCAGTGGCAGTAAGCTACTGTCTTTTAATTCATGTTCTGATTTTTAGAATAATGCTTTTAATATTTTACCCTTAATTATATAATTTATTGAAACTGATTCTAAGATATGCTTTAGAGGGTTAAAGAATTTCCCGTATGTGTTTACCATTCTAATTTTTAAAAATCATAAATGGATGTTTACTTTTATCAAATCTTCTACATGTTTCCATAGATATCATTATGTTTGTTTCTTCTTTAATCTCTTGATATGATGAATTGCATTACCTCATTCTCTAATATTAAACCACCCTTGCATTTCGGGAATAAATTCAATTAAGTGCTGATATTTAAAATATTTCTAATCTACACTTACAGAGTTATCAGCCACAATATTCTTATATTATTCAACCCTTGTCAAATTTTGGTATCAAGGGTATAAAAGCCTCACGAACTAAGTTGTAAATTGCTAAAATCGCTATACACTAGAAAATCCTGTGCATAATTGGAATGATCTTTTTAACAACTTTCTAGTAAAAACATCATTTGGGCCAATACTTTCTTATCTGGAAGATGTTTACTGATGCCAACTCATAGGAGAGAGTAGATAGCCCACAGAGTTTGTTGTTGGTAGGAGCTGGTGAGTGGGCTCAGACTCATGGGGACTCCATGGCAAACAGAATGAAACACTGTCTGCTTCCACACCATCCCCACCATTGTTATGTTTGAGCCCTTGTTACAGTCACTGGGTCAGCCCATCCCCTTGAGGGTGGGTCACCGAGGCTGCAGTCTTTATGGGAGCAGTTGGCCACGTCTCCTTCTCCGGTAGAGCCCTCCTCTCAGTTAGCTCCCGAGCGCTCAGCCGCTGTGCCATCACAGCGCCTTCTTGGTTTTTTTAATCATTTTATTGGGGGCTCGTACAATTCATATACCAATCCATACATACATCCATTGTGTCAAAAAACATATGTACATTTGTTGCCGTCATCATTCTCTAAACATTTGCTTTCTACTTGAGCCCTTAATATCTGCTGCTCATTTTCCCCCTCCCTCCCACTCAACCCCCCACCTCGTGAACCTTTCATCATTCATATATTATTATTTTGTCATATATTACACTGTCTGAGGTCTCCCCCTGCCCTCTTCTCTGCTGTCCCTTCCCCAGGGATGAGGCTATGTGTAGATTCCTGTAATCAATTCCCCCTTTCTACCTCACATTCTCTCCACCCTCCAGGCATTGCCGCTCTCATCACTGGTTCTGGAGGAGCCATCTGTCCTGGATTCCCTGTGTTTCCAGTTGCTATCTGTAGCAATGTACATCCTCTGGTCTAGCCAGATTTGCAAGGTAGTATTGGGATCATGATAGTGGGGTGGGGGGGAGGAAGTATTTAAGAACTAGAGGAAAGTTGTATGTTTCATCGCTGCTACCCTGCACTCTGCCTGGTTCATCTCCTCCCCACAGCCCCTCAACAAGGGGTGTCCGGTTGGCTACATTGGGCTTTGAGTCTCCACTCTGCACTCACCCACCTTTTCAATGATATGATTTTATGTTCCTTGATGCTTAATACCTGATCCCTTCTACAGCTCGTGATCACACAGGCTGCTGTGTTTCTTCCATGTGGGCTTTGTTGCTTCTGAGCTATATGGCCACTTGTTTATCTTTGAGCCTTTAAGACCCCAGACGCTATATCTTTTGATAGTTGGACACCATTTGCTTTCTTCACCACATTTGCTTATGCACACGTTGTCTTCATTGATCGTATCAGGGAGGTGGGCACCCACTGATATGGTTTTTAGCTCTTTGCTGTCTGATAATTGGTCCCTTCTGCACCTTGTGGTCAGAAAGGCTCGTTTGCTTCTTCCATGTGGGCTTTGATGCTTCTCAGCTAGATGGCCACTTGTTTATCTTCAAGCTTTTAAAACCCTAGATGCAGAGCGCCTTCTTTAATGTGTGTCGGATAGTAAAAGATTCTGTTACGTTGTCCTAGAAGTTTGTACATTTACTAAATTTTGAAATGTATTGGCATGTACTTGTTAAAAGTATCCTCGTACTAATTCTTGTGTGCTGCCAGGCTCTGGAACAATGCCCTTATTCCATGTTTATTCCTTCTTCTAGTTCAATTTCACCAGAAATGTCCATTTCTAGCCATTCCAAAGAGACAATGCTGACTCCCTTGCTTTTGGATTATTTGGTGCACTTTCTAAACTATGATAGATTATTAATTTTGGCTCTGCCTTATTTTACATGCATTTAGATCACAATTCTCTTTAAGTTCAACTTCTGTGAAATCTTCAAGATTTGATCAATGATATTTGTATTATATTTCAATTATAATATTTTTTAAATTCCTTACTACCTTTGCCTCTGACTTCTGAATAATTTAGTAATATATCATTGATTTTCAGTTATAAGCTTTCCCCAATTTGATATAGGTTTTTAACAATCACATTGTAGTGACTAAATTATAAACCAAAGTTAAAACTTTGTTAGGCTTTGCTTGCTAGACAATATGGCATCAGTTTTCTCAAATGATTTGTATTTGCTTCTGTTTATATTCTACAAGAGTCAGAGGAAGACTATTTGGTGTAAATCAAATTTTGTAATTATACCTCACTAAAATCCTATATTTTTATTGAATATCTTTTTCTATTTGGTCTATGCTTTGCTGAGTAAGGTGTGCTGAATTCTATCATGAGATTTATGGTTCTATGGCATCAATATTTATTTATGAACATACTTATTGATTTATTTGCTTTACATTCTTCTTTACACTTTAAACCTACATGGGAGCATTCTACTTTAATTACAATCTTTAATGGGGGCATACTGATAAAAACAATAACAACAAACACATATTCTTAAAAAATATTTTCACAGTTTATAAGATGAAGTTGTCATGAAACCTATTATTATTTCAAAGATATCACTATACTACCTTTTATCTTCCAATGTGCTAAAAAGCTCATTTCAATTTTAATTATTGCTCCTTTAGAGATAATCTCTCTTTTCTTTCTGGATGCTTTTTCATACATTTTCTTTGTATTTAATTTTTTCCCACTGTGATGTTTGTGCTTGTAAGTTTTTTTTATTGAACTTGTTTTGCATTGAGGTGACTAAAATGTATGTAAAGATGATCAGTGCAGTCACTGTTCCAAATCATCTCATTAAAAGTCTCCTTGATCATTGTTAGAACTCAACTTCAATAAATATATTATTCTCTGCCCATAATTAATCTCTCTTGATGACATATCCAAAATAAGCAAACCAGATAATGTTCTGTTGGGTTCCATAGGTTTTCACTGATTAATTTTGGAGTGTTTCTTCCTTGTCTATCCAAGAGTTAGGCTTTCTAATTCTTTCATGTCTTGTAATTTTTCTATTAGTTATCCTATCTCTTTTTTTTATCCAACTACAAGCTAGATTATTTCCTCAAGCATGGCTTAAAATTCACTAATCATTTTATCCAATATTAGAGCCATCATGTCAGATTTTATTTCTATTTTTTAGAGTTTCTGGTCGCCTCATAGCGCTTGTTCTTTATGCACATATTTAAGTATCTGACTTTTCAAATATATTAAATATACTCATGTACATACTGTCTATTATGAATAAAATAGTTTAAAACCTTGGGCAAGTATTCCTGTCTGCTATGATGCTATTTTGCTTTAATATTCTATCCAGTGACTTTTACAAAGAGCTTCTCATTTTTCTTGCATGTTGTCTGTGTAAAATATTTGCTATTTCAGATTAATATGTATTTTGCCAGAATAGATTTATGTATGCTCCCATAATATATAATCTATGAAAAGCACAGCAATTAGAATTGTTTTAATTTAATGTTAGGTTTAAAGGTTTTTAGACCTCTCAGGCAGTGTAGAGTTAAGAATAAGGATGCCTGTCATCTTTGAGAACTAAGATGTGCCTGACTCAAGGCATGATATTTTTAACAATTTCATATGCATGTGAATGTTAAACATTGAATAAAGAAGACCAAAAAACGATCGACGCATTTGGACTATGGTCCTGGCAAACAATGTTGAAAATACTAGGGGCTGTCAAAAGAATAAGCATCTGTTTGGGAGAAGTATAGCCAGAATGCTTCTTGGAAAACAGAATTTCTCATAGACTTCAGACATGGTATCCGGGAAACTAGTCTCTGGAACAGGATCCCACGGTTGGTAAAGCACAGGGGCAGTGCAAAAGAACACCTTCAACAAGATAGTTGACACGTGGCTGCAATCGTGGGCTCAGGCATAACAACAATCGTGAGAACGCGCGGGATTGGGCAGTGTTTCCTTCTGCGTGCATACGGTCTCCATGAGCAGGAACCGGCTTGACAGCACCTAACAATAACAGGTGGTCTAAGTGTGGGTTCCTTTTCCTCACTGCCGGCCACCTAGTGGCTGCCCACTCATAGCAATCCCTTAGCACTGGGTAGAACTGCCCCTTTTGAGTTTCTGACACTGTAATGGTTTACAGGAGTAGAAAGCCGAGTAGAAACCCTTTCTCCCACGAAGTGACTGGTGGTTTCGAACTTCCTACCTTTCAGATTGCAGCCCAACTTACAACCATTACGCCATCAGAGTTCCTGGGTGTGAACTGCAAGCATATATATATATATATACATACACACACACACGCACACAAATGGCAGTGAAATTTTGTGGTTAAGGTATTTTTGGTTAAATGAATTCTTACTCTGGTGAGTCCTTCAGCTCCATTTTAAATACTTTGAGATAAATATATAGAGAAATATAGATATAGAGATATATAATCTTATTTATTTCCTTGTTGTATATATAAAGCTATATATATATATATATCACTGCAAATAACCTTTATGAGGTAGGTCTATTGTCTCCATTATATAGATGAAATAACTACAACACAGAGAAGTTTAATAACTTGTTTAAAATCATATAGTTTGCAAGTAGGAAAACCAGAATCCAAAAACAATTTTGAAATATTTAAGTCCATTTACTTAAGCACTTACTTATACACAGGACTCAGCATTCTAGTAATAATATCTTCAAATGTCCATAGTATTTTTTTAATTAATAAATATTTTATTGGGGCTCATACAATTCTTATCACAATCCATACATACACCAATTGAGCAAAGCACCCTTATACATTTGTTGCCCTCGTCATTCTTTTTTTTCTTTTTTTACATTTTATTAGGGACTCACACAACTCTTATCACAATCCATACATATACATACATCAATTGTATAAAGCGCAAGCATACATTCCCCGCCCCAATCATTCTCAAAGCATTCGCTCTCCACTTAAGCCCTTTGCATCAGGTCCTCTTTTTTTTCCCCCTCCCTCCCCGCTCCCCCCTCCCAATGTGCCCTTGGTAATTTATACATCGTTATTTTGTCATATCTTGCCCTATCCGGAGTCTCCCTTCCCCCCCTTCTCTGCCGTCCCTCTCCCAGTGAGGAGGTCACACGTGGACCCCTGTAATCAGTTCCCCCTTTCCAACCCACTCGCCCTCCGCTCTCCCAGCATCGCCCCTCACACCCCTGGTCCTGAAGGTATCATCCACCCAGGATTCCTTGTGCCTCCAGCCCCCATATGCACCAGTGCACAACCTCTGCCCTATCCAGCCCTGCAAGGCAGAATTCGGATCATGGTAGTTGGGGGGAGGAAGCATCCAGGAGCCGGGGGAAAGCTGTGTTCTTCATCGGTACTACCTCGCGCCCTCATTGACCCATCTCCTCTCCTGAACCCCTCTGTGAGGGGATCTCCATTGGCCGACACTTGGGCCTTGGGTCTCCACTCTGCACTTCCCCCTTCATTCAATGTGGTATATATACATATACATATATAGACACACACATATATATACATATACACACATATAGCTTTTTTTTTGCATGATGCCTTATTCCTGGTCCCTTGGCACCTCGTGATCACACTGGCAAGTGTGCTTCTTCCATGTGGGCTTTTTTGCTTCTAAGCTAGATGGCCGCTTGTTCACCTTGTCCATAGTATTTTTATAAAAGAGGTTTTACAAATATTTCTATGATTTTTTCCCATATAATTCCTTTGTAAAAGGCTGACAGATTAACAATGAATGGTGTAGTTAACCTTTTTATAGAGGAGACATTGACAAACCTATCGTCACTATATGGTGGCAAAGTTAGCTAGGATTACTTACTGTACATGCTCCAATATTTCTTTATGTTCTGTGTTTCTTGTGGGTAGACATTATCTATTTCGATAGAAATTACAGCAACAACCAATTCTACCGTACCTGACAACAACATATATTTATTTTCTTCTCTCCCTCCAGATCAAAGAGTCACCAATGCAATGGCTTGGGGAAGAAACACTACAAAAATAAGCAGGTTCATCATCCTGGGGTTCTATGAATTTCCTAAGCTCACCATTGTCTTCTTTTCGATATTCCTAGGAATCTACCTCATCACAGTGTCCTGGAACGTGGTCCTTATTACCCTCATCAGAATGGACTCCCATCTACACACACCCATGTACTTTTTCCTCAGTAACTTGTCCTTTCTAGACATCTGCTATGTTTCCACTATATCCCCCAGGATGCTCTCAGACTTCTTCCAGAAGCACAAATCCATCTCCTTTGTAGGGTGCACCGTGCAGTACTTCTTCTTCTCTAGCCTGGGTCTGACTGAGTGCTGTCTCCTGGCAGCTATGGCCTATGATCGATATGCTGCCATTTGCAGTCCTCTGCTCTACACCGCCATCATGTCCCCCACCCTCTGCATGCAAATGGTAGCAGGAGCTTGCGTAACCGGATTCTTTGGCTCATTTATCCAGTTATGTGCCTTACTTCAACTCCATTTCTGTGGGCCGAATGTCATCAACCATTTCTTCTGTGACCTGCCCCAATTGCTGCTCCTATCCTGCACTGACACTTTCTTCTTTCAAGTCATGACCTCTGTGCTGACAGTGATCTATGGACTGACCTCTGTCCTGGTTATCATGATATCCTATGGTTATATCGTTGCCACCATTCTGAAGATCGCATCAGCTGAGGGCAGGTTCAAGGCTTTCAACACCTGTGCTTCTCATATAACAGCAGTGACCCTCTTCTTTGGCTCAGGGATCTTTGTTTACATGTATCCGAACTCGGGTGATTCCTTGAGCCAAAACAAGTTGGCATCAGTCTTATATACTATTATTATCCCCATGTTAAATCCACTGATTTACAGCCTCAGGAACAAAGAAATCAAAGATGCCTTAAAAAGATGGAAGAAGAGAATTCTCTCCGAGAACTGATCATTTAGGAACTTATTGCAGCTGCTCAAAGACTGCAGTTAAAACAGCGACTAAAACATTGATCCCCAACTCTCTAATTCTGGGCTAGATACCATTTGGTGCATTCTTCTCAAATAAATCCACGACTGGCATGAGGCCAGTTAGATGCATGAAAAATATCTGAAAGTTCAGTAACTCCACACTGTATCAGTTGCAGTCTACTAAATTAAAGGGAAAGTTATCCACAAATACTTTGATAACTGTATAATTTGGGGTATGCAACATTTTGCTGACAATATTCTATACTATATTGTATAGCCCTCCTTTAAGGATCAGGAGTACTGGTACTGATGAAGGTTCCAGGACACCAGCAAGAGTCTTCGCAGGATCCCATCTGGATATTTATCCTTAACGCACACACACACACACACACACACACACACACACACACCACTAGATAATCAGGTCAATTCTCATATTGAACCTATTTTTTTTCACTGCTGAGTAAACTAATTTCTTCATTTGTTACTTTGGCTAAAGCAAAAGAAAACACACCGGATAAAAGATTTGTTAACTTTATACAGAAAGAATTTGTTTTAAGAAGAATGCTTAACATGTCTGCCATAATTAACCTTTAAGTCCAACAGGTGTTCAGTCATATCTCTAGATCATTTCTGGCCTGTTTTTGTGATATCGCCTTCCTTGTTCTTCCATGTTACCTCCATAATGAGACACAAGAAAGGTATATCAGAAAATGGTCCTCTGGTCATTCATTTGGGCATCTCAAACAATGCTCTCTGTTACCTTTTTGTTTGTTTGTTTAGTAAATCCAGTCTTCATTATTGTTGTTCTGTGCCACTGAGTCTGTTCGGACTTGCAGTAACTTTCCATGGCAGAGCTTACCTGCTCCACAGGGTGCCCCCGGCCACCATTTTGTTTTACATTTTACACATAGAAATGATTGATTCTGAATTCTTTTAACCAGAGTAAACAACACAAAAATACATGTGACCTTGGCAGTTGCTTTGTGAAACTCCTGATTGAGATTTATTGTGTTGCTAAATGTGAGTGCCATCTAAGATGCAGCTATTGTACTGTTAAGGGGAAGCCAGCCCCTAACACATCATTACGGGTCCGGTAGGTGCAAATTGTACAGCGATAATAAGTAAAGATCATAGTAAAGTCATAGAGAGCATGAGAGATAGAAGTGAAGTATTGAAATAAATGGAGTGAGACACGATCCATGGTAGCATGCTCAGCTCTGCCCTGCTCGATGGTCCACGTGGAGGGAGAGAGAGAGTGTAATGCTAGCCCAGGCTTTTTATCTTCTCTGGGGACATTCAAGTGACAGACCACACAAACTACAGCCTCTGTTCCCCGAAGAACAGAAGAACTAGATGGTGCCTGGCTCCGTGGTTATAATAAAGATTACAATAGAGTTCTGGACAAAGGTGGAGTTAAAAATGTAGAACAAAAAACATTTTTACACCTGTAGTTACAGGTGTGATATGGTCCTATAAGAAAGTGCTAAAGAAATCAGATGGTGCCCTGCTATCAGAAAGAATAGTGTCTCGGGTTTTAAAGGCTTGTCTTCAAATAATTAGCCATCTAAGTGAGGCATCAATTAAGTCCAGCAGCAGCCTGTGCGATCCATGGATTATAAATAAGAAAATCCAAATCCAGAGAAGAGTCTCAGAGTTTAAATTCTGAACACCCAGTTTTCAGAAGGCTCTGTATGACGGGGAAGCCCAAAATCTGCATTCAGCGTCTCCACGTGCATGAAGCCTCTGCTGAATTCCCTCTGATCATGGTGGAAGGACATGAATGGCCTTGCTCTCAGACAGAGAGCTTTGTAAAGTTGATTATGACAGATGCGGTTAGGTTACACATTATCATTGGATCTCCCTTTCTCCCCATTTTAAATTTGTTCCAGCTCTTAATATTTTCTGGTGTCTCTTTGACTGAGCTTTGCCTGTGATTTATTTTGTCGTTTGTTTGTTCCATGATTTGGCTTTATATGTTTTTCTTTATATGAAATTCAGGATAGGTAAAACTATATAGACACTATTTGATTAATAATTCCCTAGAGATATGGCAGGAAGGTTGGGGGGAAGTGGGGAGCCAATAACAATAACTATAAAAAAGAATAAAATGTTCTAAAACTGATTTGATGACTGCACAACTCTTCTTACTGTAGTTGTACTATTGAATTGTAAGATATATGAATTATATGCCAATTTTAAAATGTTCTTGAGGACTGGTGAAACTTTTGATACTGTGGCCCTTAGACACCCTGGAACTAAACCCACTCCTGGGGATCAACTTTCAGCCCAGCAATAGACAAGCCTAGTTTGTGACTACTAACACCAGGGGGCAATATAGGTCTTGGACAAAATCAAGCAGGCAAAAAAATGAAAGGACAGCATTTGCCCCAAAACAAAACTTGGAAGACAGAAGGGCAGAAAAGAAGGACGAATTGAAACTGGGAATCAAGACGGAAGTGGGAAGGGTGCTGTTACATTGAGGGGGCTGCAACCAGTGTCACAAGGCAAAATGTGTATGAATCGCTGAATGGAAAACAAATTCACTCTGTAAACTGTCACCCAAACTAAATCAAAAAGGGGCTGTGTGTGTGTGTGTTTAGTCTCTTTGCCCAATTTCTTAATGAAAATGAAAATGCGTTACAAATACAGGCATTTGCATCTTTCTCTAATGAAAGCAGTCTTAAGCCAATCTAACATATAATTCAAAGCTTCGTGTAAGAACCTAGTCTGGATCCTGTGATCTTTACAGGGACATTGACAGATGATACTGACTCTAAAATTTTCTCTTTCCAAGTAGTTAGAAAATACTCTTCTTTGGGTGTTGAAATTTTCTGTATGTTTGATTTGTATTGTTTTCTTTGCTTATATTAGGGTGTATCTCACAGGTGTTATGTCATTGGGAGGAGGGTCACACTCTTGAAGGTGTGTTACATGTTTCTCCATTTTTTGATATGTGAACCCCAGGATTGATGAACCATTGGAGACAGCAAGGAGAATAAGGGTTTCACAGGGAGGGGTACAGTGGTGGTGGGAGTGAGGGGGAGACAATGTCAAGGAGTCCATGTAGAAAAAGAATGTTTGGAAACCAATTGGGGTAGCATTTGTGCAATTCTGCTAGATGTGATTGAACTATTGGATGATATATGTATTAAATTCCAATTAATAATAATGATGATGTTTTAGAAGACTATATTACTCTTCATTCCATGTGCTTTTCTATTATTACTGCTTTTGTAAACATATAAGAACAGCTGTAGTTACCTCATTTTACAGATGAGGAAGTTAAAATACAGATATAGAACTGTAAGGAGAGAGAGCGAAACCTAGAATCCACATAATCAGAGCCAGCTATTTGGGTGAAGTTTGATTGTTTTGTTAATAATATTTTATATTAATATTTTTAAAATAATTTACTGGGGGCTCTTACAACTCTTATCACAATCCACGCATACATACATCTGTTGCCCTCATTATTCTCAAAACATTTTCTTTCTACTTGAGCCCTTGGTATCAGCTCCTCATTGTCCCCTCCCTCCCCGCCCCTTCTTCCCTCATGAACCCTTAAAAGTTTATAAATGATTATTACTTTGTCATGTCTTATACTGTCCGACGTCTCCCTTCACCCACTTTTCTGTTGGCTGTCCCCTAAGGTAGGCTGTTATATGTAGATCTTTGTAACTGGTTCCCCCTTTCTACCCCACCTTCCCTATATTATTATTTTAAGATTATGTATAAAATGTTTAGCACCACTCTTTCTGTAGCTTCATATAACCAACCCAAGGGTTTTTATCTGTTATTTCTATCTAAAATTAACATAAACAACAAATGCAATAAAAGTCTTGGTGAGTTCCTTATAGAAATGTTTCTAGAGGTACAAATATGAAACCTATCCTAAAGATCTCAGAAAGGGAGAATAAAGAACTTCTTACTAGCTATCAAAATGTTCTGTTGCTTATTTAAAATATGATTATACATAATTATTTAAGTATAATACAGGAATGGATGTATGGTGCATTGACTGATATATTTGAAAAATAGAAAAGGAGAGGCAATAAACAATGATATTTACATGGTCAACAGAGACTTTAAACGTTTAGTCAGTTGTGTTGAGACAAGTGGATATAAGTTTGGGTAAACAAAACCAAAAGAATGTTTCAGACTTAGGCTTCATATTATCCATTGAAATTTCTGGAACATTTCAAATGTAACTATAAAAGTATATACACACTCATTAATATTCACTAGGGTATGACAGATGGTACCAGGTTTTACACAGTGGTGGTCCCCATGTTGAATGACTTGATTTACTGTCTGAGGAACAAGAAAAATCAAAGGTGATATGAGAAAAAGAAAGCATTTTCTCATTGTTACTGATAATTAAAAGTCTAGTAGAATACTGACCATGGCGACCTGAAGTTCCCTTGCAAGGAAAATGCATTGATGTTATTTAACCTCCTGGATTCACTGGAAGGATTTCAAGTGTCTATCCATCTAATTTCAGGACTGGCTCAGTGCCACATGATAACTCTGTCCTGGCAATCGGCTCTTCTTTCTAAAAGCAACAATGACCCTACCAAGGTGTTGGTAAATTAATTTTTGTGAAGTGACAAACTTGATTTCTCCAATGTTTGACCCTTACACATTCTTTCTCAGGATCTCAGGCTGCAGCCCTAAAAATATGGGAAGAAGCCTCAAGTGAGTCATCTTTATTACCCACAACTTCACCAACAGCATAATGACCACTTTGTCCTGTACCTCAAACCCATATAGTATTTAGCAAGATGCCAGTTGACTGAAGTGGGAATTTGGAGAGAAGCAAAATTTAAGACTTTGACGTAACTTCTTTGCCAAAGAAATATGCCACAGAGGGTTTGCTCTAGAATTTGTTCTCTTGGTTTTATTTTTAAAACTAAACATCAATAATTAGTAAGGCAATGTAAAAGAGGAAACTCTAGCATACTATTCTGACCATCATTTTACTTAGATCCACAATCAAAGCCATTAGAAGCCGCAATCAAGAAATCAAATAATATATTGCACTGGACAAATCTCCTGTAAAGGGCTCCTTAAAAGTGTTAATAAACAAAGATGTCATTTTGAAGACCCGAATCCATTGTATTTTCATTCATCATATCTGTGTGTGTGAGAGAGAGAAATGTGAAACTGGGCAATAAATAAAGAACAATTGATTTATTTGAATTATGGGGTTGGCGAACAACATTGATTATACCATGACCTACCAGAAGAATAAACACACCTCTCTTGGAAGAAGTCCGGTCAGATAGGGATGAAGATACTTCATCTCACGTACTTTAGACATATTATCAGGTAATCCCTGGGAAAGAGCACCAAGGTTGGTCAAGTACAGGGTCAATAAAAGAGAGGAATGTCCTCAATGATATGAAATGTCATAGCAGCTGCAAAATTGGGCTCAATGTAGCAGTGATGGTGACGATGGTGAAAACTCGGGTAGCGTTTTATTTTGCTGTATACAGTTTTGCTATGAATCAGAGCTGACTCACTGGCCAACCTATATGAGTCTGTGTGTAGATGATAGAAAGATAGATAGATAGATAGATAGATAGATAGATAGATAGATAGATAGATAGATAGATAGATAGATGATAGATAGATAAAACATTTCAACAGAAATGCTAGAAAAATATTTTAACATGCATTTTCACTTAATTTAGTGAAAATAAGGAATAAGCTAAGGAGCAACATGAAGAGAAACCAGGAACCCAGGGAAGTACGCGCTCAAATGGCTTTTACTATGAAGAGTCCTGCTAAATCCTGGAGACCCTGGTGGGTGTGGGTGGGTGGGTGTGAGTGTGAGAGAGATGGGATCAGAGGGTAAAGCTAAGGATAGATCCTAGAGGGTGATCTGGAAGGAGTCCAGAAGGCTACACCCTCAGGATAGGTGAGCAAAAATTATCAAAGGTTATGTGTGAACAACTAGTTATTCATAGAAAAAAATAAACCACAAACAGATTCAAGCCTATAACTAAAAACTATCAGAAAACAAATACACGTTAACAGATCTGTAAAGTCTTCAACTATATTGGAATTATTAGCAAATAGGAAAGGGCAGTTGAAACTAATTATATTGAAACACAATTTAAATCTCTTCCAGAAAGAGATGCACCCTCCCCCAAAGGAGGAAATGCTGAGAACAGGTCAATAAATTGATGACTCAGGGCACTGAAAACTGTTCAATACAAAGGAAGAGGCGTTGCACATCCGCCTACTGTGATAAAGTACAGATATACAAAAGGAATGGAATGCTGACACATCCCAAAGAACAGATATACTCTGCAAACACGCTCCTGAATTTTTAAAGTCAGAATAAATATGCACATATTATGTGATTCTAATTTAATGAAATGCTCAGAATAGGCAAATCTATAGACAGAAAATAGACCAGTGATTGCCTCGAGATTGTGAGGAGAGAAGAATAGAAAGTGACGGCTAATGAGCATGGAATTATTTTCTGGTGATGGCACTATTCTAAAATTAGATTATGGAGATGATTGCAAACTTTCAAAAATGCACCAAGAAATATGAAATTGCACACTTCATATGGGTGAATTTTATGTTGTTACGTATACCTCAGTATCGCTATTTTGAAAAAGAATATGAAAGAGGGCTGAACGTGCACTGACTAGCAGAGATGTTCTTGGGAAGCATGATTTCTGAAGTGGGCACTCCTCAGAGAGAGGGGAGGACAAAGCAAGCTTTGAAAGTCAACGATCCTGGCAGGGGGCGTGTGTGTGTGTGTGTGTGAGAGAGAGAGAGAGAGAGAGAGAGAGAGAGAGAGAGAGAGAGAGAGAGAGAGAGAGAGAGAGAGAGAGAGAGAGAGAGAGAGAGATGTTTTTAAGCAAGAAAAGCACTAACCTATTTCTGTTCCCCTGGAAGTGATCATTTTCAAAAGGAACTGTCCTTCCTTCCACAAACAGAAGACCTCATCTCACAGTTTTTTAATCCAGTGGGTGAATTAACTGTGACACCTCCATACAATGTATTACGACTGAACCATAAAAAGAAGCTATTATTGATTTTCAATAACTTTGATAAATCGTAAGGGCTGAGTGGGGGTGTAAAGGCAATTCAAAAGGTTACTGATGCTATGCTTACATTACATAGTGTTCTTGAAATAAACTGAAGAGTTGAGGGGGAGATTAGTGGGTTCCAGGGTTAAAGGAAGGTAGGTAGGGTTATTAACAAGAGGGCACAGGAGGGGGGGAAATGAGGAGCTGATGCCAGGGGCTTAGGTGGAGAGCAAATGTTTTGAGAATGATGAGGGCAATGAATGTGCAAATATGCTTTACACAATTGGTGTGTGTATGGGTTGTGGTAAGAGTTGTATGAGCCCCTAATAAAATGATTTTTTTTTAAAGAAACCAAAATACTACAGACAACTACAGGCCTAAATCTCTGGTTTTCATCACAAAATGGGTGGAAACAAATTTCACTGTTTCATGGTTCTAATCTGAATAATTGTGTGGTTGTTTTTTGTAAGATAAATGTTATCATTTTGATGTGGCCTATATTTTATTTTATCGTGATTAAAAGACTTGTTTTATGCAGCCAGGCAACTCTATTGCCACTGTGTGCCCTTCTCTTCAGTGTGGTTTTAGAATGCAACTGGATTATTAGACTTTCATTGTCACCAGTCTGTACACTTAGTCCTTCCCTGTTTGAAAGGTGTAAAGGAGTGTTAAGGAACCTTAATAACACTGAAGATTATTTCTTGTGAAGATAGATAGATAGATAGATAGATAGATAGATAGATAGATAGATAGATAGATAGATGATAGATAGATGATGGATAGATAAAATCAGCAAAGGTGTAAAAATACCAGAGGGCACAAAGGCGCTCCTTCATGGTAGTGGATCAGTTCTGGAGCTGGTAGAGGGTAGTTATGCAAATTGGTGCATGCAATAAAATATCTTAGACCTCTGCCCCCAAAATAGAAAGGATGCACAAATTGGTTAAATCTGACCAAAGCCTATATTCTAGCTAATTCTATTTTTCCTAAAGCAATTTCATGATTTTGATAGTGGACTAGGGTTATTATTTGTGAAGCTGGGAAACTTTTCCTTCTGTAATTATTTCAGAATAATTTTTAAAGAATAACTCTACATGATATCATTTCTGTAGATGTTCAAATCCCAAAGTCTGACATATTCAGTTGGGTAGTCTGGGAGGAAGCAGGAACTCTCACCTGTTTCTGGTGAGAACGTAAAAGGGAACAATCTTTGTAAAGGGGACATGGTGATATGTGGTAAAATTGCATTTATCCTTGTGAGCAGATGTGTGTGTGATACACAAACATACACACACTGAAGAAAGAGAACTATAAATTTATTAAAATAATGTTGGGCTAACAATTACCAAAGTCACTAGTTCAAAACCACCAGCTACTAGGAGGAAGACAAGAGAGGCTTTCTGCTCTCACCATGAGTTGCGGTCTCTGTGCTCCAATGTTTATTGCGGCACAGTTCACACTGGCATGGAGTTGGAACAAACCCAAATTCCCATCAACGGACAATTGGATTAAAAAACTGTGGTGCATACATATAATGGAGTACTATGCGTTGCTAAAAAGCAGTGACGAACGCATGAAGCATATCGCCACATGGGAAGAACTGGAGGAAGTTATGCTAAGTGAAGCAAGCCAAGCACAAAAGGACCAGTACAGCAGGAGTCTACTGAGGTAAGTTTATAAAAAGAAAAGAAAAATGCAAAAGGGGCACAGGGAAGAAAACTACTGTATACAAACACTCCGGGGGGAGGTCCTGGTAGTATGGCAGGGGCCAGACCAAATCCAGGTGTATATATGGTGGCCAACTAAAAAGGTGGGCTGGGGGGGTGGGGGGATGAAAGGGAAAAAGAGATGTGTGGCTGGGGAATAGGACACTGACCCACCAAAGAGGAGGCTATTTTTTGTGTTTCCACAGGGAAAGCAGGACCAGACTTAAATCCAGTGTTCCGGGGTGCAAATGCAGTGTATGGACTAGGTCCCCATACCAGCTACGTGGGCAACTGCCCCTCCCCCAAGAAGAATTTACTTTAGAGGACAGCACTGAAGCTGCAGCTAGCAGAGAGGGGCATGTCTGATCAGAGCACATGGGAGTAAATGAAGCGGGAGGAAGAGAGAGTGGAGCACATCCTGGCCCACCAGACCTGGAGGACAACATCACCACTCCGAACAACCAATGCACAGAGTGGACCAGATGGCTGATCGCACTATGAGACAGATGTCCCTCTCCGACTCATGGCCCTAAGGGGGACAACACTGGAGACTCAGTATCGGGATTGGCCCGGACTAACCCTCTGACACCAAGGCAAAACACTAAAGGCATGTGGCAGAGCAAGGGGTGGGGGGGTCAGGAGAGCTCCCAAGGGAGTACAAAGGACAGACTCTGGGGCCAGAGCATGGCACCCCATCAGACTTGACTGGAGGACACGCCTAGAGGTCAAAAATCAGACCTTGGTCTATTTACAGGTATTCCTTTCTTTAAAAATTTTTCTTTTTAATTAATTATTTTATTGGTCATTGGTTTGTTGTTGTTGTCATCATTGTGTTCTCTTTTGATGCCTTGTCTTGCTATTCCTTGTTTTCTGGTGCATTTTATTATCTCTTCAGGTCTATCTAGATACGATAGGCTGGATGAACAGTATGGAGGAGAAAACAAGGGGACTGATGCTCACAGTGGGACATGGAAGGGGGGGGCGGTGGTAAGGAGGTGGTGTTGACCAACCCAGGGACAGGGGAGCAACAACTGATCCAAAATTAGTGGCAAGGAGGGTGTGAGAGGCCTGGTAGGGATTTGGCAAGGGCAATGTAATCAAGAGAAATTACTGAATTCCAAATGAGGGCTGATCATGATAGTGGGATAAGAGGAAAGTAAAAGGAAATAGGGGAAAGAACTAGAAGCCAAAGCATATTTTTACATATGTAAACAGGATGTACATATGTAAACAGGATGGTGGGGAAATAGATCTATGTACATATAAATAAATGTACATATATTTATAAGGCAGCAGATGGACATTGGACCTCCACTCAAGTACTTACTCAATGCAAGAACACTTTGTTCTATTAAATTGGCATTCCATGATGAACACCTTCCCAACATGATTGCTGAAGAAAAATGTGTGCATAAGCAAATGTAGTGAAGAAAGCTCACAGTGCCCGGCTATAATAAGATATAGGGTTTGGGTTTTAAAGGCTTGCAGGTAAACAAGCAGCCATCTAGCTCAGAAGCAACAAAGCCCACATGGAAGAAGCACACCAGCCTGTGTGACTGCAAGGTGTAGAAGGGACCAGGCATCAGACATCAAAGAACAAAAAATCATATCAGTGTGTGTCCACCTTCCCAATATGATCACTGAAGACAAATGGGTGCATAAGCAAATGTGCTGAAGAAAGATAATGGAGCCTGGCTATCAAAAGATATAGCATCTGGGGTCTTAAAGGCTTGAAGATAAACAAGCAGCCATCTAGCTCAGAAGCAACAAAGTCCACATGGAAGAAGCACTACAGCCTGTGTGACCACGAGGTGTCAAAGGGATCAGGTTTCAGGCATCAAAGAACAAAAAAATCATATCATTGTAAATGAGGGTGAGTGCAGAGTGGAGACC
The DNA here is from genome assembly GCF_050624435.1 of Tenrec ecaudatus. Lineage (NCBI taxonomy): Eukaryota > Metazoa > Chordata > Mammalia > Afrosoricida > Tenrecidae > Tenrec > Tenrec ecaudatus. Next base: position 15,333,460 of record NC_134533.1, read on the forward strand.
CAAAGCCCATTTGTAGGCATCTGGACACCCCCTTACTGAAGGGTTGGGGAGGAGATAAGCCAGTCAGGGTGCAGGGTAGCAATAAGAAACATATAACTTCTCTAGTTCTTAAATGCTTCCTCCCCCCACTATCATGATCCCAATTCTACCTTACAAATCTGGCTAGACCAGAGGATGTACCCTGGTACAGATAGCAGCTGGAAACAAAGGGAATCCAGGACAGATGACCCCTTCAGGACCAGTGGTGAGAGTGGTGATACTGGGAGGATGGAGGGAGGGTGGGGTAGAAAGGGGGAACCAATTACAAGGACCTACATATATTCATCCCTGGAGGATGAACAACAGAAAAGTGGGTGAAGGGAGACATTGGACAGTGTGAGATATGACATAATAATGAAAATTTATGAATTTTGAAGGGTTCATGAGGGAAGGGGGTGAAATGAGGAGCTGATATTAAGGGCTCAAGTAGAAAGCAAGTGCTTTGAAAATGATGATGTCAACAAATGTGCTTGACACAATGGATATATGTATGGATTGTGATAAGAATTGTATGAGCCCCCAATAAAATGATTTTAAAAAAGAGTTACAGTTTCAGAAATTCACAAGGGCAGTTCTACCTGGTCCTATAGAGTCACTGTGGGTCAACATTGACTTGGCAATGGGTTTTGTTTTGGGTTTGAGAGAGTGAGAAGGGATGAGGTGTAAGGAAAAGAAATAAGGGTTTTCTGTAAGTATTCCTTTTCAATAAAATTTTGACAATAAAGAAAAATTTAAATTAATTGTAGATCCAAGATTCTTCATATCTATGTTTCACACCTAAAAACTATAATTTTACTGCACAGACCAGATAATTTTATTTAATGAGTCACAGTTCTGTATCCTCAAAGTAGTACAAGCTGATTTAGTCTCTACACAAATCTACAAACTGATGAACAAGGTTCACCCACAAATATACTCTGAAAAAAGATCTAAGAAGAGCAGATATATCCAACCTAAATGGGTGCTTGTGTCCATTGAAAGATGTATACAAAAATATTAATAATGGTCATGACTACTCACAATATGCAGAAGTGATATAGAATAAGCTATAAGGAACCCTGGTGCTGTCGTGGTTAAGCAGTCGACCTCCAAAAGTGTACAGTCATTGACCATGCGTTAGAAGCAGCACCTTAGGTTTGGCATATATTTGGCATATATTATGGGGGGACAACCTGGGGCATAACTTTTCTGTTTCCCACAAATTCCCCTTTTTTAATGTATTAAATTCAAAAGAGATACAGAAGCAATGTAGTCACTTTCTGTACATTGAAGGCTGCCAAGGCAAAATTAATGACAATAATAATGCAGTTAAACCAAAAATTTGAACTATGGAAAACTTGTGAATCCAGCTCCCCCGCACCCCAGGCCATCCACTATTGAGGGAAAGTATGAGGGGGGCTGGGTGACATAGTGGGAAGAGGTAGCAAGAGGATGTTTGCTTCTGTAGGGAGATAAAATCAACTATGTGCTCACTTTAAGATAGCACAGCTGGTAGAGGAGAATCTGTGGGACAATATTTAAAGCAGGGTAATGTACTTGGATTTTTATCTTCAATTTACCAAAGTGAAGGCTCTCCTACTGTGAAATACCATCTTTCCAGACTCCCCCTGTTACAAGTTAGGGAATATAGTCCTTGTCATATTTTCCTTAGTGTTAGTTTCCCACATATCCTCCTTCTGTATTGTGTTTAAATTTTAATAGAGTTATAGACGCTACATAGTTTCTTTTCATGTCTTATCTTCCTATAGAAGCAGCATGAGACTTCAAGCATCAAAACTATGATCATGAACACAGTCATCCAAGAACTTAAGCTATGTGAAATACTTTGAACCCAAGCATGTGGGATCCAGGCCCTCTATACCATCTACCAATTGTTTAATTACCTCAGGGCTAGGGTATGCTTTAACTCTATCCTTGAAAGTATAGAAAATACCGTTTTTTAGCAGGTGAAATGTTTCCCTTAAATCTCTGCCAATGGTTTATAATTAAAGCCCAATCCTGTAAGGTTACTTTATATAGATAAGGAGTTACATAAAATCTGCAACATTCTAATACGTTTTGGCATCAAATGATATTGAAAGTTCATAATCTGATCTTCTAGTAAATGAACAGTCTGCTGTAGTAGTTCAATCACTTTCGCTTAAAATTTTTCAGTAAAGATGGAGTTTTAGAGTGTCTCTCTGGTAACATCAGCGATGGCAGAAGTGGTTATGAGAATCAGGCCAGCAGCCATTCTCATTCTCATGAGTCTTCCAGGTCTTCTTGATGTTTTGGATAACGTCAACAATGAGAAGCGAGGTCTTTGGGCAGTCCTCCATTCTCCATGTCATTCTGTAAGCTGCTCCTTCCTTCCTTGGCCTGGAACCAACTTGCCACCAAGGGAGAATCCATTTGCTCACTCCTTTGCCTGAAAAGACACAAAGCAAACAGCCCCTCCCAAAGGCAGTTAGCAAACCCAGATGCCAGATGTCATTGTGATCTTTCCACCAGGTCTTCTTAAGATCAGCTTTCTCTGTAGGGTAAAAAGCATGTTTATCTTCCCTAATGCCTAGCTTTTGAGAGAGATAAAAGAATTGAGTTAATAAAACTAAATGAAATGTATCATGTACAGAATGGCTTTTCATCTCCCACTTGTGTGTGTGGTGTTTTTTTAATACTTTTATTGGGGGCTCTGACATCTCCTATCACAATCCATACATTCCTACAATGTGTCAAGCACATTTGCACATATGCCGCCATCATCATTTTCAAAGCATTCTCTTCCCACTGGAGCCCCTGATACCCACTCCCCAACCCACTAGTGTTTCAATAATTGAAATTTTAGATTTCCCTGTGCCCGTTCAACATGGGCCTGGCCTTGGGGGTTGTAAGGGATACTTGTTACATGATGAATATTCCAATTTTGACAACACTGGGAAGCCATTTGCTGGTGTAAGTGGAGCCATTGTCCATTTTTAGATGTTGGGGGCCCATCACAGTGAAACAATACAGTAAATGGCTGGTGACATGCTTTGTGGATTCAGCAGTCATGGTTAACACCCATCAAAATCCTGAGAATGCATCTATAGTAACATGCACAGCTCTTAGGCATCCAAATGAGAGTATGCGAGTGACAGCCATTTGCCAGAGTTCAGTTGACTGGTCTCCACATGGATTAACTCCATCAGGCCCCTCACTAAGTGGTGATTTGTCTGGCTTGGCCCCACATTAGATGACACCTTTGTCTTAGGCTAGCAGTGCTGCCACATAGATAGACCTTGATGCTCAGCCTTGGGCAGTATAAGAATAACAAATACCTTTTGACTTAACTCATCTGCTTTGGCATTTCCCATAGGAATTGGCCCTGGCAACTGTGTGTGTACCCTTTGTGTGCCAGAGAAGAACGGACGTAGACAGCACCTTATTTGAGTTTGTAGGATGATGTATAACTTACCAATGTCAGAGGGGAGATCTGACTTCAGCTTTGCTGTTTCAATGGAAGAACACGCTTGTATTGTATACACTGAATCACTAATTATATTGATAGGCTGCTTTATATCTTTGACCAGCAGAATGAGAGCAGACATTTCTGTGCTCTGAGCAGAAGTATAACAAGTCTGAAAGGGCTGAAAGAAGGACCCCAGTAGGCCGCTACGCTCTTACTGGAGCCATCTGCACAGCAAGTGGTGGCGCCCTCCAGTGGCTTACGGTGAGGCTAAGATGCTCGGAGCTCACTTTAGGAACTCCCAGAACTTTCCAGGAAGGTAATGACAAACTAATTTTCCATAAAATTCAGCTAACGCTACCTGAAAATCTGTAGAAGATTCCACAAGAGTTTTTATCTGAGCTGGGATATACGGCAAAATTATGCTTGATGGCTCCTACCCACTCACTTGTAGGCAGCAATGCTGGCCTTTAGCAATCAGCTGACTAAGGGAAGTGAGGGACGGGCTTAATATGGAATGTAAAAAGTCCTAAATGAACGTGTTCATAGTATATTGTTTTATTACTATGAGCTCAAAAATAATTAAAGCTAAGCTATGCTGCTGATAAGATCAGAATGGTGGCAGCTAGAGCCGGGACTAGGGAGGGACGCAGGGTGTCTTCTTGAGTGCTAAAAATATTCTGTTTCTTTATCTGCTTCATGGTTACGTAGGTGTATACAAATGTTAAAAATTGTATACATTAACTTGTTAGCATATGTAAATTATATTCAATGTTTGGGGGATTTTTTTTCTTGTGAGAGAAGAGAAAGTATCAGTACCATCATCGACTAAAGGTTATATGATTGACTGAACACATAAAAGACCTCGTCCATAGGATCATACTGAAAAATAAAAATTAAGTAGCATTTATCTAAACTTCCTTACGCCATAGGCTAACATCCGAGAACATCTAACCACCAGGCTCCAGAGCAGCAGTGTTGTAGAAACTCGTGGTTCTCTCAAAAAGACAGTGGATCTTTAAGAAATTGCACACAAAAAAAAAATCCATAGTCTTTCTCTGTAATATTTGATCCATGCCTAACCAGGAACAATCTCAGATCTTGGGCTCTGGTACACCATGAATATCCGATCAGTCGAGGATCCCAACAATCCCTCACCTGTGATGTTGTGACATGGTCCAGAGAGTTCTTCCCCATGAAGACATCCACTAGTCCCCTAATTGCTTGTTCTTGGAATATCAAGCTGGGCCAAATGAAGATGAAAAGTAGGGAAGGGTAGCCCCTTTGTTCAGAGGTAGTGATAAATAGATTGATCACAGATTGATTGCAGTCATGTCTCCACAAACATTTAAAACATAGCTTCGTGTTGTGAGTTAACCATAACATTGGTGGTTTAAACCCACCAGCAGCTCCACAGAAGAAAAATGAGGTTGGCTGCTCCCATAAAGATCAACATTCCTGGACACCCAATATATGCTCACTGTGAGCCTAAACAACGACTTGTCTGTCCGTGTGTGTACTGCGGTGGCTTGTGTGTTACTGTGCCACGAGCAGCTATATCCCTGGTAGTTCAGATTCTCTCAGAGTCACCCAAAGTGAACAGGGTTCAGTAGAGCTTCCAGACTAAGAGCAGACAATGAACAAGGAATTGGCTGCCCCCTTTGGAGGAAGTAGCCACTGAAAACCTTATGCATAGCTTTGCATCTTTGTCACATACTGCAGACCATTGTCAGATGCTGCAGATAGTGCCAGAGGATGAGACTCTCGGGTTAGAGGGCACTTGACATGTGACTGGGAAGGGGCTTTTCTCTTGGAGTGGAGTATTCCATGGTCACATGACATGAGTGGGATAAAGCCTCGGGGGAGTGGGGCTTTCGGGATCTTCGTTGGCTGATGGGGCTCAACTCAAGATAAACAGAAATGGCTACAAAAATCTAATAATGATGAAAACTATCCTTTGGCATAGTCAATGAAACACAAGTAAACATCTTTCTAGTCTTCCCTGTTTTCAGCCAAGATCCATCTGGCATCTGTAATAATATCCCTCGATCCAAGTTCTATTCTGAATCTGACCTGAATCCCAAGCCAGTCTCTGCCAAAGTACTGCTGCAACCTTCAGCAAAACTTTACTGCATGTGGTATCAATGATATTGTTCTATGTATATTTTGAGCATTCTGTTGGGTCACCTTTCGTTAGAATGTGAACTATTAAGAATCGCTTCCAGTCGGTTGGCCAAGTAGCTGTTTCCAATTTCCTGGCATAGATTAGTGAATGCGTCCAGTGGTTTATAAGCTTGCTGAAGCATTCCCACTGGTATTCCATCAATTCCTGGAGCTTTGTTTTTTTCTAGTCCTGTCAGTGCAGCTTGAACTTCTTCCCACACCATTGGTTCTTGCGCATATACCTCTTGAAATGGTTGAATGTTGGCTAATTATTTTTGGTATGGTGACTCTGTGTATTCTTTCCCCCTTCTTCTGAATTCTTTGGAATTATGTTTTGTGAATTATTGAATATCAAACCTGAAAGACTTCAAAGAAAGTTAATACAAACATTATTGTAATATGCTTGTACAGTTACTATAATATAATTAAGTGGAGTAGTAATCTCAGCCAAGAAGTTATTAGAGAGCACTATAAGCTCTTAATGGTCAGAAGAGGGAGAAAACATTTCCAACTGAGAAGTCAAAGAAGGTTACTTTGGGATGGCCATAGGAGTGCAATACACAATCAAAAAGGTGGCCAAAAAATGATTTGAGGTAACAATGCATGCCTTTAGGGGTAGCAGAACACATTTAAATATTTTAACCCATCAACAGTCTGACTTGGCCTGGTAATAATACTGGGAAAAGAGAAAAAAATAGTGAAAGATGGTGGTAGGAACTGCTTAGGGCTGGCATGAGGGGCCCATGGGAGTCTAAAAGTGGCATCCCTGGTTAATGCACTCAGCTGCTCATCAGAAATTTGGCAGTTCAAGTCCACTTGCATGTACTTCAGAAGAACAATCTGGTGGTCCACTTTGAATCTACCTTGATACTCTTTCAGAACACAGTTCTATCTGATACACATGTGTTTGCCAGGAGTGGGAATCAACTTCAACGCAACTGGTGTCCGTGTTTGTTTTTAATGGGAAAAGCAGGAATAGATTCACTGGAGTGGCACAGAGAGAAACAGGAAGTTTGGTTAGATTGGGGGATTTTAAAAGTAGAACAGTTTCCAGTCTGAGGTCTCAGTTGGGATTGCCAAATCCTATGAGAGGCGTGGCATAGCGTTTGAAGTTGGTAGAAGAAAGAGGTCATGACAGGGTAGAGCCAGAGTATTTGGACAACTGACTAACCTTGGAACATGTAATTCCCCTCGAAACACATTAAGTCGGCAGGAGTTGAAATAGACTCAATGGAAACTGAGTTTTTGTAATTTGGGGCTAAATAACTCACAGTTGTCCATTCCGCTCTATCCCTCGTGCCTCCCACCGAACTACCTATGTCCACATAGACTGAAGCCCCCTTATTTGCATGCTCCTTTTTTTGTTTGTTTGTTCACTGCTTTGCTTTGTTTTATAGCATTTTCCTCCATCTGGTTTCCAGCTGGGCAGCCCTGCCCATGGAACATTCATCAACTGAAGTGCCTGCTTCTAAGCACACCTACCATTCTTCCTCAAAATTGAGCTCCAACACAAGACACAAATTTTAAAATAAAGTTAGTTTCAGGGCGGTAGTTCTTTTCCCAAGGCACATTGGATCTGGATGATTTTCAAGTCTATTTTAAGGGAGAACTCAGTGTTGTAATATAAGACAGTCAAGTAGATGCATGATCTACATTGGCTCTGTGCTAGTCCACATTCCTGGTCTCAGAAAGATCTCTTAAGGAAAGGCTCCAGGGTGGGCTCTCTCAGTGGGAGATAACATAGTAATGTGTTTTCCCAGCAGAAATGCTACCCATCTTGAGTCTAATCATCGTTCCAAGAAGGATCTTCAAAGAATGGACAATTGGCCTTGCATATGGCTTGCCACTGTTACAGAGTCTATGGAAAATAGCACCTATGCAAAGCCTTGAGCGGAAGCCGCTGTCCAAACATCTGACCCCATCTTAATTTAGCAATATTTATAAAATCAAACACACTGCCAAGGAGTCTATTCTGACTCATAGTGACCCTGTATAGGATTCTGGAGGTAGCTTCAACTTTCTCCTGCGTAGCAGCTGGTGGGTTTGAACTGCCAACCCCGTGGTTAGTATTAGTCCACAGTGACACGCGGCTCTATCAGCTTAGGATGACTAGTCAGTCTTATTTATCTTTTGCTGCATGCATGATGGCACTACAGCAGTGGTTCTCAAGCTTCCTAATGCCACGACCCTTTAATACAGTTCCTCGTGTCGTGGTGACCCCCAACCATAACATTATGTTCGTTGCTACGTCATAACTGTAATTTTGCTACTTTTATGAATCATAGTGTAAATATCTGATATGCAAGATGTATTTTCATTGTTTCAAATTGAACATATTTAAAGCATAGTGGTTAATCACAAAACAATATGTAATTATTTATTGTGAAATATTTATGTATTTTCCGGTGGTCTTAGGCAACCCCTGTGAAAAGTTCGACCCCCAGAGGGGTCATGACCCACAGGTTGAGAACCACTGCTCTACAGGAACATTACAACTGTAACTTTCTTGCTTTCACTGATGAAAAACTATTGTTTAAAGGACTCTGAGTCACAAATTTCAGTTCCTTCTGTGAATCGACCGTGACTTTGGTTTTCTGGTTGGCGTTTTCTACACTCAGCAAGGCACGATCACATAGCTCGCCTTGACCCATGAAGAATCTCAAATATGAATGTCTTTTACAGCCGGCGGTGGAAACTGTTCGGTTTCAGGTGATGCCTAGGGCAGGTGCCATACCCACTAGACCTTGAGTTTGCTCAGCTGATTGACAACATAAGGTTGGGTAACACTTTTGCAGGTCTTAGCATGTGAGTTTATGGAGCTATGCAAAGGCTAATTTCATAGAACACCATCCCCTACTTCCCCTGAATCCTATAAGATTGAGATAGTTTTAATATAATTTTAGTAAGATACAGCAACTCTTTAGAGGACAAAACCAGGTTTAAGTATAACGCCTTATTTATGACCTTGTCCTGTGTTACACCCCCTCCAATCTTAGACCTCTCTCACTCTGAGCTTCTTCTCTTTCCATCACTGCTTGTCTCGCGCTTTCTTTCAGGTGTGGTCTCTTGATTTGAGGCTTTTCACCAATGGCTCTGCCCTGGCTGGATACGACTGGAGGCCACCTCTGTGGCCTTCCCTTCAGGCTCCATGGTAGTTTCATTTCCCCTCTAGTTTAAGGATTCCTCCAATGGCTGTGTTATCCACTGTAGTTGTTTGTCTGTTTGTTTGTTTGTTTGTTTCATTCCCTTCTCATCTTTCACTGTTCAACTGGCATCGTGCCTTCTTCAACACCTAGTTTTCCTCAAACTGCTTCCCAAACTTCACCCCAAACACCCAGATCTAGGGTTAATGATACCACACTTAAAACTGCTAGACAAAGAGCTCATCTCCCTTCTTTTTGGCACATGCAGTAGGCCTTGACATTGGCTTCCATGCAGCATTCACCAAGCACCACTGTGTTGTGAAGGCTTTGGAAACCAGGATAAAGATGTTGAGTGTCATCAGGTAATAAAAAGCAGCAAACCAATGAATAATCTAATGATGTGATTGGATCTATGTTTTAGATAGGTGCTTTGGTAATGTCATGAAAGAAATTTTCACTGATTCTATTAAAAACGTTTTTATTTTGCAAGTGTTTACAAAAGAGAAAGAGAGTGAGAAATGGATCCCTTCTTAAATTTTGCCTCAAGAAGGACAGAGGCGAGGATTTTGAAATACGAGTCTTCAAGAATCCTAGCTGGATATTCTTCACTTTCCAGTCAAAAGAGTGATCTTTTGTTTGTTTGTTTTGCTAAAGAAAAGATTGATTACATTGGCAATGGTGATGTTCCTCCCAATTTCAGACTTAAGAGAAACTCTCAGAATTTAGACAAGATGTCCAGATCTGGGAATCTAGGAGAAGATATGATATTTTTAGCTTCAAAGACAGAGATCCTGGTTCTGGCAGAAGAGAAGCTGGTGGTGTATGGATGTAGTAGGGAAATCAGCAGATTTTCTAAACTAAATGTAAGTTGAAGAACTGCCGATATAAACAGCGTGGGATCATCATCTTTCATGGGCCATTTGAAGAAGCCATGGTGTCTTTTAGGCTTGTAAGTGACACTTTCTTGTGTATCTTGCATGCTTGCTGCTTCAGACACATCAATAGACTTCCCTTTCAAGTTGAGTATTTGGTAAATCAGAAATGAAACACCCACTGAGGGGAATCAGCTTCTGGCCAAAAAAGGTTTGCCTCAAGAGGAAGAGATGACTTCTTTTTAAATTCATTGCAGTTGGTTATCTTGAAAGATGAAAAGAGTTTTACACTTTTCGTATCTTTTAGGGAATATGAGATACAGAGAGAAGTTTTTGGGTGAAACAAATAGCTAAGTGCTCAATTAATTAAATGAAAGGTTGGTGGTTAAAATCTACCTAAAGGCTCCTCAGAATCCCAATGGAGCATTGTTCTAGTGACTACATAAGGAGTAGCCCTGAGTCACAATCAATTCAACAGCAACTGACATGGGGTTTTCTGTTTGCTTGCATAGTGACAGTGGGGGGGTAGGGTGGGATATAAAGGACAGAACATAGGCTTTGGATTCTGCAAGGCCTTAGGACAAATTTAAACTTTTGTCGTGACCTACCAGTATGACCATTGGTAAGCTGCTTCTCCAAAATTCTACTTTCTCATCACAAAATGTATTTATGGATATTTTTATTTGCGGGCTGCTGTGAGGTGATCATGAAATAAAGTATTCATATGGCCCAGGTAGCACAACCTGTCTGTTTCCTTACCCCTTTCTCATGATCGCACAGAATCGTAAGATGACCAGATTCTGCGGAAGCAACCTTCAGATTCACTTTTAAACCCCTTTCACAAAGTCCCTGCGAAAGATACATGCAGAAGAGCTTCTTGCACTGGAGACGTTCTGTAAACTAGCTAGCACTTTACAAAGACAACTTCTGTCATTTGAAAGAGTCACATATTTGGGATCCAAGATCCAGTCTTGGCTTTCATTGCCTCCTGGGATGTCTTTTTGAGACCTGACCATGGAGGGTCAGGAACATGTATAATGGAAGCATGGCCAAAGGAAATCAATTCTACCCAACCAATGCGGGCATCCTTTTGACCCTCGAGCCTATCAGTAAAGCCAGCTGCCCCAGGTGTTTCTGGGAACACGCCATACTCCATAAAGCAGAGATGCAATGGTACTGGGAGAGAGAACTGGATTCATGTTAGAGCCCTATCAAGTCTTTCCCTCAGTGGATAAGTTAGAGGGGCTACATTCATACCGCTCTCTTTCTCTTTAGTCCATGGGGTAACAGAGATGGGTCTGACCTAGAGGGTTAGGAATTATAAGTGAGTCTGCCCATTTCCCTTCCTAGCAATGAGAAGAACCACAGAATTAGGAATTGTAAAGACCCTTAAATATGGGGAAGGTGGAGCAAGCAAGACACTGAAGCCAGTTTTAAGGAGAGAAACTCAGCCTCATCTGTTATATAATCTAGAATTTCACAGACGATTTAGTTCATTTGAAAAACAGCAACTTGTTTTCCTTTTACAAATGAGAAGGAGGGTGAGAGGATAAAAGAAGGGAGATGAACTAGAAGATTATCATCTAAATGCATCTCTTTATTGTATAGACAGAATATGAACATTTTAAGATTCAGAGAGGCAAATACTTCCCCAAGGTCACACAGCAAAAAGGTAGAAAAATCAGACTTCAATCTGCAATTTTGAAAACCTGTAGGTAGTGCGTTTCATGCTGTTCTAGACTTGAGGGGGAGTTCGGCAGACTCGGTGGTTAAAGCTGAAAAGAAGGCTTAGTGATCTCTTCCCGTAACTATGGACACACTCAGAAGCCCTACGGGTCAGTTCTACTCTAGGATTGCTAGGAGTTGACCTTGACTCGATGGCACGTAACAACACCCTTACGATTATGCTCATTTGTTAGAACCTGAAATTAAAAATGTATGTACGTCATTTTCTGTGCCCGCTCTAGTTGCCAATGAGATGCCAGAGCTTGAGATCAGATAAAGCATCAAGAACTACTCTTGGGCAATGAGACCCAGATCCTGGTCCTGCATCTGGCGCCTATCTCATGCACAGACATGCACTCTACCGCTCGTGGCTTTGGTTTCATTATCCTGAATGGAGAAAATCCAGCCATGCCTGTTTCTACCTCTGATCTTCTGTTGTTACATTGGCGTAGATATTTCCCCAGAATTTTCCAGATACCTGCGCAGCATTTAACACAGGGTAGACTCCGTGGTTCTTGGATTGGAACGTGTTGACAGTGTCTATGTTGTATGTAACAAGCACCTAGATACTGTGAACTTGTCTGTCGGGGTATTAGAGCTGTGGGTCGTGAGTATAGCTGTGATGTTGAAATACACGAAGGGCCGCCCATGTTGGACAGGTTTCAGCAGACCTTCAACACTAGGACCAACTAGGAAGAAGGCAGAGGCAGTCTATGTATGACTGGAATTTTACCTCGGCCTGCCTCATGGTTCTGACCCTGCCTTTCCTTTTTCAAGCATTATCTCAGAGAACCCCACTCCACCCTCTATGTCAGGCATCCTCAAACTATGGCCTGTGGGCCACATGCAGCCCGCCGAGGACATTTATCTAGCCCACCGGGTGTTTTTGCCCCGTCTGTTTTTTTTTACTTCAAAATAAGTTATGTGCAGTGTGCATAGGAATTTGTTCAAAGTTTTTTTTTAACTATAGTCTTTCCCTCCAACAGGCCTGAGGGACAGAGAACTGGCCCCCTGTTTAAAAAGTTTTGGGACCCCTGCTCTACATTGGCTGAGATAGGACAACCACATCAATACATTTGCAGAAGAACTGAATATGATTTAAAATTGTGCTGGATCCCATTTTACAAGAATTTCTGAGGTCCGTTCTTTAATGGTTACTTTGATAAATCATGGCACATTACAATAGCTATTCCTATGTCACATCTACTTTGGCCAGAAATAGGGATGACTACCCAGGGGACAAAGTAAGAGCATATCTAGGGCGTCAACAAAATAGGAGCACCAGTTCCCCTGAGCAAAGACTCATTGATGCTAAGCAGAAAGAGCTCAAGAAAAAGTGAGTATCTTAGTGAAAAGGAACTGGCAGGACACTAAATAAATATTTTTTTTCATAAATTTTGTATACTATAACAATACTTTCATTTTTATTCAACCAATTGGATGTAATCTCACATTTGGTTCTCTCTTATCAACCCCACATTAGGATGCAGCAATGGCACCAGAATCACAGGACTCATGTTGAATCTTGTCCTGTGCAAAGTGAACCAACACATCTTCATTTTGAACTTACCCTGGCGTTTGTATTGTGATCACTCTCACCCCTATTGAGCATCAACAGTAGGCCAATAAACAGTGAGAAACTAGAACTACCCCAAGGTAAAACCACCCCAGAAACCTGACAATGGTAAGTGACTTAAAAAACATTGCTGAAGGCAGACCAAAAAAAGACGATCCCCAAAGAGAATCTGAGACCATAACCAATAACATGAAAACTGTTAAGTAAAGTATGTACATGTGCTGAACAATATATTGCAGCATTTTCATCTGATGAGTCAGTTTCTCCAAGATTTAAAAATCAAAAACAATTACCAGTCATTAATGGGGATTTACATAGTTTAAGAGAAGAGTTTAGAAACACAGACAAGCAAATACTGTGACATCCTGATTAACAAACAGTTCATTAGGGCAGAAACACTAGAAAGAAGAAGTAAATGACAGCAGAGCTTCAGAAATACCAATCAGTGTCTGAGGTCTGTCTCAGGTAGCTGCTTATTAAACTATCATCATCGACACACTTGAATCATGCATGGGAAGAATGGCAAAATTTATGAAATAATTTTTCCAGAATTTTTTTCTTCTTAAACAATTTGGATATACTTGATGAAGAAGTATGACAGGATCTAAGTAATCAGTGCAGTGTTAACTGATGACCAAGTACAAAACTTCATGGAGAATTCTGAAAATTTCATCCTTACGTGGGAACTACAGATTTGGGAAAGACAAATATTACTCATGTAGGAAACTATTCTGTAATAGAAGATAAAATACAATACATATTTCCCAAGGTTCACATTGCTTTAGATATATTTTTATTTTACTAATCACAAACTACACAGCAGAATGCTCATTTTCATCTCCAAAGAGACTCAGATCCCCTCGCTATACAGCATTGACTCAAGGAAGATGTCATTCACAATCTTTCTTATAGATGGCGGTGGGCATTGTCCAGCAGCTAAATTGTGACTGAAGAATGTATAAGAATAAAGAATAGAAGTGTTTTAAATTATCTTAGAGATGAAAGATTGATCTAAAAAGTCTATCACATTGTAATATTGCTTTCTGATCATGAAATTTTCTTTTGTGATATATTTTCATTATAATTATAACATTTATTACACAAAGGGCATCAAACTCGAAAACAGAGTCATCTGAAGCAAAATTAGTGAGTGCCAATTTGTGTTATGGGAGAGTAACAGAATTTTACATTAATCATTGTAACAAGTCAGTTCGCTAACTTTTTTTAAGAATATGTGGAATAATCTTTTTATAGAAAACGTGGTAGGTAGTGAAAATGTGTTATCCAGTAAAAAATTGTATAAGCTAGCTCATTTCAAGCTACTAAAGTGCCTTATACCATATACCATTTTTGCATTCCATCACCAATACAATAGTTGTATTTAAAAAGAAGTTACATCCTGGACAACTAAGACACACACTCCCAATTATACATGTGTGCACACAACTCATGTGTCCCATTCCATTGTGTGAGCAAGCAGAAGCAGGAACACTACAGGCTATCAATGTTCAGAGGTCCTCCTAGGTCTTAGCCTGGCCTTAGCTTCAACTATTCTACCTTAACGGAGATTGTGGATTACTTTGCAAAATCTTTCTTTTAAAAAAAGCATCTTGTTGAGGTAGAGTTTACAATAGTTCAATCATATTATCACCACAATCAATTTTAAAACATTTTCTTCTTTCTTGATCTCATTGTTGCTGGCTTCCCAGTTCCCCAATGTCCCCTCCCACACCCCTAGGAAATTATTCATCCAGTTACTGTCTCTAGAGTTTACTTATCCTGTATTCCCCAAACACAAAAACACACAAAACAAAGACATACTAAATGACAGCCTCACTTGAAAAGAAATCAGAAAATATTTTTAAAAACTGGAACAAATTTAAAACAAGTCAACTGGGAGATTAAATAATTAAGCATGCATTTTGATCCATCTATCGCCTCCAAAATCCACTTTTCGATGCTGTCTCATTTGCAAGGCCCCTCTGTGGATGAATTCTCCCATGAATTCCCTTTGCAACAATCTTTCTTGATCCTTACATCCTCTAGACTTGGTTCCTGAAGTGCTTTCCCTTAGCGGCCAACCAACCTTGTTTTGTTTTGGGGCAGAAAGTTGCTGGTCCTTTTGCTGAGTCATTAGCATCCTTGTCTAACCTGTTGGCTTTTATTTCCCCGAACCATAGACCCTTGCTGAAGGCAAATGAGGAGCTTAGAAAACATTTGTATTTTCTAAGGGTGTACATGCCATTCCAGCACAAAGAATGGGAAGGGAGGGGGTCGGGAGGAGGGAAAAAAGGAAAAGAAAAGAGGGAGATGATGGCACTGGGGGGCGGGGATAGGCAGGGCACAAATGCACCCAGGGGGAGAGTATTGTTTATGTCTCCACAGAAGAGTGTGAATGCAAACCCCCCACTGGGGCATGCCAAACCTTGAGGGCAAGTCATGAACAGGGGTCTATAGGACCAGCCCCAATCAGCCATATTGACCCCCTCCCTAGAAGTATGTGCTACAGAGAACAACCTTAAACCTACAGGTTGGGGAGAGGGGCTGGCCTGCCATGCCCACATGGAAGCAAACTGAGAAAGTGAGGGACTAGACCCCATGTTAGCACATCAAGGCCTAAGAACAACTGCCTGCATGGAGCCACTAAGGCACAGAGAGGACTGTAGGTCCCAGAACAGCTGGAGACATGATGTCTACTCACTGGACAATACTGGGGACACACGGCAGTGAGTGAATCTGTTATGACCACACCACACAGTGGAGCAAAATCAAGAAGGTAACATAACACATCAGCAACAGGAGCAAGGAAATGCCACAAACCCCCTAAGAAGCCCCCAAAATAGACCAAGTTTGGAGGGGCAGTTTGCAGAACCCCTCAGGACCACTGAGGAGATAGTCATAAAGGTCAGTGGACAACCTTGAATTATGTATGCTTTTTGGGGGGTTTTGGCTAGCTTTTTCTTTTTTAACTCAATCTTTTGTTTTCTTTTTGTTTTGTCTCTGTTATTGTTTTTCCACCTCCCTATATAAGATAGGCATCAGACACAAGCTTAAGGAGAAAGCAATGGGACTGACAGTTCCAGAGAGACCTGTGGGGAGGGAGTGGTGGGGGAAGGGAGCAGTGAGCAAACAATGTCATAGACCGGGGAACTACTAGAGAATTAAAATCAAGCACAAGGAGGACGTAGAGATCCTGGTGTTGTTGGAGCAACAACAATCAAGCTCAGAGGAATTACGAAGAGGCAGAAAAAGGGTGAATGTGATGGTGGGGCAAGAGGGAGGTAAAAGAAAACAGAGGAAAGATCTAGAAGTAAAGCTATGGCTAGAGGTATAAACATAGGTGTGTACATATGTAAATATGCTAATTCATAAAAATAGAAGTATTAGCCTATGTACACATATTTATATGGCAATATATTAAAGAAATGGATGGACTTTGGGCTTCTTCCTAAGTCTTCCCTCCACGCAAGAACACTTTGTTCTAACAACCTGGCATTCTGTGATGCTCAGGCTCCCAGCAGATCACTGAAGACAAAACGTGTGCATAAGCAAATGTGGTGAAGAAAGCCGATGGTGCCCAGCTATTAAAAGATATAGCATCTGGGGTCTTAAATGCTTGAAGGTAAACAAGTGACCATCTAGCAGAGAAGCAACAAGACCACATGGAGGAAGCACACCAGCCTGTGTGATCATGAGGTGTCGATGGGATCAGATGGCAGGCATTAGAAGTCCCAAAACAAGCATACAAAGAGACATATTGTTGAGAATGGAGTAGGTTGGAGCAGAAACCCCAAACCCATTAGTAGACAATCGGATATCCCCATACAGAAGGGTCACAAAGAGATGAGTCAAGCAGGGTGCAGTATAGCACTGATGAAACACACAATATTCCTCTGGTTCCTTGAGGGTTTCTCCCTCTTCACATCATGACCCCAGTACTGTCTTTCACTTCTGGTTAGACCGGAGTATGTACACTGGTACAGATGAGAGCTCACAGGCACACACAATCCAGGTGAGATAAAGCTAAGGTGACCAGATGCCCGCTTTTGGCGGAACAGTCCCGATTTTAACAATTTTTCCCACATCCCGCGGCATTTTTTTAAAAAGTCCCGATATTTGGAAAGAAAGCACAACAAGCTAGGGTATATGGTTTTCGGCTGTCATGTGGCTATGAATATGAGTTTTATCAATGGTGTCCCGCTTTACCAATGTTAAAATCTGGCCACCTTATAAAACCCCTCAGGAACAGAAATGTGAGTGCTGACACCGAGGGTAGGGGGAAAGTAGGGGGGAGAAGGGGTGGGAGGGGGAACTGATCACAATGATCGATGTATAACATCCTACCCCAGGGGGAAAATCAACAAAAATGTGGGTGAAGATAGACAGTTGGTCAGTGTAAGATAGGAAAATAATAATAATTAATAATTTATCAAGGGGTCATGAGGTGGGGAGGGGGAAAGGAGGCGGGGGAAGGAGCTGATACCAAGGGCTCAAATAGAAAATAAATGCTTAGAAAATGATGGTGGGAACATGTACAAATATGCTTGATACAATTTATATATGGATTGTCATAAAAAATGTAAAAGCACCCAATAAAATGATCTAAAAAACATATATTTTTTTATAAATAGACAAATAAACTCAAATTCATTCAGCAGTGAACATGGAGATTTTTATGCCAGAGGAACACAAGTAATACGTATTGTGTGCTTATTACATTTTAGAATGTGCCTAGTAATTTTAAAAATTGTATTTCAATTCTAAAACATAGATCCAGTTTCCTTGTGAAAAATGGAAACACTACAGGTAAAAAAATATCTCTTTTCATCATAATCCTCAATTTCAGTCCTCTCCTGCACTCCTAGAAAATGTGACAATTGTTATACATTTGTATGTAAATTTTCAGTCTCTTTATGCAAATTAGCATCATTATGTATACTCATTAAATAACAATGAGTACAAGAATGAAGAAATGTTCTAAAAATTATTATGGTTATGATTGTACAACTTTTCTCGATGTGATTGAACTACTAAATTGTGTAGGGTGTGAATTACATGCCAACAAATTGCTAAAAATACTATCCAGAACAACTAAAAATTAAGCATAGATCTCTAATAAATGGATGTTAGAAAAAGAAATAAGATAGGACAGTTGATGAATAATTTTAAACATTGGAAGAAGAGAAAGAGATCTGTAGTTTCTAGTGAGCGATGCTCATTATGAATGAGTAAATTAAACTTTTAAAAGTTTAAAATAAATATTTTAATGTGTGCCTATATTATCTATATATATATATATACACAAACATACACACTACCATACTGAATGGTTAGTCTAAGTATATCTTGTGTTTTTTATTCAACATTAAATTTCTGGAGTTTTCTCATTATCTATATTGTTAGATTTATTGCATTATTTTAACTCACGTGGAATTATATGCAAAAGGTGTGAGCTTTTTCACTACTGATGGGCTTTTGGGTAGCTTACAGATTTTGCTAGTGTGTTACATGCAGTATTGCAATATTCATATTTGGATAACTCTTCACATTTGTGTGCTATTTTATAGTAGAAACTGAGACGCTGAATTGATGTACATAGAGATTTTCAAAACATTTTAATAGCTATTGAAAGAAAGAAAATGTTTGGGAAATTATGGTAGCAACATAGGTACAAATGTGCTTGATACAATTGATGTATGGATTGATATAAGAGCTGTAAGAGCCCCCAATAAAATGATTAGTTAAAATTATTAAAAAGATCACATTTCGGCCAATAAGTGATTTCCAGAGGTTAATATATTCCACTCCCCACTTCAAGTGGTGAAATACTACCTCACAGCTGGTTAATGAAAACACTCCTCTCTCCTGGCCCAGCCCAGCAGTATCCCCCATTATCACACCACAGCTGGCCATCGTCCCACAGCAGATTATCCAAAAGGAGGTGAAAGGTTGTAGAAGAAAGGATGCAAGCCAGGTCCGAAGGCCCTTGCTTCACGGTTTGGCAGCTCTGACTTCCTGTTTTCAGGGAAATTCTGTTTATTCAGCTCTGCCCCTTGAATTTTATGTCTGAGGGGAACTTCTCTCTGTCTCATCATCATTGGATAGGGCCTCAACTGGAAGGAACCGGAGACAATATGCCTGCATGGGAAGTTCCACACCTTGGTTCAGGGACCTCTAGGGTTCTGTGCAGACCTCCTGCAAGAGAAGTGGGAAAGAAGCTAGGGTCCTGTACCCTTGTAAGGGAACAGGCCGTTGCCAGTCGGAGTATGGCTACTTGTGTGCTTGCTGTGAGATGACTGGCTGTCACTCCATTATATATACTGGAGGTCCAGAACCCTGGCACTGGACCCAACCTTAATGCATCAGAGCTATAAAAGGCCCTGCCTCTCTCTAGGGGGCATATAGGTTCTGGTTGCCCTCCCACTGCTCAATATAAAACCAAAGCAACACTTGTGTGTGTGTGTATGTTTTTCTGTACATGAAATACAGGGTAGGTAAATCTATAGAGACAGTAACTAGATTAATGTTTTCTTGTGGATATGGTAGGGGCGGCTTCGGGGAAATGAAGAGCTAATAACAAGGAACACAAGAAAGAAGAAAATGTTCTAAAATGGATTGTAGTAATGATTGTATGACTCTTCTTGATATGATTGAACTATTGAATCGTGTATGTGGATAATGTGCTAATAAAACTGTTAAACAACAACAACAACAAAACTGACGGCTGTGGCGTTGAGGTTGACTCATAGTGTCCTGCTAGGGCAGGGTAGAACTGCTCCTGTGAGTTTCCAAGACTGTACTATTCACCGAGTACGAAGTCTCTTCTTTATCCCGCAGAGTGCCTGGTGGTTTCGAACGTGTGGAACACAGCTCAAGGTGTAGCCACTAGACTGTTCAGTGAGTCATCCTTAAATGCAACTGTAACAAGACACCTCCAATAGGTCATAGAAGGCCCTATTTTATGTGTTTTCTAAAAAATAATTTGAAAACATGCTAGCTTCTTCATTTCTTTAAGATCATTTTACTGGAGGCTCTTACAGCTCTTATAACAATCCATACATATCCATATTCATCAGACTTATTTGGACATATGTTGCCATCATAATTTATAAACATTTAATTTCTTTTTTGTCTTTTAATCATTTTATTGGGGGACTCTTGCAACTCAACATAATCCATACATATAAATTGTGTCAAGCATGTTTGTACATTTGTTGCCCTCATCTTTCTCAAAACATTTGCTTTCTACTTGAACCCTTGGTATCAGCTCCTCATTTTCCTCTCCTTCCCTCTTCACCCCCTCCCTCATGAACCCTTGATAATTTATAAATTATTACTATTTTTTCATGTTTTACACTGTCTAGCATCTCTCTTCACCCACTTTTCTGTTGTCCATCCCTCGGGGAGAAGGTTATATGTAGATCTTGTAATCGGTTCCCCCTTTCTGCCCCACCTTCCCTCCACCCTCCCAGTATCACCCCTCTCACCTTTGGTCCTGAAGGGGTCATCTGTCCTGGATTCCCTTTATTTCCAGTTCCTATCTGTACCACTGTACACCCTCTGGTCTAGCCAGATTTGTAAGGTAGAATTGGGATCATGATAGTGGAGGGGAGGAAGCTTTTAAGAGCTAGAGAAAAGTTGTATGTTTCATTATTGCTACATTGCACCCAAACTGGCATGTCCCCTCCCCGTGACCCTTCAGAAGGGGGTGTCAAGTTGCCTAAAGATGGGTTTTGGGTCCCCACTCCGCACTCCCCCTCATTCACAATGATATAATTTTTGGTTCTTTGATGCCTGATACCTGATACTTTCGACACCTCATGATCATACAGGCTGGTATGTTTCTTCCATGTGGGCTTTGTTGCTTCTCAGCTAGATAGCCGCTTGTTTACCTTCAAGCATTTAAGACCCCAAATCCTTTATCTTTTGATAGCCGGGCACCATCAACTTTTTTCACCACATTTGCATATGCTCCCACTGGTCTTCAGCAATCATGTCGGGAAGGTGAGCATCATGGAATGCCAGTTTCATAGAACAAACTGTTCTTGCATTGAGGAAGTACTCAATGAGGAGTACTCAATGAGGAGACCCAATGTCCATCTGCTCCCTTAATACTAAACCTATAAATATATGAACATAGATCTATTTTCCCATTCCCACATATTTACATATGTACGTGCCTGTATTTCCACCTCTATGAGATAGTTACTTTATTGTGCCAGGCTGGCCGATAAACACAAGTGGGATTAATTGAAGGGCAGAGAAATAAATGGCTCAATGAGCCTCGCCTTTCTTGTCTCTCGCTCTTTGATCACCGGACCAGTGTGTGGCTTCCTTGCTTGTTCTGTGCCTTAATTTACAGGCTACACTACCTGTGGGATGCCTAGCCTGTGAACTGTGTCACTGTAATTTGAGGTCTCTTTAAGACCACATGAGTGGATTGTACATCCCTGGAGCTGGAGACTGATGGTTGGTGATCAGACTGGCTATTGGTGACTTGCCTTGTTGTTTGCTGCCTGTGCTTATATATTGCCTAGCTCTCTCTACAGAGGAAGAACTGGTGGCCCTCAAAACTTAAGGACTGTCGATGTCTCACAACTCTCTCACGGGAGTGAGTTGCACTGAACCATTTGTACTGCATTATAATTTAACAATTCATTTCTTGTGTTATATATCTCTCTTTAGAAATATATATAAAATTACTAGAAATCTGTTTTTTTCTCTTTAGAGAACCCTTTCTAACACATTTTGGTACCAGGAGTGCTTCTAGAGAAATAAAACCATAAATGTGGGTTTCTTAAATTGGCTCTCCAGCCTGATTAGTCTTAACAGCACTAATAATTCTACTTCAACACCCCAATGAATGGATAAGTCTGCTACTCTTCCTAATCCATGGTGTGAAATAGCAAAGGTAATGCCTAAAGTAGCACCACCGATAGATGAGATGCTGGTTAAAGGAGAGGCTCTGAGTGATCGTATGTTTGATATTTTCCAGGAGTTTTGTAAGGATGACAAATATAGGGAAGCTGGTTGGCTGGTCCTTCTTACAATGGAAAGTGTGATTAAGGAGAGGGGTGGTCTCAGAGCCTCAAAAGCACACCTCAGGTGCAGACTAATGGATTTGAAAATTTCCATCTGTGCCACGAAGGAGAACCTTCTCGCCTCTAGTAAAAGAGCTGACATTGCTGAGAACCAGGTCCAGAGTCTCATTATATGAATAGCTGAATTACAATGGCAGGTGAATTGTAGAACTAGAGCAGTACCTAAAAGCAAAGTAAGAGCATTAATTGGGAAAAGTTGGAACCCTGAAACATGGGATGGGCACATATGGGCTGATTATACAGAAGAGGAGGATATTGAGCCCTTAGAAACACCTGAGCAGATTAGCCAAACTATTCAAGTTGATATGCCAAGTGAGGCTGCATCAGTAGCATTGCCTGAGGGAGATGCCTTACAAGATATTGCTGAGAGCACCCAGGAAACACCATCACCACCCATTATTTCTGCTAGACCTGTCACTAAAATTAAGTCTCAGAAAGCTCCTAATGGTGAGGTTGAGATGATTACCCAAGAAGAAGCACGCTATGCTCATAAAGATCTGCTCGAGTTTTCAAATATGTACAAGCAGAAGACTGGGAAATATCCCAGGGAATGGATACTAAGGGTGTGGGATACTGGTGCACTAAGTGTAGATGGGTCTGAGTTTCAAGATATGGGACCCCTAAGCACAGACTGCTCTTTCAATGTCTCTGCAAGAGAGGTTAAAAGAGGATCTGATTCTTTATTTGGTTGGTTCGCTGAAGCATGGACTGCCAGATGGCCTAGTTTAGACCTACTTGAAGTACCTGACCTACCTTGGTACACTGTAGAGGAAGGCATCCAAAAGCTTAGAGAAATTGCTATGTTAGAATGGATCTATTAAGATATTCCCATAAACCGAAAAAGGAGGTATCCTGAGGACATACCCTTTACCACAACCATAAGGAACAAGTTTGTAAAGTGGACCCAAGCATCTCTTAAGACTCCTGTAATTACTATTTTATGTGCACCAGGATTAACAGTGGGCACTGCCCTAAGCGAACTCTGACATTTGCCCACAATGCGGCTGATTGGTCTCCGTGATGGTAGACGGCAGGTGTCAGCACTGAATCAACAGAGACAGGGTGGGCGTGGTTATAAAAGACAATAAGTTTTCAGTAGTGATCAAAGCAACCTGTCTCATGTGGAATTATGACATTGACTACTTAGCCACAGTGTCCCTAGGAATGAAATCGATGGGAAGCCTACTAAAAATTTACATGATCTATGTAGGAGGAAGAATGGTAGATCAGGTGAACAGCAGAATAGACAGTCAGGATTGCTCAACCAATTCCCAGACCTGAGCCAGTTTACATACTGACAACACCTTGAATGAGTGGGAGGCTGGATCCCTTTGAAGGAGGACCCTGCTACATCACCAAAGGTCTATACTGTTGGTCTTTCTTCTAGCCTTCCCCAAAGGGGCCTGTGGGCTTTCATAAGAGTGACTTCATTGGGGGAAAGGAAATAATCAAACTTTTCAGGGATTACTGGACTCTGGCTCAGAACTGACACTAATTCCAGGAGATCCAAAGTGTTTTGAAGGACCACCAGTCAGACTGGGGGTTTATGGAGGTCAAGTTATTAATGGGGTTTTAGCTCAGGTACACCTCACTGTGGGTCCAGTAGGCCCCCAGATCCATCCTGTGGTTATTTACCCAGTTCCAGAATGCATCATTGAAATAGACATGCTTAGTAAGTGGCAGAACACCCACATTGGATCCCTGAAATGAGGAATAAGGGCTATCATGGTAGGAAAGACCAAGTGGACACCATTAGACCTGCCATTACCTAGGAAAATAGTAAACCAAAAGCAATACCGCATTCCTGGAGAGATTGCAGAGATCAGTGCCACCATCAAAGACTTGAAAGATGCAGGGGTTGTGATTCCTACTACATCCCTATTTAACTCGCCTATTTGGTCTGTAAAGAAGACAGATGGATCGTGGAGAATGGCAGTGGATTATTGTAAACTTAACCAAGTGGTAACTCCAATTGCAGCTGCTGTTTCAGATGTGATTTCATTGCTTGAGCAAATTAATACTTCTCCTGGTACTTGGTATGCAGCTATTGATCTGGCTAATGCCTTCTTCTCATTACCAGTCTCAAAGGACCACCAGAAGCAGTTTGCCTTCACCTGGCAAGGGCAACCATATACTTTCACAACTCTCCCCCAGGGGTACATCAACTCTTCTGCCCTGTGCCATAATTTAGTCCAAAGGGACCTCGATCACATGTCTATTTCACCAAAGGTCATACTGGTCCATTCTATTGATGACAATATGCTGATTGGACCCACTAAGGAGGATGTATCAAAGACTCTAAATTCATTGGTACAGTATCTACATACAAGAGGTTGGGAAATTAACCCAGTGAAGGCACCCTCCACCTCAGTAAAATTCCTATAGGTCAAGTGGTGTGGGGCATGTAGAGATATTCCTACTAAAGTGAAGGATAAGCTATTGCATTTAGTGTCCCCAACGACTAAAAAGAGGCACAACGCCTAGTGGGCCTCTTCAGATTTTAGAGGCAACATATCCCTCATTTGGGTGTTCTATTTCGACCTATTTATCAAGTGACACGAAAAACCTTCAATTTTGAGTGGGGACCAGAACAAGAAAAGGTTCTTCAACAGGTTCAAGCTGCCGTGTAAGCTGCTTTGTCACTGGGACCATATGATCCAGCTGACCGAATGGTGCTAGAGGTGTCAGTTTTAGATAAAGATACAGTGTGGAGTCTTTGGCAGACCCTTATTGGTGAATCACAGTGTAGACTGTTGGGTTTTGAAGTAAAGTCCTGCCATCCTCTACAGACGACACCCCCTTTGAAAAACAGCCTTTGGCCTGTTACTGGGCCTTCGTGGAGACTGAGCGCCTCACCATGGGCCACCAAGTCACAATGAGGCCTGAACTACCTACCACGAACTGTGTATTGTCTGACCCACAGAATCATAAAGTTGGACATGCGCAGCAACACTCCATTGTTAAATGGAAGTGGTATATATGAGATCGGGTAAGAGCAGGACCTGAAGGGACAAGTAAGGTGCATGAAGAAGTGGCCCAGATACCCACCGTCTCCACTCCTGTCACATTACCTCCTTTCTCCCAGTCTGCACCTGTGGCCTCCTGGGGAGTTCCTTACCATACTTTAACTTGTAACTAAAGACCAAAAAAGTCATGCTTGGTTTATGGATGGCTCTGGATGATATGCAGGTGCCACTCATAAGTGGACAGCAGCAGCACTACAGCCCCTTTCTGGAATATCCCTAAAGGACAGTGGTAAAGGGAAATCTTCCCAATGGGCAGAACTTCGAGCAGTGCACCTGGCCGTTCAGTTTGCATATAAGGAAAAATGGCTGCATGTGAGACTGTATATTGATTCATGGGCAGTATCTAATAGCTTGGCTGGATGGTCAGGAAATTGGAAGGACCATGATTCGAAAATTGGTGACAAGGAGGTGTGGGGAAGAGGTATGTGGATAGACTTCTCTGAATGGGGCAAGAAAATAAGCATAATTGTATTTCACATGAATGCTCACCAAAGGATTACCTCTGCAGAGGAGGACTTTAATAATCATAAAGTTGGACATGCGCACACACTGTGGAGACTGGTCCTCCTCTTCCTCTGTCACTCCTGTTATTGCCCAATGGGCACATGAACAAAGTGGACATAGTGGCAGGGATAGGGGTTATGCATGGGCACAGCAACATGGACTTACACTCATCAAGGCTGACTTGGCCACTGCCACTGCTGAGTGCCCCATTTGCCAGCAGCAGAAACCAACATTAAGTCCAAGCTATAGGACCATTCCTTGGGGAGATTAACCATCAATTTGGTGGCAGGTTGATTACATAGGACCACTTCCATCATCGAGGGGACAGCGTTTTGTTCTTACTGGAATAGACACCTACTCTGGATATGGATTTACTTTCCCTGCACATGATACTTCTGCCAAAACTACTATTCGTGGACTTACACAATGCTTCATCCACCGGCATGGTATCCCACATAGCATTGCTTCAGATCAAGGAACTCACTTTACAGCAAATACAGTGTGGCAATGGGCCCATTCCCATGGAATCCACTGGTCATATCATGTTCCTCATCATCCTGAAGCTGCCGGCTTGATAGAACGATGGAATGGGCTCCTAAAGACACAATTACGGTGTCAACGAGGTGGCAACAACTTGTGGGGCTGGGGCAATGTTCTCCAGGAAGCTGTATATGCTCTAAACCAGCGGCCAATATATGGTGCTGTGTCTCCAATAGCCAGAATTCATGGGTCCAAGAATCAAGGGGTGGAAGCTGGAGTGGCACCACTCACTATTACTCCTAGTGATCCCCTTGCAGCATTTTTGCTTCCTGTCCCAGCAACCCTGTGTTCCTCAGGCCTGGAGGTCCTGGTCCCGAAGGAAGGAACTCTCCCACCTGGAAACACAGCATGGATTCCACTGAACTGGCAGCTGAGAATGCCCCCTGGGCACTTTGGACTTCTCATGCCTTTGGATCAACAGGTCAGGAAGGGTGTCACTGTACTAAATGGTGTGATTGATCCTGATTACCAAGGAGTAATTGGACTGGTGTTACATAATGGAGGTAAAGAAGAATCTGTCTGGAATCCAGGAGATCCCATAGGCCGACTCTTAGTGCTACCATGCCCTGTGATGAAAGTAAATGGTAAATTTTAGCAACCCAATCCTGACAGGACTTATAATGACTCAGATCCCTCAGGAATGAATTCTGGGTCACCCCACGAGGTAAAAAACCACAACCAGCTGAGGTGCTTGCTGAGAGCAAAGGTAATACATAATGGGTAGTAGTAGAAGGTAGTTCTGCCTATCAATTACGACCACGTGATCAATTATAAAAGCTAGATTTGTAATTGTCGATGTATTTTCTTTTTATGTGCTTATTGCATAATTTCCCTTGTTCAGGTGTGATATATCAGATACAATTGGACTCAGTGTGTTTACATGTATGATAGATGATTGATGATAAGTATAAATGTGATTTCCTCAATGTCCGGAAATTATATAAGTATATGTGGCTAAAGAATTGTGTACAGGTGCCAGGTTGGCAAGGGCTGAATTGAGATAATTAGTTTATTGTGCCAGGCTGGCTGATAAACACAAGTGGGGCCTCGCCTTTTTTGTCTCTCGCTCTTTGATCACCGGACCAGTGTGTGGCTGCCTTGCTTGTTCTGTGCCTCAATTTATAGGCTACACTACCTGTGGGACACCTATCCTGTGAACTGTGTCGCTGTAAGTTGAGGTCCCTTTATGACCACACGAGTGGAATGTACATCTCTGGAGCTGGGGACTGATGGTTGGTGACCTGCCTTGCTGTTTGCTGCCTGTGCTTATATATAGCCTAGCTCTCTCTACAGAGGATGAACTGGTGGCCCTCAAGACTTAAAGGACTGCCAGGGAGTGAGTTGCACTGAGCCATTTGTTCTGCTTTATAATTTAACTGTTCATTTCTTGTATTATATATCTATCTATCTGTATATAATTTAACAGTTCATTTCTTGTGTTATCTATCTATCTATCTATCTATCTATCTATCTATCTATCTAATTACTAGAAATCTGGTTTTGTCTCTCTAGAGAACCCTGTCTAGCACATTCTATAAATGCCCTTTGCCTCCTAGTTCTTTCCTCTGTTTCCTTTGACTTTCCTCTTGTCCCACCATCATGCTCAGCCTTCATTTGGGTTTCAGTAATTCCTCTTCATTACATTACATTTTATCAAGTGCTACCAGGCCTCTTATACCCTCCTTTAACACCACTTCCTTCACCCCACTTCCCTCTCTCTCATGTCCCCCTGGCACCATCACTCCTGGTTTTTCTCTCCTCCTGGTTATTTAATCTAGCCTATCTTATCTAGATAAACCTGCAGAGATAGTAATATACAAAAGAAAAAAAAAGGCAGAGCAAAACAAAGCAACAAAAGAAAATAAAACAACAGCAACAACATAAAACCAATGACACACAAAGAAGAAAAGCCTGTAAACTGTTCAAGGTCTGTTTGTTGACCTTTAGGAGTGTGTTGTGGTCAAGTCTGATGGGATGCCATGTCCTGGCCCCAAAGTCTATTTTTGTTACTTCCAAGGGACTTCCTTGCTCTGCTCCCCTTTCTGTTCTCTTCCACACACTTAGTGTTTTGCCTCGGTGTGGTGGGGTCAGATCAGGCTCAAGTCCCACACTGTGTCTCCAGCGTTGTCCCCTATAGGGCTATGGGTCAGTGAGGGATGTTGTGTCTCATAATGGGGCCAGCCATCTGGTTCTCTCTGTGAAGTTTCTGCTCTGAGCGGGAATATCATCCTCAAGGCTTGATGGGCCAGGATGTGCTCCACTCTTTCTTCCTCTCCCTTCATTTGCTCCCGTGTCCTCTGTTCAGACATGTCCCATTCCCTGAGTTGTAACTTCAGTGCTGTTCGCTGAAGTAAATTCTTCTGGGGAGAGGAACGGCTGCCCATGTAGTTAAGATTGGGGCCGGCCCTTCAGACCTCTCTACTGGTTCCCTGCTTCATGCTGGTATGTTGCATTCACATCTTGAAGCACCAGGTTGAAGTCTGGTCCCTCTTTCCTTGTGGAGATATAAACAATACCCTCCCCTTGGATGGGTTAGTGCCCTGTTCCCCAGCTACACATTTCACACACACCCCCTTTTGGCCCCTTTTCTTTTACTTGGCTACCATATGTATCCCTGGATTTGGCCTGGCCCCTGCCATACTACATGGACCTCACCCCAGGATTGTTTGTATACAGTAGCTTTTTCCCTATGCCCTTTTTGCATTTTTTAAAAAGATTACCTTAGTGAACTCATGTTGTACTTGTCCTTTTGTGCTTGGCTTACTTTGCTTAGCATAATTTCCTCCAGTTCTTCCCATGAGGTAATGTGCTTCATGCATTCATCATTGCTTTTGAGCTTAATACTCCATTGTATGTATGTACCACAGTTTTGTAATCCATTCGTCTGCTGATGGAAATTTTGGTTGTTTCCAACTCCTTGCTATTGTGAACTGTGCAGCGATGAACATTGGAGCACAGATGTCTGGCTGTGGTTTGTTTCTTGTCCCTTCTGGGTATATGCCCAGTAGGGGGATTGCTGGGTCATATGTTAGCTCAATTTCTATCTGTTTTAGATTTCACCAAATTGATTTCCATATGGCTGTACATATCTACAGGTCCACCAGCAGTGGATGAGAGTTCCTATCTCCCCACACTCCCTCCAACACTTGTTGCTTTCTGATGTTTATGAATTTGGGCTATCTCTGAGGGTATTAGGTGGTATCTCATAGTTGTTTCAATTTGCATTTCTCTTATGGCTAAAGATGGGAACATTTTCTCATATGTTTATAAGCCATTCAGATTTTTGCCCTGGGGAAACTTCTGTTCAGGTCCTTTGCCCACCTCCTCAGTGGGAAATTCATTTTTTTTTCTTTTTGAAAGCTAGCAGAATATTGTAGATTTTAGTAATCAGGTCTTTGTCTGATGTGTCATTGCTAAAGATCTTTTCCCAGTCTGTGGGCTCTCTTATGACTCTCTTGGTGAATTCTTTTGATGTACACGGGTGTTTTATCTTCAGTATATCCCTCTTGTCAATTTGTGGCTCATCTGTATTTGTGTCCTTCCCTACTTCTGATAGCCTATGTATCGAGTTGGTCCCAATTCCCTCATTGGTGGCCCTAATAGTTTGGGGTTTTACCTCGAGATCTGTGATCCACCTTGAGTTTATTCTTGCGCATGGAGTGAAGTAAGGGTCTTGCTTCATTTTTCTGTAGATAGATATCCATTTTTTTCCAGCACCACTTGTTGAAGAGGGCATTTGCTTCACATTAGATATTTGGGGGACCCTTATCATAGATCAGTTGTCTGTATATTGATGGTTTTATTTCTGGGTTTTCAGTTCTTTTCCATTGGTCTGAGTATCTGTCATTGTACCACTACCATGCGGTTTTGACCACTGTGGCTGTATAATATGTGCTAAAGTCAGATAAAGCCAGCCTTCCCACTGTGTCCTTCTTGAGGAATTCTCTGCTAATTTGAGGCTTCTTCCCTCTCCATATAAAGTTGATCATCAGTTTTCCATATGTATCGGCATTGCATTACACTTATATGGTGCCTTGGGCAGAACCGACATCTTTATATATTGAGTCTTCCAATCCACAAATATGGGATATTCTTCCATTTGTTCAGGTCACTCTTGATTTCTTATATCAGTGTTCTGTAGTTTTCCTCATATAAATATTTTGTTCCCTTAGTCAGCTATATCCCTAGATATTTCTATTTGTGCTTGGCTATTGTGAACAGTACCACCTTTTTTTAATCTCTTCTTCTGTGGTTTTATCCAATGTGTATAGCAGTTCAATAGACTTCTGTTTTTTGATATTGTATCCTGCCACTCTGCCATATGCCTCTATTGCTTCCCATACTTCTGGAGCTTTGGGGATTTTCCATATATAAAAGCATATCATCTGCAAATAATGATAGTTTCACTTCTTACTTCCCCAGGCAAATACCTTTGATGTCTTTCTTTTGCTTTGTGCTGTTAGCTAAAACCTCTAGTACCATGTTAAATAAAAATGGGGACAAGGCTCATCCTTGTATGGTCCCGTTTTTCAGTGGGATTCTGTGTATCTCTTCTCCACTGACTACCACGTTGATTGTTGGTTTTTCATATATAGCTTGTATTATCTTGAGGAAATTTCCTTCTATTTCTATCTTCTTGAGTGTCTTAAACAGGAATTGGTATTGGATGTTGTCGAATGCTTATTCTACATATATCAATATTATCATGTGGTTCTTATAGTTTTTCGTGTCAATGTGGTGAATGATACTAATGGTCTTTCGTATGTTGAACCCCCTCTGCATACCTGGTATGAATCCCACTTGGTCATGGTGAATTATTTCTTTTATATGCTTTGTATTCTA
Organism: Tenrec ecaudatus; assembly: GCF_050624435.1. NCBI lineage: Eukaryota > Metazoa > Chordata > Mammalia > Afrosoricida > Tenrecidae > Tenrec > Tenrec ecaudatus. The sequence continues at coordinate 15,364,415 of NC_134533.1, forward strand.
TTGGCCAGTATTTTGTTAAGGAATTTTGCATCGATGTCCATTAATGATATTAGTCTATAGTTCTCAATTCTTGTGGGATCCCTGCCCGGTTTAGGTATCAAAGTTATGCTAGTTTCATAGAAGGAATTCGGGTGTTTGCCGTCTTTTTTCTATGTTCTGGAAGAGTTTGTGTAGGATTGGTGTCAGTTCTTCCCTGAATTCTTCTGTGAAGCCATCTGGTCCAGAGGATTTTTTTTGTTGGTAATCCCTTGATAACTTTGTGTATTTATTCTATTGCTGTGAGTCTGTTAAGCTTCCTGACATCGATCGGGGATAGTCTAGCAAGGCATTGTTTTTCCAAGAATTTTTCCATGTCTTCCAAGTTGTTGAATTCATTGGAGTACAATCCTTTGTAGTACTTTGTAATTATCCCTTTGATTTCATTAGGTTCTGTTGTATTGTCCCCTCTTTCATCCCTCATTCTTACTATTGAAATTTGTTCCCTCCTTCCTTTGGTTAGGTTTGCCAGTAGTCTGCTGATTCTCTTTATCTTTTCAAATAACTAACATTTAGCAGCATTAATTTTTCCCATAATTTTCTTATTTTCCCTTTCCAGAATCTCAACCCTGATTTTTACTATTTCTTTTGCTTGTAGTAGGATTGTCTTGTTGACTTGTAAATTTTGTGCCAGCATATCAATCATAACTCTCTCTTCCTTCTTCATGTGTGCATGTATTTTTATGAAACTTACTCTGATAGCTGCCTTTGCTGTGTCCCATAAGTTTTGGTAAATCATGTTCTCATTCTCATTGCTTTCTAAAAATTTCCTAATTTCATCTCTGATCTGGGCCAGTATGCACTTCTTTTGCAATAGAGAGTTATTTATCCTCCAATTGTTGTCTCTTGTTTTCTTCATATTCTTTTTGTTGCTTTCCAGCCTTGTGCACAGTGGTCAAAGAGAGCAGTCTGTGTGATATCAATGTGCTTAAGTTTACCTAGATTCGCCTTATGCCTCAGCACATAGTCTATCTTTGAATACGTGCCATGTGGACTTGAAAAGAATGTGAATTCATTTTTGTATTTGGATGAAAAACTCTGTAAATATCAGGTCAAATTGTCTAATTATAGTGTTTAGATTTCTAGCCTCCTTGTTGAATTTCTTTCTCTGTGGTCTATCTTTCTCAGACAGTGGTGTATTGAAGTCACCTATTGTAATTATTGAGGCTGTGATTTCTTTTTTTTTTCATCTTTTGGAGTGTTTTGTTGACATATTCAGCAGGGCTCTCATTCAGGGAATATATGTTTAAAATGCTTAGTGGTTCTTTATTCCCTTGAGCATTATATAGTGTCCCTCCTTATCTCTTTTTATGGCTTGCACTTTGAGGTGAATTTTATCCGAGATTAGGATTGCAATCTCTGACTTTTTTGAATTGCTGTTTGCTTGAAATACCTTTCTCCAGCCTTTTATTGTCGGCCTATTTTTCTCTGTAGCATTTACTCCTGGAGGCAGTAAATTGATGAGTTGTGTTTTCTAAGCCAGTCTGCTAGCCCCATCCTTTCAATGCCTAAGTTCAGTCCATTGATTTTCAGGGCGATTATTTCCATCTGTGAACTCTGTGATGTTATTTTACACCTTTTGTATTGGGTATTTTCCTACCTCCTTTTCTTATCAGTGTGTTGTGTGTGCATGTGTGTGTGTGTGTGTGTGTGTGTGTTTAATTCTTAACTTCTTTCCACACTTAAGTCAATACCATCTTGGGGGCTGTTTTCTCTTTGTTGCCCTCGTGGTGAGGTTGTTCTATGTGGCAATCTCTTATTTATGCTTGGTGAGGGCTGTTCTTCTGCCCATATTGGGTTGGCAAGGATCTTTTGTTGGGCTGGGTTTCTTCTAATATAATCTTTGAGATTTTCCTTGTCTGGGAAAACTCTTACTTCTCCATATATCTTGATAGATAATTTGGCTGGGTAGAGTATTCTTGGGTTTGCATTATTTTCCTTCAATTTCCTGAATATGTTACTCCACTCTGCTCTTCTTCATCGTGCCACTGATAGGTTTGAGCATATTCTTATTTGGGAACCTTTGTATGTGATTGCTTGTTTTTCTCTAGCTGCTCTCATGATTTTCACCTTTTTCTCAAAGTTGCATAGTTTAACTATTATGTGCCTTGGTGACTTCTACTTGGGATTCAGTCTAGTTGGTGTTCTTTCAGCCTCCTGAATGGTTGCCTGGGTTTCATTCATTAAGCTGGGGAAGTTTTCCTCCAAGAATTCTCTCACTATTGTTGCAGATGACTTCTCTGGTGTCTCTTCCTCCAGCAATCCAATTATTTGATGTTATTCTTCTTTATAGCATCAGATATAGCTCTTAGGCTTTCTTCAACTTCTTTGATAATCTTAATTTATTTTTGTTAGCATTTGTTAAAGTCTGCTTGTCTGTCCTCCAAGTCACTGGTGTGGTTCTTTCCTTCCTCCAGTTGATTCTTGGGGTCCATAAGTCTGCTACTGGTTTTTGTTATCTCATCCCTATGCTCTTGTATTTCCCTTTGGTGTATGGACTTTTTCTCCCCTATCATTTCATCCTTTTTATGTATTGTTTTCCTCATATCCTGTATGACTCCAAGCAACATTCTGAAAATTTCTTTTTGTGGCAGATCAATGTCTGCTTTTTTCTATGCACATTGGTAGGTCCAGGACACCTTCTGCCATTTCCTTTTTGTTTATCCTGTTTTTTTGTTGAGGTCATTGAGACTGATTGCTGTTTTTGTCGCATTGTTTTACAGGAGCCAGGTGCCATTTTCCAGGGAGTTGAAGAGCACTGGTCTCTTGGAGTGACTAATTCTTCTTCGAACTTCCTACAGCTAATTTCACTATAGAATTGGCCTACCACTTAATCCTCCTGTGGTTTCACTCTTTTCCTAGCAACCAATATTCTGTTATTTGGCGGGCAAATTGGATGGTCCTCTCGGGGGATGCAGGTTGAGTTTGAAGCAGTGATGGTGTCACACATGGCAGTTTGGGGCACCGCAGAGGGTGTGTGAGGGTGCCTGCTGCAATGGGAGTTCCACAGAAAACTTGTGAATGGCTCACTTTCATGTAGAGCAACACAAGTGATGAGTGGAATTGCCCTGGTCAGGTAGATTACTGCGGAGGTTGAGTAGAGGTTCCCACAATGGAAAGGAATGTTGGCAAGTGTTGGCTGAGCTGCCTTAGGCTGTATCAGGCACTAAGGCAGGAGGGAGGAAGTTCCTTCAGTCTCGTGGGAAGAGGACGGATAGGACTTCCCCTAGTCACGCAGGCAGGATATCCCTGGGAAGAAGTTTCACGGGATAGCCCCTGGAGGAGGGTGGGTGGGCTTTCCCCAGCCTTGGCTTACACTGCAGAGGGTGGAGCACTTCCAGCTGGGTAGAGGGCAGGCATAAGGGGTGTGGTCTGGAGGTATGAAGTGGCATGTGAAAGAAAGGGAAGAGAAAAAGAAAAAGAAAAACTAAGCCAGCTGAGACTGTGGGGTAATAGAGAGAAGTGAAGGAAACAGAAGTAGCAGTATAGCTGATCCCTGACCATGGGGTTGGAGGGGTTTAATCCCTGTCTCAAGGTGGCACAGCAAGCTGTGGCTGTGTTGAGATAAAGCCCCTGTGGTGGCTCCAAATGATCCTGGTTCTGAGCAAGATAGTAGTGGGGTTAAGATCAAGCCCTAGCCAGCCTCCACTGTGGTAAGTCAAAAGTCCCCAGTCCTTCAGAACCTATTAGACCTGTGCCTTCTTATCTTTATGATTCTCCTCCTGTGACCCAGCAGTGTAGAATTTCCCTCTTAGTAACTTTCCTGGGCTGATTTCTGCAGAGTCCCTCTGGTATGTGTTACTCAGTCACTATCTTCTCTGAGAACCCTCAACATTTCATTTCTATTTGAGCCCTTAGTATCAGCTCATTTTTCCCTCCCTCTGTCCCCTCCCACCCTCCTGACCCCTTGATAAATCATAATAATTATTATTTTGATATCTTCATAATATTTTCAGACCCCTGTTTCCCTTCACCCACGTATCTGTTGTCTGTCCCCTGGGTGGAGGGTGGTGGTGGTGGATGTTATGTGCTGAAAATTGCAATTGGCTCTCCCTGTCCCCTTCTTCCCCCCACCTTCTCCCTACCCTCCTGGTATTGATATTCCCATTTCTGTTCCTGAGGGGTTTATGTGATCTGGATTCTGTGTGTCAGTGAACTCTCATCTGTACCAGTGTATATGTTCTAGTCTAACCACCATTTAAAGGCAGGACTGGGGTCATGATAGTGGGGGGTGAGGAAACCTCAAAGAACCACAGGAATATTGTGTGTTTCGTTGGTGCAATACTGTACCCTGGTTGACTAATCCCTTGCTTGTGACCCTTCTGTAAGGGAATATCCTATTGTCTACAGATCGGTTTGGGGTCTCTGCTCTGACCCCTCTCATTCTCAATAATGTGGGTTTTTTTGGTTTTGTTTTGAGTCTTCTCAAAACCTGAAAACATGATACCTGATCCCATCAACACCTCATGATAACACAGGCTGGTGTGCTTCTTCCATGTGGACTTATTACTTCTCTGTCAGATGGTCACTTGTTTAACTACAAGCCTTTAAGGCTCCAGATGCTATATCTTTTGATAGCTTACATTTTAAAATAATGCCCTGACAGCTAAAATGATATCTATCACATTCACAAATTTTCATGCAATTAGCTTTCTAACCTTTTCAATAGTTAAGCTCAACCCAAGAGAAGGGAACCAATTGGCACAAGTGGCAGACCCAAGTTTCTAGCTGTATTCTTCTGACTCTTGCAGTGTCTTGGTCAGGCACGTTTCTCTCCATTCATTTCTATTCATTCATTTAATTATGCCAGCTCTCTCTCACTCTAATTCACACACACACACACATACACACACACACAAACACATTCACACATATCATCACATTATATACACAGGCACTTTTTCCTCTGCTTCTGTTCACTCATTCATTAAAGCACACACACACACACACACACACACACACACACACACACACACTGAAAGGAGTGTGCGGTACCAGCCCCCACATTCAAATGGGTCCAAGGAGCGGTTGTGTAATTGAAGGGTAAAATTAGAGACATCAGACAATATAAGGCATGCAATTGCTCACCTTCTGGATGGCCATGATGCCAGCAGCCAGGTCCGCATAGAGAGAGACCAAATATATTTCTAATCATAGCTTATATACATCTCGGGGATGTGAAAGCCCCCCTGATTATAGGTAACCACATATGTAATTGGAAGGGGCTGTACAATAGGTATACACATGAAAGGGGATGAGCTAGGGGTGTATATGCAATAGGAAGGGGAGGTACTAGTGGTACACATGTGACAAGATGGGTGGATCCTTGATTCAAGATGGCAGCCTAACCTTGGTCCTCCTTGAGTTGGCTTGACGTTTTCTCTGGGCTCTCCTTCAGGGAAACAATCCACTATCCTTATCGGCAGGGAGTGGCCTTACTTAGGGTGGGACAGGCTATGGAGTCTGATTGCTCTAGATGACTAATACCCTCAAGGATATAACCTTTAAGCAGCTGACTTCCAAGTATATAGTCATTGAATATGTGTCACAAGCAGGGTCTTCATTTTTGGCATATATTTGGGGGGACAACTGGGGAAAACACTTTCTGTATCCCACAGAGGGTGGAGGAACGGTTCTGTTAATATCCTATTGCTGATTTCTCTGGATCTTTCTCTCTCACAGATCTCCGGATCTCTTAGCTGTTCCTTTTGTCCACCAATCACACCTATGCAGTACCCACCCACCCTCGGTCCCTCTCCCTCTCCCTGTTCTCACAAATGTCCTGCCCTCTCACTTGGAAATAAGAACAGTTCTTCTTCTCCTGAAGATGACAGTTTAAGCCTGAACTTTTTCTGTGGAAAAAAAGGAGTAAACCTCTGGAAAGGGGGACTCAGGCTTCAGTAAAGGGGTCCTTTTATTGGAAGGAGGGGTGCGATTAGAGAAGAGTTTTTTTCCCCAATGCTCTGATGCCATACTGTCTATGTGGCAAGTTATTTCTCCATTCAACACTTTATGCAGATTTTGTTTCCTGACATTAGCTGCAATCCCTTCAAGCTATAGAACAACATTCCTCCCACTTCTGCCCTGGGCTCCTCGCTTCCATTTGTGCTTCTTTCCTGCTTCTTCTTAATTTGAGAGCTTTCATTTAGGGCACACGCTGCACTTTGATCTTATATGGTTTATTTTACTGTGAGTACATCCCTCCCTGGTGTTATTATTCGATTTGCAGATTTGTCCATGGTTTGGCTGAAAGTTGATTCCCACGTGATGGTTGTAAGTAGAGGTAATTACTATTACTTGTGTGTCACAGTTGAGGTGATGGAAGCATAGAGAAGCCCCCAAACTTGCCTAGAGTCATGAATGGAGCCAAAACATGTCCTATATTTAAATTTTGAGGCCTCTATTTCAACATTTCTTTCTATCAAGCAAATCACTGAAATACTTTGAATGGCTCTTTACAAAGCAGAGCCCAAGTCTAGAGGCACAGGAGAAGCACACCTAGCTCATGATTGAGAAATTCTACATCCACAGATTTACCCTTTTTATTTTTAGAAGATATTTGATTGTATTTTCAGTAAGTTTATACAGCAAACTAAGTTCCCATCTGGCAATTTTTGTAGAGATTGTTCAGTGACATGAGTTGCATTGTCCCAAATGTGTCAGCATTCTCTTTCCTTTTGAATGAGTCCATTTCCAGTGCTCTACTTTCCTGGTCCCATTAGTTCTCATATTTGTTTTAGAGTAATCTTTGACCTTTGTTGTCCTATAGGTAGTTTTAAAAAACTGTTTATTGTGAAATTAGGTGGACAGTTTACATTTGTGCAGGACATGAATTTGCATTTGGCAACTTAAACTGCTTGTCAAGTCCCCCAGTACTTTGTCCTACCCTACACCCCAACCTTGATTTCTCATCTCCCAATCATGGAATATTATCTTCCCCTTCGCTCAAATTAATACATGTCTACTCTTTTTTTAAAAAACATTTTATTAGGGGCTCATACAACTCTTATCACAATCCATACATATACATACATCAATTGGACAAGCACATCTGTACATTCTTTGCCCCAATCATTTTCAAAGCATTTGCTCTCCACTTAAGCCCTTTGCATCAGGTCCTTTTTTTTAATTTCCCCCTCCCTCCCTCCCCGCTCCCCCCTCCCTCATATGCCCTTGGTAATTTATAGATTGTTATTTTGTCATATCTTGCCCTATCCGGAGCCTCCCTTCCCCCCTTCTCTGCCGTCCATCTCCCCAGGAGGAGGTCACAAGTGGATCCTTGTAATCAGTTCCCCCTTTCCAACCCACTCACCCTCCACTCTCCCAGCATCGCCCCTCACACCCCTGGTCCTGAAGGTATCATCCACCCTGAATCCCTGTGCCTCCAGCTCCCATATGCACCAGTGTACAACCTCTGCTCTATCCAGTCCTGCAAGGTAGAATTCGGGTCATGGTAGTTGGGGAAAGGAAGTATCCAGGATCTGGGGGAAAGCTGTGTTCTTCATCGGTACTACATCGCACCCTGACTGACCCATCTCCTCTCCTAAACCCCTCTATGAGGGGATCTCCAGTGGCCGACACTTGGGCCTTGGGTCTCCACTCTGCACTTTCCCCTTCATTCACTATGGTCTATATATATGTATATATATATATACACACATATATACATACATACATGTCTACTCTTAATGGAGCATCGTATTTATAGGTAATATTCTTTATTTTGTGTACCAATCCTTTATTTAACTTAAAAGGGTCCTCAGGATAGTTTGGGCTCAAGAATTAAAGAGCATCTCAGGGTGATAGTCTCAGGGAGTACTGCAGCCTCAGCTGATCCAGAAAGTCAAGACTGTCTAGAAATTTGACCTTTGTTACACATTTTCCTCCTGTTTTAACAAAGTGCATCTATATGACCCTACCCAGAATTTTCAGGAGTGTGACCCGGGTACCATCTAGTTCACATTGACTATTAGCCTTGTAGTCTAGTTTCTTCTCGGAGACGTTGATTTCCTTCTTTCTATTTTGCTCTTGGTGAGTAGAAACCAATAATTTCGTACATATTTACTCTCACATCATATTTCAATCACCAAAACAATCAAGAGACAAGAAAAACCATTTCAATGGAGTATTCCAAATACCCGGTCCATATAATTCTGTGATTGGCCACCTTACCTAACTCCTTTGTTTTAACTTGATCTATTCTGGATTATTTTTTCATTTGTTTGTTTGGTTGGTTTGGATTTTTTAAATTCATGATTATTTTGCGTGCAAAAAATAAAGAGGATAATATTCTGCTTTTTCTGGTGTCAAAGTCCATCTGAAGCACCCATGGTAAGAGAAGAAAAGATTGATTGGTTTTGCATTACCCAATAATGAAACGGGTTGAGAAATATGAAATCTGGTAGCAGTTAACCCAGAGATCAAATGACAGTCACTCAATTTGCTCACATTTTTCTCAAGGAGGAAGTCACATGATATGAAGCAAGTGGTGGGAGCTGAGAAATCAGAACATTTGAGAAATGTCCTTGTGTTTCCTGTACAGTTGAGTGCCAAGCCCTCCGTGTTAAGTTAATTTCAGTTGAAGGAGAATGCAGGAAACCTTTTTCATACTAGGTTCCTGTCACTTGGAAACCTGAAAGTAGATGTTGAGGGAGTGGGTTGTTCCCCAATGTTCAATCCCCATGGAACTTGGGGAGTAACTGGAAAGGGAAGGAAGCTTGAAAGTTTCATTCTGTCTCCCAAACTCTCTTTAAATGGCACTAAACCTATTAGCTATTCCAAGAATGGCAACTACATTGGTGCCTAGCAAACAATAGATGCTTGGTTCATTTCTTGACAACTCATGGTAACCCCATGTGTTTCTGAGTAGAACTGACTCCATAAGAATTTCTAAAAATCTGATTTTTCAGAAGTAGATACTGAGCCTTTCTTTTGAGGTGCCTTTGGATAGTTTTGAACTGCTAACCTTTTTGGTTACTAGCTGAACACTTAACCTCTTCTACCACAAAGGATTGATGAAGGAAATTTTAGTAAAAATATCCTGATGAGCTGTGTTGAAGAAGCCTCAACTCTGAGTGACAATTAAGGCTGTGATTGAATAATGATGTCTGTCAAGGTATGGAATAGGAGGGTGAGAGCTCCCTTGCATGGACATTTTCCCTTCTTTGACTCCAGGGAAAACACCACCTAAACAAAAGGCTTGTGTCTATGGAAATGGGAATGAGTATTAAAGAGACCGGGAATGGAGAGTTGCTGAGAAGGGAGAGTGGAATGAGAAAACTAGGAGGAATTAAGCAAGGACATGAACGCAACAAGAGAAGAGAAATGAAATGAGCTATGCTGTCAAATTAATACCTCGCTTTTAAGAGGACCATCTAATGTTTCACATGAATCTTCTGTTTACACCCTCAATATTCAGAGGCATCAAGAAACCAAAAACGTTATTTTTGCACCCAATTCACAGACGCCGCTGAGGAGAAGAACAATCTCTGAGACAAAGGAGATGCCAAAGCAACTCTCAAAACATCAAGTCTGGAATCAAGGGTTCAGAAAAGAGCACATCAACTCTTTTGGAGCTGGCATGTTCTAGGGTTTATTAGAATAAAGTGTACTCCAGTGTCTATAGAAGTCAGAACTCTCTGATACACTTGTTGGCTGTCCATTTTCACACCCATCTCCTGACCCAAACCAGTTGCCGTTGAGTTGATCCCATCTCATGGGAAGCCCAAGTGTTTCCGAGGAGAATTGTGTACCAAAGGCTGTGAATTTGGGGAAGCAAATGGCCAGCCTTTCTTCCAAGCTGCCTCTGGGTGAGTTTGAACTGTCAAGATTTCATGCATAGTAGAACATGTTACCCATCTCTTAGAGTCCTGCTAAAACAGAAAAATTCAAAAAAGAGAGAGAATGACCTTGTTATTTCAGGCAGATTTCATTCCTCAACTCGGGCTTCAGGTGAAAGGCAACATAGGGGCCAACTGCATGCCCTCGCAGAACTGAATCTCAGACAGGAATCATCATCATTTGGGTTTTGCCTGAAATGGTGTCACAAGGTTACATGTGCTCAAACTGAGAAAGAAAGCAGATGTGGGAGTTCCCTCCAGCCTAGAGTTTGAGGAAGCGAAAGCACTCTTTTGCAAAGCAGATACATAGGTTTGGTGGAAGAGTTGGCATTTTATGTCAGAGACCAAAGTTTGCTGTGAGAGTCAGGCTGCGACTGGTCATGCTTGGCCATCTGGGGAGTCTGTGCAATGGCATAAACATCTCTGCACAAGAGAGAGAGCAGGGCAAGCTGCTCGTGAGCACAGTGGATCAGGGAAGGCCTGAGCCAAACACGCTGGTCAAAATCTGACCACCGCTTCCCCACACCTTACCATTATGAGCAGAACTTCCTGCTCACCGCATGCAAATGAGAAGTGAGCCCAAATGCCCCATTCGCTTGTACTTCTCCTTTTACTGTTTGCCGGCGAATTGAAAAAGCACACTTCCCTGAACCCTGTCACTCAGAGGCCATTTCAGGCATTTGAGAAATAGAGGAAGCATTTGCTTTGCTGCTTTGGCTCTTCAAGTAGACGTTTGCTGGTGATGTCCTGAGTTCAAAGATCATGATTCCCCAGTATCCACCATCTCCCCTGTGTTGGATACTTCCCTGGAAACGAATCTGGCTCATCGTGATCTTAGAAGACAGAGTATAGAATGGCCCCTGTGGGTTTCCAAGACGAGTGCTCTTTATGAGAGTGAAATAGCCTCATCTTTCTTCCTCAGAATGGCTGATGGTTTTGAACTGCTGACCTATGGTTAGCAGCCCAACACATATCCACTGTGCCACCAGTGCTCCTTGTTTGATCCCTGGTGCCTTGAGAACTCTCTGCAGTGGTTCCCTTCCTCACACAGAGTTGCTATGGAAGCAACTTGACAGCAACTATCAACAGGTGCTCAATAACAGCGTGTCAGATGAGTGAAGACACGCTCATTACTGCAAATGCTTGAAACGTAAGGGGAAAATTAAACTAAAAAAGAAAACCTAAGTCATTCACCGAAGGTCATATATTGTATGATCTCATCCATACAAAATGCATAGAATGACCACAAATACAGAAATCATAATTTACTAGCAGCTGGTAGAGGTGGGCGGGAAAGAGAGTGGGGAGCATTCAGGAGGCACTACATTCCTTTGGCTTATGGCGAAGGAAAATTTGGCAAAGAATATTGGTGGTGGTTGCGCAACATGACCCATGTCATTGCTGTCACTGAATTGTGTTTATGGGACATGTTGAACTGGTCATGGTTGCGTTATCTATACTTCACAATAAAGATAAAATTCCTGTCAATGTGTTGGTGTCCTCTCTCCAGCAATATCTATTTTCATACAGCCGAGGTCACGCGGTTGGCTTATCTCGATTATTTCTTCACTTGACATCATGACATGAGATTAGTTTCACCGTAATGAGTGGTGGCGGGGCACTGGATGTTGTTTTTAGGTACAGTCCGATCAGTTCTAACTCGTTGCGACCCTGTGTACAGAGAAAATGAATAGGGTTCAGTCGTCACAACCATGCCTAGGGCTCATCCCATTAGTGCAACCTTTGTGGTAATCCATCTAATTGAGGGCCTTCCTTCCTCTTTGTCGCCGACCCTCTCCTTTACCATGCGGGTGTACTTTCCCAGAGCCTGCTCGCTCCTGGTGACAGATCCCAAATAGTGAGAAGGGGCCTCACCATTCCCACGTCTCTGGAGCATTCTGGCTTTATTTCTTCTAACAGAGATGTGTTTGTTGTGGCAATTCATGGTATCATCAATATTCTTCATTCCATCATTCAGGTCTGTCAATATTTCTTGTTTCCTCAATCATTGACCTGCTTTTACAGGCATACATGAGTCCATTGAAAAACGCCATGGCTTGGGCCAAGTGCACTTTAGTCATCAAAGTGACATCTTTCAAGAATTCGTTTGAACAGATCTGCCCAACACGATACACCGGATGATTGCCTGACTGTTACTTTCATGTATGTTGATTGTAAATGCAAGGAAAATGAAACTCACTGCAGTGATGACTTCAATCTTTCTCTGTTCATCATGATGTTTATCAGCCTAGCTGATATGATTTTTCTATCCTTTATCTTGAGGTGTAATACATACTGGTGGCTTTAGTCTTGGATCTTCATTAACAAGTGTTTCATGTCCTTGTCCCTTTCAGCAAGCAAGGTGGTGTCATCTGTATGTTGCAGGTTTCCCCTGAACCTTCCTTCAATCCTGATACCCATTCTTCATGTAGTTCTAGGATCATTTGTTCAGCATACAGATTAAATAAGTGTGACAAAAGGCTAGGACCATGATGTACAGTTTTCCTGATTTTTAAATGGCATAGTATTCCCCTGTTCTGTTCAAACAACTGCCTCTACACTTAACTATAGGTCCTGCATGAGAACAACGAAATATCCTGGAGTTATAGTTTTTTCAGATTACTTTCTCAGCATCAGGATTGAATAAGTGTGGTGAAAGGAGACAACCCTGACACACACCTCTCCTGATTTTAGAACACAGAGTAGCTCTGTTCTGCTCAAAGGACTGCTTCTTGGTTTATGTACACGTTCCACATAATTGCAATGAAGTGTTCTGGAATTCCCGTTCCTCGCCATGTTTCCCATAGGTTGTTGTAATCCACGCAATCAAATGCCCCTGCATAATCAATAAAGTACAGACCAACTTCTGCTATTAGCAATGATAGCCCTCATCCTACATTCTCTTCTAAATCGCTCTTGAATTTCTGGCAGCGTTTTCCTATCTATGTGCTGCCGCAACTGTTTTTGTTTTGCATTTCATTGCCTTCAGCAAAATTTGACTTGGGTGTGATATTGATGATATTCAATATTTTGCATTGTACTGGATCGCCTTTCTTTGCAATAGGTACTCATATGGATCTCTTCTAATCAGTAGGCCAGGTGGTCCTCTTCCAAATGTCTTGCCAAAGATAAAGGAGTGTTTCCAGCATTCCACCCATCTGTTGAATTAATTGATATTATGTCAGTTCCTGGAGCTGTGTTTTTCTGTTTAATGCCTCCAGGGCAGCACAGACATTTTTCTTCAATGCCAATGGTTTTTGTTCATTTGGTGTTTCCTGAGAAGGTGGAATATTGACTAATTATTTGGGGTACAGTCACTCTGTGTATTCCTGCCATCCTCATTTGGTGCTTCCTGCATCATTCAATATTCTGCCCACAGAATCCTTCACTAAGGACACTCAAGGCTTTCAGTATTTTCCATTCTTTTGACTTGAAACATGCTGAATATATTTTTCTTGTTTGGTTTTCTACCTGCAGATCTTTGCAAATTTCATTATAATACTTTATCTTCTTCAGGCAACTTTTGAAATATTCTGTTCAGTTCTTTAACATCATCACTTCTTCCATTGCTCTAGTTGCTCCATGTTCTCAAGCAAGTTTCCGAGTCTGTCTGACATTCATTTTGGTCTAGTTTTTCTTTCTTATTTTCTTTGTTTGTATGACTGATACGCTTCTTTCTCTATTTATTATATCCTTGATGCCACCCTAGAGCTCATCTGGTCTTTTTCAATCATTAATGTTCAGTCTGTCAAATCCATTCATGTGATGATTTCCAATGTGGGTATATTTTGCCTCTTGTGGGCTTCCTTTCATTTTCTTCAGTTCCAACCGGAACTAGTATATAAGCAATCGGTGGTCTCACCTGCAGTTGGCCCCTAGCCTTGTTCTGACTGATGATATCCATCCTCTCTTTCCAGATACAGCATTTGATTCCTTTGTGTTTCATCTGGAATGGTCCATTTGTATAGTTACCATGAATGCTGGGGGGGGGGGAGGAGGGTATTTACAATGAATAAGTCTGTCCTGTAAAATTACATCCTCACTCTATAATGTCGTTTCTGTCTCCAAGGTCGTATTTTCCACCAATTGATCCTTCTTCTATGTTTCCAATTCTCACATTCCAATCACCAGTAATTATTAATGCATGTTAACTTCATGTTTGATCAGTTTCATACTGCAGAACCCGATACAACTGTTCAATGTCTTTCTCTTTATAATTAGTAATTGGATTAGTAAATTTGAATAAGGATTGCATTAATTGGTCTTCCTTATAGGCATGTGGATATTATCTTACTGACAGTGTTATACTTCAGGATAAATCTTGAAATATTCCTTTGTTGACCACACATGTGATGCAATTCCCTTTCAGTTTGTTTTTCCCGGCATAGTAGACCATAAAATTTTCTAATTCAAAATGGTCAATATGAAGCTATTTCAGTGCACTAATGTCTGTGGCATCTATCTTCAAGTATTTCATTTATTTTCAACAACTTCCACATTTCCAAAAATCATAAGTTATACATTCTGTATATTAATTATTAATGGATGTTCGTAGTTGCTTCTTCCCATTTGGACTCATACCTTGTCAGCAAATAAAGGCCTTGAAAATTTTACTCCATCGCTGTTATTATTAAAGTTACTCTCTTTTGAGAGAGGATCCCTGGTGGTGGTGATTACACCGTTGAGTTGATAACCAAACAATCAGCAGTTCAAACCCGCCAGGGGCTCCGAGAGAGAAAAATGAGAATTTCTACTCCTGTAAAGAGTTACAGTCCGTACGAATGTGCTTGATACAATTGATGCATAGATTGTTATAAGAGCTGCAAAACAATGAAACAATATAGATAGATAGATAGATAGATAGATAGATAGATAGATAGATAGATAGATAGATAGATAGAAATGAAGAGATGGGACTTGCATGAAGGAAATGGAATAAGTAATGTTACATTGTGGGGATTGAAATCAATGATAAGAAATAAAATGTGTATGAATTACTAAATGGAAAACGTATCTGCTCTGCACACCTTCACCCAATTCACAATAAAACATGTTTTTTTCATTATTTTTTTTGTTAAAAAGAGTTCGCGTCTCTGAACTCCAGTTCTACCGTGCCCTCTGGCACTGCTATGAGTAGGAATCAGCGTGATGTCGGTGAGTTTGGTTTTCTGAGTCTCTCCTTTGAGGAGACAGTTCTTCTCCATTCATACTTTGAATCCCTTCCCATCTGAGGGGCTCATTTTCTGTCGCTATTGCACACAGTGTTTCCCTGCTATTCATACGGTTAGAAGTAGATCCCCAGGTCTTTTTTCCCTAATATTTCTTAATCTGGAAATTCTGCTGAAACCTCTCCACCAATGGGGTCCCTACACGTACTGCAATTCCAGTGACATCGTGCTCAGGATTGCAGCAACATGCAAGCCACCACACTACAATAATCTGGCAGATAAATGGTGGATACGATATAATTTTACGACTGTTGACTTCTAGACTATTTTCAACTCTTCTCTGATAAAAATGAAGATAAAAGCTATAGCAAAAGAAGAAAAAGAAGGCAATGACTGGGTATTTAGAGATATAAGAACATCGTATTGTCTCTTTCATCTGGCTTCTATTTTCACTGCAGATAAACAGGAATGCACTGTGGTCTAATGAAAAACAAAGGGTAAGAAATTATCAGTCAGCCTCCGAGAGAATGTTCTGATTATGCTGCGTCAGCCCTGAACTGCTTTGAAAAGAATGGGTGAATATTTGAAGAGACTTATTAGGATTATTCAGGGACCTTCAACTCCAATTCTTCTCATTCTACTGAGCCATACATTTGTGACTAAATGATAGAAAAATGAATCAACATATCCTGTGCAGAGGGATAGTTCTCTAGCTAAGTAGGTCTTCCTTTGTAAATGAGTAAATTACACACAGGTTCATAAATTCATCGCTCTTGGGTATATGGTAGATAGAAGTCAGGTGCCTGAAGCATGACTGCTGTGACATGAGTGGACACGTTTGTATGACTGGGATTACACGATGCGATCAAGATTTTAATATTATCTAGTGAACCTCAGCCTGGGAAGCTAGGCAACTGGCCTCATTCTTTCTAATAACAGAGCTTAGCTGCATCCGCGACATTCTGACACAACTCAGTTCCTTGGACCTTCTTTCTAGGATGCATCCCAGTGGTAGAGTAAATTTAAAAAGAAAAAAAATATCAGTCTCAACACTACAACTGATTCATGGTATGATTTTGGGGGGAGTGTAATTGAATTTCAACAATGCCTCTGAGGTCTTGGCTACTAAATTAGGGTCCACTAAATGTATCCTAATTGTCTCAAAGAGTTAGCAAAAGTGAGCTTCATTTAATCCCAGCTCTGTAATAACGAACTTAGAACCTTATCTTATATTCTGGAGTCTAACAGACCTGACATGTACATACAAAATGACCATGAAATGATGTTCTCCTAAAGGTATCGCTGAATAAGGTATGCCTGACTCAAGCCTGGGTCTTTTCACTAGCCTCATTGTAAAAATGGCATAGGGGTGGCCCCTGGCCACCTCTGACTTCACAATGGGAACGAAACTCAAACTCAACATCAGTCAAAGACCGATTCTTATAAGGCAGGGCAAGACATGCCTCCATGTTCTTTCCTCTTTTGGCAATTCTGACACCAAGTGTCCTTCCCATGATACTCTACCCAAAGGACTCGATTCTAACTCTGTGGGTCAACAAAGCTCTCTTCCACAAGTGAGACTCCTATCTGAAGGCACTTGGCTTTACTTGCTCTCCATGTGCCAAGAAGCCCATACTGCTCTAGCTGATGCTCTGGCTGCTCCTCTGCCAATCCTCGGTTGCTTGTCCGGTGTCACAGCTTTCTGCCCCTGGATTTAAGAGGTTCCATGTACAGAGATCTTTTGTTTCAAAGGACCCCTCCCATCCTAGTTTTTCTCTCTTGATAGTTGTGAGATCCCTCCATTCTGGCTTCTGAAATGACTCATTTTACTTCCAGCAGCAATAATGTGGGCAATTGACCAATCCCTACATTGGAGTTCCAAGTTTTTGCAATCATTCTCAGCCATATTAATAATCACTCAGACCTACATGACACATCCTGTCAGCATCTTCCTCCATCTTCTCTTTCCCAGACCCATCCTCAGGAAAAATACCCAATCTGCATGGGCTCACCAGGGGTGTGGTGGGCATGGCAAAGACCACAGCTAGATGAGTCATATCAAGCAAGTCGTGGCATCGCACTCCTGTACTGGCAAAACACTAGGCAGTGAAAGAAGAAGACTGAGGGGTGATGCCGTCAAACGGAGCTGTCAAAGTATGTAATGAATACACTGCAGACTGCCGTCAGAACACATAAAGCCGTCTTAGGAGAAACACAACCAGCATGTTCCTTAAAAACAAAGATGGTGAGATTACTGTTTACTCACGATGGGCACAACATCAGGAAAGACTGGCCACAAGAAAAGGACATCATGTTTAGTAAAATAGAATGTTAGTCCACTAACATTCTATTGAATGTGGAGGGTTTGGGGTTGAACATGGGCTCAGGCATATAGGAGATCGTTAAGCTGGAACATGACCAGGCAACACTGGTCTTATGTGATACGTAAGATTGTCATGAGTCGGTGCCAACACCATGGTGACCAAAAATAACAATAAATACATAACAAAGGAATTTTTGCTTTGGCAAAAATAAAGAGAGTAATGCAGAGCCAATTAACAATGGAATGAAAAAGTAAAGGTTTAATAGTACAACGGGGCTACAAAAATTCATGAACAAATTCCATTACCTTTTAATTCCACGATCCACAAACTTTTTGAAACTCCTCATGCATGCCAAGGTGTTGCTTGAAAACACGCATGTGAGGTGTACGTGCTTACATATGCAAACAAGATGTATATAAACCTTGAATCATTATCTACAGTCTGCTTCTGAGAATTCAAAATAGAGTCTATAATGTAGGTGTTTCTCATCGCTTAACCGTTTCGGAAAGGAAACCATGACACAGAGTGGGTCCCTCCTGGCCTTACTTTGAATGTTAGGTCACGGCAGACTGGGGCTTTTCTGAGGCATGGCACCTAGAACCCACCTCGGACCCTCTTGGCTGTGTGCCGGCTAGCACCGTCTCTCAAGTCACAGCTACCAGGAACTGCTCTCAGGAAATCCCAAAGGCCTCCTGTTCAAGCATTTCACTCACTTCTTATGAGTGAACAACCTTCACTCTCAGGTGAATGACAAGTGCAGGGCTGGGTCTAAACCTCGAGCTAATGTGGATAAGGCAGAGGTTGAGGTTGCCCTTCACCTCTGCATTGCCAGGAGAAGGGAACTGTCAGTTGAGTTGCAGGGGAGACAGAAAGGGAAATTAGAGCATCAAATCCATGAGAATCAGGAAATAACGGAGTGCCAAGGGATAGGAGCCAGAGAGAAGGATGGGTTTGGCTGGTGGAAGGCAGAAAGCCCCGTGGAGGAAGCAGTCATCTGTGTGGGGGGCACTTCTGTGACTGCGAACTTTTGTTGCAGAGTGATGGGAGGTAGGGAAGGGGCAGAGGGCAGTTGGAGCAGCCCAAGCATTGGTGTGTCGAATATAGCATGAATTCTTCCCAGTCCTGGTGCAACTTCATATTCCAACCCACTCTGGCTTCCCCATTTTGCAATTAGACTAGCTGCAAAGAGGAACTGGTGGTTTTAGGAGAAGTTGTGAATTTTCTGTTTCAGCAGCTGCTTTCTTTCCCGTTGTTCAGTTTGCACCCAGCTCTCTGGCTGCCGCATAGGGCTGGTGTGTGGTCTGGGCCGCCTGAGCCATGAACAGCTTCAGGGCTGCCTTCTTCTTCTGGGTGGTGGCCGTACTGGCTAAAGGAGACGCGCCCGAGGGAGAGGCAGATAAGGCTGGATTTCAAAAATGTAAGAAGGCCTTGAACTTGCCAGTTCTGGAAGTCTTACCCGGAGGAGGCTGGGATAATCTGCGGAATGTGGACATGGGACGGGTGATGGGCTTGACATACCTCAACTGCAGGACCACAGAGGATGGGCAGTACATCATTCCTGATGAAATCTTCACCGTGCCCCAGAAACAGAGCAACCTGGAGATGAACTCCGAAATCCTGGACTCCTGGATGAATTACCAGAGCAGCACCTCCTTCTCCATCAACACGGAGCTCAGCCTTTTCTCCAAAGTCAATGGCAAGTTCTCCTCCGAGTTCCAGAGGATGAAAACCCTTCAGGTGAAGGACCAAGCAATCACTACCCGGGTTCAGGTACGAACCCTGGTCTACACAGCCAAAATCAACCCAACGTTAGCACTCAGCACGGGGTTTCAGAAGGAGCTCCTGGCCATCTCTGACCGGCTCGAGAGCAACCAGACGCGGATGGCCACCTACTTGGCAGAGCTCCTGGTCCTCAACTACGGCACCCACGTCATCACCAGTGTGGATGCTGGCGCCGCTCTCATCCAGGAGGACCACATCAGATCCTCCTTCCTACAGGACACCCAGAGCAGCCACAGCGCTTTGACTTCATCGGCTGGAATTGCTTTCCAAAATATCGTCAACTTCAAATTTGAGGAGAAGTACTCCTTGCAGAACGCCCTCACCAAAAGCTACCTCTCGAACCGAACCAACTCCAGGGTGCAGAGTGTTGGGGGTATTCCCTTCTTCCCAGGCATCACCCTCGAGGCCTGGCAGCAGGGCATTGCCAACCACCTGGTGGCCCTAGACCGTGCGGGCCTGCCTCTGCATTTCTTCATCAACCCCACCATGCTGCCGGGATTGCCTGGCCCCTTGGTGAAGAAGTTGTCTAGGACAGTGGAAATGGCCGTGAGGCGCTATTACGCTTTCAATACCTACCCTGGATGCACCGATGTCAATTCCCCCAACTTCAATTTCCAGGCCAACACAGACGATGGCTCCTGCGGAGGGAAAATGACCAACTTCACCTTCGGTGGGGTTTATCAGGAATGTACCCAGCTGTCTGGGGCCGAGACAGTCCTCCTCTGCCAACACCTGGAGCAGAAGAATCCACTCACTGGAGACTTCTCCTGCCCCTCGGGCTACACACCAATCCACCTTCTGTCCCAGGTCCACGAGGAGGGGTACAATCAGCTGGAGTGCCAGAGAAAGTGCACCCTCTTCGTCTTCTGCAAGCGGGTGTGCGAAGATGTGTTCCGGGTGGCAAAGGCTGAATTTAGGGCTTTTTGGTGTGCAGCCGAAGGTCAAGTTCCCCCATACTCGGGACTGCTTTTTGGGGGCCTCTTCAGCGGTAAGAGCATCAACCCTCTGACCAATTCACAGTCCTGCCCGGCCGGCTATTTCCCACTGAAGCTCTTTGAAGGCCTCACGGTATGTGCTTCTCAGGACTATGAACTGGGGTTCAGGTTTTCTGTGCCCTTTGGTGGGTTTTTCAGCTGTGTGGTTGGAAACCCCTTGGTGGATCCTGCTACCACCAAAGATTTGGGAGCACCTGCTCTGAAAAAGTGTCCCGGAGGCTTCAGCCAACACCTCGCCCTCATCAGTGATGGATGCCAAGTGTCCTATTGTGTTAAGGCTGGGCTCTTCACAGGAGGATCCCTGCCTCCAGCCAGGCTCCCCCCATACACCCGGCCACCCATCATGAGTCAGGCCGCCACCAATACTGTCATGGTGACCAACACAGAGACAAAGAGCTCCTGGATTAAAGACTACGAGACCCACCAGTGGAGGCTGGGAGAGCCGCTGGAGCTTCGCAGGGCCCTGAAGGTCATCCACGGGGACGAGAATGGCCTGTCAGGTGGAGCAGCGGCTGGAGTCACTGTGGGGGTCACCACCATCCTGGCAGCTGCCATTGCCTTGGCCATCTATGGCACCCGGAAGTATAAGAAGAGGGAATATGAGACCCTCAAGGATGACAGGCAAAGCTTGGCTCAAGGCAAGCTTGAGACGGGGGATGATCCTCACCAGGAGGCGGAGCAGAATCCAGTCTAAACCGCTCTCATCTCGCCCCAGGGGGCTGCCAGCGCATCTCTCATCCTTCCCCTCTCCACTTCTGCTTTCCCAGTAATCTAAGTGGCAGGAGCTCCGGCAGGCAGGTAGAACTTTGTGACTTCTTTAGAATGTCTGGGCCACGTTATTCATGGATCTGCCTGGGCGTGGTTGAGGGGGCCGATGGGACTTTCTGAGTAGTACATGTGAGGGGGGTGCCTTTTCACTGTGTGTGCTGCCAATTGTTGCCACCCGAATGGGCTTGTGTGAAATGAGAGGGAGAATGTTGGTGATTTGATTAGGAGGCTGCTCGTGTCGTCTAAGGTCTGCAGTGATTTCTGATTCATGAGCTGTAAGAATTTCCGCCTTTCCGTTTTACCCTTCCCCGGTCTGTTTTTGGATTTCATGTTCCTGGAGGTTGACAGAGGTCCCCATAGACACAGAAAGAAACTCCTATGTGAACCCAATTTAAAAAAAAATTTTTTTTTTAAGCTTTGAGGGTTTCACGTTGCTGGAACATGTCATTCCCTCTGGGTCATAGGCTTCCCCTATGAAAACAGGACATTCCTGCGCCAGTCTCCGTAGGGGAGGCCACTGTCACTTAGATAAGACTTTTCTGCAATCCTGTCCAGAGTCAGGAAGTCTTCAGAAAGTGCTTTACCTGAAGAACATCCATTCGTAGGCCCAGGGGAAAGGTGATAGGAGATGAGGTGTACATGAGTCAAGGGCCATAACGAATGGATTCTGATGTTTGGAAGAAATTGAAACTCTTACCCACAGTCAAGTCTCTGATTTCTTCTCCTTAAATCATCATAATCAGGCCGCCGTAGAGGGGCTGTCGATTTGGACATATGGAGAATCATAGCTTCATGGTCTTTGCTGCTGATCACAACCTTCCTCCTTGCATGATCCTTCTCCACCCTGCCCTCCCACCACACCAACATGCACACACGGACCCCACATGCACTCACACATACCTCTGCATGCGTACAGGCACACTAACAGACCACCCACACACCCTCCCACACCAACATGCACACACACACGCACTCATACATGATCCTAAATACATACAGTGTACACACTCACACACTTCGTATTCCACCAAGCCTGAATTTTTCTAGAGAGGTGAAGGACAAAGGCCAGAACTCACAATAAGTTCCCTTTCAGCATTGGTCCTTCTGCCCAACATGCTTCCTGTGTTTGCTGCCAGCACAAAAGGGGCCCCTGGCACGATCAAGCCCACTCTTTTAAATGACAGGAGAAAGGCATTGTATTTTTTCATTCCCAGGATGGGGCATCTAGCAGGAGGCATGCCCGACAGCCAGCAAGGTTGTGGGCTTGACCCTGTTTCCATACCCAAGGTCATCACCCAAGAGAATTTAGTCATGTGCCTCCCCACGTGCAAAGATCTAACGGAGGTGTTTATGCTCCAAATCAAAGGTCAGTCCTAAATTGTCTTTTGCCTAAAAAAAAAAAAGTACTCCCTCCTCATTCATGGTCACAGTCGAGTGTCTGGGTTTACAGTAGCCTCTTCTGCGGAGGAGCTTGACCATTCCCAGCCTGTGAAAAAGATGACTTCGAGGATGTCTGCGCACCCGGAAGGAGAAGTGGTTTTGAGCTCTGTTCTGCTGACTGCCCAGACAGGAACGCTGTGCTTAAACCACCTCTTGACTTAGCCCTGCCACTTCTAGAGCTTTTGAGAAATGCATTAAAACTGCTCTCCTAAACCGCTGGGTGCTTTGTGGGTATGTTCCAGCCAAGCTAACCATTTTCCCAAGAGCGCTTTGAAAATCATCGAGACAGACAAATTACAGGCAAATTACAGATGTTAACGGCCCCTCGAAATGAAACATTCTCCCAAAACATAACATTTCTACTAAAGAAAAGTATCTAAGTATGAATTAAAATGGGTGCTTAAGAAACATTCTGTTGAACCACTCGTGCCTGTGAATTCAGAAGTGGGACTGCAGGCTCCAGCCGTGAACAAATCCCAGCGTGGGAGAACCTGGTCTCTGCTTCCAGTCAGGGAGCTGACGGCAGTTTCTTGCTTTCCTAGCCAGTGGTCTCAGGTAAGGGCCGTCTGTGGACTCAAGCCACACTCCGCAAACAGAAATGGGAACGATGTGGAGGACAGGGCGGGTTTGCAGTCACACATGTGCTATGAAAAGTGCCCGGGAGGCTGCAAAAGATGGTCTTGGAGAAGAATATGGAATGCGCCCCGAACTGTCAGAATTTGAGTTCTGGGGTCACGGTTGGGTGGGCAGCGTGGACCGGCTCAAAGTCAGCAGTTCAACTCCCCCAGCTGCTCAGAGGGGACTGTCTGCTCCTGGGAAGATTTACCAAACCTTGACCACTGCAGACAGGGTGGGTCAGAATGGGTTTGGCCACAAGATGATGAGCACAGGTGTAGTTTGGGTGGTGGCGGTCTCTTTAGCATTGGGATGATGCACGCTAAACTTTTATTTGAAAACAGCCACTACCTGTGCATGTCACCATTTCAGTCTTCCTCCCCCACCCCACGTTCCGCTAAGTATTGTCCCCCACCCCGTGTGTGCCTTGTGGTTTGTTCCCTTTGAGGAACAAAGAGTCAAGCCAGGTGCCCCAGTCAAGCGTGTGGGGGAAAAAGATTTTTTTTTTTTTAAAAAAGGAGAGGGGACTCTCCCTCCAATCAGCACAAGTGTTTGCGGTCGCTGACGGACCCACGGAGCTCAGCCCCAGGCCTCAGGGACAGGTGCGCGGCCAAGTTCCAAAAAGCAGAAGAGGGTTTTAAACCAATCACCAAGCACAGATCTGTAGTCTTTCACTTGCCCGTTTATTGTTCTGCACATACACCTCATGAGCACCAGGTGGCGATGTCCCCTCACAGAGCAATACCAAGGACTTCAAAACTCACCAGCTAACAGACAGAACAAGGGTACAGTTGGACATTCACCTGCCCTCTCCCTAAACCCCCACCCCAACTCCAATGCTAACGACCACAGACCACCGGGAAAGGGGGCCACGGGTAGGAGGCCCTTGCTTGCCACACACACCGGTGCCCTTCTGCAACCACCAAGATCTGCTGTCCCAACCCTTTCATGCGCGAGTCAGTGCCATGCCAAGACGGACGAGCACTCTGGACCAAGTTTAAAAAACAACACAAAACAAAACCCACAGAGAAGTCCAAATTGTACAAAATGGGGCGGAGGATGAAAACACAAAGGCACAGGCAACCACAGGGACATCATTCCCCTTCCAAGGGATGAGCTTTCTGGCAAGGTTTGTCTCCAAGCTCACGGGTCATCCATCCTGCGACAGTCTGGAAGGGGGAAAGGAGGCTGCTGGTGCTAAGAGGATGGGCAGAAAGAGTGGAATTCTCTGCCTGGGCCAAGGGAACACTGCACTGCAAAGTGCCCCGGGGTCAAGGTAGAGGGCGCACAGCAGACCCCACGGAACCCGAGACTGTACTGCTCCAGGTTGGTGAAGAGAGGGCACAGGAGCACTGCCCGCCATGTGGGCACAGTGCTAGAAGGGAATTCCTACCTTCCTTCTAGCCAGAAGTTTCTACAAGCAGTGTGGGGAGGAGGTAGCCCCTACTGACCATCCTCCTCCTCCTCCTCCTCCTCCGGGGAGGGAGGGGACTGCTGGGGGAAGTGGTGAGGCAGAGGAGGAAAAGCAGCAGGGCAGAGTCACAATCCAAGGGAAAGGCTTGTAAGTATGAAGACTCATTCTCCTGTACAGACCCCCTGACACACCCCTGGGTCCTTTCATCTCTTCTTGACCAATTCCTCCTCCATCTCTACCTTCTGACCCCGGGATATCACCTGGCCCCTTAGCACCCATCCCCGTTCTGCAAGCAGGCCTTCCTTTTTTCCCTCCCTTGCTGCCTCCATTGTAGTTGCTTTTCACCCACCGACACTCCAGGCTGCTTCCTTGACGCTCTGAACCTAAAGCCCAGCAGATGCTCAGACGTACTTAGAAGGCAGAGGCCATCCTAGGCCTACGAGGAGTGGCAAAGGAATCGCTTGGCTCCCTGGGTGCAGTAGTGCGTGCCCAGAAACACCGCAGGGTGTCTTCTTCCCTGCTCTGGCAGGAAACTGCCCCGTGGTGCAGAGAGTTCGGGGACCAACCTCCTGTTCTGCTGGTGAGATCTAACTGACCACAGAGTGGCAGGAAAATCGAACTCAGATGGCGGACAGTGCCTCCCTCTGGGGAAGCAGGTTCACGTCCCAGTGGCCATTCGCCAAGGGAAGAATGGTTCAGCACCAGCTGAGCAAGGCACTGGGGGACACCAGGGGCATCCACCGGGCCCACCAGGGTCAAAGTAGCTGCAGGCCTAAGAGCAAGCAGCTATGAGGCTGGCTTTCCGGAATGCTAGACCTCCAGTCCTAACTTCAGTATCACGCTTGTCGGCTCTTATGCTTTGATTTCTCTATCATCAGAAACCTCCCTAATATTATGAAATATATATATGCATATATATATATATATATATGTCAAATCCCCAAAACATGAGGTATCTAAATTCAAATCGGTATCCAGAGGAACGTTCCTCCAACCTAGTTCAATAAACCCACTTTCAAAGGGGAAACTGGAGTTTCCTTCTTGATCCCAATCTTCTCCTCCCTGACCATCAATTCATTCCTTTTTGGGAGCCAAAAGGCAGGAGGAATTGTTGGCAGGGGACAGAGGGGATCGTGGGGCACAACCCAGATGCAGGTTGGTCCAGACCATCGTGGGGTCCCAGTCGTGGTGGGAATGAGCTCAAGGGCCTCTCTCCACACACTCGGCTAAAATGTGAGAGATGAGGGAGATGAGGGGGCCAGTATCACCTCTGGACTCGGATTTGCCATTTAACAGGGAGACAGACGGAAGCCTTCACAGAGGCAAGACAGATGGAGACTGGCTCTGACCCAGTCTTGAGACAGAAAAGGGGATTAGCAGAGTGGGCATCTCGTTACATCTCCCCAAGCACAGTGCTGTCTCCATCAGGATCTGTATGAACTCTGGGATGGGCTGGCCACGGGAGAGGAAAGCCAAGGGACCACAGCCTGGCTGTTCAATCCCCACCCGGACCGGGAGCATGGGACTCCCCATGCATCTCATCCGTGCGTCCGTGCACGCACACATGCACACATACACATAGATGCACACACACTGGTGGCACAGAGCCTACTGTCAGCTCTATTCACAGTGACTTGATGAAACTCATGGAATCTTTGAGCTGGTCTGGGGTGAGCTGGAAGAAGGCTCTGGGCTCCTCCCCCTGAGGACGGTTCAGATTCTCAGTGGGATGCAGGCTCTGGTCTGATCACAGGGCGGGCTGGAATCAGCATCATTGGATGCCAGCCCCGACAGGAACCCGAGTCCATCCATCCACATGACAAGGCCAGACTCCTCTTTGGGCAAGTTGGAGGCGTGAGGAGGAGGGGAGGAACCCGAGGCACCCAGGGCTAGCCTGAGAGCAGGGCCTCCCTGACCCGCTTGGCAAGAAATGCTCCCTCACCCTTCTCTGAGGCACCTGACTTCTGGCATCAGTCGCAGCAGTTTGGCCGTTCATCCCTTTGCCCCCCAAACTTGCACAGTAAGAGCTCCCTGCCTCCAGAAGAGGAGAGAAGAGCACAGAGCCCGCTCTCAGCGCAGAGTGGAAGCAGAGCTGAAGCCAGAGACCTCTGGCTTCACGAGGCCAGGGTGTGGAGTGCCCGTGCACCGTGCATACTCCAAGTGTGCTGGCCAAGCCCCCTACTCAGGGGTGGGGGTGGAGGGGCTCTTGCCTACCCAGCACCGGAAGCTCTATGGGAACAGACTGAGGCTGGTCCTCATCCCATGTTCCCCCTTTGGGTTGGATGAGGTGTACGAATGATGTTGCCTTATTCCCGCTGGGGTCCCCCTGTGGCTGGGAGGGAGGGGCAGGAGGCACGGAGACAGGACAGCAGGGGAGATGAGGGAGTCCGGAAGGCACGGCACCAACTTCTACCTCTACTCTCCCCACTTTCTGCCCTGTGGCCCCCATGGGTCCATGCCACCCCACAACCCCTCCCGCCTCAGTCCTTGTCCTGGGCAGCATTGTCTTCAGAGATGCCCTGGGCGGCCAGTTCGGATAGCACATTATCCAGGTAATTGGCATCTGGGTAGCCATGGCCAGTGAGGTTAGAACCGAACTCGGTCTTGTGGTGGACCTCGTTCCAGATGACTGTGTCTGACTCCCCCGTGGTGCTGGAGGTGCCGATGGCAAAGATGAGGCGCCGGTCCCAGGCCACCAGCAGCAGCTTCAGAACCTACAAAGCCAAAGCAGGATACCAATGAGGGGCTTGCAGGGTTTGCCAGCTGACCCAGGCTCCAGTACTAATTAGCCTTCCCAAGACCCACTCCTTCTGCCATCTTGATCTCCACGCAGCACAGTGGGATGTAGAGATATGCTTACAGGCCTACAGGTGGAGCTTGGAGCCTGTCACCAGTGAAGCATGTCACCTTGGACAGGTGATTTCCTCCTTCTTCATAAGCTGGCAATGATACAGCCCCGCCTCTAAAGGCCATGGGCTATTTTACAGAGCAGCACTTCCATAGCCACGGCAGGCGCGCCCAAATCCCAAACCAAACTCACTGCTGGACCCCACGGGGCCGTGAGTGTGAGGTTCTGCCCCTGCGTGTTGGAGGAGCATTGTGCTGGGGGGCAGGGGGTGCTCACTGGCTGGGTCCCCACTTTATGGAAGAGAATCTACAGGCCCAAGCAGCACCACTGTGTTTAGTCTCCCGATCGGATTTTCGGGGAAAACAATGACTCCGTGCCCTCCTGGTCATTACAAACCTTGACACTGTAGCCCGTAATCCAGGCCGACATGTGGGTATATGCTCTTGTGTCAGAAGCCCTGGTGGCACAGTGGTTAAGCACAGGGCTGCTGACCACAAGGTCAGCAGTTTGAAACCACTGGCCACTCCGCAGGAGGAAGACATGGCGTTCTAGACATTGACTCAATGGTTTGTTTTTGTCTTTCTTACTCTACTTTTGCAGCCCCTGTGGATCATGCTGGACTAGGCGTTCTGGCGGATGAGGGCAGCTAATCGCAAGGTCTGCACTTCAACACCACCCGGAGCTCCCAGGGAGAAAGACAGGACTTCCTACTCCTATAAACAGTTACAGTCTTGGAAACGCACAGGGGCGGTTCTACCCTGTGGCTAATGCATTGGCACGAGTCGATAACAGTGAGTTTGGCTTGGTTTGGCTTCTGGATCATTCTAGCGCACCACCACCCTAAAAAAGGGGGGAGTATCTCCCACATCGGGAAACGGTGCTCCGATTCTGGTGTACTGATTACGCATTGGGCTGCGATTCCGATGGTCAGCTATTGGAAATACCAGCAGTTCCGAGGGAGAAAGGAAGACTGGGCGGTATGCTCCAGTAAACAGCTCCAATCTCGGAAAAGATACTGGGGGCTGCTATGCGTGCTCGTTGACTCTATGGCGGTGAGAGAGGGAGAGAGAGAGTTAGTTCTGAGAGAGAGGAGTTACTGTTGGCCTTATGGTGGAGAGGCAAGGGCCCACATCCTCCATTTTGCTCACTGTGGCCTGCCGTGTGGATTCTGACACAGAGTCGATACACGGACGAAAGGTTCCTAGGCTGTCAGCTTGAAGGGAATGAGCCTGGTGGCACAGTGTTGAAGCACTCGGCTGTCAACCAAAAGCTCAATGGTCTGAACCCATCGACTGCTCGGCAGGAAAATGAGGCAACACCTGCTCCTGTGCAGATTCACAGCCCTGGAAAGGCTATGGGGGCGGTTCTGCCCTGTCCTACAGGGTCTGCAAAAGATGGAACGCACTTGAGGGTCAGACGCGTTCATCGTTAAGGGCACAGATCCCCTGCGGTGGGTTCAAACTGCCAGCCTCGTGTTAAGTGTTGAGTGCTTCATCGCTGCGCTACTCACCACACCGAGCTCACTGCCACCGAGTCAATTCTGACTCCCAGTGACCCGGCAGGGCAGGGTGGAACTGCCACTGTGGGTTTCCAAGACCGAAACTCTTTACGGGAGAAGAAAGCCTTGTCTTGCTACCACTTGGAGTCGCAGGTGGTTTCAAACTGCTAACCTTGCAGGTAGCCACCCAATGTGCCACAATCCCTGTGCTAACAGGGCTCCTCCCTGGACCGGTAGGACTCCAAAACTCTCCTTCCACCCTCCACCCAAGAAGCTCCCGGTTCAATGCAGTTGACTCAACACACAGCCCAGATATCATGTGCACCTGGAGCTCCAGGTGGCCCTACTCTCTCTGGGAAGGAGGCGCACCTGGTGTGGTAAAACCGGAACAAATCCCCCAGCCCACCCTGAAACCTTGTCTTACTTTTCTCCCCTTCTCGCTGTCTGGAAGGTAACAGTGCCGTGGGAAGCCGCGGGCGCTGAAACTCTTCCCAGGATTTGGGTGTTCTGGGCCCTGGAAGCAGAAAGAAAGAAAAGCAAGGAGCATTATTTTTCAAAATGTTTCTGATGATAGGGGTACAGACAAGGTGACAATCATAACAGTCAGAGAGTGGAGACCAGAGGGTTCTGAGTGATGGGCCCCCTGCAGGGTGGGTGCTGGAACAATGGGGTGGGGGTGGGGCCTGCAAAACTAGCTAATCCAGGAGAAAGTATACATAAGTCTCTGCTTTACCCTGGATCATCAGGGACCAAGGGTAGGCATTGGATTTGGCATCTGCTTCTGCTTTTGTTTTTAAAGGGCATTTGTTTATGCCCTTGTTCAACACTATAGATTGGGATATCCATGAGTGGGACAGAAAAAAAAAATCTCCCCCAAATGTTAAACCATTATCATCCAATACCCCTCCGAAGCTAGTAGTCTCTGGTCCCACCCCCACCCCGAGTGGATGGAAACCAATGTGGAATGGAGCCAGAACCAGGCATCCCAGTGAAGGGCCAGAATGCGCTCACAGACCCCTTTGAGAAGCTCAAGGAAGAGATGAATTCCTCCTGCGAACAGTACAGTCATGTACACACACACACACACACACACACACACACACACACACGGTGGCTGCAGTCGCTGGCCATCCACGACCTCCTGGGGGCCTGTAGGACCGTGCTCAATAACGACCCCTCCATAAGATGAAGACAGTCAGTACCCATAACCCCATGCAGCCCCTGGCACGCCCCTCCCCCGGTGACCCCTAAATCTGCTCTGGCTGAGCAAATGAGCCAGTCGACGAGGGAATGACAAAGCAGCCAGAGCACACAGTGCCCTTTTGCTGTTTTCCCTTATCATGGCCAATGGTTTCAAATAAGATTAACATTTGTGTAATTTTTGTTGGGGGAAAAAAAAGTCCTCGTCCATGGCTTTCTGTGATTTGGAAGATTGAACGGCATGATCAGTCTCAGAGAAGGAAAGAGCTAGAAGGAGCAACAGTGTCAGCTGGGCAGTTCTGATGTTCACCCTCTGATAAAACTGGGGCAAAAATGCACAACAATCTCTTTTTCTAAATCAAGCCCCCAGTGTGAATGGCCAAAGCCAAGGCCAGCCATATTTCCCCTGTTCCTCTCCTTATGGGCACAGTTGGGTTTGTGAGGTATGGCACTGCCCCCAGAGAGCTGTGTGCTGCAGGCCCGTCCCAGAACAGGAGAGCCAGACCTCTGCATTCTCAGCAGCGAGGGTAGAGCATGAAGGCTCAACTCATCTCCAGGGCCCCAGTCCCCAAGGTCTCTGGAATCTTGGATACATCAGTGTAAGCATCTTTGCACAGTGACTGTGCTGATGGCTGTCAGCGCACCCCTTGATGCAAATTTAGGGTTTCCTGGAGGAGCCGTGGCAGCTGCCAGGACAGCCTGAGGTACCTGGGTTGTATACTGACTGCAGCCTGCTCCTTAATTCTGAGGGCTGAGAAACGTTATCGCCTCTCATAATTGGCTGCCTGGATGTTTGCCCGTGGGAGTGGGTCCTGAACCACGAACCAAATGAGTAGCAGAGTCGATTTCTACTCATGGCGTTCCCGTGTGTTTCAGAGGTAGAACTGCACTCCGTAGGGTTTCCCAAGGCTATGACCAGTCCTTTCTTTCGAGGCACCGCTGGTTGGGTCCAAGCCATGAATGAACCTTTTTGATAGGAGTCAAGTCTTTAATTATTTGGATCACTTTGGGAAACAAAAGAAGGGGCTTCAAAAAGTTTGTGGGAAAACTCCAGGATCTTTTTATTCCATTGTCAGGAGCATTTTGGAGGCTGTGTGTGTGTGTAAATACTGCTTTCCTGGACCACCGTTCAAAGATATACTTCCTACCAACGCTACTGCTGGTTCTCCTGACTCCTAGATCCACGTTCCTGGTGCCCCAGAATCACTCCAGATGTCTCTCCTGCCCCTACGTCCAACTAAATCTCTCCCTGTGCCCTGGTTCAGGTCCTATTCCTTGAGCTTGCACTGGGCAGTGATCTCCTCCTTGGTCCCCTCTCCACTGATCACCCTGTACTGTGGGACCAAACTGGCTCTCCTAAAAGACCATCCAAATCACACATCCTCCTTGGTGCTAATTGAAGACCCAACAGCCCTCGCAGACTCTCCACTTCCTCACGAGCAGAGGCTGGGCCTCCTCCCTAGCATTGAAGGTCCTCCACAACCGGGTCACAACCTCCCCTCGGTATCTCCATCATATCCATTCCCCCCACCCCCCACTTTTTCTTTTTCAGCATTTGAACTGTGGTGCTGGAGAAGAAGATGGAATAGACCCTGGGCTGGCAGAAGAATGAAATTGGGCTTAGATGAAACCAAGCCAGAATGCTTCTTAGAAGTGAATCTGGGGAGGCGTGGGCTCACAGACTCTGGCCGAGTCACCAGGAAAGAAACATTGCTAGAAAAAGGCATCGTGGTTGGGGGCGCAGAAGGTTGCAATGATGAGGGAGACCCACAAGGAGATGGACTGGCAGTGATGAGAATTATGGACTCAAACAGGAGCAGCTATGAAGATGGTGCCGGCCTGGGCATTGTTGGGCTCGATGATGTTTAAAATGACAACAGGCTTGAAATGAACCTCATCCTTATGCTCGCAGAACCCCCACTTTCACCTGTCACGGCTGTGTCCTCCAACGAGCAAGTCCTCTGTGCACCATGACAGGTATGATAATCCAGGAATGACAGCCACCAGGTATTGCAACTCTAGCACTGTGCCTGGCACCCCACTAAGCACATACACCCCACTAAGCACATATTG
Organism: Tenrec ecaudatus; assembly: GCF_050624435.1. Taxonomy (NCBI): domain Eukaryota; kingdom Metazoa; phylum Chordata; class Mammalia; order Afrosoricida; family Tenrecidae; genus Tenrec; species Tenrec ecaudatus. The sequence continues at coordinate 15,396,415 of NC_134533.1, forward strand.
GGTTTTCAGGCTACAGTGGAAGAAACCAGGCTCAGAAAGGTCAGAGAGCTTCAACATCACCGACTGTAAGGGGTCAACTGAGGCCTGCATTCCTGGTCCTCAGACTTGGTGACCCTGTGTCTTCTGCTCTATCCGCACGGCCACGCTGGGAGTCACAATTTAACCCCCAAAAACCAAAAGGTGGCACATGAGACAGCACTCAACGCCAAGGTCCAGCAGACCTACCTGTGGCGCTGTTGGAAAAGCGAATTACCTGGGCTCTACTATTAGAAGTCCTGGTGGCGTAGTGGGTTGTGTTGGTTTTCTAACTGTTGAGTCAGTCATAGACCACCAGCTTCTCCAAGGGAGAAAATGAGGCCATCTGCCCCTGTAGAGTTATAGAGCCTCAGAAAGCTCTGTAGGCATTGCTATGCACTGAAATCTATTCCGTGGCCATGCTTAGAGGGGAGTGGGACCCTGCCATTCCTCAATATCTCTCTGGGTGCACATTATGCTCTGTTCTAAGGCTTCAGTCCACCATCTGTATGTGAGTTTGTGGTGGCTGGCATGTTCTTTTGATGCTAGAAGCTATGTCACCAGGATTTCACACACCAGAAGGGTCACCCGTGGTGGCCAAGTTTCAGCAGAGCTTCCAGCCTAGAAAGAAAAGCCTGCCATGCCAAATCCCAAAGTCCATGAAAATGCGCTGGCTCCTAACAGACGGGCTGGAATGTCAACAATCATGGAATTCGAACAGGACACAGCAACGCTTCCCTCCATTGGACACGAGGTTGCCATGCGTTAGAGGTGATGGGACAGCCGCTGATAGCAATAACGCAGCTTCGTTAATGACCCATCAAAGAGCATCGCGACGACATCACAGACCTTTATGAAATACAAACATCAACCCGTGAAGTGAAGCTACTGATTCGCCACCTATGCTCCTTCGAGGTCTTTGTACTTCCTTCTGGAAGGCCGGGTTCTCAGCTCGCTAGGCTGCCCCTGGGGAATTCTGCTTTTTTACACTGACACCATGTCAATATGGCAGCTTGGTCACCCTCAAGGGACTCAGCCACTTTACTTTCAGGGACGTTGAGTTTGGGAGACCAAAAGAAGTCTGGAGGGCCTAGATCAAGGCTGTAGGGGGGAAGGAGGAAGGTTCCCCAATGAACTTCTTATAGGGCAAGTCCTTGCTAACAGCAGGTCTATTTCCATGATAGGTAAACATTCCTTGGCACATCATTGTTCTTTCTCTAACCAGTGCCGTTTTCAATTTTCTTCACATGTCTTGCTAATAGGGCTTCTTGATCAATCTGCCTCCTTCTACAAACCCCTGTGGGTTTTTGGGCCTGCCACTCATTACGCTACGTGAGTCCAAAGACTGATGAGGCCTCATCAGTCTCCTGCAGAGCAGCTGATGGTTTTGAACTGCTGACTCTTCGGTTAGTCACCCAAAGCGTAATCCATCACTAAACCACGAGAGCTCCACAGCCACTGGGAAATCCTGTGGAGCAGGGTCCCGGACACAGCGTGGGGTCGCCACCAGTAGGAATGAACTCAATAGCAACTGATTAGAGAGAGTGCCAATCGGTAAAAAGTTGGAGACGAGTTTGTATCAGAAACCATGGACTTGTAAGGACAGAGCCTTCCTTTGTGGAATGGACTTTAGAGAAAGAGCAAGGAGGAGGCAGATCTCGCTATGGAGCAAGGACAGACCTTCGGGAGCCTGGTGCTGATTGACCCGTGCGGGGCACGGAGTCACAGGTCTGCCGGGCTGCGCTGGGTGTAACAGTGGGTGGGGTGGGTACAATGTTGGCCCCAGGGACTGGCGGATGTGCACAGAAGGAAGAATGGTGGACGGGGTGCAAGGTTAGGGAGACTGGGCAAGCACAGGACCAGGAGAGTTTTCATAGTGAAGGAGACGGTGATTTTTACAAGAAAACATTTAAATTAGAGACGAGGCAGCGACAGGCTCACCTGAATGCCGGGGGGGATACTGTAGATGATGCGGATAGTTTTGCAGTCGGGGTGGCCCGGCAGGGAGTGGGGGATCAGGTGGTACTCCATCTTCCCCGGGGGCTGAGTGCCTGTCTTCACCCCGTAAATGGTCTTACAGGTCGGGCACTGCAGACTCCCATCCTACGAAGACAAAGGCGGGAAGGGCCAGATTAGAAAGTGGTTCTGGTGACGACTTCGCCACCCAAAGGCATCCAACTAAAGGGCCAAGGGTTGGAGAGGGACCCAGATGAGTAACAAACCAGAGTTCCCTAACCGGCTTCTGCTTTCTCCAGTTACCAAGAGTCACACAGGGAAGGTTTGAATCCACCAGCTGCCTCCCGAGAGAAAAACACCAGTCAAACAACATCTATAAAGACCTCTCAAACCCTATAGGGCATCTCTTCTCTGTCCTAGATGGTCACTATGAACTGGATCAATGAGGGCGACAATGATCCTTCAAGAACAGATAAAAATCAGCCTAGAATTAGGATGGGGGTGAGATTGGGGGAGAGTGGGGGTACAGTCTGCATGAATCACAAGAGGAGGAAAGAATGTCTTTCATGAAAATCTCCCATGATCCTAAGACCTGAAAGACTAGATGGTGCCCGGCCACCACCACGGACCCTCTTCAAAGGAATCACATTAGAAGACCCTGGGTACTGGGAAAAGGAAAATATGGAACGAAACTCAAAATCATTAAAAAAAACAAACAATGACAACACAAAAGACAGGCTTACTGGTCTGATAGAGACAGGCGAAACCCTTGAGAATATATGACCCTGAACCCCCTTCCGACCTGGAAGTGAACTCCTGCTTGGTGACTCAACAAACAATAGACACCTGGGAGGCATTCTTTCCTTGGAACAATCACCTGCAGGGGCTCAGCAGGCAGCATGGCGCAGGGAGAAAGCTCAGAAGGCAGGAAGGAATGCAAGGGAAGAGGAATGGAAGTGAGAAACATGGGAAAGGAGGAGGAATGCTGCTCCGTGTGGGGACTGCAAACAACATCAGCAAACAGTTGAAGGAACTATTGAATGGACAAGGATAACAAATCACATTCGAATAGTCATATATACACATATGAATTCACTATCACCTATGTCATTTATTTAAAATCTTAAGCACCACAAGAATACAGACTTGACTCTGGTCAGTGGACCAGTGGACCATGGGCTGGGCTCTCAGTGACTGTGAGGGGGTAAGTTTCCCAGTAGGGCCTGCTGAGGTCTTTCCCGCAGGGGCAGCAAAAGAGCAAATCCTCCCACACTGAACAGCCATCGAATCAGCGCCGACTCATAGCGACCCTATAGGACAGAGTAGAACTGCTCCTGTGGGTTTCCGAGACTGTAGCTTCTTAAAGGAGTAGAAAGTCTCATCTTTCTCCCAAGGAGAGGGCTGGTGGTTTCGAACTGCTGGCCTTAGAGTTAGCAGTCGAATGTGTAATCTCTGTGCCACCAGGACTCCCTCTTAGGCTCCTAGAAAGAAGGGGGTGAGGGGAGGGGCAGTGTGGGTGGGAGCAGTATGTGTAGGAAATGCCATCACCGAGCAGAGATCAAAGCTCCTAGGATGTAAGTGTGTCTCTTGGGGAAGACCAGGAGGCGCTGCGGAGCTATTGAGAGGCATCTCTATTCGCGCATCACCCATTTCAATAAGTAGCTCAGTCTCAGAGCAACAGAGAAGGCTCCTCTTTGTGATCAAAAACTGACATCATGAGGCTCAGGTTCAGGATCCGTAAAATCCAGGAGGCCGCTGTCAGCTCTGTCTTGAACTCACCCCTTGGCCTTGAGTGAATCACACAGTCTCTCTCTGAGCCCTTTCCCCTCCTCTTCCATGTGGGGGAAATTAAAATTCATACTCCGAATTATCCACGAGGACAAGAACAAGGATGAGTGTCCTGAGCACTGATTTGATAGTACCAGGGTTTCTAGATTATTCTGGACCTGAAGAACCCAGAACAAGCAGGCTCCAATGGGCCTTTGTAGCTGAGCATCTGAACAGGGAGAACCGGAGCCAGAGTTGCATCATCTATCAGTTACAGGGATCCACTACATACCAGTCTTTCTGGGAGACTGAAAAAGATCCTTTGGTCTATCCTTTGAAAATTAAAGATGAAGGGGAAAATCTCAGGCATAATGCCAAGGTGACCTCGATTTGAATGTTAACGTAAGCATACCCCCACCAAGAATTCAGGACCAGGAGGTATTTCATTCTGTCGTACATGGGTCCCTATGAGTTGGAACTGATTCAACAGCACCTAACAATAAAAATAAAATTCAATCTCAAACCGACAGCTGATTCCAACTCACAGTGAACTCTACAGGCTCTCAGAGACTATCAATCTTTATGCAAACAGTCTCGTCTTTCTTCCATGGAGCAGCTAGTGGGCGGGAACTTCCAGCCTTGCAGTTAGCATCCCAACACCTTACCCACAGTGTCAGCAAGGCCACTGAGGACACCCTAGTAAGTAGGTATTAGTTCATTTCCATTTCCCTGGGGACACATGAGATCACAGGGAAAGCCGGGATTGTTGCCTGGGCATGTCCCCACAAGGTAAGGAAGAGAAGGAGGAGCAGCTTGGAAATCCAGTTTGGGAATTGGATAGAAACGTGACGCTGTCAGGGCGATCTCAGACTGCGGAAGACCAAGCTGGACCCGGAGAAGCGAGTGGGATTCCAACGGACAGAAATAAGAATGTGAAAGGTCTGCCGGCACTGCAGAGAGCATGAGCCCAGTCAGCATCTGAGAAAAAGCTCTGACGTCGTGTGGGGAAAATGATCCCTGAGCAGAGGTGAAGGTTAATTGTAGGTGACAACTTGGCTAGGCTGTGGTTCCGGGGTGGCCACTAGTCAAGTTGTTGTCATGGAGAAGTGGCAAGTGATACATCGGTTAACCTTGGATAGAGCAGTTACCTTTCCATAATGGTCTCTACTGCAATGGGAAATAGCAAAGTTTACATAAATAACACATACACCCTCTGCATTTCCACAAACCACCAACTGGGGTGCTAGCCTCCCATGCACACACTATCAGTGCGGTCTAGATGTATACTTGTTGTTCATAGGAATGCTTTCTATGTGGGGAAATGTGATGATCTTCCATCACGTGATATAATCTATCATTGCATTGTAGGGTGGATCCTAAACCTAATCACTTCTGAATTGGAAAAGACACAGATCCAGAGAGGCAAAGGTAGAGGACATGTAGAGATTGTCTGCCAAGAATCCTTGACAGACCCCAGACGGAACAGATCCAGAGACCCTGATTTGGACCACCAGGCTCCAGAGCCGTGAGGCGACAGAGGTTCACTCTGTGCCAGCAGACCTAGCGAACTAAGACAGGCAGCTGCCACATTCCTGGAAATCAGTCTGAACAGGGTATTGCCCACCGATGGCTGTGAGTCATGAAGGAGACAAGCATCCACACAGCCTGCCCACTTCTCCAACAGCTGGATCCCAGGGGAGGATGGCCAGGCATACTTTGGCAATAGATCCCGACACTGTTTCAGGGTCAATCAGGGGCATTTTGAAAGCGAAAGAATCATCCTGAAAGTCCGTTGGCTGTAGGAAACCCTAGAGATGGAGGAGTGGCTGGGAAATCCACTTCTGCTGGTAGCAAGGCTGGAACATTGACCATGGGTCTGGTGCTGGGTACATATTCGTCGAAGGGGCCCACTTGGCCCAGAGGGCGCCAGGACAATGGGTGGAAGTCCATACCCCTCAGATCACTCCCCCACAAATGGTGCTTGAGGAAGTTGAATAGCTGGTACAGAGCAGTGGTTCTCAACCTCCCTAACGCCATGACCCTTTCATACAGTTCCTCATGTGGTGGTGACCCCCCAACCATAACATTATGTTCCTTGCTACTTCATCACTGTCATTTTGCTACTGTTGATGAATCATCATGCAACTATCTGATAGGCAGGATGCAGTTTCATTGTTACAGATTGAACATAATTAAAGCAGAGTGATTCATCCCAAAACAACATGTAACTATATATTGTGAAATAGTTATGTGTTTTCCGATGGTCTTAGGTGACCCCTGTGAAAGGGTCGTTCCACCCCCAAAGGGATTGCGATCCACGGGTTGCGAACCGCTGGTATGGAGAGATGATTAAGACAGGTGCTGTCAGCAATACAGTTTCACTAAGCATTTCTTTCTCCTGCTCACAAGTCAAGATCATCACTCCTCATGCCTGGGGAAAGTGCCTCTGAGACTCCTCAAATGACCCAGACGTTCCCACTCAGGGCCCAGCGGCTGCCACTGACCTTGTTCCCGTTGTTGTACATGGCGACCAGGCAGTAGATGTGGTAGACGTGGCCGCAGCGGGACAGCTTACCCACTAGGTCGGGCTTGACGGTAGGCTGGGGGCCCTTGTAGCCCGAGGGGGTCGTGAGACGCTCCATGCAGATGGTGCAGTCCTAGGGGCAGGACAGGGCAGAGAAGGCAGCCTTCAGATGTCACCTGGCCTGGAAGGCTGCACATTTCTGTGACGGTTAACCTCCAAAAACTCACTGCCATCGAGTCACAGTGCCGACTCCTACTGACCTTATTCTTGGTGAGAGTAGAAAGCCTGTTTCTCCCGCTCGTGGCTGTCAATTTTGAAAGCTGACCTCACAGTTAGCAGCCCAACACTTAACCACGATGCCACCAGGACTGAGCAATTACTACCCGCTCGTCTAGAGAGCCCAAGGGGCCATGGTGGCAATAGTGGTTACACATTGAGCTGCAAACCACAAGGTTATCGGTTGGAAACCACCAGCCACTCTGTGGGATTAAGACAAGGCATTCTACTCCTGTCAGGAATTGGTCTCAGAAACCCACAGGGGCAGTTCTGCACTGTCCCATAGGGGTATGAGTTGGCGTTGACTCCCGCACAGTGAATTTGGTTTTGGTTTTCTTGAGAACCCACAAGCCAGGATGTGTGTTATGTGCCCTTTTATCGCTCTTTAAAAACCCACTGCCCTTGAACCAAGACTCGTTGGGACCCTGAGGGGAACTGCTTCACAGGGTCTCCGAGATTGTACATCTGGATGAGCGCAGACAGCTCAGTCTTTCTCCTGAGGAGCAGGCTGGTGGGTTTGAACCTTGCAGTCAGCGGCCTGGCACTTAATCCTCTGTGCCACCAGGGCCCCTGTTAACTGTCTTGCCACAAGAGAAATTCCTGAATCCAATGCACATGTTCACTTGGGCTTGCTGGGCAAAGCATTGATCTCCTGGGGCCTGGGGCCTCAAGCTGTCCTTCCTTGCGGGGCAACACAGCAGAGAACTCACTGTCAAGTTATATTTAAATGGGACTTTTGTAAAGGGAACTATAGGCCCAGAGAGACTGCAATTTAAACAAATCGAAAATACGCTTTCGCAACTTCAGCCCTATTGACATTTTGGGCTGCAGGGTTCTTGGCTGTGGTGGGGGGCTTGGGGGAGTGGAGGTATTGGGGCTCTCCTGGGCTTTATAGGAGAGTTAGCAGCATCCCTGGATTCTGCTCACGCTGGTTTAACATTTCCCCAGACCCCAAGTGGTGACAAACAAAACTGTCTCCCTGGGGTGCTGAAGTGCCCCAGTTGAGAGCCATGGAGCCGCTATACCAAACCCATTTTACAGTGAGTACCGTGGCTTGTCCTGCTGGCTCCCAGTCAGAAACACGCTGAGAGAGCTTCCACCGGGTCCACACTAAGCAAGGCAGGGCATGCCACCAAAGCCGCTGCCCGGCCTAAGAACCCAGGAAGGAGGCTGTGAGCGGCCCTTGGCAACTCAAACGCCCATGACCGAAGGGGGTGGATGCACCCACACCCCCTGACTCACCTCATCCGGGGGGTGACGCACTTTCTGCAGATACTTCTTCAGCACTCCCTCTGGGGTTTTACCTGTGGGGACAGGAGGATCAGTGGGGATCAGGGACCAAACAACCTCGCCAAGGTAATGTCGGCTCCAATCGGACTCAGGGTGACCCCAGGCGTTGAACTGCCGCTAGGGTTTCCAAAGCTGTAAGTCCATCCAGAAGCAGACGGCCTCAGCCTTCCCCCTCCGTGGGGCAGCTGTCGGTTCACGCTGCCAACCATTTGGGTAGCCGCCAAATGCTTAATGCCATAACCGGTTCAGTGGCCACTGAGTCGGTGCCAACACGCGGCAACCCATGTGTGTACCACCGGTTTTTCAAAGGCTAGTTTGTGGGACATGGACAGCAAGGCCTTGCTTCGGAGGCCCCTGTGCCAGTCCTGCAAATCATTCATCCCACCTAGAGCCTGCAGTCCTGCCATGGAGGAGAGTGGGGAGCCAGTTTCAGAGCAGGAGAATCCAGCACACGAAAGCCCGTGGGAATTCACTCTGCACTTGGATTATGTTTGCTTTTTTATTTTTTAAGAAATGTAGGCATCAGAAGAGTGAGAGGGATGGTCCATGCAGGGAGGAGGTGTTCATGGCAGCCTTTACATCCTGCAATGGCTTTCTGGGCACCCTCCTGCCTGTTTCCAACTTTTAAAATGAGGTGAGTTAGTCTGCTTTTCATTGAAGGACCTGAATTAGCTCCATGGAAACAATACAATTGAAGAAAGGAACCGGCCCCCCAAAACCAAACCCATTGCCAGTGCATGGTGACACTGTGTGCTACAGACCAGCACTGAGCTGCATCGGGTTCTCTGAGCTGTCATCTTTATAGAAACAGATCGCCAGGCCTTCCTTCCACTGCACCCCTGGGTGGGTTCTGGTGGCCAAACTTTAGGTGAGCAGAAATGCAAGCGCCTTGTGAACCGTTAAACATGAAATACCTGTGAGGTATCTGTGATGGTATCTAGACACACCTAGGTGAAGGTAGGGGGAGACCAACCTATCAGCCTGATGATACCTGCTTGGGGCTGTGTCATCATTTAAATGAATGTATTAAGCCACACCCCCAAGGAGGTGTCATCAGGCTGCAACCTGTTTGACAGATTGGGCTAGTGGTTACTGTGTTGGGCTGCTGACCTCAAGGTCAGTAGTTCGAAAGCACCAGCTACTCTGAGGAAGAAAAACGGAGGCTTTCTACTCCCATAAAGAGTTCCAAAACTTACTGCCATTGTGTCAATTACGATTCATGTGACCCTATAGAACAGAGTAGAACTGCCTCCGTGGAACTGAGACTATAATTCTTTATGGGATTAAGTAGAGAGGCTCACCTTTCTCCCGTGGAGCAGTTGGTGGATTTGAAATGCTGACTTTGTGTTTCCCAGCCTGATGCATAACCACTACACCACCAGGGCTCCCTTCCATAGTTACAACCCCAGAAACCCATGGGGGTATTACTACCCTCTGCTTCAGTTGCTCTGAGCCAGAATTAACTCGATGGCAGTGAGTTTGGGGAGGGAATGCTACAACACGGTGTCAAAACAAGATTTATTTGTTTGTTTAAACCACAAGCCAAGTCCGGATCCACAACTTCAACTTCAAGACGGTGTGTCACTGTAGGCAAAGAAAGCCCACAGCAAGGAAGGGTGAACGAGCAGGGAAGTATCCTGCTTAGGAATTTCTTTAGGGACAGGCCCCATAGGAAGCAGCTGAGCCTGGAGTCAAGAGGATAAGATGCCACGGCTTTCCGAAGAGGCACCAGCCACCTCCTTGACTGTCAAGCAACTCCAGTTCTTGGTGATCGCCTGTGCTACAGTGTTGTCTCGGCTTGAGATTCTTGCAGAAGCAGATTGCCAGGCCTTTCTCCCGTGGTGGAGCCCTGGGTGGGTTCAAACCGCCACCCTTTGTGTTATCTGCCTGTTTTCCACACCCAGGGACTCCAAGGAGGCCCAGAAGGGAAATAAAAAGAATCACTGCCAACCTGGGCTGCCCCGTCTTCTCGACACTCCCATTTTCTTAGCTCTAAACTGGGAAATCTCATAGCACCTAGTTCCAAAAATTGTTGTGATGAGTCAGTGATTAAATTTAGCAGGGTGCCAGGTAAGGGCTCAACATGTGCAGTTAATAAGCATAGCGCGAGGGAGAGCATGTAAACCCCTGTCATTTCTCATCAGACTCTGAGCACGACAATTGCCTTCGTGTCCCTTGAATCAGGGCATTCTGATAGCCTGGAAAAGTAGGGCAAGCGTTTGGGGAAGTGGATCATGCAGCAGCCAAGAGCTGGGTTGCAGGTCCTCCCCTCCCACTGCCCCACTTCTGTGATAAGAATCAAGTGTCTATTAATTGAGAGCCTATCACTTGCCCTGGGCTAAATCCATTGTGCTTACCACCCGATTAGCTTCACAATATCGCTGCAAGCTTGGGTGTTTGGGGAGTGGTGCCAAAACACTCGGCCACCCATAGGAGCAATCAGAGTGGCGCAATGTGGTTTGCTCTCAGCTATTGACCTCAAGGTTGGCGTTCACACCCATCCTGTGGTGCCACGGAAGAAAGGCCTGGCAATTTCCAGCCATAGAAATCAGAGCGCCCACCCCCCCTCACCAAAGGTCTAAGGAACCCTTCTACTCTGTAACACCTGGGACCTGACTCAATGGCAATGGGTAGGCCTTGCTTTGTTGGTTTGGACCTGCCATCAGCCAGCTCCAGAGCAAGCTTTGAGATGCTCGATTGAGGGAAGAGAGGCTGGGTCTTTCCTTCAAAAAGGGTCGAGGGCTAGGGGAGCAGAAGACTGCAGAAGGACCCACATAACCTTGGCTGTGTCCCAGCTGCAGTGTGCATTCAGACGTCTGTCCGGTTGGGAGAGATTTCCCGCACTGGAGAGAAAAGAAAACTGGGCTCCATGTGGTCAATGGACTGACAAGGGACCGCAAAAGGGTTTTCAATCTGATCGGTTCTGACCCCACTTCCGAAGTGATCTTGATCCCCTGATACATTTTATGGGTGCAAAACTATCGATTTTGGTGTTTCTGCTCTTTGTTTTATTTGTTTCTATTCTTAATCATCAAAGCACGTGGCGGAGGAGGGTTATGCTAAGGGTGAGATGCTTGGCAGTAGAGGCAAGGCCAGGGCTAAGAGCTCTGGCCCTCTCACTCCCCTAAGATAAAGACACCGGTACCTTTCTTGGCTTGTTTTTTGGTGGTCTTGCGGCTTGTGTTGGAAACTCCTGGGATGGATTTGATCTCACTCTTGCTGACAGGGGGTGGGTGGAGAACCAGCTTTGGTGGCCTGGTGAGGCACACAGGCAACCCCGCCGCGCTCATGAGGATCCCCGTGATCCCTGGAAGGGCAGAGCTCAGTGAGGAGAGTTAACTCCCAATGCTCCCCAGCTGCCTCCCTCCTCCCTCCCACTCCAGAACCAACTAACACAGACACACAGACACACACACACCACTACCACCCCCACACCCCTCTAGGCTCTAGTTCATTGTTCCAGAGATGTATGTACTCAGCTCCTCACCTTCAACCTCAATTCTCCCCACCAAGTCCTCCTCCCTCTCAGGAGAATCTGGGTGGAACCTAAATCTCTCACCTTTAATAGCTTTCCATCACTTCAATCATTCACCTCCTTGCTTTCTGTGGCAGTCACCTAATCTGGTATCAATTTAAGGATTAAGAGTTTAGGGGTGGATTTTAGGTTGTCAATCTGGAGATAGCCAATGAGACTTCTGTGTGGGCATGGCCTTCTCCTGAGAATTCTGGGAAATCTGGGACTTCCTCCTTGGAGGCGGAAGACACTTCTCTCTCTCTGTTACACCCTGGGAGACATTGCAGAAGACAAGCCAGGATTCTTCTTTTTCTGTTTTGTTTTTTTTTTAAATCAGGGGATAGCACAAACGCAGTCCCCCACTACCACAAATTATGCAGTCAAGTTTCCCACATTTGGGGAAGTCACAGGGGTCCGCACACCCGCAGCGCAATGGGTGAGCCTCACCCTGGGAAAACCACCTTCGTGATCATGGTATCTCCCCTGCCAGGTAAGTATTGCCACATGGATTCAAACAGATCTCTGACGCCAGAGAAGTCACCGAGGGACCTCTTCCAGTACTGAGATGCTTACACCACCACTGGACCCAAAGACTTTCTACCCACTGGCCTGTGATCTTCCTGCATTTGGCTCCAGTGCATGTGTTTAGTGAGTCTGAAGAGGACTTTATTGATTAATATCAGACATATGGGCTAATATCAGACTTATGGACTTGATCTGGATTCGACTGGGATGTTTTCTCAATGTTCAATTGCTCTTCTATATAAATCCCTGCCTTATAGACATATGCATATTTATGAATTGGTTTCTCTAGTGTACCCAGACTATCACACTTTCCGTCCTTCTCCCTGAAGTTATTTATGAGTCCAGCCAACCCTGGGGTTTCTCTTACCTGCCAGGGCAGGGTTCACAGGACTGGACCCATTCAGGTTCTTCACCGGGACAGTGGGGACCCTGTGGAAAGAATGGGCAGACGTGTTACAGGGTTGACCAGCAAGACAATGTGGGCGTTCCCCGAATGTCACCCCTTGAGCGTTTGCCCTTTCTTACACAAACTACTTATCACTATTTGAGAAGCAGCAAGTTCGTAATGCAGCGGCCAGAGTGCTACCTTCAAACTCTACACTGGACCCCATCACTGCTCCTCCAGTCAGAACCCCTCCTGGGCCCCCGAGTTCACTCAGGGTCAGAGTGCTACTCAGGATGACAGTTTGACAGGACCAGTCACCCATCCACCCTGCCCCCTTATCTCCCTAGCTTCCTGTCACACTGCCGGACGCCTTGCTCTTCTCTGCTCTAGCTCTTTCTCCTACACCCCAGACACACGTCAGCCTCAGAGCCTTCGCACATGCTGCTCCCTCTGCATGGATGCTCTTCCACCAGGTAGGTGTTTCGCTTCATCCATAGTTCCTTGGGACTTGGCTCGGACCTGACCTTTCCAGTGAGACTTCCTGTGGACATGCTAGTTAAGGCTGATACCTGCCACTCCCGAACCCAGGGTAGCACCAACAGTGCATCTCTTGACTACTGACCAAAGGGTTGGTGACTCCAACCCACCCAAAGGCATTTGCAGAAAGGCCTGGTGACCTGCTTCCAAAGGATCACAGCCATGAAGAATCTGAAAACCCCACGGAGCCAAGATATACGTCGCAGCACGTGGGGTTGCGTTGAGTTGGAATTGATGGATGGCAACTTTGTTAGTTTTTTTTAAATCATTTTATTGGGGGCTCATACAACTCTTATCATTTTTATTTTGCTGTTTAAACCCACTGCTCCATGCCACGGAGGGATGCCCAAATCTGCCTACCCTGTTCTATCTTTGTCTTTCCTTCCACAAAACTTAGGATTTTCCAAGACAACCCAAACCCACTGCCTGTGAATGGATGCCAACCCATAGCAACCCATATATGGAGAAGTGCTCCATGCATTTCCCAGGCTGTACACCTTTCCGGAAGCAGAGGGCTCCATCGTTCTCCTGCAGAGGGGCTGATGGTAGCCAGAAGGCCGCCAGATTAGGGATAAAGCAGATGGTCTCCACTGAATGTCTATGCTAAACAGAAATTAGCTGTTCCTGCCACAATAAAGGGGTTGGAAAGAATGCAGGCGCACCAAATAGACCCCTAGGAGAAAATCCAAAACAGACTATGTGCAGACTAAGTCTGTCCACCTAGACCTAGGTGGGAGTTCCACCGGGGCGGACGACTAGGCACCAGCCACATGACATCACACAGGTGCACTTAAACTCAGCCAATAAAGTCAATAGGAGGGTATAAAAGCAGGCCAAAGGCAGGCCAGGCACTTCTCTCTTGCAGGTGGGCTCAACCAGCACGTGGTGGGAATCTCTCCAGTGTGCACAGTATGTAAGCGCCCGCCCCGTGGACCCTCTGCAGCCCGCATGCTCTTGCCCCTCTTAGGATTTCCTGTTCTTGGCTCCGGACACACGGGTTCCACACTCCTGTCCCAGAATTCCTTCCGCGTGTTTTTCCACACTTCCCTGAAACAGTCATTGTCCGGTCGCAAACTTCCCCACGGCCCCCACCGTGCAGCCTTGCACCCTTTCCAGGCACGGTGTGTACTTTCTGAGGTTGTGATACATAAAGCTTCCCTTTCCCTCAGAAAAAAGTTACTTGGATTCAAGGGCGGGTGGAAAGGGGGAACCGGTTACAAGGATCTACATATAATCTCCTCCCCGGGGGACGGACAACAGAAAAGTGGGTGAAGGTAGACATCGGACAGTGTAAGATATGACAAAATAATAATTTATAAACGATCAAGGATTATGAGGGAGGGGGGAGCAGGGAGAGAGGGGGGGAAATGAGGAGCTGATGCCAAGGGCTTAAGTAGAGAGCAAATGTTTTGAGAATGATGAGGGTAATGAATGTACAGATGTGCTTTACACAATTGATGTATGTATGGATTGTGATAAGAGTTGTATGTGTCCCTAATAATATGATTAATATATATATATATGCGTTACCAATAAAAGTACTACTTGGATTTCCAAAAGTGCTTCTACTGCATGAATTCTTCCAGCGTTGAGAAGGAAGAACCGAAGTAAACTTCCCCAGAAACATAGCAGAGCCAATGAACTTTCAGTGAGCAGTGCCACACTTAATCCACTGGGCGACTAGAGCTATTCAAACACAGTCATTGCCTGCTATCTCCTCTTCTAGAATTTAAGCCCTATAAAGGCAGATAGGTATCTGTCAGGTTCAGAACTGGCCCCTGTAAACACACAATAAATAGTTGGTGAGTGAATGAAATAAAGAAAAAAGCAGGTTCAAACCCAGGTAGCTGCACATAAGAACCACCTAAGGAGTCCTGGTAGTGGAGTGGGTGACACGTTGGGCTGGTAACTACAAGGTCAGCAGTTCAAAACCAGCAGCCTCTCCACAAAAGAAAGATGAGGTTTTCTACTCTAGTCTAGCTACAGTCTCAGAAACCCACAGAAGCAGTTCTACACTGTCCTATTGGGTTGTTACAAGTCAGAATCCATTTGAAGGCAATGCGTTTGGAAGAAGTTTTAAAAGACTAGACTTCCAGACCCAAGTCAGGAGTGGGCGTAGGGGGCAGGAGTGTCCCGAGATGATGCCGAAGTAGCTGCTTCTCCACCCCACATTTGGAAACCATTGCTCCGACAGCTGCAACATCTCCTCTTCCCTGGGAAATGTAAATAGTGGGAGGCTCCTCCCCCTCCCTCTTTCTAGCCTCACCCCAGCATCTGGAGCCTGCTGGAGGAAGCTGGCCAGGCTGCCTGGGAAAGGCAAGGCCTCCCACCACGCTGACTAGAAAAACATGGGGGTCTAGGGACGGTCTTGCGCCATCCCCTGCGTCACCCAGCTTCCACAGCTGGGCTTGGGGTGGGGAAGTGGGTGTGCGGAGAGAACAGAGGCACTGTTGCTCGCCGCCACAGTCAGACCACCTGGGTAGACAGATGTTCTGTAGAAAGGGTCCCAGTGTCTTGTTCACTTGCTTGTTCCTGCATTCGGGAAAGGTTTGTAGGGCCTGGCTCTTTGTTAGGCACAAGCGTGACCCAGCCTATGACCTCACGGGGCTCACCATGTGTCAGGATGTGGTGGGATGCCCACACAGAGCTCACCGGGCACTAGCCAAGTTCTAAGGGTTCACCCTCACAAACTATGCGGCAGGCACTGCCATTAACACCAAGTCACGGATGGCGGTGCTGGGGCAACCAGTGAAACAAGTTCCATCCAGGGGACACAGCAAAGGAAAGGAACCCAGAAAATGTGGTCCCAGAATCCTCCATCCCTTACTCAATTATGAAGGGGACCTGGTGACATAATGGCATGAGCAGTGGGCTGCTAACTGCGATGTCTCGGTGGTTCGCACCCACCTTCCCCAGCCTTCTCGGGAGAAAGGTGAGGCTGTCTGCTCCTGTAAAGGCTTAGAGTCTCGGAACCCCCAAGGGGTAGTTCCACTGTTGCCCTAGCGGATTGCTACCGGGTCGGAACCAACAGGAGAGCAGTGAGTGTTTAAGAAGCCTGGGGTGTGGTGATTAAGCACCCTCTTGCCAAAACCAACAAGGTCAACCGTGTGAACCCCCCAGCTGTTCTGCAGCCACAAGATGGGGCTCCCGTAGAGTCCCCTCCTTGGAAGACTATGGGACCATTGTACTTGAGCCTCCAAGGCTGCTGCAAGTTGGGGTTAGGCAGCACTTGGGTCTCAGGAAAACCTGTGAGATGTACTCCCCGTTGCAGAAGTTCATCAGGAAGCTCAGAGTGTATCAATTAACTCTGAAACTCACAGAGGGAAGAGCTAGAGCCAGGAAGCCATGTGGGACTGACTCCATACAGAAATCGAGTGGGTATCCTGGTGGCCGAGGTGACTGTTACTCATCCCGAATTCAACTCGAGAGGAACTGGCCAGGGAAAAGGGAATGAACTTGATTCTGGAATCTGTGAGCCTGTGTCCTGCCCCACAGGGCCTGGCACAGGGGCCAGGGAATCCAGAAACTAGGTTTGAATTCCAGCCCAGCTGTGACCACTTCACAAAGGAACAAACTTTTCTGAGTCTCGATTTCCTTATCATTAAAACGGTGTGGGTCCTGGGTTAGAAGGTGTCTAGCCGCAGACTTCTTGAGGATCCCTCACAAAGTCCCTAAGCCCATGAAGTGACAGTCAGGTCCCCCTGGGTTCCCAACGAAATGCAGTTTCTCCTCTTCACCCAGGCCCCTGCAAGATGGCACCTCCTGTGGCCTGTTCCTCTGTTCCCTGCAGGCCAGCCTGCACCTGTAACTCTCATCATCTCCAAGCACCCGCCTTCTTCCTAAGTAACTATGATCGGAGTGACAAAAGCCACCTTTGTTCCCACAAACTGGACTGACAGGTTTCTACACCCAACTGGGGAATAGCCAGATCCCCAGAGCGCAGGGCAACACAGAGCAGGTGGTGGGGGTGGGGCAAAGTCTAGGAGAAGAAGGGGCTCTGCAAGGGCCCCCTGGACACAAGGGAACATCGTGTTACACGTGGGCGGGGTGCAGGTTCCTGCCCTCTCCTCGGAGATGGTCCCAAGGCTCTGGGCAGTAGTAAGGCTTGAGGAAGTGGGGAATCATTTACTTACATATACAAGGACAAAAAATTCAAGCCCACTCACTACCATTGAGTCAGTTCTGGCTCATAGGGGACCCTATGGGACGAAGGAAAACTGCTCCTATGGGTTTCCACGACTATAAGTCATTATGGGTATAGAAAGCCTCACCTTTCTCCGTAGCAGCGGCTGGTGGTTTTGAACTGCTAACCTTGCGGATAGCAGATCACACGTGAACCCACAATGCCACCATGGATCCTGACACAGAAGGGGAAGGCGCACTGAATGCTGTTCCCTGGGCGGGGGCTGCTATGTGGTCACTCTGAACTTCGCTGACCAAATCTGAGTAGCCAGAACTGTAAACTGGGACCGACCCATGGAGCGCTGGTATTGCAATGGTTCCCAAGAGGTTGCTGGTTTGAACCCACCCGAGGCTCTATCAGAGGAAGAAATGGTCCTCGGGTTTGGTAAAGATTCACAGCTTTGGATGCTCACAGGGGGCAGATCTGCTCTGGCCTGGAGGGTTGCTAAGAGCCCAAAGCCAATCCAAGGCAGTGGGTTTACTGTCTATCTTGGGGATACCTGTAGAGTTTTAGGTTCTAGGCCAAATACTGTGTAACAGCAATAAAATGGTTAAAAATAAGGTTTTAAAAATGCTGGGTCAACAGGGAGCCCTTTGCAAATGTACAGGCTTGTTTACATTTTAATTTCCCAACTGCATAAGGAAGTTGGACTTGAGAAAGCCTTTATCCCGCTTTAATAGCCCAAGTATCTAAGCATCTTAAGGATTTGGGGCAAAACGCTGGATTGCCAGGTTGGCAGCCGCAGTGCCTCCCCCACGGAGGTGGCCGGCTGAAAGGAAGCCAGGATGAGTGGAGTGATACGGTTGTGCACTCCGACCACACTCTGTCTGGCTACTGTTGCGTCCATCCTGACCCGTGGAGACACCGTGTACGGGAGTCCAACTGCCCCCACGGGCTTGTCGTGTCTGCAAGTGAAACCGAAGCAGATCGCCAGGTCTGGCTGCTACAGCACGCGCGCACACACACACACACACACACACACACACACACACCCCACCCCCCCCGGATGGGTACGAATTAAGAACTTTAAGCCTGCCAGCCAAGTACAAAACATTTGAACCACCCAGTCTGAGGTCCCAGAGATCTATTTGGGGGCTTCAACAAGTGGGTTGAAAAAAATTCCTGTAAGCCAGCTAGGGGAAAAAAAAAAGCCAGTATTTTTTTTCATTCCATTTTTTCCCAACCACTTGTTGGCGCCCCCTCCTAGTCCTGAAGGGGTCCTCGTGTGGTGGGTTAGGAAGCATGGGGCTGCGCAGCAAAAGGCCTGGGGGGGCAGAGCTCACATCAAAAAGATGAGACTGCCTGCGCCCTTCAAGATGTATAGTCTCAGACACCCTGACGGACTTCTACTCTGCCCGTTAGGGTCGCCACTGGTGGGCTTGAACTCGGTGGCAATGGGCTTGGCTGGCGGTTTGTGTGATTTCTTATTGCCCAGCCCTCTTTTGAGAGGGCAGAATGGCTCCGCACATCCTCTGGCCAGCTTCAGGGAGCCAGAAATACCGGACCTGTCCCAACCACGGTTCAGCCAACCAGATGATAGTCCCCCGAGGCCTCCCCCACCCCCAACCATCTGCGGCGCTGTTCCCAGGGGCCAAGTTAGGATTTCTACCCCATAATGTATAGAACGCAGACAGAGGAGGGCTGGCCAGGGGGCAGGGGCAGCGGGTCTGCCGAGGCTATCTGGAGACTCCCGAGTCCAGAAGCAGTGAGTTACAGCCAGGCCCCAAGGACAATGGCTTTGTTTCTAGGGTAACTCAGGCCTGACTGGAGATAGAAAGGCCTCGATTTCAGAAGAGAGGGATGGGGGTGAGGGGCGACGCTCACCCTCATCACGCACCCCCCCTCACCCCTTAGAAACCCACCCCCACTTGAATCTCTGAATAATTCACAGGACCTTTTGTGCACCTCACCTCCCACCCCCACCTTCATCCCACTTCTCCCACTGGCCCTGGTCTTCCTTTTTCTTATTTCTGTGGGAAAGTTGCCGGAAGAGGTCCCAGGCAGAGAGAGGAGGGGGACACGGGGACCCATGAGGACGACAGAAGGTGGACGGCAGCGCCAGTCAAAGAGAAGAAACACGCTAATTAAATGGCTAAGAAAGGCTGGAGGAGAGGGTGACTGTGGGAGTGAGGGAGGTGGTCTGATGGAGGGGTGGGCGAGGGGCTTCCCTTGTCGGGGAAACGGAGCAGGCAGCAGAACCAACTGGTTTCCATAGACAATTTCACGCTGCACTGCCCAGGCCTCCGCCCACTTCTCCAGCTCCAGGGAGGGAATAAGGAGGAGCCAGAAAGAGCTGCCCACCCCCTTTTTAAGAGTCAAAGCAACATGGGGAGCCTTGCCCTCAGTTCTGGCACGAGGGCACTTGACATTTGTCGAGGGCACCTGAGATGGGGTGGGCGCTAGACCCTTGCTCAGTCTTGACTTCAGTTCTGTGACTCTCCGTGGTGCCTAAGCCGGGGTGGTAAGAGTAGGTTTATCCACTGGGCTGCACTTCAAAATCACCAGATGCTCTGCGAGAGAAAGATAAGACAGACTTTCCAGAATCTTCAGGATTTACAATCTCAGAAATGCAGGGGACCGTTCTACCCTGTCCTAAAAGGTGGCTTCATGTGGGAATCTGAGTTTGCCTATGTCACACTTTGTGGACGATCAAACCAGTGATTCTATTCTGATACACAGTCACCCTGCAGTCACAGTCACCCTGAGACTGTAAACCTTTCACAGAAGCAGACAGACTCATCTTTCTCCCGTGGGGCGGCTGGCGGGCTGGACCCATAGGCCTTGAGGTTAGCAGCCCAGTGTCAACCTAACTTTCATGTGCACCAGGACACCTAAATTTCACGTGACCCACCTGATGATAGTATGTGCTTTCTGGCGGTTGGTCTGGAGCCAAACCCGCAACATGGCTGTGTGGGTGTCGGGTCCCTACACATATGGGAGGAGCTGAGCTTTGTTCCAAAGAGAAGTAACCAGGGTTCACAACCTGCTGGCTACCCCACTGTGTGTGGTGCACACACACACACACACACACACACACGAGCTGTGTGGCCTTCCTTGGTGGTGGGACCAGCCTTCTGTGCACACATGGATCACTGCCAAGGGGTAAATTCCCTTCGGGGAGTTTTTTCACAATGACTCTCTGGGGTGAGCCAAGTAAGACGATCCCTGGCTCACACAGAAAGAAACCAGAAATGCAAAGACTCTGTGTCTTACCAAGTGGCAGAGGCAGGAGCAGTAGAGCCAGGCCTTTGGGCTCCAGGTCCAGGGCTCTCACACTCACACCACAGAGTCCTCATGTCCTCATCCTCATAGAAACCCGAAAAGGCGCGTTCCTGCTGATGGTTTTACGAATGAGGATTCTAAGATGTGAGTGATTTTGCCAACAGTCACTGATTCGTGAGAGGCACAGTTTCCATTAGAACCCAGATCTGTTAGACTCCAGGGAGTCTCTGGACGAATGTCCTGGGCTACAATGGAAAGGTTGCTGTTTTGAGTCCACCCAGAAGGACCTCAGAAGAAAGGCCTGATTGAACCTTTAAAAAAAACATCAGTCACTGGACATCCCAGGGAGTACAGTTCTATTCGGACACACACGGAATCACCATGCGCTGAAACTGACTCCACAATGGCTTTGGGTTGGAGGTCAAAGGCCAAACCTTTGGCCTTTCTCACCTGCCACACCACGCTGCCTTCTGCCACCTGTCAGGGCCAGACCTGCTAACCCCCGAAAACAATTCCAACTCATGGTCCTGAACTCCAAGAGACAGAGCTTAAATCCTGGCCCCCACCCTCACCCCTTTACTCGCTGGCCCAGAACAGACATGCCCTGTGTTTGAAATGGTGGAGTCCCTGAGTGTCACAAACAGGTAAGCCCTGGACTAGAATTTGAGAGAGTGGCAAGTTCAAAATCACCCTGAGGCTGCTTGGAAGACAAGCCTGGAAATGTGCCTCTGAAAGGTCACACAGCCTCAGGCCCTCAGAACAGTTAGCAAGCCCACCAGGAGACAGTGCCCTGAGGCAGTGAGGCTGCACCTACCCAGAGGCGATCAGGACCCGGGACTGGGCGATGGCCAGCCGCTGCAGGTTGGTCCGATTCAAGGTCGCCAGGGCCACCCTTCCGGTTTTGCCATTGGCCCCTGGGGGGCTGGTGGGAGAGCCTGCAGTCGCCCCCACCGGCATGCTGGAGGCTTGTCGCCGGCTTGTCTGGGACGGGGCCGTTTTCAGGGGACCCCGGATGGTGCCTGTGCCATCTGGTGGCTTGGCCCCAGGGCCTGGCGGTGGGGGCAACTTCACTGCTCCCGATGGGGGCACGTTCTTGCGGGCTGCTGGAGCCTGCAGGGGCCCGATGCTTCCGTTGACCATGGCCGCTTTAACACTCATCACCAGGACGCATTGCGGACAGGAGCAAGCCGGGGCGGGTGGCGAGGCAGCGGAGCCTGGGCTGGCCGGCCAGGACTGGGCCTTGGGCAAGGTGCCCGTGACCATGGGGTAGATGAGATCGAGGCGCCGCCGGACACGGCGTTGGCGCTGGGTCTGCCGGTTGATCTGGCCCATGGTGTTGAAGTCAATGACGTAGCTAAAGCCGATGGAGGTGAGGTCGATCCAGGGGTGCTGCTTCTCGTAGGCGTGCTGGATGGTGATGCCCACCTCCATGTCGTAAGGCGTCCAGGAGCCATTGTCGTTCTCCCACTCCCACACCACGCCCTTTCCAGGGGCGGACGACGGGTCGTAGTAGTTGCGGCGAACTGGGCGGAGGGTCCCTGCCAGAATGAAACAGAGTGGAGGGTCAGAGACAGCATGCGGTGACACTTGCTTGTGTCCCATTAATAAGCAAACAGTAAAGAAGCCCAAAACCAAACACTGCCATTGAGTTAACTCAAAGTGACCCTACAGGACAGGGCAGTGCTGTCCCAGTGAGTTTCTGAGAGTATAATTCTTTCAGGGAGTAGAAAGCCCTGTCTTTCTGCCCTGAGGAGTGGATGATGGTTTTGATCTGCTGAGCTTGCAGTTAGCAGCTCAAAGTGCAACCACTGTGCCCTCAGGGCCCCACGGATATAGTCATTACAGAAAGAGGCAAGAGTTATTACAGGGGCTCCCTCGCAGTGGGAGCACACAGAAAACAACCAGCAGAATGGAAGTTAACAAAGTTTATAACCCTTGACTCTTTCTGCCCGACCCACCCCAAACCCAAATTCATAACCATCTCCCACCAGAGTGCATTTCATGGGTGTCAGCATCCAGACGCACATTGCCCAGTTCTGAGAGGGTGGGGGTGGCCCGGGCAGGCTCCCATGTCCACATGTCGGATTAAACTCCATCCATCAAAGTGCTGGGAAAAGACTCTCCTTTCCCGGGGCCTCTGACCCACCCCCTTCACCAGCCCAGAGGGAGACACCAAAGAGTGGGGACAGAATCCCATTCAAAGGGGGAAGAAAGTGAACAATGGCTATTCAGGCCTTTGCTGGGGTCGTAACCTGCTCCCCACCCCATCTCCAAGCCCCTTAATGACCCAAAACATCAACATTCAGAGGCTTGGAGGGGAAAGGCGAACAATTCCCTATTCAGCACCAGGTCCTCTGCAGGGGTGTAGGGGGCAGCCAAGGAGGGAAGGGGGAGGGGGAGGGGAGAGTTCCCTCCATTTCCTTCCTAAGTAGCTCCAGCGGCTGCACACTGAGAAACAAAGAGCAAGATGTGGGCTCCAACCATGTGATTTGGCAATTATACCTCAGTTTCCTTCTCTGCAACATCTGGCTCTCGCATCCCTACTGCACAGGATGAAGATGGGAAGTCAGCAAAAAGATGATTATAGGGCCCTGGTGGCATAGTGGATACACACTGGGTTGCAGTCCCATAAGTCAACAGTTCAAAACCAAAAGCTGCTCCAAGGGAGAAAGACTTGGCTTCTACTCCCGTAAACAGTTATGGTCTTGGAAACTTCTAGAACTCTATTCCATAGAGTCGTCATGTGGCAGAACCGATGCCATGGCAGTGAATTTGGTTCATTTGTTTTCTTCTGCCAAGCAGATGAGCCTTTTGAGAAATCCAAAACACCCAAACTCACTGACACTTGTGGATTCAGACTCATAGAAGCCCTATGTGGGGTTTTGGGGGAACAAACCATCTCATCTTCTCACTGTGGGCCAGCTGGTGGGCTTGAACCTCCACTTTCAGACTAGCAGTCCCAAACTTCTCTGACCAGACATTCCACCAGTTACTAGATCTCTTCTGCTGAAATGTTCTCCTTGGCCTTTTGTTTTCCCTATGAAAGGGCTCCTCACTTTCTGTGCCATTTGGCATCATTTCTTGAAACAAACAAAAAACAACCCTAAACCCAAACTCACTGCCGGGGAGCCAATTCCAACTCATCGCGGCCATAGAGCGCAGGGGAGAACTGCCCCGGTGGGTTTCTGAGGCAGTGACTGCAGAGGAAAAGAAAGCACAATCTCTTGAGGGTCGGCTGGTGGTTTTGAACTGCAGACCTTGTGGACAGCAGCCCAATGGGGGAGCCACTATGCCACCACAGGGCTCCTTCTGATATCTTGAAGGGCTCTCACTTGAGACCTCATCCCGGAAGGGCTCTCCAAATCCAGAGCTTGTTCAGCAGGAGGCTGAACTTGGGAAATCAGGGAGGCGGTTCTTGCTACTCTAGATCTAAGTAGCCCCTCGGAGCCAGAGTCTGTGCACTTCCCACCGGGTGTGTGAAGGGGCAGGGCACCATGGTTGGTTCTGTGTCCCAGTGTCCAGAACAGGGGCTCAGTGGTCATGACCCCAAACCTGGTTGCCATCAAGTTCATGCTTGCTCCTGGTGACACCAGGCGCTACAGAGCAAGCCTGCTCCACGGGGGTTTTCTTGGTTGTAATCTTCATGGAAGCAGATCGCCACGCCTTTTCATCTGATGAGGGGGGTTCAAACTGTCAACCTTCAGGTGCAAAATGTAGGTCATACACAAGAAAACCCTAGGGAGCCATTCTCCATCACACAGGGTTCGCGGGTCACCATAGGTCAGAAGTCACCCGATGGCAATTGTCAACAAGAGTCTTCTTTCTGGAAGCACATCACTCAGCCTTCTTTTGCTGATGACGCTGGCTGGGTGGGTTCGAGTCATCTGCCATAGTTTCATAGCCGGGCTGAGACCATTTGTGACACCCAAGTACCCTGCGGGTTCCATACCTATCATGGATGAGACTTCCAGCTGTCTGGCATTTATTGAATCATGTCACAGGCTGCTGGGAAGAAGGCAAAGAGGCCCAACTTCCTCCAGTCGCTCCAGGTTGGAACTGGAAGCCAGAAACCAAGCGTGCAAACTATCTGCATAGGAGACACACCCCATCCCACGCAGGGTGCCAACAAAATGCTGTGTGGGCAGGAAATGTGACCACATCCTCTTTCTGGTTAAATTCTTCCCCCGAGGTAAGGGCCAGAGTCCCAACTGCCACCACCAACCCCTGTGGCCCCATCACACTTCCTCCTCACACCCCAACACACTGCCCGTAGGTCTGCCTCACAGACGGCTTCAGTCTCTCACCCTCACCAAGCTGCTTCCGTTCTGGGCCTTGACACAAATTTGGTCCCTTTTGAGTCTCATCAGCCCCTCAGATTTCAGCTCACTCCTTAAAGGACGCCTTGCAGCCGAGGTCTCATTCTCCCACCCTCCTCTTAACGCTCACTGCTGTAGCAAAGTCAAGATCGGGATCCCTGGTGGCACAGTGGGTACGTGCTCAGCTGTTAACTGAAAGGTTAGCAGGTTGGACCCGCTCCGAAGGTCTCTGGGGGAAACCCTAGCACTCTACTTCCCTAAAGATTCCAGCCAGGAAAACTCTCTCACTCGCCACCACCGAGTTGATTTTGACTCACAGTGACTCAAGAGCCCAGGGTAGAACTGCCCCAGGGAGTGTCTGAGACTGTGGCATCTTACGGGAGTAGAAAATCCCTTCTTTCTCCTGCAGAGCAGCTGATGGTTTCAAACTGCCGAACTTGCAGTTAGCAGCCCAATTTGAAACCCCTACATGACCAAGGCTCCTAGAGAACTCTAGAGGAGGCAGGTGGACTCTGTCATGTGGGGTGGCCATGGGTCAAGAAGCAACTCGACAACACCTCACAGCAAATACATAGGATAGTGAATATGTGGCCCTTTAGCAACTCTCCAAGTTCACTGACATTCATGCTCTTCAAGTTCATCTCCCACCCTTAGCGGTCCTAGAATGCTTCCTATCTTCCATCACACCAGTTCATCTGCATTTGTGTGGCCAATTCATCATTTCTGTCGCCCTCATTAAACTTTTAGTCCCATGAGAATGCCATCGGGGTTTTTGCTAATTGCCCTCTTGCCAAGGTCATGGGGATCAATAAGTACCAGAGAAAGACATGAAGTAATGAAGGCTTGAAGAACATGGCAAGATAGGGATGGCAAATGGATTAGGATGAGATGAATCTCAGTAGGCAAAAAAATGGCAAAGAAGGACACTCCAGGTGGGAGCTGGGGGATAGTGCGGGAGAGCGTCAGCGACCTATGAATAAACGGGTCAGCTGTTTGTAAGCTTAGCATTGGGATGGGAACCTTTTTCTCTGCCAAGGGCCATTTGGATATGTATAACATTATTTGAGGGCCGTACTGGCCACACATTAACTTACCCCTAATGATACACTCGCGGCATGACAAATGGAGAAAAGATGGAAGTTGTCCAGGATGTCTTCTTGCTTGGACCGACACTAAGTGCTCATGGAAGAGGCAGCCCAGAGCTCTCACGACACCCTGATTGCATTGGGTAAACCCACCGCACAAGACCTCTTTGACGTGTTGAAAACAAGGTGTTTTATTTGAGGATTAATGTGCTCCTGACCCGAGTCATGGCATGTTCAATCTCCTCATATGCATGTGAAAGTCGGACATTGAATAAGGAAGATTTAAAAAAATGGATATATTTGAAATATGGTGCTGACGAAGAATACTGACCATACCATGAACAAATGTAAGATGTACAACCAGAGCGCTCCCTAGAGGCAAGGAGGGCAAGGCTTCATCTCACATACTTTGGGCATGTTGTCAGGAGAGACCATTCCCTGGAGAAGGGCATCATCCTTGGTAAAGTAGAGGGGCAGTGAAACCGGAAAGACCCTCAGCCAGATGGATTGACACAGCGGCTGCAACAATGGGCTCAGAAACGGGAACAATTGTGCGGGTGGCGTAGGAGCAGGCGGTGCTTCCGCCAGTTGCCATGAATCAGAAACCATTTGATGGCACTGAACGAGCAGCAATGGGATGGCTGGAACGGCTTCACCAAGGCTTCTCTTTGTGAAGCGTGCGATGTTAGCGGGGATGGGCGATTTCATGGGTCTTAAGCTGCCCAGGGGCCGGGTATTCCCCACCCCCGGCCTCAAGCAAGGATCTGTTGTTAGCAGCTTCAGCCCAGGATGAGAGGGGACACCATAAATGCAGTGCTGCCTGATCCTGATCCTGCTCCTCCATCCCCAGGAAGGATCCCTGAGCTGAGAGTTGTGATTGCAGGGTTCTCCTTGGTTGATTTGTGGAAGTAAATCATGAAACCTTGCTTCTCAGCCCATCTTACTCTGGGAGGCTTCAGTGAAACTTGTTCAGCAACATACACAGATCTGAGCATTCAGGGGCCCACAGGTGGCAGCTGCGAATGAGGTACATTGGGAACCAAACCTGGGTCTCCAGCATGGCAGGTGAGAATCCTGCCACTAAGCCACCATTGTGCAATGCCAGGCTGTAGTGAGTTTAATCTGGAGGCATTGAGGAGCCAGCAAAGTTGGTTAAGCAGAGAAGTAGCAAGAGCAGATGAGAAGTAACGAGGATGCTGGGAATGAGATTAAAAGGAGGTGACGGGCTGGAGAGACCCTTCTGAGAGGAAATGACATGGCTGAGACCTGACATGACTGCTCTCAAAGTAAAGGCCCAAGGATCACCTGCTTCAGAATCTCCTTGAAGTACAGATCACGCCCCTCTCCACCTACGGGTCAGCATTGCCAGGGATCAGACTTTGGAATCTGTGTGTGCGCAGCTGGGCTGTGTTTGCATCACGTACATGGGTGGCTGAGCTGCTGGCCCACATGGTCTCTGCATCCGCAGGCATAGTACACCCAATAAGATTCTGGACGGCAGAGTGAGTCGATGAATCCCAAGGCCTTCTCCACAGGGAACTGTAAAATGGTAGTACCATAACAAGACAGTTGAGTGTCAAAGGGGAGAGTGACTTTTAGAGGGAAAGTTCGAGAGTTCAGTTCAGCCTGTGAGGAAATGGGATCTGGCTCAGGAGGGGAGAAGAGACAGAAGAAAGATCTCAGAACCAATGTCAGGGTCAAGAGAGACGGCGAGATGGCATTATCTTGTTATTTTCAGAGGCCAACTTGTTTGGAATGAGTTAGGCATGGACATTTCCAGAATGAGGATGATGAACTAAATGATAGACGGAATCCCATCTTGTCTTAAGGCAAAGTCTCTAGCAATACAGGGAGAAAACATTTGTGGGAACAATGAAAAAGAATATTGGTTTCTTCTAGCAGTTCAATTAGTCCCCGGGAATTGGGAAGCAGTGCCTTGGAGGCACATCCTGAGGTCTCTGGGGGAAAGTTCATCCACATTGGTTCAAGGAAACCCCAGGCGCCTCCCTCCCTTCCACAAGAATATTCCATGAGGGCAAAGGCCTGATGATTGTTAATCCTATAGCCTTTGGATTCTATAGGCTACAGGATCGTTAATCCTACAGCGTGTGTGACTTGAGCAGATAGATGATCCGTAGCTGGTTCACAGAACGAAGGAGCCGAGCACGGGGCACCTGATTTTGAAGCTCTGTCTTTCACCAGCAGTAAATCTTATGCACCACTTAATCTCTTTCGACTTGTTTCCTTTTTCTTCAAAACCATTTTATTGGGAGCTCATAAAGATATCATATCATTCCATAGGTCAATCATATCAAGCAGTAGTGTACAGTTGCTACCATAATCAGTTTCTAAGCATTCTCTTCCTTCTTGAACTCCTTGATATGAGCTCCCCATTACCCCTTTCCCCCACTACCAACCCCCATCCCCAGAGAACCCTTATTCTACTGGCTATCTCTATAAGTTCATCAATCCTGGGGTTTCATTTACTGATAATCAGAGAAACGTATAACAAAAATGTGAGGGCTACCCAGAATGACAAAATATCTGAGATAAACCCCAATATGAAAAACAAAAAAAAGCCACAGAAAATGTTGCAAACCAGATCAAGCCTACCATCAGAGGGAGGGGCTGCTTCTTCTATAAAGTGGGAATGATCACTGGTTTTCCATAAAGCTGCTTGAACATTCAACATTACAACGTGTACAATATGCATCTTCAATATTATTATCCTCTTGATACCTGGTCTCTCACTCTTGTGCTCACATGGGGTGGGGATGGGTATTGTAGGGGGTTATGGTCCAGGACTCATCAGACTCACTTTCTATCTGACCCTTCTCGCTGCATTCAAGGCCTATTGTTGTTGTTGGCTGCCATTAAGTTGATTCTGACCCATGGTGAGCCCCTAGGGACCGGGTAGAACTGTTCCATAGGGTTTGCAAGGTTCTTCTGGAAAGAGATTGCCAGGGTGCCTTTGAGTAGATTTGAACCATCAAAGTATAGACTCGTGGTCAAGTGCTTAACCATTTGCACCACCCAGGAACTCTATGAAGGGGGTAAGACTTGCACAGAAACTCCGAGGTGAGCAGAACCCGGCCCTTACACCATGCCGAGTCTTATAATCAGTATCACCACCAGTGCAGGGCCCAGACCCCTTCACCTGTTGGTCCACACAAGAGAAGGAAAGAGCAGGGAGGAACCTGAGGCCCTCTTCACTCCAAGGAGGAAAAAGAACCCAAACAGCTAAGGGACTGCCTCAAGGTCAGAGTAGGCTACTGAGTTCAGAACAAGACTTAGCTCCAACTTCCAGCTCGGGCTCTGATGGTGGCGGGGATCAGGTGTATTGGACAACACAGGGGACAGTGACACTGAAGATGAAGGTTGGTGCAGAGGACCACTGACCAAGGCTTTAGGAAGCGTCCCAAGACCATGTCCTACCTATCTCCTGTCCCTGGCCCATCCTTTCCCTTCTTCCAGAGTCTCCAGAGTCTTCCCAACAGCCTAGTGGAGACCTGCATAGAATGCAAATGAACCCAGTCCCCAAGGAGGCCAGGGGAAAGACAGGCCCCAGGGCCGACCCAGGCTGGAGGACAGTGTCTGCAGGCAGCAGCCCAGCCATCTCCCTGGAGATGAACTGGATGAGGTCAGGAGCCTAGGAGAGTGGAGAACTGGGCAAGCGAGCAGGCAACTTCTAAGGAGACAAAGCTCCCATGTCAGGAAGTTCTCCACATAGCAAGGCAACAAAAAGGGAGAGGAATGGCCTCTGGGCAGGGGACTTCCAGCTCTCCTTTGTTTACTGGACATTTTTGGTTCCCAGCTTTAAATTGTGACTTGGGGTCCGTGGGTAATTTAATTAAGCATTGCCAGCGCTTGGCTGAGGTTGCCTGGGAGCTGGTGGCTTCAAGTTCCTCCCCTGTCACGGCCTCATCAATGAGCTCTACTGAAAGGAGCTGTGTGTATGTGTGTGTTGGTGGAAAAGGGAGCGGGAGCTTACAATTCATGGGGGAAATAGGCCTATTCTCACTTGATTAGCTTCCCCAGCAGACCCAGCATTCCTGGGAAGGCAGCCCAGGGCCTTCAGAGGCCTGCACAGGACCTGGCACAGGGGATGGGGGTGGGGGGCACTGTGGAATGGATGGTAAGTATATGCTAAATGAAAGGCAGTCAGAATGAGGGGGTGAAGTCCAACACCACCCTAAGAAAGCTACAAATGCACCCAGGGTCTCCCCCAAAGAGATGAGAATGTAACAAAACACCCCAGAACTGTTTTCCTGCCTCTATTCTAAAATCTGCGGAGTCCCACCCAACATGGAGGACATTGCTGACTGACTTGGGGGCCACAGTCAGGCAGCCTGCTTCACAGGTATGCGTGACTAGGCTTGGGGAAAAGTAGCTTCTGTCCTTCGGCCCAAATGTTCTCTAGAACTTCCCTTGTACTCAAAGGGTCGTCCTGCATGCTATAGTCCTTACTAGGTATCATGACCCTGGGTTCAAAAAGTTACTGTCAAGTTCATCCCGAGCCCGGCCTCCCCATGTATGTCAGAACTATTTTTCCAGAGTTTTTGAAGGCCGGTGTTTGGGAAATCACCAGGCTTTGCTCCTGGGGCACCTTGGAGTGGACTGGAACCTTCAACCATAAGCGTAGCAGCTGAGAACTGTTTGTACCACTCCCTGACCCTTCTGGGTACCCCACGGCAAACCCAAATTAAACTTCAACCTTCCCAAACAGGGGCGAGAGACTGGGGCCTTTATGTCAGCAGGGTGGTTCTTCATATGCTGCAGAGCTTGAGTCTGAAATAGAAAAGCTAACACCTGCTGGTCTATTTTGAGCAGGCCTGGAATTCCCTGTCAGGTGTTTGCACTGCTCATCACAATGGTCCCACCTCCTCGCCTCAGCTTCCTTGCTCACACACACAGGCACAGCACATGTGTTCTGGCTCATTCTTACACACACACACACACACACACACACACACACACACACACACACAGTCTGACCGCCTCCACCCTCACCTCCAACCTCTATCCAAATTGCACAATGACATTCCCTCCCTCTGCCACACTTAATCCTCTTTCTCAATCTCTCCACATTCTTCCTTCCTCCCTCCCCCCTCAGCCCCACCCCCTCTCTCCCCCACCAAGGTTTAAGCCCCTCCAGATGCTAACACTTGGGGAAGCCTTTTCCCTGAAAGCCTTTACTCCAGCCGCCCAGTGTCTGAACAAGGTCCTTGGCAGAGAGGTTGCTGGGAGTGATGACTAAAGGATTGAGACCAAGGGTGAAAAAATGTCCCTTTCCCATGACAATCCCAATTAGCACACAGGATGTGGGGGCTGCGGGAGAGGTTGAGAGTCTCAAACAGCTGTTCTCTGACCCTCTCAGAGACTCCCCCAACCCCCTCATGGCCTGTACTCACCCCCCCCCCCGCCCCCCATCACACCTGCTTCTCCAGGCTCCTGGTGATACTCTGCCTCTGCTGGAAGCCCAGACAGAATTCTAGAAGCCTCCCCCACCCTTACTCACTGAAGAGATTCCTGGGGTGTCTGGGCCACATGTCCTAAATTGTCAATGAAAGCTGCCTGCACTGGACCAAGCAAACTAAGTAATGCTGCTGTGTCGTGCTCCCCCCTCCAGTGGCCCCCGCCCTGCCAGGCTCCCTTCCACCCCGTGATGTGGAAAGGTCGGTCAGCTGAGAGGCAGGGCTGCGGTGGCCACCGTGGGTACCCTGGTTCTCATAAAAAGAAAGGTAGCCTAGCAGCAGATTTCTTGGCGGACGGTTTGTTTTCCCTCGGAGGCCACGGTTTCAAGAGGCAGTCCCAGCCCTGCGGACAGTTTCTCCTAAGGAATCCGCCTCCTGCTCCGGGGACAAAGGGAGCGGCTTCCCCGGCTGGCATTCCCCAGCCCCCTCCCTCCTCTTTCTCTCTCCATCTGCTCCGGCCTGTTGCTTCAGCGCTCCGAGCGCTCCGGCAGCCGCACTGATGCCAGAGCATCCAGGATATTCCACCCCTGGAATCCCGGGAACGCCACCTCTCCTCCTGGGGAGGCCCGGGCGCTTCCCCTGCTCCTCTACAGCGAGAGCCTCCAGGGGTTCCCCAATTTTGTCTCCCCCACAAACGAAACGGAGGGGCAGAGGCAGTGCAGTGCAGGGACTTATTGAACAGGCCTGAGATAGTAAGGGGTCAGCTCTGCGAGCGGGACGTGCGCCTTTGAGAGGGCTGGGCGGCCCCCAAAGGTCTCCGCCACCGTAGAGCTCCGAGCCGGCAAGCGCCGCAAAGGGGGCGTGGAAGGAGCTTCTTAGAGGGACTAGAATGAGCATTGCTACTATGAGCTAAGGCGTTTATTTAGGGGAGGGAGCGGTCTAAGAGGATCCCGGGGAGCAATGCAGCCTACCACTCCCTCTTGGAAACCCCACTGCAGCGGGGTGCCGCCCAGGTGGCCCGCCAGCCGCTGAGGCTGGAAATGTGGGCCCTGGAGGGGAGTGGGCGCAGAGGGGCCGGGGCCACAGCTCACCCGTGTCCTGGCGGAACTGGTTCATGGACTGCAGGTCGATGATGTAGGGCGCCAGACGGCTGTCCACCTGGCCCAGCACCACGCTGCCCCCGACGCGGGGGCCGGCGCGCACCACCGCCTCGATGTGGTGGCTCACGGCCGGGCTGTAGGGCCGCCAGCGGCCGTGCTCGTTCAGCCATTCCCAGACCACCACGGCCGAGGCCAGGAGCATGGCGAGCCCGGGGCTGCGGCGGCGGTGGCAGCGCGGCGCTGCCCGCCTCCCGGGCCCGGCGCGCCCGCCCTCCTCCGCCTCCTCCGGCGCCGCCGCCCGCGGGCCTCGACCGCGCCCCCCGCCGCGGGCAGCCTCAGCTCCGGCCCATGGGCGGCGCCGCTGTAGCCGCCGCGCATCCACCAGGGCCCGGCAGCCGCCGCCCGGGTCCGCCGCTTTCGCTGCCGCCGCTGCTCCGAGGGGTCGCGGCGCTTCATGCAAATGCCCGGCTCCCGGACCCCGGAGCCTGCGGTGCAAATCCCCCTGCGGGCTCGGGCGCGGGCGTGCGGGCCGAGCCCTCGCACCAGTTGCGCCTCGGGCTCTGCAGACGCCGGGGTGGGCTCGGCCGCACGGCCGCGCTTGGAGTGGCACGCTCCGTCCCCTCCCCTCGTCCCCTCCCACCCCACCCCTGCGCTACTCCCAAGGCCGCCGCCGCCGGGGCAAGAGCTCCCCCTCCCTGCGGCTCCGCTCAGCAGCCTCCGGGCCGCCGCGGCTCTCCGGGGCGGGGCGCGGCGGCCGACCGGCTCGAGCTCGGGGATCCCCGGTCCCCTGCTGCGGCGGAGCCACCTGCCGTGCCGGGGGCTCCAGGAGCTAGCGCGCTGCCAGCCGCCGGGCTGCGCTTTCACAGCCTTGGCCGGAAATGGGATTTTCCTGCTGTCACGCGGCAGCGCGCGTTTTTACAGGTCCCTCCCCGAAATGGGATTGGCTTTCTGTGCTTCATTCTTTAACGCAGCTGCACGACCGGAGTCTGCAGCGCCAGCTCCGAGACCCGCAAGGTCCCTCCCGGGATGAGTGTGCAAGCTCCCCAGCCCCCTCGCCGCCGCTGCTCTTACTTGGTGCTCGCCTGCACCTTCCGCTGTCTGTCAAGGATTCCCAAGCCACGCCCAAAGGCTCATCTGGAGGGTGCCCTCGAGGTCATCTGCCCTCTGCTGGCCCAGAACAAGCGCGTGCGGAAGAATGGCCACGCTCTAGTTATTAATCAATGCTCAACCTCTTCTGATGAGACTCAGTACAAAGGAGCGCTGCAATATGGGAACAGCAGACTATCGTCTATGAGCATGGAGAGACGAAATAAGGCTCCCTGGTAGCGCAGTGGGTTATCGCATGCCAGGGATCGCAGGGTAGAATTTTGCAAGATCCCTGACAGTATCCATTGGAAAGACTTTTTTTTTTTTTAATCAACAAAAGAAACGGTGACTTTGCATCTGGACCTCGCAGGATGGCATGCCCAGGAATCAAATCCCGACCAGCTGTGGAAAGAGAACCTCAATATTACCAGTGAGATCAAGGCCAGGTGTCTACTGTGGAACAGGTCAATTGCCCATATGCTAGTGCAAGTTGAAAGCTGAAGAAAATGAAAGCAAATCCATGATATGAAAGTACCACTTGGAGTGTATCTCGCCTGAATGTAGACACCATCTCAAGCACAGATTTGGCACACTCAACACTAATGACCAAAGACCAGGTAAGTTTGGGGATGATGTCAAGACCAATTCGAATGTCAGAAGAGACTGAAACTTACTTGTGAGTGTAGAGAACCTTATAAGACATAAAGAAATGATAAGGTAAAAGAGTCAACAGAATGCCCCAAGGGCAGTTCAAGAAGACAAAAATAACATAATGCCATGAAATGTGCAAAGATCTGAAGTTAGAAAGCCCAAAGGGAAGAGTACACCCAATCTTTCTCAAGCTAAAAGAACAGAGGAACAAAGTGCAAGTCTCAAGTTGCGATACTGAAGGATTCCATGGGCAAAATACAGAATGACAAAGCATCAAACGAAGATGGAAAGAACACACAGAGTCACTGTACCAAAACGAATTGGTGGATATTCAACTATTTCAGACGGTGCGCTATCATCAAGAACTGATGATATTGAAGGGGAAAGTCCAAGCTTCACCGAGGGCACTGATGACAACCAAGGCTCCAGGAATCGACAAAATACCAACTGAGGTGTTCCAACAACTGAGCAAGTCGCCAGACAAGCTGGGTTATACGAAGAAAAACGAAGCATCAGGATCAGAGGTAGCTTAATTAACAACCTGTGATAAGCAGATGCCACAACCTTGCTTGCTGAAAGTGGGGAGGACTCGAAGCACTTGCTGATGAAGATCAAGGATCGCAGCCTTTGGTATGGATGACACCTCAATGTAAAGAGCCCCCAAGTCCTCACAACTGGACCAATAGGTGGTGTCGTGATTGGAGGAGTAAACACTGAAGTTATCAAGGATTTAGTATTGCTGGGATCCACAATCAAGGCTCATGGAAGCAGCAGTCGAGAGCTTGGATGATGCATGACATTGGGTAAGCCTGCTGCACAAGGTTTGTTTAGAATATTTTAAATAAGGATGCTACTTTGGAGACTAAGGTGAAAGTTGGACATTGAATAAGGAAGATCATGGAAGAATTGATGCATTTGAATTGTGGTGCGACTGAAGAATATTGGACGTACCAAGGACTGCTAAAAGAACAAACACACCTGGATTGGACGACGTCAACCAGAATGCTTCTTAGAGTTAAGGATGCAGGACTGTCTGACTCACTATGGCCACATTTTAAGGTGAACTGTTTATGATCTCCTTTTCTGCTTGTGATAGACAGTACACTCACTCAATCAATGATCACATACCAAGTAGCTGTGTTCATTTTGACACCACATCTGTCATGTAGGCTGAAATGGGATGTATCGCTTGGCTAACCTTGTGGTGTGCAATTGGCATTAAACAGGACTTATTCGGCTTCTTAAGGAGCTATGATGGTTCATGAAATGCATAGATGACAAGGACCATCACTCTTGTGTCTTTTAGATTCTCATGGGTGGCAATATTCCCCCACCTCCCCAACCTGAGGTGCATATTGTTTCTGAATGGTTGTTCTGACTTTCAAAAAGCCAAACTCACTATCAAGTTTAAAACGAGGTACCCCCCCCCAAAAAAAAAACACTGGAATTGAACTGGGCAGTCCAGAGCTTTCATAGTACACAGTTTTTCCTGCTAGGAAAGCATCAAGCAACTTGCTCTGAGTTGGTACACCCAGTGGCATCGCCTGGGAAGCTTCTCTCTAGTTACAGTGAATTTTTTTTTCTTTCGTAAAAAGCAGTTTTGCTTGAACCTTGGTTTTGTTTGTGTTTGTGATGACTTATTTAAGAGAACAGCATGAGGCTGTGGAATTTTGTTTCCTGCCCAGGAAAAATGCCACAGAAACGATTGTGATGTTAAACACATCTTACAAGGAGGGTACTAAGGGGGAAACTCAAGTATATGAGGAATTTTCTCATTCCAAAAAAAAAAAAAAAAGTCTATTGATGACAAAGCTCATTCTGGACGTCTGTCAACTTCCTGAGTGGACGAAATTGCATTTGGAGTTTGTTCCACCAGGTCATACTGTTAATCAAACTTTTTATTTAGAGGTTCTGAAAATATTGCCTAACAGTGTGTGATAAAAAATGGTCTGATTTGTGGCAGAGGGGAGACTGGTTTTGCCACCACGACAATGCACCTGCTCCCTTAGACATCTCAGTGCACCAATTTTGGGCAAAAACCAGCATGCCTCTCTTGCCCCACAGCCCTTACTCACCTGACCTCACTCCATACGACTTCTTTTTGTTTCCACGAATGAAGACAGACATGAAAGAACAGTGATTTGACAATGTAAAAGAGGTCAAGAAAAAAAAAAAAAAACAAGGGAGGTGCTGTCAGTCATCCAAACAGATGAGTTTGAAAAAGTGTTTCCAAGTATGGAATCACAGATTTGCAAATGTATGATGTGTAATGCAGAGTACTTTGAAGGTGATAAGGTTGCTTTGTAAACAACAAAAAAGTTAAATACATAGCTTTGAAAAAAATCAATTTTGTGTGTGTGGGGGGGAGGACCCCTCTTATTCTGACTCTTATCAACTTTACCAGACAGTGGAGAACTGTCCCTGTGAGGCTCCAAGACTGATTGGTGGTTTCAACTGCTGACCTTGCAGTTAGAAACCAAATGAGTAGCCCACGATTCTATCAGGGCTCCTCTGTCTTGACATGGAGGACATTAATTACATATTAAGAAAACAGTTAGTGCTATAGTTACATAAGTTTATATCAGCTTGAAGGTATATAGCAGTGTAGGGGTGGAGTCTAGCCTGTCCATTGTGGAAGTGGCCTTTTCACTAGGAGGGCACTGGGAACACACCCCTCCTCTCTGCCTTCACCTTCCTGCTGCCAGACCCTGGTTTCTGGGTGCTGTCAGAGCCCCGACGTTGTGTCCACTGCCATTGGATCCACAGGACTTTGCACCCATGGCCAGTGATAGTCCTGCATTCTGTATTATTGCATGGGACTTTGTGAGTCTAAAGAGGAGACTTATGGATTAGTATTAGACTTGTGAACTTGAGTTGGCCTTGGCTGGAATGTTTTCCTGCATACAATTAACTACTTCTTGATATCAATCTTTTTCTTAACCATATATGAGTATCACTGGATTTCTTTTTCTAGCGAACCCATCCTAACACAGCATGGGATCAACTCCAACCACAGAAACCCAGGATGTGCCAGGTAGAACTGTGCCCGTAGGGGTTTCAGTCACTGATTTTTCAGTAGGTAGCCGCACCTTTCTTGTGAGGCACCTCTAGGAAGACTCCACCTGCCACCCTGTCAGTGAGAAGTTGAGGGCTTCATTTCTGGTGCCACCCAACAATTCCAACTATATACTAAGAATTGGAGAAAACAATGAATACCAAGTGAAGGGATCCAGTGGACCAACGATGAGTTAGACATTGACCATGACACCCATTGTTAGCTGAGGTCCATGTGCTTCTACTCAAATAGAGTGCATTTGATGATACTTTGTGCCTTTGGGTATCGGTGTAGATTTATGAACTGAGGCCACAAATCCCTTTCGTCTTCCCTTTGCCCCAGGATCAGTGGCCTGAGTAAGTGATGCGAGGACTCTTACGGGAAAGACTGGGGGAACTGGGATGCCGTGATGTGGCAGGGTGATCTCTTCAGTGATGTAGCTTCCTCCTTATTCAGTTAAGTCTGGGTCCCAAAATTCGCTCAGGTCCAAAAACTAGACAACGGACCATGGCTTTTAACTGGGACAACTACCCTGAGCCTCCTACTGATTCCTTCCCAAGCTATATACCATGTTGGTAGCGTGTCTGTTTTGTCTGTGTGCACACTGTATTCTGATAACCATCTCCATGTAGGCCAGCCTCCCTAGGATACCACTCTGACCAGGCTACTCATTATGACAATTGCATCCACCTGTTCTGAAGCCTAAACACCTCTGCCTGGCTCCCTTTCCTTTCCTTTCATTCCCTTGTCATGAATTAGCTCAGTTCAGCAATGGCCTGTGCCACCGTGGACCCCGGATTTATGAAGAAGCCACCAGGTTTAGTGATGCTTGTGAGTGGTAAATTGATCCTTCCCGTGGAAGAATCCGTGTCTGGAGTGCAGGCACGGGGCCATGGCTAAGAGGCAGAGAAGCTAGAAGTCCTGGCAAACTCATAGTGCTGGAAATTGATGTTCAAATCTGGAACGGAAGTCAAAACTGGAACTCACCAAAAAGAAGGAAGGTGCAGAAAAATGAGCTCTTTGTACAGTTCTTCCCTGAACTTGCACAAGGCCAAGAACCTGTTGATAAATCAATGCAGAGTGGAGTGAAATTTTCTGTAGACTTCAAGTGCAGAGAAAATAAGCATTGGAGATTGCTTATCAGAAAATAAGCAGTGGAGATAAGGAAGGTGAGATAGTTTATTGTGCCAGCCTGGCCAATAAACATATGTGGGATTAATTGAAGGGCGGAGAGATAAATGGCTCAGTGAGCCTCACCTTTCTTGTCTCTTGCTCTTTGATCATCGGACCAGTGTGTGGCTGTCTTGCTTGTTCTGTTTCTCAATTTGCAAACTACACTACCAGTGGGACACCTAACCTGTGAACTGTGTTGCTGTAATTTGAGGTCCCTTTAAGACTTGCCTCGCCAGAGAATTAGAATGTACATCTCTGGAGCTGGGGACTGACAGTTGCTGACCTGCCTTGCTGTTTGCTGCCTGCGCTGGGATAGCCTAGCTCTCTCTACAGAGGACTACCTGGCAGCCCTCAAGACTTGAAGGACTGCCAGTGTCTCACAACTCTCACGGGAGTGCGTTGCACTGAGTCATTTATACTGCTTTATAATTTAACTGTTCATTTCTTGCATTATCTATCTATCTATATAATTTAACAGTTCATTCCTTGTGTTTATCTATCTATCTATCTATCTATCTATCTATCTATCTATCTATCTATCTATCTATCTATCTATCTATCAGCAATCTGTTTTATCTCTCTAGAGAACCCTGCCTAACACAGAAGGTGATACTAGTCAACATTCCAAATCTTAAGTTGGGAACCATGCCCCCTACCCTCACCCCAGGGGACTACACTCTGTGTGAGGAGCCCACCAGAGTTAGGCAGATCAAATATTCTGCAACTCAATCTCAAATCAGGTTAATCTCTGGCTGAATTGAGATGGTCTGATTGCTCGCTCACTGACGATCAGAGGATACAGCAAACATGCCTGGAAAAAAATAACGAAATCCAAGTGATAAAGTGGAGGATAAAGTTTCCTGCAGGAAGGTAGCAGCCACCTTCTCCTATAAAATCCAGGCGATGTCAGAGCCAGGCTGAGGGAGCTCTTCGGTTACAATTTCCATTGATTAGCAAAGCTTTCGGCTTTTCCTTCGTTCATCCAATGTGTCTGAGTCGAGCCATCCCCAAATGAGTTTAATCACAGATTCGTTGTAATTGTTGCTTTTCCCACTGTGCGCCATCAAGTGGATTCTGGGACACAGTGACTCTATATGACAATGCAGGACAGTTACATAGGATTTCCCAGGCTGTTGACTTGATGATAATGGCTTTAGTTTGGTTTGGGAATTTTTATAGGAGTGATCACCACTACTGCATAGCCCCTGGCAGGTTTTGAACCTCTGGCCTTTCCATTAGCAGCTGCGTGTTTAACCCACTGTGCATCCACAGGCCTGCCTTGTTTTAAACCCAAACCAAACCGATTGCCATTGATTCTAACTCATAGCGACCCTAGAATCGTGCCATAGGAAGGTAGCCTTGGTGATGGAGTAATTAAGCACTCAGCTACTAAGTGAAAGATCAGTGGTTTGAACCCACCAGATACTACATGGAAAAAAGGACGTGGGAGTCTGCTTCCATGAAGATGATAGCTTGGAAACCATGTGGGACAGTTCTGATCTGTCCTCTAGACATGTTGCTATGGGTCTAAACAATTCAATGGCACTGGGTTTGTTTTATGTTTTACAACAAGGAAATGAGAGCTCCAGATCTAACCGTTTTTCTTCTAAAGAAACTGAGGCTAGGATAGACAAGAAAGACTATGGGGAATGGGAATGTGTTAGCCTAGATTGACCAGGAAAACAAATCCAGAGATCTTCATATGTGTGTAAGAGAGAGCTTCATATCAAAGAGCAATTGAATATTGAGAAAACATAGCAGCCCAGTCCAGATCAAGTCCATAAACCTGATATGTCCAATACTAGGCCCAAAAATTCCTCTTCAAACTCACCAGCACATGCAATGATGCCGAATGCAGAAAGAGCACAGGCCGGTGGGTGAAAAATTTTATGGATCCAATGCCGATGGAACCATCTCAGGGCTGGCACGGGTCTCCACATGGCTCCTCCAGTTCTCTGAGTGTGGCTCCTCAAGAGGAAGGTGAAACAGAGAGAGTGTAGGTGTACATCCGCCTCCAGAAAGAAAGAGAGGAAGTTCCCAGAATCCTCATGAGGCCATAAGGAGGTATCATCCGGCTGTGAACTGACTCCACCCCTACACTTACTTATCAAGTTGATGTGAAATTATATAACACCACAGGGAGGGAGAGCGGCTGCATGTATTTCTTTTCACTTTTGAGTGGCTCAGCCCGGTGGTGGTTCTGGCTCAACCAAACAAAGGTTGAATGTTCTTAGTTCATTCAAAGCTATGTCCACTAGCAAGGTTCACTCTCTCAGTTTCTCTGGCAATTTGGGCTTCTTGCCTCTGGTTGGCACAATTACTATCGATGTGGATTATGATGTTTCATGTCCACATGTTCTTCCTCCATCCTCAAGGAAGCCAGGGTTGTGATCGCTCAGAGCAGCTGCAGTAAAACTAGGCTTGGAGACACTGAGTGGATACAATGATCAATGTGCTCAACTGTTAACCAAAATGTGGAAGGTTTGGGTCCAACCAGAGGGGCCTTTGAAGTAAAGCCTTGTGCTCCACCACCAAAAAAGTAGCCACTGAATACCCTGGGCAACCTAGATCTATTCTGACACATGTGAGGCTAACATGAGTTCGGGTCCCTTCATGGGATGTGATTCTTTCTTCCACACTGGGTTTCAGCTATCTCTATTTGCACCCCCTTGAAATAGAAACACGCCCTGCTTTCCAGTTTGATCTTGAAACTACAAATCCTAGGTCTCCCAGCCATCACAGAGCAAAGAAGGCCCAGTTCGCTTCTTGCTCACTGTCTGAAGGCTTAAAGGAGGAAACCAAGAAATATCTTCCTCCACCTCCCAAGCACAGGAGAGGCTGTGGGGTGGACGAAGCAGGCTCTGGCTTAGTAAGAAGGATGTGAGGTGTAACTAATGGAGTTGCTCATTTTGAAATGGGGGGCTCAGTCAACCTTCACAATAACTAATAGACCCGCTTCTCCTATGCCCTTTGGTCCACAGTTCCAGCTTCTCCAGGCCAGACTTTGTTCAATCTTCACATCTCCTGGCACTTTGCTGCCCAACCCCATTTCCCCAGAAAGCCTGAAAATCAAATTGGATTTTGAGCTCTTAGAGATCTGGAATGAGCTCCCCCATTTAGGACGGGCTTACACTTTAGGTGCTTTATTTTATCATCTGAAAGATTGACAAGTACAATATTTGCATTCTAGAGTTCCTACACAGACTCCTGGTGCCACAATGAATGATTAAAGCGCTCAGCTGCTAACCAAAGGACTTGTGGTTTGAACCTACTAGTCACTCTTTTGGCAAAAGATGTGGCCATATCCTTCCATCTCCTTGGAAACCCCACGGGACAGTTGCATGCTTTTCTTATAGGGTCGCCGTTGGTGAATGGGTTGTAATGCTGCTGCAAGGAGCCCTGGTGGCACAATGGTTCATCTCTTGGCTGCTAACTCAAAGGTTAGTGGTTCAAACCCACCTAGAAATTCTTGGAGCAAAGACCTGTCATATTGCTATTTGTAAAGATTACAGCCTTCACAGCCCAATGGAGCAGTTCTATTCTGTCACATGGGGTTACCTGATGGCGTGTAACATCAGCCTCATCACCTGGCAATAGCAGTTAACTATACAGTTACTGCAAGTTCAAATAACCCACTCACGGCCATCAATCAATTCCCACTCGTTGGGACCTTACACAAGGTTCCCAAAGCTTTAAACAAATCTTTGCAGGAGCAGATAGCCTCATCTTTCTGCCTAGAAGCTGATGGTGGGTTTGAACCACCAACTTTGCAGTTAGAAGTCCAACATTTCCCTGGCAGCATCACCAGGACACCATAAAATTAAACGTTAAACACTGAACAAATTAGCTATGATGATCATCATAATTGGACTCAAATGTACTAATGGTCATGAAGACTGCATAGGATCAACCAATATTTTGTTCTGTTGTACATTTACAGATACACATTCCAGTATGCTGTGGACATGTTTCCTAAACTCCCAAGCTTTGATTTCTCATCTTCCCTAATACTTTTTTTAAAAACTTATTTTTTATGGGTTAAGTCCTTGGATAGTACAAGTGGTTGAGCACGCCAAACAGAGGGAAGTTCAAGGATCTTCATAAGAAACGTCTATCGGGTGGGATAAACAAGCTGGAGGAGAAAACAGTGGGACCGGCAGTTGCAGTGGGGTGGGGGAGACATGGGAGAGGAGGAGGTGGGGGAAAGGAAGTGGGTGTTAACAAACCCAGGGAGAAGGGAACAAGTGATCTAAAATTGATAGTGAGGAGGGTGTAGGAGGCCTGGTAGGGCTTGATTAAGGGAAATGTAACTGAGAGGAAGAGGAATAACTGAAACCCAAATGAAGACTCAACATGATAGTGGGATAAGAGGAAAGTTAAAGGAAATAGAGGAGAGAACTGGGAGGCAAAGGGTATGTAAATATATTTATGTATGACAATGGGGAAGTAGAGCTATGCTTAAAGGTTTAGTATTAACATAGCAGAAGGACATTGGGCTTCTACTCAAGTACTCCCTCAATGCAAGAACAATTTGTTCTATTAAACTGGCATTCAATGATGCGCACCTTCCCGACACAATCGCTGGAGACAAAGCAGGTGCATAAGAAATTTGGTGAAGAAAGCTGATGGTGCCCGACTATCAGGAGATATAATGTCCGAGGTCTTAAAGGTTGGAAAATAAACAAGTGGTCATCTAGCTGAAGAGCAACAAAGCCCATGTGAAAGAAGCACACCAGCCTGAGTGATCACAAGGTGCCGATAGGATCAGGTATCAGGTATCAAAGAACCAAAAATTATATCATTATGAATGAGGGGGAGTGCAGAGTGGAGACTCAAAGCCCATCTATAGATAACTGGACATCCCCTTACAGAAGGGTCTCAGGGAAGAGACAAGCCAGTCAGGGTGCAGTACAGCAACGATGAAACATATAGCTTTCTTCTAGTTCTTTAATGCATCCTCCCCCCCAACTATCATGATCCCAATTCTACCTTACAAATCTGGCTAGACCAGAGGATGTACACTGGTACAAATAAGAACTAGAAACACAGGGAATCCAGGACAGATAAACTCCTCAGGACCAATAATGAGAATAGGGATACCAGGAAGGTAAGAGGAAGGTGTGGGACAAACGGGGATCCGATCACAAGGAACTACATATAACCCCCTCCCTGAGGGATGAACAACAGAAAAATGAGTGAAGGGAGACATCGAACAGTGTAACACATGACAAAATAATAATAATTTCTAAATTATCAAGGGTTTGAGAGGGAGGGAGGGTGGGGGCAGAAGGGGAAAAATACTGAGCTGATACCAAAGGCTCAAGTAGAAACAAAATGATTTGAGAATGATGATGGCAACAAATGTTCTTGAGACAATGGGTGGATGTACGGACTGTGATAAGAGTTGTATGAGCCCCCAGTAAAGTGACTTAAAAAAAAAAAAGTCTATCAATCGCGGTCATTGAAATTCCCATGGAACCTAGTTCTACTTTGACACATGGGGTCACCATGACTTGGAATCAACATGATGGTGATCACTTTGGGGTTTTGTTTTACAAAAGAGAGAACACATGATGGTAGGGATTCGGGGAAGAAGATTCAGACTGCAGAGCATGAGTATATTCCCTGGAGTTGGAACTGTCTGTATCCTGTGACAAGGTGATGGAATCCAGTAGTGGTTATACAAGCATATGTAAAAACTCATAGGTCTGGACATACCCCCAAAGCATATTTTTCTGTGTGTAAATTAAATGAAAGGCCTATAGAACAAATGGATACAACACTGGTAGAGTTGATCAGAGATCAGACCTTCTAAAGAGCAACTGGCCTCTGGTTCGCTTCAAGAATTCTCATCCCATTTTTTCCCCTTTACTTCCTTCCATACCATCGCAAGAAATAAAAAAAATGTACTAAATGTTCTTCTTCAGACTTGAAGTAAAATAAAATTAAAAGCAAAATTAAAACAATTAATTAAACCACAAATTGAAGAGTTTGAAGGACATAGAGGATATGGGAGTGAGTACCTGATTCAATCCTTCCAGGAAGAAATACTTTTATCCTCCATGTTGACTCTCCAGGGTTCATACTCTGGATTTCACTAGCTATGTAACCGTGGTATGGTTCCTTAACTGCTATGGGCCTCAGTGTTCTCATCAGTAAAATGGACATAATAAAAGTACTTACTTCGCCAAGCACAAAGGGACAAGTACAA
This sequence comes from Tenrec ecaudatus, assembly GCF_050624435.1. Taxonomy (NCBI): domain Eukaryota; kingdom Metazoa; phylum Chordata; class Mammalia; order Afrosoricida; family Tenrecidae; genus Tenrec; species Tenrec ecaudatus. Next base: position 15,440,700 of record NC_134533.1, read on the forward strand.
CATAAGTCCACTGAAGTAAGCTTAAAAAAAAACAAGCAGAGTATAGGGGAAAAGTACTATACACATATATCCCTGGAGTGAGGCCCAGCAATGATGGCAAGGGCCAAACCCAATCCAGGGATACACACAGCACCCAACTAAATAAGAGGGAGAAAGAGAGGGGGAAAAAGACTTGGGTAGGTGGGGAGCACGGCACTAACACACCCAAGGGGAGGGTATTGTCTATATCTCCACAGGAGAGGGAGAGAGAGACCAGGCTTCAACTCCATGTGCCAAGCTGTGAATACAACATAGCAACATGCACCAGGGAACCAATAGAAAAGTCTACAGGGGGGCCCAATCCCAACTATGTGGAAGCCTCCCCTCCCCCCTCAGAAGAAGGCACTTCAGAGGACGGCACTGGGGCTACAGGTTGGGGAGAGAGGCGCATCTGATTAGAGCACATGGGTGAAATGCAAAGGCATGGAGAGGGAGGAGAGGACATCCTGGCCCACCAAGCCAAGGAAGATATTTCTGCTCAGAGCAGACACGGCACGGGGAGGACCATAGGACCAGCCCCGTCACGGGACACGAAGTCCCTCACTAAACCATAGCACTGCGGGGGACAACACTAGAGACACATGAGGGAATAGTGCACAATGTGACCCCATCACGCTGGGCGACACATTAAGGGCATGCAACAGAGCAGCAAGGGGAGGAAGTGAGGAAATCCCTGGGGAATACCAAAAATTAGTCTTTGGAAGCAGAGTGGGGCATCCCATTAGACTCAACTGGAAGACACCCTTAAAGGCCAACAAACAGAACTCGAACTACTTATAGGCTATTTCATTTTTGTTGGTGACTTTCTTTTTGTTGTTGTTTTGTTTTAATGTTTTGTTCTTGACTTCCTTTGCTATTTTATTTGACTTTGCCTGGGCTTTGTGCTTATTAATGTATCTTCGTGTCTCTCTAGATAAAATAGATGGGATAAATAATTCAGAGTGGAGACCCAATGCCTATCTGTCGACAATTGGCCATCCCCTCAGAGAGGGGTCACAGAGAAGAGGTGAGCCAGTCAGGGTGCAGTATAGCACCGATGAGACATACAACTTTTCTCTAGTTCTTTGGTGCTTCCTTCCCCCGACTATCATGACCTCAATTCCACCTTAGAAATTGGATTAGACTAGAGCATGCGCACTGCTACAGGTAAGAGCCAGCAACACAGGGAATCCAGGACAGATAAACCCCTCAGGGCCAACAATAAGAGTAGAAATACCCGGAGGATTAGGGGAGGGGGAGGAGAGAAAGGGGGAATCGATATACAAGGATCAATCCATAACCCCCCCCCAGGGGGTCGAACAACGGAAAAGTGGGTGAGGGGTGAGGGAAGATGATGTAAGATATGAAAATAATAATCTATAACTTATCAAGGGATCATGAGGGTGGGTGGGTGGGGGAGGGAAGGGGAAGAAATGGGGAGCTGATATCAGGGGCTCAAATGGGAAGAGAATGCTTTGAAAATGATGATGACAGCATGTGTGCAAATGTGCTGGACACACTGGATGAATGTATGGATTGTGATAAGAGCCCTCAATAAAATTATTTTTTTTTATAAAGGACTTCATAGGGACAATGTGTCCCTGGCGTATGTAGTTAAAATAGTGCCTAACCTTTAAACATGCTGTATAAGTCTGTCAGTTTGTCATTTTGTGGTAGCATGTGTGTAACTGTGATGGTAGAAGCAATGGCCCTGGTATTTCAAATACCAGCAGGATCACCTGAAGTGAACAGGTTTCAGCAGAGTTTGCAGAGTCGGAGCAGACTATGAAGAAAGAAGAAGAAATCCACTTCAGAGGATTAACCACTGAAAACCCAATGGACAGGCTTGGTCCCACCTCTTGCCAGGAGTGTCTAATTGACATAAAATCGGCTATCGGCCTGTGAAAACCATTTTTATATTTATCTTCCTTTATAATAAAAGGGATAACTCACATGCTCACCCATGTCCAAGGCAGCACTATTCAGAATAGCAAAAAGAGAGCAACTCGTAGAATTTTGAGGGTTTCTTTCTTCACATGCTTACACCTATGTCTGTCACCTGGCAAGCAATCAAAAACACGAGTTACTATATATATTTAATTTTTTTATGAAATTGATCATTCTGGATTTGGGAAGTCAAATGGAAATAAAACTATGGTTTAGGTAATGGTTATTATCTATATAATATAGTGATTTTTATGAGATTGAACACTTCACTGAGCATAATATCTTCAAATTTTGTCCATGTCATGAGGTGTTTGGCAGACTCGTCATTATTTAAGGATGCTCGAAATTCATTTATGCATCAGAGTTTGTTTCTCCATTCCTCCACACACAGAAGCAGGTACTTTCTATGAAAAATAAACAATAGAGATAAGGAGATGAACAAGTCTTGGATCCTGGCATTCAACAACTGAGTTTTGGGATCGAAGATGAAAGAGATGGGGTAGGGAGGAGCAGTCAGTGTTTACACTACTTTTGGCATCATGAAAACAATTATTCCTTTTATCATTTAAGATCCCTGTGGGGGGGGTGCAGATGGCTTATGCTCATCTGCCATCACCTCCCCCACCCAGAATACTGCAGAAGAAAGTCTCGGCAATCTGCTGCCATAAAGATTACAGCCAAGAATACCTTCTGATTCAGTTCTGTTCTGTAGGAAATGGAGTTGCCACAAGTCAGAATCAACTCAAATTCAATAGGTTTTGGTTTGTTATACTTTCTATGGTTTGATTTTAAAAGGGATAACTCACATGCTCACCCATGTCCAAGGCGGCACTATTCAGATTGGCAAAAAGAGAGCAACTCATAGAATTTTGAGGGTTTCTTTCTTCACATGCTTACAACTATGTCTGTCACCTGGCAAGCAATCAAAAACATGAGTTACTAGTTTTTAAAAATTTTTATGAAACTGATCATTCTGGATTTGGGAAGTCAAATGGAAATAAAACTATGATTTCGATCATGGCTATTTCATTTGTTTGTACAAATGTATTTATGTCTGTGTAAGGGCAGGTTGACCACAGAAACAAACCCAGAGACTCTCATATTTGTGTAAGAAAGAACTTTATGTCAATAAGTTATTATGTATCAGAAAAACATTCCAGTCCAAATCAAATCCGTAAGTCCAATACTAGTCCATAAATCCTTCTTCAAACTCACGCAGTGACAAACAATGATGCAGAATGCAGGAAGATCCCAAGTTGGTGACTGCAAAGCTGTATGGATCCAATGGCAGTGGATGTATCACAGAGCTCTGGCAACAACCAGGGTCAGCCAGCAGGAAGGTGAAGGCAGGAGAGATGGGAGGTTACCAGGACTCTCCTTTTGAAAAGGCCACACCCACAAGAAGGCACCATCAGGCTGTGATCTGATTGACAGATTGAATACCATCCCTACACTTTTATATATCTTCAAGTTGACATGGAATTATGTAACTATGGTAGACCACCTCTTGTCAATGTGACACTTTTACACAACTCTTTAGCCATACAAAATATTTAAAACAAATACAATAGTAAAATTATATCTATACCTATAAAATTATATACCTATAAAATTATACCTATAACTATAAAAATTATATCTTTACCTATAAGATTTTATATATATATACCTATAAAATTATATCTATACCTAAGATTATATCTATACCTATAAGATTATATCTATACCTATAAAATTATACATATGCCTATAAAATTATATAAATATACCTATAAAATTATATCTATAACTATAAAAATTATATCTTTACCTATAAAACTAAAATGCATATGATTCAATATGTGTCACCCTCATTTAAACATAACATTCCATAAGTGAATGAAACAAAAATATCTTATACCTAACAATTGCAGTTAAGTAACACCTACACCTTAATCCTATAATCCTATGAATACATTCCCCCACCAATGAATGTTTGTAAACCAACAACTTGATACCTTTATCCACCCCATTTGGGGCATCCAATTTCTATTCTGCCCATTTACACCAAGCCAGCGCACTGAGGAGACAATCATATTCTTTGCGTGAAGAATTTCATTCCAGCTGGAACTTTGTGAAGTCCGCAACCATAAGCAAAGTCAAATCAGGACAGGCCATCCATAAAGTCTGCAGCAATATGCAGCGGTTCACAGGCTCAAAATTTTTCTCTGCATCTGGTCAGATTCTGATTAATTCTATGTAGGTTGCCTAATTAGCCTCACCAGGGTGCCCATTGGTCACCTTGCCTTTAGACCATGGCCCCATCACAAATTCTAAACAACTCTAACCCCCTTGGG